>NC_141687.1:887789998-888389998 GCF_964263255.1 Lissotriton vulgaris
CTCAACACTCTCAATCCGGATTCCGCAGCAACCACAGCACCAAGACTCCCTTCATAGCAGACACTGAAGACATCCGCTACGTCCTCGACCAAGGTCACACAGCGGCCCTTATCCTCCTAGATCTCTCAGAAGCCTTCAAAACTGTCTCCCACCTCACACTAGCACCAGACTCCGCGTTGTCGGAATCCAGGGAACTGCTTTAGACTGGATTTGATCTTTCCTCTCAGGCAGAACATAAAGAATAAGACTCCTGCCCTTCCTGTCCGAACCTACAGAGATCAGATGTCGGGTACCCCAAGGATCCTCCCTCAGCCCCACACTCTTCAACATCTACATGGCCCCCTCCAACCATCATCAGAAAACACGGACTCAACATGGTCTCATACACCGACGACACCTAGCTCATCCTCTCCCTCACCAAGGAACCCAACATAACAAGGCACAGTTTCCAAGAAGGGATGAAGAACCTCACAACCTGGATGAGCAGCAGCTGCCTGAGCTCAACATGGAGAAAACTGAAGTCCTCATCCTCTGCTCCATCCCCTCCGCATGGGGCAACACCTGGTGGCCCCCTGCCCTTGGAAACCCACCCACCCCTATGGATCATGCTCGCAACCTCAGTATCATATTCGACTCTTCACTCACCATGAAGCACCGGATCAATGCCATATCCTCCACATGCTGCAACACCCTCCGCATACTCCGCATGACCTTAAAATGGATCCCCTCTGACTCCAGGAAGACTGTCACCATTGCACTCATCACCAGCAGACTAGACTATGGAAACGCCCTGTAGTGTCCTCGTTCTGGAGCAGTAGATAGCTCACTGTTCCTAGGTTACGAGATCTGGAATGTAGAATGTAAAGGGACCTTAGAATGTAAGCAACTGGTCAGTTGACAGTTGCAGTGCTTGATGCTGGATCGGGTTATTACTGCTGTTCTCAATAAACTACATTGAGTCTACTCTACGCTGCTGTTTCCCTTTCTTCAACCGTCACCCTACTCCTACACAGGCTCTACCCTGGAATCAACAAAACACTCCTTCGCACACTCCAGACTATCTAGAGCGCCGCAGCCAAACTCTTCCTTGACATCCCACGACATGACCACATCACCCAACACCTCTGCGACCTCCACTAGCTCCCAGTCGAAAAAAGAATAACCTTCAAACTGCTCACAAACGCCTCCTCAACACTGGATTCCATTATCTTGACAAAAGAATCTCCTTCCAAGCCCCCAAGAGAAAGCTCCGCTCTGCTAACCTAGCCCTAGACACATTCCCCTGCATCCACAGTGCCAGGGAAGGTGGCAGATCCTTCTCCTACATCGTGGCCAAGAGATGGAACAAAATCCCCCCGGCATCAGACAAAGCCCTATACTGCACCTTTTTAGAAAGGATCTCAAGACCTGGCTCTTCGGATGACCACAGAGCTGCGCAACCTCCCCCCCCCCCCCCTTCCCCCACCCAGCACCTTGAGATCCTCACATGTGAGTTGCGCGCTTCATAAATCCCTGATTGATAATGCAGGTGTTGCTTAATGCCAGTATCTGGCTGAAAAGGCATTGAAAAGGGCTGGGCAGGAATTGGGCTTCTGGCCGTTTGCTGCTTGAACAGAATCTCCGCAAAATACACTTGTTCAGGGTTTTGAAGGCACAGTTGTCTCCCGGAGGGGATGCAAACCTCATAAGTAAATACATTGAGATGCAGAGTCTCTGTAAATATGTTTTAAACCTACTCGATGTAGGGGATTGCTGTTCACCTTTTTTGGCACATGATATTGGCTCTTCACCAGTACTGGGAGAAGAGAACTTCACTGCCTGGAACACAGTGACAGCGCTTGAGTTGGCTGACCTACTGTAGGTGGGGCCATTTTGGTCTCAGGGAAACCATAGTTCAGAACGTTGACTCACTCCATTGTGATGTGCTGCAATTCTACACCCACCGAGGTGACAGTACCAAGAATCTTCTCCTCGGCGATTAGCTGTTCCTCACCACTGCAGTTTTCTTTGCACACCACATATTGTTGTATACCTGGAAGTTTATTAATACCGTCAGGATCGTGATCTGTTTCATTTCAGTGTTCTCAGTGTGCGTAGCACAGTGTTTAGACTCCAGTTCTCTGCCTTTCTTGCCAGTCCCACAGCAAACACAGGTTTTGCCAAGCAGCATTTCCTAAAATAGTTATGTCTGTCTGTTTGCAGAAGGATGGATCCTGTTTGTAAAGGTGGGTGCTGCTAGCAAAGTTGCGGAAGATGACATTCTTCTATAAAGTAGAAGAGCGTTATTCTGCGATCTATTTGTAAATGTCTGGAGGAAGGGGCGGGCACAGGGCAGAGTTGGGCTCCGGCGCGGCCTGGCTAAAGCTGGGAATGTGCGGACGGTCGCGTCAGAGGCTCGCCTCTCCCTTGTTTATTTTACATGTAATATTATAGGCCGCCAAGCATGTCTCTACACCTGCCAAGACAAAGAGGCCCAGACCTCTTGCCATCACTCCTTTATCTACACAATTCACAGTATTCAACGCACCTTGCCTCGAAGAAATGCTGGTGCTTTAAAAAAACATGTCCCTTAGTTCATGATGAGTAAAACCGTTGATGGAAAACCACCTTTAAATGTTTTGCAGTTTTATTCACTGCGACCTTGGCTCAAGAGCACTAGAACGCTTTACATGAGCAACAGGTTGCATTATTTAATGTCAGATTCACTTTTGGTGTTTTAGTTAAGGGGACATGAAGTGACTTGCCCAGAATCACAGGATGTTGTGTCAATGCCAGGATTGAAACATGGTTCCTCAGTTCTAAATTCTGCAGCTCTGACCGATAGGTCAGTTGCAGATGAACATGCTCTTGCTTACTCAGAAAGGGGGGACTTTTTATTTTTACTTTAGTTTACTTTATGTTCCATTTTTTAGTGCAGCCTTTAATGACTCTGCTCCACCATGTCGAAAACATGCAGGGTGGTAATATCAACTGTTCGGCACTGCAAGGAGTTTTAAAGAGTGGGTTTCTAGGATCATAATATTCCCCCTGCTGCACGAGCAAAATAACATTGTGAGCAAATACAGCTTTTCTTGAGGTGTAATAGGCTAACAGTTTTCCGTCAAAACATACAAACACATGCACTAGCAATGCTAATAGGTCTGTCTTATGAATGCACTGTCAAGCAAGAACTAAAAATCCATGTAGGTTAATGCCTGCCCTCCTTCCATCTGTGTTTCAGCCAGAGAAAAACATCAGAAATTAACTAGTTATCCAAGACTCTTTAATAGTACTATAATGTCATTTGTGTTCCCTGAAAGTTCAACCTCAGGCAGCTGGATACATAAAATGACCACACCTTTGTGGAGGGCAAGCACTTTTTTTGTGGAAGGACACAGCATGCCACCATCAAAAAATGTACTCCTGGCTCCCAACATGGGGCAGAGCCAAACCTCCTACTCATGGCTCCCATTATGGGGCGGAGCCAAAGATCCTCTCTAGTGATGAACACATCATTGTCTGCCAACAGCTGTGCTGTCAAGCCAGACAATAAAGTACAAAAGGCCAAATGATTTGTTGTTTGGAACAATTATTCAGATATATTTGCTGACAAGCCCTAGGGTTAACAGACAAGTCTGAAAATGAAACGTTTGCTATCTGCATGTATACACATTTATTACATCTCCATTTATCCAAAACATACAGAATCAAGGGTTTTTTCAAAAGAAAAGTTTACTTCTCGGGACAAGAACATACAGTTTTTCCAAGTTCTAGGTCCATAATTTCAAAATCAAAAGGCATTTAAAAAAATCATGCAGCAAGCTTGAGGATTTGAAAATAAACCCCACATCTATATCAACGGTGTCCCTTCCAAATCGATCTAACAAGTGGATACAGTCATATATTTAAAAATGAAGTGATGATGCCACCTTTAATAATCTAAATCACACATTTAAAGGCAAAATCTCAACATCGGTGGTGCCAGGTAGCCAGAAAGAGTGTATTGTGCGGCTCAATATGAGTAGAGAAAAGGGTGATCTCTGTGGGATACCTCCCTGCCCGGTTCAGAATTGACTGGGTGGGGGACCCGTATCTCTAAGACCACTTCTAGTTCTGTACAGAAATTCTTGCTGCTGAAAGCAAGCCACAATCAGGATAAAAAGTTCTAAAAATCATGGTAATTCTATGGTTAGCCCCAATTCAGCATGAAAACTTGCAAATTCACAGTGGATGGAAGGAATACCGGATACAATGCTTATTGCGACTTCGGTGTTGCTATGCCCCCCGAACAGTGCAACTTCTAAATGAGCATTACGCTCTGTCAGCGACATGATGCACACTTTTAGCCAGCAAAGAGATGCACGCTGTCAGCAAGCCTAAATGAAAAGAATTGCAACAAACTACCGCCCCCTTTTCAAAAGGAAGATTTAGTTGCAGCCTCAACAGCTCCACCATACATGCCTTATTGTTTGAGCGCAGGTGGCGTTAGTCGTTTGCTGCTCTTATTCTGCTGCAGCAGATTTCTGTCGATTCAGTTAAGTGAAAGTTTTTCACATACCTGCCAACACACACTATGGCACTGTGTGCCACACGATTTTGCTTCCCTTTACATGCTCAAACAGTGAGGAGCCGAAATCACATGGGGGCAGGGAAAACTAGCTAGAAACCCCTGTAAACAGTGGGGGGGGGGCAGATTTACAAGCCCCTTGCGTCATTTTTGTGGCGCCGTTGCATCACATTGTAAAGCCCTGCATCAAATTATACCTGCTTCAGGTATAATGTATTTATTTATTTACAAAAGACAATGGTCCCTAAATGTGGACAGGATAGCAAAAAATAATAATCATACACCTAATAAGTAGTATGTTTCTTTGTCCAGCCGGACAAGAATTTTATTTTAAATGATCAAGTTCATAGAGGGAGTTTGAAGACCAAGATAACAAGTGGTCACAGCCGTGCCCCACAACATTTAAGACAAAACAACAAAGAAATGGCCAAAAAGGCAAAGCGAAAATCTGTCTGTATACTATTGTTCAGTGCTACAGACTCAATCTCTTGAACATAACCATACCATTGCATCAAACAATATAGCATTCATCATATTGCATATGGGGTTTTTTGTCGACGACGTTTCGATGCCTTTTTAAATTATGACATCATCATCAGGACAAGAATTATCAGCATTATTGTTTTGTTCAACAATTATTAACACAATGCCTATTATCACATTGCTTTACATGAAGGAAATGGGGGGCAAGGGGGAAGGAAAAACAGAAATTGTATATAAGTATCAGCATGTAAGGAACAATTTTAAAAACATGGGTGACTTGAGAATTGCGGCGACTGAAAAACCATGCATGTAGCTGAGTGGAGTCGATAAGCGGTGAGTGAAGGGGATGGTGGTATAAGTGAGTTCCAGGTCTATATTAAGATCAATAGCAAGTGAGAGTGGAAAATACTAGTCACGATTACCCGATCGTTCCGTTGATGAAAAGGCTAAGTCGTGAATGGCGTGAAAAATTACTGTGGCTAAGTTCATTGATGTGTCAATAATCGCGGGCGATGGTACGTCGTGAATGGCGTGAAACAGTTATTGTGGCTAAGTCATTGCTGTGGCAATAATCGCGGGCAGTGGAAGGAGAAGGAACCGAGTAACCTACATGTCGGTTTACTCGCTGGTTGCCTCGTTCTGGGTTACTGATGAGAAACCGCGGGGCTATTGGCATTCTGAGGAAAGAAAAATGTGACGTTAACGGTACCGGTCTTTTAATAAAGGCGGGGTGTCGGATCAAGGGTGAAGGACACAGTTACCTTTCAAAACAATGCCAGGGCTTCCATCAGGATTGTATGGAACCGCCAGGGGTGGAGCGTGTTGGCTCAATCTAAAAAGGAGCGGGCGGTTAGATACTTGCATATAAAAGTATCAGGGTGCTCCAAACAGAGTTACCGGCTGGCGAGAGTCACTTACTTGGATTGGCAGGAGCACTGTGGCTAATACGGCAGTCCGATGGGAGTGAACTTCCGAGCAACCATGTGAGCTAGCTAATCAAGCCTCATGGTCTCTAAATATTGGTGATGGACTTACTGTGACTAGGTAGAGCGGCGGCCATATTGGAGTGGTGAAAGCCTCATGGTCTCTAAAAATCGATGATGGACTTACTGTGACTAGGTAGAGCAGTGAGGCGGCCATATTGGAGTGGTGAAAGGGATCAGTGTGATTGTGTAAAACTAATAATGCAGCATGCATTAACCGCAATATGTGACTTCTTTAAAAAAAACAGTTTAAATGATAGAAATGACATATAACTGAGATTACAATAAGGAGGTCCAGTCTTCAAGATGATTAAGGCCTTTTCTGATACTGTCAGTTTTTAGAATCCAATGCAGTTCCTCTTTGTTGAGCAATTGGGAGAGATCCGCTCCTCTTGGAGGTGGTTTGATGATAGAAACAACTGTCCAAAGTAATTCATCTTCGCTGTGGCCTTTTTCGTGGAAATGTTCAACTAGTGGTGCATTGGCCGTGTTACACCGGATCCTGCTTCGGTGTTGGCCAATTCTTAGTTTTACTTTCTGACTTGTCTGCCCTATATAAATAAGCATGCAGGGATAGAAAATTGCATAGACCAAATTTACAGAGTTACAGTTGGAAAAATATCTTCGGTCAAATTTGATAGTACCATATTCAAAAGATTTTCCTTCAATAGTAGAGTCACAATAAATGCAATTCCCACATTTAGAATGGCCAGTTAAAGGTGGGAGACCCCATGCATCATTTATAGTCGTTTTTAGGGGTTGTGTAGGCAGAGATGCTCTTACTAGGTGGTCTTTGATGTTTTTGGCCCGTTTGAAAGCGAACATTGGACGTTCTAGTGTCAGTTGACCAGCATTGAGGACTGGCCAGTGCTTGAGCACACTCTTTCTGATAGCATTGGAGGCTGGGGAAAATGTGGTGACACAAATGAGTCTATTCTGATCTTTTTTCTCCTTTGGTTCCAGGAGGGTTTCCCTTGGGCAATACCAGGCTCTTTTTAAAGAGCGGCACACTAGCTTACGAGGGTAACCTCTGTTCCTAAGTTTGCAGCTGAGGGTTTTAGCTTCAGTAAAATAATCCTCCTTGAAATAGCAGTTGCGCCTAATGCGTAAATGTAAATGTAAATGTAATGTAAATGTATAGGCATTTATATAGCGCACAACTTACCCGTAGGGTCCCAAGGCGCTTCGACCGCTGCGAAACCCTTCCTGGCTTCCCTGAGAGATGGTCCCTTAATGGGTATCTCCAGGGTGAGACCAGGCATCCCCGGCGGTCTGGTGGGGCCGTTAGTGAAGATGAGGCAAGCTAATGCCCAGAGTTGCCGAGTGTGATCGCTGATCAGAGTGGGCACCGAGGCGAGAGAATTATCGAGTCCGCTGACCCTGGTCTAGAAACCTGCCGCGCCGGGAATCGAACCCTGGTCCCGGGCCGTCCTCTGCTCTCGGGTCTGCCGCCTCTAACCGGTGAGCCACACTACTTCACAGCGTAGGAACTGGGAGAAAGGCAGGGAATCACGCAAAGTTCTGGGGTGATGCCTACTGTACTCAAGAAGAGTGTTGCGTTCAGTAGGTTTTCGGTGTAGAGTGGTGGTGAGGCAACCTTCTGTGTTTTTTATTTCTAGATCTAAGAATGGGATGCTCTCTTTACTGGTAGATAAGGTATATTTGAGGCCTCCACTGTTGTTGTTGAGCCAGTGTTGGAAAAGTGTGAGGTTATCAAGTGATTCAGTCCAAAGTAGAAAAATGTCGTCAATGTAACGTTTCCACAATGTGATACCATTGTGGAAAGGATTGGACACATTCAAAATACTGTTGGTCTCTAAATGATCCATGTACAGACTGGCCAGGTTAGGGGCAAAAATTGCTCCCATGGAGGTACCCCTAACCTGGCCATAAAACTGTCCTTCAAAAAGGAAAAAGTTCTTAGTCAGGCAAATTTCCAGTAACTGGAGGATAAAGTTAGATGGGACACTGTGAGGACGTCAAGTCAAGTCAAGTCAAGTCAGAAATTTATATAGCGCGCTACATACCCAGAGGGTCTCAAGGCGCTTGAGGAGGGGAAGGGAATTACTTGTTGAATATCCAGGTTTTAAGTTGCTTTCTGAACGCTAGGTGGTTCTGTGTGAGACGTAGGTGGGTGGGGAGTGAGTTCCAAGTTTTAGCTGCGAGGTAGGAGAAGGATCTACCTCCCATGGTGGTTTTATTGATGTGAGGAATGGTAGCAAGGGCTTGGTTGGAAGATCGTAGCTGTTCGTAAGTGTTCGTGTCTCTAACACCCCTTCAATCACACGAAGAGATTCATATTGGGGGATGTTAGTATAAAGTGATTCCACATCTAGCGTACACATGGTGCTGGATGTGGGATCAAATGGATAGTCTTCGATCATATTAATCATAGCCATACTGTCTTTGATATAGCATGTGGTATCTGGTACAAAGGGCTTGATAAAGAAGTCTATATAGTGGCCCAATGATTCGAGGACTGAACCACATCCAGATACTATGGGGCGGCCGGGTGGAGATTGTGGGTTTTTATGTACTTTCGGGAGGCAGTAGATCACAGGGATGCAGGGAGATTTAGTATTAAGGAAATCAAATTCCTTTTTAGATAGGAAGCCTAGGTCAAGTGCCTCTGAAGTGACTTTAGCAATCATGTCCTGATGACACCTCCTACAATCACCTCACCGGGACAGAACACTCAATTTATTGGTCTATTCATACGGCATGTGTGTCAGGCGACATAAAGAAGACATGAAAAGCAGAGAAATAGGTGGAACAATTATGCAGTAGTTAGGCAATCAATTTTGTGAAAGTTTGGAATAATTCTCCTTTTGCAAGAGCACATGTGCGAGTTCAAGAGGACAGTTTCCCAGGCAGGTTTTCCGGACTTTATCAGTAAATGTAACGAAGGGGGTAATTAATATAGTGGACGGGCTTCAGTCCATCCGCCATCTTCCCAGGGATTGGGACCGGTCGCCTATAATGCAGCGGTTTCGCAAGTGGAATTACAATGCGTCCGCCATCACAGCGGCTGCATATGGCATGTGTAACATTGAGGCGGGTGCTGCTGGTGCAGCACCAGCCGCAATGTTAAAAATGCACTGTTTGCATTTCCCCGCACTACGTGGCAAGCGCCATGAGGTGCCTGCCACATGGTGCAGGGAAATCTAGGGGAGCACCATGTGTGCCCTCCAAGTGCACAAACAATCAGCCCCTGCACAAGGGGGACCTGCAACGGGCCCCCAAAGTCAATACCCACCAACCTTTCCTTGGCGGGGAACCACCCTGGAAAGGCTGGCGGGATGCAGCATCCTAATGTGGCCTAGGGTGCCTGCTAGGCACCACCACTATTCTAGGGATGCGGGCCGGTCCGACAGGCAATCCTAACGATTGCCTCTGCCGGACACATGGCGACTGGGCTTTCCGTCCACTAGCACACTGCCCCCCCATCCTTATCTGGCGGGCGGGGAATGGCCTTACGATGGAGGTGAACCCCCCACCAGCAGCCTGCCGGTGGTGGATTCACCGCCATCATAATCAGGCCTAAAGTCTCTGGTACAATGCATTAGAACTCAGGAAAGAATACACTATTTCACGATATTGGTTATATTGAGGAATTCTCTCATATGCAGTGTATTCAGCAAATCAAGAAATTTCACGTAAGCAGTTAGGCTCACATTAATGTGGGCTAATATAATGCAAAATATGTATATATATATATTACCAAGCACACATTCATAGGAAATATAAAGATGTCATTATTTTAGTTAAGTTTTGATGCACTTGAAATCATTTAGTATGCTTATAAATAACACGTGTCATAATGGCACACTACTACGTTCAAATGAACTAACATGTAAACAGTTTTTAAAACATATGTTAACATTTTCTTTTTAGCTGCACATTAGTACACATGAAATACAATCTCTCAATCTCTGAAAGTTTCCCAAATGTATTGTGAATTAGGAATGTGTAACACCCATGCTTTGTTTTGTCAATTCAGTGCACACTCTGCGCCCACTAAACATGGATTTTTAATGAAATTCATCATCATAGTCAGGATTAATCATAATATTTGATACATTCTTATTAGATATACACACATATAAATGATAATAAAGAAATATTAGAGGTAAACTCCATAACGTGAGAGTTCACCATTTGCACATTCTAGCACACCTTAATAAAATAATATAGTTTGTCAATTAGTAGATCATAGTCTATATAATTTATATGAGTGATATAATCTAAACCACTGCATGCTTTTATAAAGCAGTACTAAAATTCTCTTGTTTTTTCATGCTTTCTTGAATGTGTAGTTGGTGCACGTTTATTATTTTCCTACCAAAAGTATCGTAATTAGTTCTCATGCCATATACACTTTAAATGAAATTTGCTCTCCAACAATCACGTCATGTAGATGACAAGTTGGCACCTTTCTGTGCAGAAAAACTAAAAAAACATTCACATTCAAATTTAATAAATTGAAAGACGTGTTTCAGTGATAAATCTAAGGAAAGCTGATTCTTCCACCAATAACAAAGACTTGATATAAAAAGTTTAGCGGTGTAGGGTGCGCCAACAGGATGTTGGCCTTTGATGTGGTGTGTCACTGCCCTGTGTTTTTTCAGCAGGCCATGAGGCAGTTGGGAGGAGGACTTTAACTGGGCGCTGCTGGCTCTCTTGGTCTTTGGTTGAAGCTTTCTTCAGTGTATGTTGTCCTATCGATGGTTATCTCCCAAATAGCACATACATCCAAAGCACACATTTCAAGAACATTTTCATTTTCAGCTGACAAATGTCTAACTTTTCTGAGTACCTTTCATAGTATATATAGAGGTGGTTATGATGTATGCTACTTTAAGGCCGCTGTAGGTAGGTGCCTTATTGTGTCACCACAAGATTCCACAGGAGGGCAACAGATCACAACAAACAACAATTTGTTGTAATCTGGTGAAATATGGAAAACTGTCATTTTGCAAGTGGCGTAAAAATCCTTGCACATGAGCTGAATCTTAATATCCCCTACATAGCTGTCCTAACCTATTGCTAAGTTGTTTTATTGTAAGTTGGGAGCATTATGTAATTTATTTACCCATCACTTAAGTCCTTTATTAATAAAATAACTTAATTTATGCAAAGAAAATCCACTTTATTACAGTCATTATTGTTACCCTGGAGGGTTTCCCAGTGCTTTTGTAGTAGGAAGGGCAACCTAGACAAATGCATCTTAAAATAACCAAGTTTTCAGATTCTTGTGGAAAGTGGTTAGAGTAGTGCAGCTTCTCAGGGACTCAGGGAGAGTGTTAGAGTGTTTCATAACTTAGGGCCTGGGAAAGAATAGTCGCGACTGGGAAGGCAAAGCCAGACAGAATGGGGGTCCATGAAGAAAGTCTGTCAAGGATGGGGACCACCAGGAAGCAGGAGGTGAACCCCCAAAACATGCATGCAGGCGATTGGTGCGCGTGCTTCAAATTGCCGAAAGCAGGCAAGAAGGGCGTAGCAGACAGGTCAAAAATACTTTCTGTCTGATGTGAAGGGAGCAGGGTTCCTGACCCCTGGGCTTTTTGGGGTGTAGACGAGCTTGCCTTTGGCGTGTCTTCATCGTGAAGGCGTGTCTACTACACATCAGTGCCACGGTTGCTCTGAATAGAGCTGTGCACCGGAAAAACTAGACCGCTGACTGTGCAGTGCCTACAGGCCTATAAAAATGGTTGCAGCAGGTGCTCAAGTGAGCAGGGCATTTAACCCGTGCACCACACTCTCATCAAGTAAAAACAAAGATTAAAAGGCCCCAGGTTCCCCAACATAAAAATACATTCAATTTAAACAGTATTTGTGCAGATGTTTAAGAATAAGGTGTAGCAGTGCCAACAGACACCCTACCTGTACTACTAAACGTATCAGAGAAAATGATTATAAAACTAGTGTTTCTTTTTTCCAAGAAGTGTGTTTCATACTGTGCGTCAGTAAGCGTATTTCAATGCAATAAGCATTTAGAATAATTATGAAAGGTTCACACTGAATCCTAACCCACAGTATTCCTTACATTTTAGAAAGATCAGACCTCACAAAATATTCCACACATTAGTAAAAGTGAATACAAGAGAAGCTGTGGCCTAGCAGCCTTTGAAAGCCTTTGAGTCCCTTGCTCACTTTGCCACTGGATTCAAGCAAGCCGGGCTGAAGACGGCTGGAATGCCGGAAACCGGTCCTCGGAAGCTTGTTTCCGGTCCAGGGAAGACATGGTTGGCAGTTCGGGCTGGACTGTTCCCATGAGGCACAGGGTCAGACTGATTTGCATATAGCCATGTCTGAACTGGGGTGGCAGAGTGGGCTAAAGAACGGTGATGGATTAAACCCAGATCTTTTAACTGGGTGTGAGTGTTTGATTGATTCAGATGCTCCGTCCATCACCACCCCCTTTTGTACCGCCTTTGAAAGTAGGCAGCTTGAGCTGAAACCCCAAGAAACGATGTCATCCTGGACAAACCACTCCACCTTTCTGTGTTACATTTTGCCGTAAAATATATAATTGGAAACAGAAGTGCAGTGACAGAATAAGATCACAATGGGACCGAATGAAAGCAAAGAAAATGGGCACGCCTTGAAACCTATTTTGGGTATTATAAGACAGCCAAAGAGAGGGTGCAGCAGGCTCCCTAAAGCTGTGGGCCTCGGTGCCACTGCACTTGCTGCTTAACAATAGCCATGTGGGCGGTTTAGTTCAAACACAACCTCGTGCCCAATGCTCTCTGAGAATGCACCATGCATCTTAATAATATTCATATTCATATCAGACTTAGCATGGTCTCCTCGTTCATTCCTTGCAACATGGTGGGTGTGTTCATTCAGATCTGATTACATGCATTTTGTTAAACCAGCAGCATGAAATAAGCATATGTAATTAATTAATGCCACCCTTTATTTGCATGTTATATCAGGTATTTTTTTAGTGAGAGGCATGAATTGAGCATGTGGGAAATGGAATTTCAAACGTTTAACAGTTTTAATTTAATACTGAAGTAACTAAAACAATAGGCCACAAAAACATTAAGCCCGGCTGCCTAGAGCTGCTCAAGTGCCCAGATCCAGCACAGACCACACACTGCCTCAGGCCCATCAGCGTTTACAGATCCTTCTTACTGTTGCTATAGTAACTCAGTTTAGTTTGGGCAAATACGCTGGCTGTTCGTTTTCTTTATGGGATTAAGTTTTGTTTACCATTACCTTCTGCTTCTCCTCCTTTTTACGAAGAAACAAACAGTTGGTTACTGGAAATAAAACGATATCACAGGACACTCTGGCTGCTCAGCAACCCAAGTGGCTTATTGCAGGCAGTAGAGTGGAAACAGTGAGTGGGCCAGAAGCACCAGGGGGCTGTCCAAGCTAGAGAGTTTCTTTGTTCTACTTCCCTGTTGGTAAATGAAATGGAAACCTCCTCAAAAGATGATACGTTTGGACTGTAAGTACTAGTGTGATGCCTGAGGTGAAAATCAGGTGATGGAGGTCATGTACTCTACTCTTAGCAGAAACTTGAGAACATCTACCCAGATCAATCAGTGACAAAGCTGGTAGCCAAGGAATGACCATATGTTAGGAGTAACAAACTGAGTGGGTACACTAAGCTGCATGTGCTTAGACACACTGTCCTGATAAAAAGCTCTACACGATCAAGGACCGGGCTACATCAGCCACCAACTCAACTTCCATCAACCCACAAGACACCTGAGTTCCTCCTCGCTAGACCTTGTGCACACACCCCACTTCCCTTGCAGCCCCATCAGGGGCCGCTCCTTCTCCTACATCGCTGCTGAAACCTGGACCAACTTGCCCCTCCGCTTCCAGACAACTCCCTCCTTGGCGGATTTCAGAAGGAAGCTCAAGGACTGGCTTTTCAACGTAGACCCCAAGCTCCAGATACCCCGAGGGGTGACAGTGCCATGCTCTTCAAATGCCGATTGATTGAAATCATGGCATTTTGTTCTGAGGTTATTTAAAGACTTGGGCCCAAATTTATCATGGTCTTGCATCACCCAACCAACACTGACTAAAGTTAGATTTATCAAGCCGCTTTAGGCCACCTTGCGCGGCCCTGAGGGGCTTGATAAATCTAGAGTAACGCATTACAGCGCAAATCACCGCATTGTGTTACTCTACACCAGGGAGGCATTCTAAGGGTGGAGTGTGGGTGATCCCACGCATCCGCTGATGGATTTTGATGCATTACCAGATTTACCATGATGGAGCGAGGTACAGAAGATTTTGTGTGTACCCCATTCAGATCAATCACCCCCATAACAAAGTAAATATATTAATTTTGATTGCTGTCTATTAACCAAAACACATACAATACATGTGGGAAATGCTTTGCACTAACAGGTTTGATTAACAATAATAATTAATGATGTAAAACGCATGTTTAATCTATTTAGTGCATTTAAGTGGTGTAATAGTGCATGTCTATGTTGTAATGTACATTGTGCATTGCATGCTGCTTTTCTGCTTCATTTTTAATGGCTTGCAGTGTGATGCATTTCTGCTCGGTAACAGTTTTAAAGGATAAATATTAGCACTGGTGGGTGGGTGGACAGAAAACACCTATTTTCTGTGTATTTACATTTTCCTTTTGTGTTTATCGTAGTTTTGGCTGGTTGCCAGTTCCAAAACGGATTTGCTTTTCCCGGTTCTGCGCAGTAGAAAATGCTTACATCAGCTTGCTGAGAAAAACTCATCCATGCTCTGTGCTTTACAGAAAACTTTACAACATCAGCTGACTATGTTCGAGGCCATTTGATATGAATGCCGGTGAGTGGCTGTGGACCAAAATGATAACCACGAGAACAGCTGAATGTCTGCCAAGGAGAAAAGTCAAATACCTTCCAAAGAAATGACCACGCAGAAACAGTTAAATCACTGCCAATGAACATTTAAATGCCTGATGATGAATGAGGACAGTCGAACTTGTATTTATCAGTTTCTCAAACAAAGCTATTCACGGACATCCAGGAAGTTGAGAAATGCATGGACAGTCAAATTTGAATCTGTCAGCTTTTTAATCAGGAAGCTATTCATGGACATCCTGAGAGCTAAGAACTATGATGTCATGACCAATCAGAGAAAGGGAAACAGCAAGAGTTGAAACATTTGAGGGTAGAGAGCCAGCAAATACAGTATAAATACCCGACCAAAATTGGGGTTTAGTGTCTGTCTGTCAGAGAAAAGCTGAACGTAGTGATGCTGATTGTACTGCAGCTGTTTGCAGAGATGCTGGGAGCCTGAAACTATGCCAGAAGGCTCACTGATAACCCTGTAGGTTGGAGATCATTGCGGAACACTAGTCTTGCTTAAGAGATTGCTTCCGAGGAGGCCTGGGTTAGTAAGTATAGTGCTGGGTAAGAAGGTTTAAGTGTAGAAATCTTTAGAATTAAATGCATGTTTTAACAATAGTTCTCTGAACTTTTTCATGAAGAATTTCTCTTTCAGTTAAATGACCAAGGATGGATTGATGTTATTTTAGAGAATAATGGAATTAATGTGAACCTGAATTTTCTCTTCATGTCTTTTATTAACAGTTTTCTTGATTTATTTCCTGAATAAATAGCAATGCTCTGTGAGAATTAACAATGACAGAGTAAATGATAATTTTCTTTATTCAAATAAATTACATACAATCTTTTAAATGATTTCAGGTGTTTGTGATTATTTTAGAGTCAACTAAATATGCAAATCAATGTATTGTTGAGTGAGGTTAAGATGGTCTTGACAATCACCATCAACTTACTCAACTAATTGGGCCATCGACCTAATGGGTGGGGCACATGGGGAACGTCGTTTACGACGCAACTTTTAGCACGCAGTGCTATTACAACGCGGTTTTTAAATCGCATTCTATTACAACGCATGACTCTGGGGGGCGCTCAAGGATAGGGAATACTTTTAATTTACTTTCCAACACCTTCCCTAGTGTCAACGGGGACTGGTGTTGGAATAGTAAATTAAAATATTCACTATCCAACACCCCTTTCTGTTATGCGTTGTAAAAGAATGCGGTATAAAAACCGCGTTGTTACAGCATGCGTGCTAAAAGCATGCGTTGTGACAACATACATCCGGGGCACATTGATGCATAGATTAGTTAGTGGAATTTATTGATGAAAACAAATGTTGGTGTTAAAATCTGTCCTTAAAGGTATAGGAGAGAATTCACTCAACCCATTATTTTTTATATATATATTTCCAAGGGTCTGGAGTAAAAAGTGTGTGTGACTAGGTGGGTTGTACTTCAGTATTATGGGCCCCACCGGAGTAACCTGGACCCTGGGTTGGGGATATTTCTGGGTAAGCGCTGCATCAACCATTACTGGTAGACCAGGGAATGTGTCAAACTTTCATCGCCTGCCCACGTGAGGCATAACGAGGAGAAATATCTTTATTTCTCCTCGCTATTTCTTCTTTTTATGTGTGCTGAAGAGGAAAATGCCTGTGAGGATTGTTTTTGTGCAGATGGTGTGCCTTTCTGCACAAAAACATTCCTCTCTGCAATACAGCACATTATGCGCTGGTGCAAGGAAAGGACAGGAATGCGCAGTATAATGTTAAATATGGAGCATTCCTGCCCTTTCACGCAGCACAGCAAGGTGAATTGCTGTGCTGTGTAAAAGTTTGATAAATATACCCCTGAAACTGGCAGCACTTTCAGCTGTTTTGAGGAGGTATTAAACATTTCTCCTCATTTTGCCAGGGCAAGACCAGGTTTTCACTTTTTTTTGTGCTGCCCATATTTATGCCACTATTGAGATGAAATTCAATTATTTTTTTATTGTTTGATTAAGTAAAAACATACAATATAGTGGTATATATTCCTATTGCAACAAGTATAAAAGTCTGGTTTAAAAATTAATAAAAAAATATATTAATACATAAATCCATCATCCTTATTGTTAAATATAGCAGTAGTTAATAATTCCAAATTCAGTATACAAATTACATATTATATACATCCTATATTACATCTCAAATTAATCTTGCTTGTCTAATTCCATTCTTATTATTAATGAAAACTTTACCAAAGCTGAGTTCAGTGTTATTTCATCTGAATGTAGACATCCTATCAGTGCTTGTCTACAGGTCCATATTCCTTGGCAATTAAAATGCCACTTAAGTATAGATTTTCTCTCAGCTTAAAGGTGTGGGCATATACAGAGCAAATGAATAATATTCTCTTCTCATGTTTTGCATAAGTGACAGAACATCAATCCCATTGATAGAAGCCTAGGCATTTCATGACATAGGCCTGGAAAGACACTAAAATTAGCATTTATAAAAATATTTCCTTGCTTCGAAGACCATGGAATTTCTACATATGATTGGACTCTCACTTTTGATTATTCATTCATTAATGAACATGCATGCATTCTTTTTGCAAGAAAATCTTTATCAATAGAAAGTGATAGATGTTTTGGTATTTTAAATGAATCTGTAGTTATTGGCATATCTCAGATCATGTGCGCTGAAAATTGATCTAAATGGACTTGTAAATACTTCCAGAATTGAGACTTCTGAATAGTTTTTATTTCCTGCCATAACAGATTGGACATTTGATTTACATTATCCATTTTATTTTTATTTTCCGAACTTTTATAAATTGGCCTTTTTGTGCAATTAGCTAACCCAAATTCCAATCTAATCTGTGCAGGTGATGCATTATGTGGAAGATGAAAAAGTGATTTGAAGATTTTTGTCACAGCATTATTGATGATAATAGAGTCTTTTCCACACAGCGCTTCGCTACCATACGTTAGCATTGGCAAAAGTTTTACCAATATTATTTTTAAAAGCGGTAGGTAACTCAGGCCTCCTCGTGACTTTTGCAAGGTTCCAAATGCCATCAGTAGGGTGTTAGCTCTCCTTTGCATATCACATTTATGTGGATGAAATGATCCTTTATTGGCAAATGTTATTCCCAGATATTTGTATGATCTTACTTGTTCTAATTGCAAATTTTGGAGGAACCATTTATGCTTATACTTTGACCTTATATATTTCTTAACCTCCATATTTTTTGTCTTCATGTCGTTTATAAATATACCATTCGCTTGAGAATACCTTGATATCCTATTTATCAGACGTTGTAGCCCGACCTTTGTTTGGCTTAATAGGATAACATTGTCTGCATATAACTGATTTGATATCTAGTATTAGCTAATTTTGTAAGGTAGACATTCCCTTCTCTGTTCACTCGTGTTAGGTCCGATAAGAACAGATTAAAAAGCAATGGGGCCAAAACACACCCACTGACGGTGGTTGGAACTTCCTTCATTACACACGAGCCATCACCTATCCGAACTCTAGCCCAAGTTTTTGAATAGAGTAGTTGAATTGATGTTAAAAGAGAAGATGGAACAGGGGCGTGGCTAGCCACCGGCGATGGCGGTCGTGGCTCAGTAGAGCTCCTGACACACCCGGGGGAATCAACATTTATACGCCGTTCCCACAGCCACATTTGATGGGGGCTTATTGGTGTGGATGCCCTTAGTCCCCGGGGGTGGTGCTGGAGGCTCGTAGGCTGCTGTGGAGGTACCCAGAGACTGGCACGTACTTGGGACTCCCTGTCCCGTGACGACAGAGGGAGCCGGGGAATGGATTGTGGAGTGAGCCGGAGGGCGGGGCTACTGGACCGGGCCTCTCTCAAACCCGAGGAGCGGCAGCTCCTCTTCCTGGATTCACTCTCCGGGAGGCGACCCCCTCTGTGAGGGGTGCAATGGCTGCTGAGGACCCAGATGATCTGCTGAGCAGCGGCAGGCTCCACGGAGGAGAGACGATCTGCTGGTGAGGAGCAGGACAGGAGGTGAGGTACTGGGGAATGGGCTGGAGCCAGATGCAGCGGGCTGGAAGGCCCCTTGGCCCTGCCCCTCTCTAAGCGTGAACCCCCCCCCCCCCTTGGTCTGTGTGGTGCAGAGCCTGCCTGAGCTGCGACTGGGGCGATCTGAGACTTTTCCTGCCCTGCAGGCCTGCGAGAGCCATTGGCCCTGGTAGTGGAGCCGGGCTGGTGGTGGAGGGTGAGGTGCAAAGGACACGGCTGTCTGGCTAACTGAGGCTGCGAGGTTGCCTGAGCCCTGTCAGCGACTGGGGAGCCCCGGGCTGGCTGCTCGGCCCCTCCCATTGAGACCGTAACCATCTAAGGCCCCTCTCACGCAGTGCAGGGGATAGAGGGTCACTTACTAGGCCCCGAAGGCCCACCTGGCGAACACTGTTGGAGACACAAGTGGGGTGGAGAGGTGCCTGCTGGCGGGGGCGAGTGGATTGCGATTTGGTTGGCCCCGGGAGCCACTGTACTCCAAATACTCTGCTGGGGGAGTTGCGGTCCGCTGGCGCTGCACCCTGGTGCCTGACTGGGGCCCTCTGGAGGAAGGACTGCCTCCACACTGGTGCACACCTGCAGTGTATAGTTGTGCAGAACTAATCCTAGGAGTGGGATTGTAACACCTGCTGGACCACCTGCGGAGAAGCCCAGCCAAGAGGCACGGTGGTGACGTTGGGCAATGGGGAGGAACCAGACAAAAGCAACAGAGGGACAACAGAGTACCGACCCCCCCCCCCCTCCATAATGCCGGACCAGGCTTGCAGACCCCCCTCGCTGGGGACAACCCTGACTGACCACATGGGGGGCACACCAGATAAACTGGATCTCTTCCTACAGGAGATACAGGACTCAAGGGCTGCAATGGAGCTGCAAATGGGTATGCTTACTACGAGACTGACACTGCTGAAGGCGGACCATGCCAAACTGGCTGATACAGTCATAGACCATGACCGGACCCTTGCGGACCTCGTCCCTATGGTGGCGGACCACTCCTCTTCCCTGCAGCAGCTTCAGCAGCAGGTCATTTCACTCATGGATTGAGTGGAGGAAACTGACGCAACAACATCCGCGTTATAGGCCTGCCGGAACGCTGTGAGGGAGTTAGGGTGGCTGACTTCATGGAGACATGGTTCGGGGAACATGTGGCCCAGGAGGGACTCTCCCCTACTTCTGCGTTGAAAGGGCACACAGAATACCAACAGGACAACCCAAACCTGGAGCGCCGCCCCGACCTCTGATCGTAAAAGTACTCAATTATAGGGACCGCAACATGCTCTTACAGAAGGCTAGAGAAAAGACTCTAATCCAGTACGAAAACCACTGTGTCTCTCTATACACAGACTATACTGTGATGGCGCAAAGACAGAGGTGTTCCTATCAGGCGGTAAAGAAACAGCTACAGGGTGCACAACTCAAGTACACCCTCTTATATCCCGCGCGACTGAAGGTGATGCATGATGTGAAGATTCACTTCTTCGAAATTCCGGCAGACATGGAAGAGTGGATGGAGGTCATGTACATCAGTTCTAGCCAAGCTGACCGCCCGGAGGGCTCCTGCCAGGATTCGGCAACGCTCCCGAAGTGGAGCTCTAGGAGAACGTAGGGTGCTCACCAAGGGAAAGGCGGAGTGGGTCTTTCATGAGAACAGCAGCGGAAGGACCAGGAGGGGGCGCTGGTGGTGGCCTGCTCCTTCCGTGACGATTCGAACAAGATTGCCATGGACTCAGAGGATAGTATGGTTCATTCAGACTCTGACCATAGTGTCGTACTCTTCCCCACCATTACGCAGAGAGCGGCAGATTACCTGATTGATGCCAAAGGCGAGAAACTGGGGCACTGACACTTGGGTCTCCTACTAGTGACTTTGCTGTACGGCAAGTATGCACCCAGCAACTGAAAGACTGTTGTATCCTTTTAAAGAAATAGTTCACTTTATGAACTTGTATACTCATGGAGACAGCTGTTGCGATGAAAGCTGCTAGCCGATAATTCTGCCACTGTACTCACAATGTTGTGTGCCACCTAGAGCCTAAGATGTTTGCTGGGGGACTATGTGATATTTAATGCTACAGTTAGCGCCCCATCTACCTTGAAGTACACTCCCCCCCGGAGACAGGGTACCGTTGAGCCATTTGCGGACCATGTTTGGACATAAGGTTGGCTGCCTCCCTCATGGCGTATGCACTGTTATTTGTTATGTACCATTTGTGCACCATTGTTGGGCCCAACGCGGTTCAGGCATTGTGCCGAGCTTTGTTCTAGCTGTTGGGGAATAGGGACTCCTAGTCGGTACTGCCTTGCTAGTGTCACGCGCAGTTGAGCTCCGCTTCCGCATGGGACCATGACGGGGACTGCTGCCACAATACGGTCGTATAACGTGCTTACATGGAACGTAAGGGGCCTAGGAGCAATACAGAAAAGACATTGCATACACGCATTCCTCCTCAGACGTAAGACACAAATAGCATTCCTACAACAGTCTCACCTCACTGACTCCGAAAATCAGAAAAGGAGGAAAAAATGGAGTGGTACCATCTATTCCACTGATTATTATTCCGCTTTTGCTAGAGGGGCGACTATTTGGGTACGGCATGGGGTTCCCTTTGTTGCACTTGAACGCCGGATAGACGATCAGGGATGGTACATACTGGTGAAGGGCACACTTGATGGCTCTCTGGTGGTCCTTGGGAGTATCTATGTCCCTAATTTTGATCAAGACCGTTTTCTGGGGAGGCTGAGTGGGGTCTTGGCTGACTGGGTCGGGATTCCATGGATGCTGTGAGAGGATTGGCCTGGATAGATCACATCCCCCTCTACACGGTACAACCGCTGGTAAAATCGTGGACCAATTCACTGCATGGGCATGAGGGTGGACACTCTCAGATGCGTGGTGCTGTCTCTACCCGACACATAAGGAATACTCCTTCTATTCCCCAGTGCATGACCTTCATACTAAACTTGACAGGTTCCTCTGCTCTAGTTCACTTCTCACGAAAATACACAGCTCCACATATCTGGCCAAGACCTTTTCCAACCATAGTCCTATAGAGCTCACACTTCAATGGGGCATGGTACCTACCCCGGTACCCACCTGAAAGTTGCACCCACACCTTCTCGAAGACGCCCCATTTTGCGCAGCACTCTCCGACACCGTTACAAATTACCTAGCCAAAAATTGGAACACTGTGACATCGCGCCTGGTTGAATGGAATACGCTGAAGGTAGTGGTCAGAGGGGCGACGATAGGACAGCTGGTGGGGGCTTGCCAAGAAACACACCAGAGGTTGCTGGACATTGAGAGCAGGTTACACGTACTGGAGAGGGAGGCGGTATCAGACCCTGCTAAGCGAGAACGGTTAAAATCCAATCACGTAGACCACACAGAAACATTGGAGACGTTGCGGATAATAGACTACAGAGCATTCCTGCAGCGTAAACATGTGGAGGTGGACAGGGCTGGTACCCTGCTTGCCCGCATGGTTAGAGACAGACCTGACCCGCCGATCATATCTAGTATTCGCACCATGGCGGGGCACGTAGTTCACACACAAGCCGAAATAAATACCGCCTTTCGTGATCACCTGGAAAAACTCTATGCACCCCCCTGTGGTGGATAGATCTCTCACTGGCAACTTCTTTCAAGACCCCCCTTCCTGACCCTCTCGGAGGAAGTACAGAAAAACATAGACGGTCCAATTACTCAACAGGAGATCCGTGCCACGATTAAAGGTCTAAATCATTATAAAACGCCGGGCTTGGACGGACTCCCTGTTGAGTTCTACCTTACATACGCGGAGTCCTTGGTGTCTACCCAGGGGACCATTTATAAGACGGCTCTGGAGACGGGCTGATTACCAGATTCTACGATGCAAGCGCTGGTCATGTCTATACCCAAGCCAGGACCAGATGGTTTGGATATGTCAAATTATAGACCCCTCTCTATGTTAGCCACCGAATACAAAATACTGAGTAAGGCCCTTGCCGACCATATACAACCGCACCTCCCCGCACTTATCCACAGTGATCAGTACGGTTTTTCCCCAAATCGCAGCACCTCCCTTCACACTAGACGGTTACCCACAGTAATGGTGGCTACCCCAAGGGCCCACCGCCACGCTGGATGTATTGCACTGGACCTCAGGCAGGCATTTGATACCCTATCATGGGATTTCACGTTTGCGACATTGCGACGTTTGGGGTTCCCCGACACATATTTAAAAGGGGTCCGCTTACTGTACATGTCCCCGACGGCCAGGGTCCACACGGCCTGCTATATCTCTGATGCATATAATATCCATAGTGGTACAAGACAGGGATGCCATCTGTCCCCCTTGTTGATTATGCTGGCGTTAGAACCACTAGCCCTGGCTCTTCGAAGATCGGCGGCCCAGCTTGGTATCCACGTCAATAGTGTGTACCATTTATTATCTATCTATGCACATGACATGCTTTTATACTTGCGAGACCTCACGACTGATGTGGCCCCCCTTCCGGATATATTTGCTTTTTATGAACGTCTATCGGGTCTGACCATAAACCCCGACAAATCAACCAGTTACTTTTTCCAAGAAACAGCACACATTACTCATTTACAATTCGGCACTTACTCTTTCTCTGTGGCTCCCACTACCTTAAAATACCTTGGTATTTATGTCTATAGAACACAGGAGGACCAGATCGAAGGCAATATCCAACGGGCAATAAGGGGGCTCCGTGCCAGTGTGGTCTTCTGGTCTTCTTTGCCCCTCTCAGTAATGGGGTGAGTTGCCATCTCTAAGATGGTGATGCTGCCTCGTCTGCTATACTATTTTGTGAATTTGCCAATGGTTCTCCCACAATCCATTTTCAATACGATGGACACAATGTTGACTACCCTTATTTGGGGCGCGGGTAGGAGACAGATAAGTCTTTGGAAGCTTCAGCTAAGGAAGCAGAGTGGGTGCCTGGGGGTCCCTGACTTCCGAGGGTACTGCTATGCTAGCCAACTCCAGTGACTGCCACACTGGACGGCAGGGAGGAACTTAGGCGAGATTGGGTTCACACCGCAGAGGTTGGATAGAGGGGAACTACACACCCTGTTACTGCTGAGGGCCCGAGCCCCCCCCCCAATTGCCCCTCCTACTGCAGACTGCCCTACTATGTTGGAAGAGGGTCTTGGCTTATACATCCTTGGCAACCCCCTATGCTCGGAATATACCTTTATTAGGTGTGCGCACCCTACAAGGGAGACTCACACGGACTAGACTTCAGGCTTGGACGGACAGCGGGTTTGAAGAGGTAGGAGCCTTTTTTGGGGATGGCACACTGATGGACCATGATTCCTTCTTGCAGGCCACTGGGGCCCCACCACGCCTCTATCTACTACATGCTACTATCACGCACTACATTAGAGCCACTTGGGCCCCACAGAGGACTGAACCCCCACAACATACCCTAGTACACCACCTATACTACATGGGACCTGGGGGACATCTAGTGTGTTGGTTATATACTGGAGTACGGGCACATGCAGCAATCGCTCTTACCTCCCTTAGAGAGCAATGGGCGGCGGACTCCGGGGCAGAGTTTACAGACCACGCATGGCAACGTATTCTGGAGCATCCCAAAAAAGTGTCGCGTAATGCACGGCTTAAATTCATACAGACGATGGTGTTGCACAGATCGTACCTTACGCCTAAGTGAATACACCGTATGTTACCGGACTCCCCCCATTGCTTCCCCAGATGCAGGGGAGATGAGGCAGGCTTCATACATATGCTATGGTCTTGTCCTCACCTGCAGGGCTACTAGAAGGGGGTGCAACACTCCCTAGCCACAGTGACACAACTACCGGTCCCAGACAATGCCCTGACTTGCCTGGTGGGCCTTCGCATGCGCTCCAAGGTGCAGAAGTCACCCAGAGGCCTGGCGGTCACAGTGTGGCAGGCTGACGTGCTCCAATGGGGAAGGGCGTAGGGTGCTGTTCTCCAGATGGAGGAGGAGAGAGGGCTGAGGAAGCAGCACATATCCCTAGACTGGGAGGCCAAGCTGATTGAGCTGAAAACACTGGACCTGGCCCCCACACAAGATACCACGTCACAGTAAAGTGAAGAGTGTGAGTCCATTCGTGCCTATACGGCACGTGGAACAGAGACGCTGTGCTTCTGCCCTGTACACGGTACCCTTGAGAAGAAGCTCACATAGTGACTCCCTGCTATCATTGTCAAAGTGGCAGTCCGACTGACCAGGAGAGGGTTAGGGTGGGACAGGACAGCGCAGGGGGAATAGTTCGGGTTTTTTCTATTGTCATTTGTTGAACTTAAAACATGCACTACTTTGAATTATAGATGCAACACTGCCCGTACATTACTGGTTCGGTAAAGGGAACAGACTGTAAATGCCCTTTGTAAGATTCCCCTCTAACGCAAGTTGTGAGAAACCAGATTGCTATGTACAAATGCATAGGGATGAATATAGGGGGAGAAAAACAAAAGACTGTATTTGATTTTGAATGATTATACTTTGGAAGCCCATGGCATACAGCGGTCATCAATAAAGTGTGTTAAAAAAAGAGAGAGGATGGAGATCCTTGCTCTTTTAACTTTTGCAAAGTAGTTGCCAGTGTACACAATCAAAAACCGATTTAAAGTCCACAACATAGTGGTTGTTTCTTTGCAATAGATTTATCCATTAATTCTGAGAACACTAATATATTTGTTATGGTACCTAATCCTTGCATGAACCTCATTTGATTCGGTGGGATTATGTAAAGATTTAGCATCAGTGTCTTGTAAGGTAATGAATCGATAATTGGCAAGTTGTGCCCAGTCACCTTTTTTAAATATTGATGATGTTAACAAGCCCTTCCATGTTTCAGGTATAGTTAATGTCTCAACAGGTCCCTTAAATACCTTAGTAAGATATTCTCTCTATAGAGCAGCTTTTTCCTTACATAAAGCTAATGGAATGCCATTGGGACCAGGAGCACCATCTCTTTGTGTTTGAATTAGTTTGCATACTTGATGTTTTGTTATGTCAATTTCATAGTCCAAATCCTTTCTTAGCTTGTCCGTCACCTTCCCATTGTTGTCCTTTTGGGTAATTTCCCAGTTTGTGTTTAGGTGTGTTGTCAAGAATCTGATCCAATCTTCTTAGCTTAATATGGATGATACAGCTGTTTCAGTAGGTCGCAATGAACCATTTATAATTTTCCAGAAATCTCTTCAGTTCGATTGTTTACTTGTATACAGAGCCTTCGCCCAGAGATCTAGCTTTACTTGTTTTATTTTTATCTAAGATTATGCAACCCGTGTAAATATGGGGCAACATCAAAATCAACTGGTGTTGCGGTGGAAGGCCCACAGAAAAACACCCATTTCCCTTCCCCTTTCACGCTAAGTATAGCGTGAAAGGGTGCCTTATTTACCAGGCAGCATTAAGCTACATTAAGTGGCTTAATGCTGCTTTGCAAATAAGGCAAAGCCTCTATCATGAGTACAACATCCAAAAAAGTGATGTTGTGGTGGCAATAGGGGCTTGGTAATATGCCCCACAGTTTCTTGTGATCATCTCAGCACCTTGGCAAGATGCTTCATATTTGTTAACATTGAGAAACCTTCTTACACAGCTCTCTAGTTCAGGAGGGCCTTGGGAGGTCTGGCTTTGTTGTCTACATTCAAATATCATTTTTAATATGTAGTTGTAAGTGAATTAAAGTACTTTTTTCTTTTTGAACTTTTTGAATGTAAATGCACTTTCAATTAATTTGTGAAGTGTTTTGTAAAGTTCTGAGTTTCAAACCCATACCATGTAGTGAAGATCCTATAGTACCCTTTCATGCAGGACCTACGCTGTATACGGATAACATATACTGTGGGCTTGGTGGCAAATTGTCTCTGTACACCCCCACCGAATATGTCAGCCCATGTTTTCACATTAGCTTGCTCACAGCGCCACTAGAATCTCCGGTTATCAGAGAGATTCGTTTTTGGCAACCGCAGAACATAATAACCTCAGACTTGTGGAAACAATATACTACTTTCACCTAGTCACTCGTGCTTGCTAGTTTTGCTCTCAGAGAGATACATGGAAGAAACAGTTGAGCGTGTTTACAATAAGAATTTATTGTACCATTGTTCTTCTCATTTAAAATAAGTGCGCTGCTACAATTGTAACACAGTAGTAGATCTGGTCAGATCACTTTTTGATATCCTTTCAGATTGTCGGGGTCAGTAAGCCTGTGTGTGCCACCACTTGTCCATCGGGGCAGCCCCGACGAGCCTATCATAAGATCTCCCTTGAAGATTTTGGACAGGCCTGCCTGGATTATCCCTGCCGGTTGTCGGGAAACCTGGAGGCCAACCTTGTCCAGCTGCAAGATTGGATCAGGGAGCGACTTAATGAACTTGCTCACGAATCCTCTCCTCGTAAAACTCCTCTGCACCTTGGTTTACCGAGGCCCTGGCCTCTTCCAGACGCGCCTGTAAGAGTGCGGAAAGACGGTGGCGCCATAGGTACGAGGATGTGGCCAAGACGGAGTACAAGATAGCTATTAAAGCCTATCATGCTGACATTCTGTGAGAAAAATGGCACTACTTCGCGGCTCGAATAGAGTCAGCCTCTAGCTCCTGAAAGGAGATTTTCGCCACTGTGAAGGAGTTCATGTCGCCCAAAGCTATTGCATCTCAGCACGAGTTCTCTGAACCGTGGGTGACCGCATTGGCCAGCTTCTTTCATGATAAGATCAAGCTGATCCAGGACTCTTTCCCAGCCCCTGTCATCGGGACTAGGGTGTGCCAGGAGATGCACGGGAATTTGGCGGAAGATTCTGAGCGTACTTTATCGGAATTTAACCCTTTATCGATCACTGCGTCGCTTGATTTGCTTTTTCAGCTCAAATCAGGTTCACCTGCTGACCCGTGTCCTGCCAGGTTTTTGGCAAGGATGGTGGAGGTGGTCAATCCACTTGTGAATCCTGTGCTGAATTGTTCCTTGACCAGCAGCGTTGTTCCTGGTGTCTGGAAAGAGGCGAGGGTGGTTCCGCTTCTCAAAAAACCGGGCCTTGACCCTGACCTTCATGCTAACTATCGCCCGATCTCTCTCCTACTTGCTTTTGCTAAAATCGTCGAGAAGCATGTCCATAAGGTCCTCTCTGCCTTTTTTGAGTCACATAGCCTGCTGTATGCCACCCAGTCTGGCTTCCGTACCAACTTTAGCACCGAAACGGCGCTTCTCGAAGTCAGTGAGGCTATCAAGGATGTGCTGGATTCAGGGGGTAGGGCCATGTTGGTCATGCTTGATCTGTCGGCGGCCTTCGACACCATCCCTCACGAAGGTCTTCTCCACAAACTGTATGAGATAGGTCTGCGTGGGACGGTGTTGAGGTGGTTTCAATCTTACCTGGCTGGTCGCCGGCAGGTGGTCTGGGCCCCCCCTTACTCAGCCGAAGTGCCGCCGCTGGAGGTTGGAGTACCGCAGGGCTCCGTGCTGAGCCCGACACTCTTTAATATCTTTCTGACCCCTTTGGTGGTGCTGGCTGAGTCCTTTGGGGCCCAGATAATATCATACGCCGACGACACCCAACTCCTTTTCATGTGCGCAAAGGGGGCTGAGTTCGATGGAGAGAGTGTCCGTGGCTGCCTGGGAGCTGTATTTGAATGGTTTCAGGGTAATAGTCTTAAGTGTAACCCTGGAAAATCTGAGGTGCTCTTTTTTGGGTGCCAATCTGACCCGAGTTGGCAGGAATGGTGGCCGCATGTCATGTTTCCACCGGCATCTTCCTCCACCGTGGCGAAAAACCTGGGGGTCAAAATTGATAATGGCCTGACGATGAAAGCCCAAGTTCTTGGCCTTGTGGGCGTCTGCTTTGGCTTGCTTAGGATGCTTCGGAGGTTTCTCCCTCTGCTCTCATTTGACCATCGCAAGATTACCGTCCATGCCCTCATTGGCTCGAGGCTGGACTACTCCAATGCTCTCTACCTGGGTTTGCCCGACTACCTGCTGCAGCGTCTTCAGGTAGTCCAGAACTCGGCGGCCTGCGCCATTTATGGTCTTCCCCGCCGTGCCAGTGCCTCTGACCTTTTATCCACCTTGCACTGGCTCCCTGTCAGAAAGCGAATTGCCTTTAAGGCCCTTACTTTGGCCCACAAGGCGCTCTATTCTCCTGGAGCGACCTATATCCGGAAAAGGCTAGCCTTTTATAAACCTACCAGGGCTCTGAGATCAGAAACTCTCTCTCTTGCGGTGGTGCCAGTGGTGAAGAAGGCCCGGACTGGTGTTCGCTCCTTCAAACGTCTTGCTCCTCAGCTCTGGAACACTCTCCCCTTATCACTCCGCAGCACTGCCAATTTGCTTGCTTTTAGAAAGGGACTTAAAACCTGGTTGTTTTGTCTCTAGTTTTCTGTTTTCTTTTTCCACTGGTCCTATTTCCTGTTGTGTTATGTGTTAGTTGCTGACCCGTTGGTCTGAAAGCGCCGGGACACTCCTTCGGAGTAGCTGAGCGCTATACAAAACCCCCCCATAACATAACATAACATAGATATAGAACCAGCAGTACAGTGAATAAAAAGAAATAGTATTGTTCTTCCATTTTGCAATAGTCATGAACACATACATAAATATGAAATGCATTTATAAAATAAAGTGTATACTCCTAACATGTCTGTCTAGATGTACCTAAGTGTACCTAGCCTGTGAGTAGGTGCGAAAAAGCTTAAGCCTAAGAGCCTAAGTCTAAGAGCCTAAATCTAAGAGTCAAGAATCCCACTAGGATTTAGTCGAACCCCCATACCTGAATACTGAGAGTGTGGGACTTCGTCCTGGACTTGAGCTGGACACCCCACAAGGGATCGTCAGACCACTGTCAGCT
Organism: Lissotriton vulgaris; assembly: GCF_964263255.1. Taxonomy (NCBI): domain Eukaryota; kingdom Metazoa; phylum Chordata; class Amphibia; order Caudata; family Salamandridae; genus Lissotriton; species Lissotriton vulgaris. The sequence continues at coordinate 887,819,719 of NC_141687.1, forward strand.
AAAGTGATGGCATGCCGGAGCCGCAGCGTCTCTGGTCAGTGTGTCGGCCTTGAAGTCTCGGTTCCCTCGTGCTTTCTGGTAGCAGGAGGTGCTATATTTATACAGTCTATGTTCGTGTGTTCCCCATTGTTCAGTATGAGGATGATGTTGGGGATTAAACCTTATGCGTCGATGGGAGAGGTGAAGTGTACCTCCCGGAGAGTGTACTCATAAATTATTCATATGTGCTAAGGATGACGTCTAAGCAATATCGATTGGGAAAACCCCACTCTCGGCATGGAACTAGGTGAAAGGTTTAGTCCAGAAAAGGCTAATGTCCTTAAAAGGCATTACATCCATACAAGGCAGTCTGTCCTTATTTGGAGTTATATCCTTATAAGTTATAAGGCTCGTTCCTATGAAATGACGGGGAGATGATATAGGGAAAGTGTACGATGATTCCTGGACCTGTAGAAGGGCACCAATATGAAATATAACACCCACTCCACCTTATACATAACAATGATAATACTCATTCGAGATACACATTTATAACAATGTCAGTCCATAAAATTATCAAGCAGTCATTCAAAATGTTTCTAAAACCGTCAAAATTTCATTTAAAAACAGTTAAAAAAACGAGGAAAATGTTCTTTATGAAAGTATGACATTTGTAGTAAAATTCCGCAAATCACAGTTCTAAAAAAGTTGATCACACAAGTTGAACTACTGCAAGCGTACTTAGAAGGCCATGCTTTGTTATAGAAAGAGTCCATTTGAAAAGGTTCTTTTGAGTAAAAAGAAGGAGAAAGAAAAAACTGAATTTGTTCCCAGCACACGGTGAGCCTGATTCAGATTATATGTCCTGGCTTGGAGACATAACATTGTTGTTGCCTGCTGTCGCAGGGAAAAACATTGTAGTACCTCGCATAGCACATCAAGTGTGCATAGATGAAACTTGTCAGTGCTGCCAACAGTTGTTGGTGAGGCAGCTGGTGCTGTGTTTGATACCTCGGTGCCAAGGGTGGAGCTGAAATCCAACTCAGTCATGGGCACCTGCGGATCCTCGAGGAAAGCATGCATTAAGTTGGGAATACGCTGAGGACAGACCCGAGCATGGGACCGCAGTGGTTCCAGTCTGGAGTCTAATTCTGCTGGCATCTTAGTTAGAGGTGTCAGACAGATGTCTAACTCACATTCTCCTCTGCAGAACAGGCATCGGTGAACAGGTACGATACAGTTTTCGAAGACTGGTGTGAATGACAGGAACCAAGAAGCACTTAGTTCTTGGAGATGAGGCACATCCAGATATTGTACCATGCGCTCACGGTAATATCTTTCCAGGAGAGCTATTGCAATCTCGCTGGTGGATGGTACATCCATTGCGAAGCAGGTAAACGACAATCACGATTCCAGCATTAGCAAGCAGGATCAGAGGTAGACCTCTGAAAATGCTTCCAAATATGGAGTACATAAAGTTAGGAATACGTCTGTGGATGGTCTGGAAGGTGTAAAGGAATCCTGACCCTATGGTTTTAAATAGAGTACAACAACGCTCGTATCAGACATATTTAAGATATGACCCATCAGTTCTGCGAAGTGTCGGGGGCAGTTTGTAAAGATTAGCGCCTGTATCTCTGTCGAGGTCCTCACAACTTGAAATTCAAAGGTTTCTCGTGGAGAGGTCAATGGAATGGTTTGCTGTAAAAGCATGTCTTTCATTCTGCTCAAAGCATCAAACTGTATAAAAGAAAAATTCAGTGAAATCCATGCTAGCACCTCCCTGACTGTATTTGTCAGAGGAAACAGTACTTACCCTGACCCAATATGCAATGCCCGGGAGCATCCCACAACAACCTTGATCGTTCAGCATCAAGTAACTCCCATTCAAAAGTAACTCGAACACTGACGTGATCACGGCAGCCGGAGTTCCTTTCATGTGGCAAGACAGGTTTGAAACTGAACCACTACAGGCCCCATGCAAAACAATATCTTGGCACATGAGAGAACCACTTAAAGCGCTCTTGCAGTTAGTACCACTAAGAAACTCTTCTTGATTCGAACTCCGGCATCGAAACCTATATGGTAAATGCCAGGAATTCTTAATGTATTTTTTACCCAATTTTTCATATTTGCCTGCCTGCCTTTGTTCAAGGCAATAGAGAAAGTAAAAGGTCGTGACCTGGAGAGTGATTTTGGCCGTGAATTAGCCACTATGTGGATGGTAATTCAGCCACTGTGAATGGAAGTCAGTTCAGTTTTTCAATTTGCAGCAATGCATAGTTAGCTCCCCTATGTGCCATTTCTATCTGTGTATCAGTTAGATTGTATTCTGAAAACAGAGACGTATTGTTTATAAATCGCCATGGCACAAAGCCTGCACGCAAAGAGTGTAGCGTCCAGCTCAATAACATAATAGAACGTACCTCAGATTGGCCGTGTTGTAATATTGCCAAATCCTGTGCCAGTATGTCTATATCAGAAGATACAATGTTGCCCGGTGAATATACTAAAGCTAAAGCTAAAGCTTTTTCTAAGTTTATATGGTCTATTTCCCGTATTGTCTCTGAGGCTTCTTGTTGGGAAATCTTCCAGATTTCATTATAGGCAGCTTAAATGCCTGTATATATGAAACGTTTTTGGCGTTGTTTCCTAGGTCCAAGTAAAAAGTCCCTAAGATCCATGTCTTGTGTGAGTAAAGATAAGTGTTGTTTCACTTCTGCACTTCCTGAATGTTCTCTCTGCACATAACGTGGATCACAGTTCGAGTGTCAGCAGTATGCGGAGGCCAAACCCATAGGAATCTCGAGCATGATTCTACTGCTACCATGATATATCTGTAAGCCCTGTCCATTGTAAGGAGACGCAGTGGTCCAAGTACATACATTCAAGAGGTTTGTCTGACTTTAGTAATGGCATCTGTGCAGGGCGTGCAATAGTGGAGCCTTTCATCTGCTGGCAGATGTCGCATTTCAAGATATAGTCTTTAGTTTGCATAGTTAACCCTGGCCACCAATAGCGCTGTTTCAGTAAAGAATTAGTCGCTGTAGTGCCTGTGTGCGCAGAGTCCAAACCCTTGTGTGCAGGTAGTATTAAACCTTGCCTACGATCGATATTTGGCATTACTCTATCCCCCACTCCCGGAATTTGAGCCTAGGGAATGTTTTGTGCATCTAACTTGTAGGAGTGTTTGAATGAAAATTGTGTAGGTACTGCTCTGCTGCCTTTGCGTGATGCGGTGACAGCTACCATTATATCTCCGTCTACTCTCGTTTTTGAACAAGTCAACAGAGCTACGGAAGCCGTGCAAACAGCCCCCTTCTGCGGCTTCATCAGCCAATCAATTCCCTTCAACGTGAACGCCATCACGTTGATGACTCAGTGTATGGATCACATGAGTCCTCGGTAGCTCGGATTTCTATTCCGCTACCTGTTCTCATAGCATTTTGTGTTTTATTGTGCCACCTTTTGCATCTTTTTTGTCAAAGACCACCTTTTGCATCTTTAAACCTGTTTTGTTCCCAATGCTGTAAGTACTCATTGTACGACTGTACACAGTGAAAAGAATCAAACAAGATTAGTGTGGGCAATGCTCAATCCATATTTACAAGTTCCAGTATAGGTGCTTTTAATTCTGCCTACTGAGCCGTGCAGTCTCCTAGAGATTGCGTTTTTGTGCAACTAGGATGGTACTTGCCTCACGCATGCTACCTTTAAAAATAGCACACACAGAAAAATATTGCTGCTTACTTCCTATGGCCGGTTGCGCAGATCTGTCAGTATAAATATTAAATTCATACTTATCTAGAGGCAAGAATTCATTTGGTAGAGGGTATTCTTGTTCATATTGCAGGAATGTTTGTGTTTTTAAACTTGGATCAAATCTGTATTCAACATCTGTTGCAGTAAGAGAATTAGCCCATTGTATCCATCTTGGATGTAACGCTTTCGCATTTGGGATGCTGGCCTTTGTAACTGTTTCTAAAGCTAGTACTAATGTTACAATAATAATGCGTTTCCCCTGAGCCAGTGCTCTTTCTCTTGCTGCTGTCAGGATTTTTTCTGTTGAAGTGAAACGCATTTCTGAATTTGATTACAGGTGTGATTTGTAAGCGATTGGTACAGTTTCTCCATCATTAAAGGTTTCTCCTTCAGTAAAGGTTAAATAAGTGTACCTGCATTAACCCGTGATTATTCGGATCACTAAGTGGCGTACGTCTACGCGTGTTTGTAAGCAATCATGCCTTCCTGGAGAAAACGAAGAATATTAGTATGATCTTTTGTCCAATCTCTGGCTGAAAAGTCAGTTTTCATTAAGTCATAGCTAGGTTATACCCTTTGTGCGTAATATAAAATATATGTCCTGCCAAAGTTTAGGAATCCTAGCATTGATTGTAAATTTTTTTAGAGATTTTGGAGGCTGGAGCAGCGCACACTTTTCTAAAAAGTTAGCTGCCAGACTTTTGCCTTCTCTTAACAGCTCATATCCCAAAAATAGGACATTGAGGTGTAGTATTTTCAATTTTTTAAATTTGAATTTGTAGCCTTCTACGGCAAATCCCATAATAATGGAGCTACCCTGGTCAAGTGCCTCCCTAAGTCGTCGTCTGTCAGATAAATATAAACCACATAGGACAGTGCTTCTTCATCAAATTTTTGAAGTAACTCTGTTACTCTTGCTGAAAATACACCTGGGCTGTTTTTATACCCTTGTGCTAGATGACAGAATTGTCTTTGGGACCCTAACGCACTGAATGCGGTCAGATACCAGCTTTCAGGAGATATATTTTGGCAGAAAAATCCATTTGAGATATCAAGTGTGTTTTTTTTTCGCACAATGTTGTTCTTTAATGCAGCACTATGTGCATTTTGGACAGCAAATGTCTTTGTGCATAAGTTTAAATATCTGTAATCTAAAACTAAACAATATGTATTGTCGGGTTTAGAGACAGGAAACAAAGGATTGTTCATTGGAGAGGTACATTTTTCAATGACCCCCTGGTATTCAAGTTGATCTAAGATCTTCCTGATCTGTTCTTTAGCTTCTTGCTTTATTGGATATTGCCTCTGAGCATTAGGTGAAACTTTGAATGGGATCACATGGTAGTTTGAGTTCTCATCCCACCCTGCATGATTTTTTTTACAATGCTGGAGCTTGGGCTACTGCCCACTCCTGCACATATATATGTTTAAGGTGAACGGGAACAGTTTTGGAAAAAGCAGGAAAAATTATACTTTCTCCCTTGGGGCACTCCATTATGAATGCAGGCGGCCAATCTTGTTCTGCTAACAGGATGTCATAACCAGATGATAAGTTCTTCTAAAAAAGAGCTTTTACTTTCCTGGGCTTGTCCCCCTCCAACTGCAGTGCTTTTTCATATAACTTATGTGGGATGCTCACCCTGGTGTCTGGTGTTTCCACCGTGATGTAATCATTCAACTCAGCTGTCACCAGAAACTCCTTCAGGTTCAGGCGAGCTATTGTTTCTTCCGCCGCACTGTCTAGCATCGTCAGAGCACATTCCCCGTTCAGAAGTTGTGTCCTCAGAATTCTAGGCATGTCTGATTTTCAGACCACTAGCTTTCTGTTTCTTAAATTGAGGTTTTGGATTTTGCCTATGTTCTTTTTAAGAAGTAAAGTGTTGAGTGTGCTTTTTGTCTCTGGACTGTGTGCACTCCTCTCTATTTTCTGACCGTCCTTCCCTTTCTGAGCTTTTCTTCAAGCCCTGAAAGGAATGAGAGGTACATGTATTAGTATCCAGATACCTGTCAGGTTTTCTAATATTATCCCTATTCCTAAGGTTATACCTCTTTTCAGAGGGCTCCTGTGGAGAAGAACTACCTCGGGATTTAGATCTCTTGTCTTTAAAGTTTTCTTTTTGATTATCCCACTTCTTTTTAGAAGAAGTAGGTGTCTGCTTAGAAGTTTCCTTTTCAGGACTGCACTGTAGCTGAGGTTTTAAAGCTCTTCCCCCCAATCTATCTCTGCCTAATTCTGCATGCACAGTTTCAATTATTTTTGGTAGTTCAGCCTCCTGAGTTAACAGGCCAACCTCCCTTAGGTGTTGGCGGATTGTCACTGATGTTGCTTCCCATTTAATATTAGACCACGTCGGGTTACCCAATTTTGACATGTTGGGCACCATGTAGTGTAGTTCTGATAGTACCCTTTCATGCAGGCCCTACGCTGTTTGTGGATAACATATACTGTGGGTTTGGTGTAAGCATGGGCGCAAAATCCGTTCGGCTCGCGGATTTTGCGGATTTTCGGCAAATTCGCGATCCGCAAATTCCCACGAATTTGCCAAAAATCCACGAATCCGTGAGTGGAACGGATCCGGGGGCAAAAGTTCAAGCTTCGAGCTTGTAACTATTTTAGAACGGCGCCGGCAAGCTGCCAGCACTATTCTAAAATAGTTACTAAGTTAGCTTCAACAGGAAACACTAATAGATAAAGTGCAGGTGCTCGAGCACCTGCTTTATTTTATCTATTAGTGCTTCCTGATGAAGCTAACTTAGTAACTATTTTAGAATGGCGCTGGTAGCTTGCTGGCGCCATTCTAAAATAAAACAGGAGTGGGGCAGAGGGCAGAAGGTCACAGTGTGGGGCAGAGGGCAGAAGGGCACAGCAACGAGTGGGGCAGGGGGCAGAATGGCACAAAAACGAGTGGGGCAGAGGGCAGAAGGGCACAAAAAACGAGAGGGTGGCAGTGATGAACCAGAGGGCGCATCGCGGTCTCGCACAAAAAAACCTCCTGCGAACACGTAAAGCGCCCTGCGAACACGCCAAGAGCCCCGCAAACACGCAAAAATAAAAAAATCTGCAAATTTGCACAAATTCACAAATTTTGCGGATCGCAAATTCGGAAATCCGCAAATTCGCGGATCGCGAATTCGCAAAATTCGCCCATGCTTAGTTTGGTGGCAAACTGACTCTGCACATCCCCACTAAATATGTCAGCCTATGTTTTTGCATTAGCTAGCTCACAGCGCCACTAGAATCTACTGTTATCAGAGAGATTCGTTTTTGGCAACCTCAGAACATATTACCTCAGACTCTTGGAAACAATATTCTACTTTAACCCAGTCACTTGTGCTTGCTCGTTTTGCTGTCAGAGAGATACACAGACGAAACAGTCAAGCGCGTTTACAATAAGAATTTATTGTACCGTTGTTCTTCTCATGTAAAATAAGTGTGCTGCTACAACTGTAACTCAGTAGCAGAGATATAGAACCAGCAGTACAGTGAATAAAAAGAAATAGTATTGTTCTACCATTTTACAATTGCAATAGTCATGAACACATATATGAATATGAAATGCACTTATAAAATAAAGTGTGTATTCCTAAAATGCCTGTCTAGATGTGCCTAAGTGTACCTAGCATGTGAGTAGGTGCGAAGGAGCCTATGCCTAAGAGCCAAAGTCTAAGAGCCTAAATCTAAGAGTCAAGAATCCCACTAGGATTTAGTCGAACCTACATGCCTGAATAGTGAGAGTGTGGGACTTTGTCCTGGACTTGAGCTGGACACCCCGCAAGGGATCGTCAGACCACTGTCAGGTGGAACAATGGCATACCGGAGCCGAGCATCTCTGGTCAGTGTGTCGGCCCTGAAGTCTCGGTTCGATCCTGCCTTCTGATAGTAAAAGGTGCTGTATTTATACAGTCTATGTGCGTGTTTTCCCCATTGTTCAGTATGAGAAGGACATTGAGGATTAAACCTTGTGTGTCAATGGGAGAGTTGAAGTGTGCGTCCTGGTCAGTGTACTCATAAATTATTCATATGTTCTAAGGATGACGTCGGAGCAAAATCGATTGGGAAAAACCCACCTTCGGCATGGAACTAGGTGAAAGGTTTAGTCCATAAAAGGCTACAGTCCTTATAAGGAGTTATGACCATACAAGGCAGTCTGTCCTTATTTGGAGTAATGTCCTTATAAGGCTTGTTCAAATGAAATGATGGGAGATGATGTAGGGAAAGTGTACGATGTTCCTTGGACTTATATCAGGTTACCAATATGAAATATAACAACCATTTCCGTGAGTAAACCTTGGAATGCACTGCATTGCTTCCCTCAGGGGACGTGTTGTTGAAGGGTGTAGTTAGTGTTCAGTGTGGGTCTGATAGGAAGGTGACCCCAGAGCTTTGCACCAACTTTTCTATTGATTTTCTTTTTAATAGGCATATGATTGGGTAGCAGTTGTGTTATCACGTCCCGGAAGGAGTTCGTTTGCTCACTTTCAGAAAGTGTTGGATAGCTGTTAAGCCCTGAGTATGTTGTATACTAGTATACAGACTATTTACGTCAAGGTAGACAACTATAAAATTCTCCTCCCAATGTATACCATTGATGACTTGTTAAAAATGGGTGGTATCTTTCAAGTAAGAAGGGAGTGCCACTACATATGGTCTCAAATAGTGGTCAATATATTTTGACGTATGTTCCAATAGTGAGCCGATCGAGGACACTATTGGCCTCCCAGGCGGATTGCTTTGATCTTTGTGGAGTTTGGGGATAAGACATGGGGATAAGAGGTGGCAATAGAGAATTATCCCTAAGGAAACTTGAGTCCCGATATATCATCAATTTTGATTATTTAACACCGAAGGGGCTCAATGTTAGCGAAGAATTGGCAGTGCATTTACATGAATAAGATGAATATATAGCTGGCTGCTATAATTCCGTAATCTGCTTGCTTTTAAATCATTTTTTTATTTAATTTTACAGGATGGGGCACATCTACTTATGACATTGACGGACATTGAGAAAATGTAATGTATTGGGAAACTATGGTGATGCGAAATAATGGCTGTAATAGGCCCACTGGGGCGAGACTACAAGAGATGGCATTGACAAATAACTATATGCCCACTGGGGCGAAATTGTTTGAAATAGTATTAATATGCAATAGTGTAAATATAAGCCCACTTGGGCAACGAACTATATGGTGGCTACAATGACGTGATATTTCAAATGTAAACCTACGAATACATACTGGTTCCTTACCAACCATTGCTCTGTGCTTAGAGCCAATTAGTGAACTAGATATATCGTCAGGTCTGATTAGGCCAACGGTAGCTAAGGTTTCTCGCATAGAGTTAACTCGTGACACGCAACAAATATATATATGCCGCCAATATATAATTGCATCTTTTTAATACTGTAAATGTTAAATTCTGCCTTAAGAACGTATTGTGACGAACAGGTTTGACATGCCTTTGATTATCAGATTTGCCACGAACGGGATATGAAATGTTTGCAAAACAGAGGTTGGCAACAATTTTATCACAGATATATAGTGAATCTATAATGACAACTTGAAAGTATCAAAAATGAGATCAAATGTGGTACATGAGAGATGATTTTCTGAACATTGCCTTTGTCTCGAGTCTATGCTAAAATGTTCGCCCTGTTTACACTGAGCACATTGGTGTTTTCACTTGTTTGTTTGTTAAATGGTATTTAAGATGGCGAATCGTGATATATGTTGAGCGTGAGCAAGCCGTAAAGGCGAAACGCATCGTTTTCCACTTGCCAGAATAATAAATTGATTTTTGCAAGCCAACCCAGGTGTCCGAGCCTTATCTCTGCATTGGAGGTAGTTTGGAAAGAAAAGTTATTGGTATGCCGGTACCGGACTCGGACCGCCCGTGACAGTCCAGGATCGCGTTTCCGGTAATGGTGTAAAGAATATATATGTATATACGAGTCAGTCAAAACAACTTTCAAACCCAAATCACAGTTTTTGCCTGTAATGCCCAAAGATAATCTGGATTTATTCTCAGACAATGTCATCAAAGACCTTAAAGAACTGTCCTTGAAAAGCACCAAAGAGTATTGGAAAGAAAATGAAGACCATAGAAGGAAATATAACAACCTAATGACAAGGATAAAATCAAGATCAGATGTCGTCATCAGATGGTCAGACAAGGGGGGCAACGTGGTCCTGTGGCCCCTACAAATGTACAACAAAGAAGCCCTTACTCAACTACAAGACAAAGAGTGCTATATGAGAATAAGCCCAACTCACAATGTGGGCATCCAAGAAAAATATCACAATGAGTTGTACAGATGGAGGAATGGGCCTCATCATCAAGGACGAGTTCAATTATTTGAAAAATGACTACCCTGTGACTCCTCAGTTATACCTAATACCTAAGGTCCACAAAAACGAAACAACACCACCCGGGAGGCCGATAATATCAGCGTTAGGCAGCCTATTTGAAAAAACGAGCATTTTTATCGATTCTTTCCTACAACCTGAGGTCAAAAAACTTCCGGCCTATATCAAAGACACGGGTGATTTCTTGTCAAAGATCTATGACATCGAATGGCAGAACAACTACAAGTTTATGTCATTAGACGTCCAATCTCTGTATACGAGCATCAGACACAGAGATGGTCTAAAAGCCATGGAACACTACTTAGGAAGCAGACCAATTGAACTGTATCACCACACAAAGATGTTGTTGGAAATGGCTGAATGGTGCTTGACAAATAATAAGTTTATCTTTGACAGGTTGCATTATAAACAGCTTCAGGGATCGGCCATGGGAACTTGCTTCTCCCCCAGCTATGCGAATCTGCATATGGGCTGGTGGGAGGAGCAGGTACTTAAAGTCCAGCACGCAGAGACTATGCAAAACAATGTAGTGATATACAAAAGGTACATCAATGACATTTTTATCCTATGGCAGGGGAGTGTTAAAGATGCCGAAAATGTTGCATTGTCTTTGAATGAAAATATGCTCAACCTAAAATTTACATGTAATGCCAACGCTATAAGCATCCAATTTCTTGACCTAGAACTATATGTAGAGAATAACAGGATACAAACACGCACATATAGAAAACCGACTGCAGGGAACGCCCTTTTACATGCGCACAGTTTCCATCCAACACCATTGAAACAGTCAACTAGTGCAAAACAAGAGCTGTTCAAAAGACTCAGGAGGAGGGGGTACACAGACAACACATGCCACAGGGCAGAAGAAAAGTGTAGAGTCAAAAACAGGAAAGATCTAATTTTCCCCGAAACCGTGGTAAATAAAGCAGATCTAAACAGTAAAAATCCCCCTAGGCTAATACCTGGGTACAACAGATACCAAAGCAATCTCCGAAAAATCCTGAGGAGACATTGGCCCCTAGTGCGTGGAGACGCCAGCATAGGTGAAACAGTGGGAAAAAGTCCTTTAATAACATTCAGAAAGGCTAAATCAATGAGGAAGGAGATTGTCTGCAATGCACCAGCACTTAAGAAGACCAAAAATTGGCTGGACTCACAAAAAGGCTTCAGAAAATGTTTTAAGTGCAAGGCATGCACTCACGGCGTGAATACCACCGAAGTGCAAGTTCCATTTAGAACTAAACCATACATTTTAAGGGACTCGTTCACATGCAAAACTGATTTTGCAGTTTATGTGTTAGTGTGTTCATGCGGCAAGAAATATGTAGGCTCTACTATTCATCCAGCTCATGTGCGAATCTTGCAGCACTTGCGAGCGATCTCTAACAATGACCCGGCGTACCCAGTAGCCAGGCACATCCATGAGGCTCATCAGGGTAATGCTAATAACATCCACTATTTTGTTATAGATAGCATTCCGAAAAACATCAGGGGAGGTAATCGCCCATTGGCGTTACGCCGCTTGGAGTCAAGGTATATCAGACTTTTGAACTCTAAGATCCCATTCGGTCTGAATGCGGACGAAGCCTTAAGTGTTCATCTTTAAAAATAACATCCCTGATCTGTTTCCTTTCCCCGAGTACCATTCGTATAACATCTGCAGTTCATGTACTACACAACTCACGGGTTTGCACTTGGGCACAATAGAGCACACTACAGACATAGGCTTATGTCAGTAGAACACTTCACTTAGTTATTTTCACATTTACCACATTCACCAACACGTTAACACACAACAACTACCTGTCCCCTAGCCAGTTTCTCTAATGCAGAGTAATACTTCAGGCAGGTTTTCCAATTGGGTCCTCCTGGCACAACCTAGCGCAAAATCCTTTCCACAGAGGTTTCCGCTCATTAGTATGCCAATATGACTTAACTAACCCAGGGGATGTGCACACAGTCTAGATCGCGGGATATATCATACCGCGTACTCGAGATCCCGAGCCTTACCTGATTACGCCCGCCCACTTGGGCTCAATACAATAGCTGAGAATTTATCTCAACAAGGGGAAAGAGCTTACGCGCATCCCATAACTTTGGTGCACTTCGCTACATGCAGCAACTACTCACCCAGGGGCACATGTTCAACGCAGCATGGTCCCGGCCCCTCTGGCTCCTTTGGAAAAGTACTTGATTTTCCAACACACGTACATGGCGTCCGCTTGAGGTTTCAGCGAGACAATAACACACAGGCAAACCAGATGGGCTACTATGGCAGGACCTTTATTTGGGAACATCCATGGCTGGGACCAACAGGAATATGTATCATGTTGTGTTAACTTTTCTTTCCGTTTATTATTGTTTCCACTTATGGGTACGATATGACCAAAATTCAGCTGTGATTTTATTAGCATGCTGTATGATGAAAAGGTCATAAATGTTTACACATATGTTATTGGTGAAATAAGAAGACAAAAAGTAAAATGTTTCTGAAACAATGCTCTCCTTGGGGGTAACAAGTGTAAAAAGACTATTCAATACGGGTTGAGCCACAATGTAACCATGGCAACATCTGGATCTAACCTGTAAACGCTAATTGAATGACACACCCCTTTTTCTGTGCATAAATGTACGCCCTATACTCCAAGGCAGATGTAGTGAACAAGGCGGAAACGCCGAAACGCGTCTAAGCAGCGACTGATCTAAGAATAAAAGTTTGGATTCAGATTCACGGAGTCAGCGCCTTTTTTATCGTGAAGTATGGTATGAAAGAATATATATATATATATATATATATATATATATATATATATATATATATATATATATATATATATATATATATATATATATACTAGCAGCCCGTCCCGACATTGTACGGGTATGAATTGCTGCCGGCCAGTAGTATATTGTTTTGTAGGATTTCGTTTTGATTGCATTTCTTATCTGTGACAGGCCTGTGAAACACTCTGATTCACAGTGCACTGCTGATGCACTTAAGAGTGCGCATTCAGTGGTGTGTGAACTCGAGTTTCCCTACTTTATTTTTCATTGCAATATTATATAGCGCAAACTCGATAACATGGCATAAGCACAATTTACATTACAGAAGAACACATTCATTTGTGGTAGGCACGGGGAGACAAAGCGATTTGCCTGGAATCACAGGGTGTTGAGCTGATGCCGAGATTCGATCGTAGCTCCCCAGCTCTAAAGTTCCCAATTCTAGAACTTTTGGCGGGAGGTGTGTCTAAAAGTGTATGTCGGTGCTGGCCATCAATGAGAGAGACCTGTGCATTTTTCAAATGGGTGGTGAAAAAATATGAGTATGTTGCTGGAGATGTGGGTCGCGGTGCAACCAATGTACTTACTGAGAGAGGGTAAACACCCATTATTCCGCAACTTTCTTTCCACATACCATCACTCCACATACTTTCATTAGTGTAGTACCATGACACCGCAATGCCATTATAATGCATGGCATTACATTTTATATGCTTTTACCACGCATACATTTACAATGAAATTCGTTGTAAATGCATGAATGGTAAAAGCATGTTTTTTTAATGTTTGGATAAGGTAAGTAATGGTATAGGGGTATATGTTTTGGGGTACTGAGGTATATGTTTTGGGGTGTTTGGGTATTTTAAGTGTTCAGATATAGTTTTGGGTTATAGGGTACAGGGTAGTTTTATGGTTTAGGGATAGGTTTGGGTTTTGGGGTATAGGGGTATTTTTAGTGTTCAGGGGTAAGTTTGGGGTTTGGGGCACAGGGATATTTTTAGGGTTCAGGGCTAGGTTTGGGTTTTGGGTTTTGGGGTACAGGGGTATTTTAGGGTTCAGGGGTAGGTTTGGGTTTTGGGGTACAGGGGTATTTTTAGGGTTTAGGGATAGGTTTGGGTTTGGGGTACTGGGGTATTTTTAGGGTTCAGGGCTAGGTTTGGGTTTCGGGTACAGGGGTATTTTAAGGGTTCAGGGCTAGGTTTGGGTTTTGAGGTACAGGGTTATTTTAGGGTTCAGGGGTAGGTTTGGGTTTTGGGGTACAGGGGTATTTTTAGGGTTCAGGGGTAGGTTTGGGGTTTGAGGTACAGGGGTATTTATAGGGTTCAGGGCTAGGTTTGGGTTTTGGGGTACATGGGTATTTTTAGGGTTTATGGATAGGTTTGGGGTTTGGGGTACAGGGTATATTTATAGGGTTAAGATGGGTTAGTGTTTAAGGGTGTTGGTGTATTTCAAGGAGTAAGGGTGGGTTATGATTATGGGGTACAGGGGTAGTTAAAGGGAGCAGGGTGGGATTAGCACATGATATGAGACATGGCATGAAGGGCGGAACGTACCACACGCCCCCAGCGTTTGTCATGCCCACAGCACAACGCAGACACGCCCACAAGGGACTACTTTGCTTTCACGGTTCTTTTACCTTTTACCTTTTAAATGTATATGGTGGTCGTCTGCATAGCCTAGGTCCTTCTGCTGCAACTGCTCTTTCCAACGCTGTATTGGGTCCTGTGATTGGTGCTGTGGTTCCTGAGATTACCCGCCTCAAAGGTTTAGGCTCTCTCTTTATTATATTAGTATGGATATATATATAGTAGGTAGTTATAGTTAGGATTATTTTGTATAGGGAATTCGCAACATTCTATTGGGAATAACTTTAGCACCGGTCGAGGAATCTGCCTGCAAAATTTCCTCAAATTCGCCTCGCGGCGCTCCGCTCCTTCCCTGAAAGTTTGGGGGGGATTTGTCAAGCGGGGGCTGAGATAAAAGGGGGTCCCAAAATGTGTTTTCCCCATGTTAATTTCCATAGGGCGGTTGAACTCACTTTTAGCCCGAACGGCTGAATGGATTCCCACCAAACTTGGCAAAAATGTAGGGACTGGTAGCCCGGTGTGCCTTTGCTATGTCTCAAGATATGTGCTCCAGTGGATTTCAAGTATTTAGGTTAAAAAAAACAATATATATATCTATAAGCGCGCCCCGGTACGCGCACCGGGGCGCGTACCAGCACGCTATGCGAGTTCGTGCGCCGGAAGCTGATTGGCTCTCGGGTGTCTGTCAACATTCCAAACAGTCCAGAGCGGCCGCCATCATGTGTCTCGGTAGGATCGAGACACAAGAGGTGGCAAAAACAAAGGGGGAAATGACCAAAAGATCCCCTAGGTTTGATGTGGGGGCCATAAAAGGGTCCCACGGGGCAAAAAAATATATAATTTTTTTCGATTTGCGCGGGGGAGCGCCCGGTACGCGCACCGGGGAGCGTACCATAGGGAAAAAAGAATGACAGAGTTTTAAAAAAATGTAGCCTTTTTTTATAAATTGGAGGTAGTTCTAAAAAGAACTGTTTTTTTTCTTCTTTTTGTTGTTTTATTTTTTTATTGTTTTTTTGAACATTTTGTACTTTTTTGGGCTTTTATGAACAATTTTATATATTTTTTGTTATTTTTATGGGGCGAAACAAAAAACAGGGAATTGTAAACGGCTCAACTGGAGCAAAAAAAAATCAGGAAAAAATTAAGGTTTTTTGGGGCAATTGTGGTTGTCACCAGCACGGTTGATGAGTTTTATGCTTTGCTCACCATAGGTAATTGTTTTACCACAAAATATACAACTGATTTTGTATTGTCCAAACTGGGGTTGTATGTTTGGGACCATCTCCCTTGTCTCTGGACCAGATGGAGTGGGTTGCTTACTTTTGGAGGTGCTGGGTGAAGATTGGGGAGGGTTTCTGGCCAGTTCTCTCACCTCTGCCACAGCATAGTTAGGGTGCCAGCGTTGCATGTCGCGAATCATGGTGTTATTGCCAAAAAGTACTTTTTGTTAGGGTTCCCCCTTGAAAATTCAGTGCCACAGATTAGGCAAGTAACCCATGGCGCATTTACTTTTTTGAGGTCCTTTGGATCGAAAAAAACTCCCAGATAATGTGCTGCTTTGGCCTATATGGGGTATTATCTTCTGGCAGGAACCTCCCCCTCTCCTCCCCCTCCTCCTCCTCTTCTTCATCTCCACCACTGTGGTGTTGTGGTGGTCCTCTTGGTGGTGGTGGTGGTGGTGGCTGAGATGCTCCTGCTGCTTCTGCTACTGAAGCCATTTCTGAGTACAAATTAGTAATAGCTCTGGAAACAGGTCTTCCTCAATCAAAGTACAAAGTGAGAATGAGGAAAAAAGGTGGGGGCTTTCATCATTAGGAAAAAAAACTGTCCTAAACCAATGAAAAGTGTTATTTTCAGGTCACATGACCAGGGCTTTCATCATTTGGAAACCAAAACTGTCCTGAACCAATAAAAAGTGTTATTTTTAGGTCACATGACCCGACGCGCTTACTGTACGCGCCCCCGGGCGTGCCAGGGGCGCGTCGCGTAAGCACTTTGGATGGTTACGTAGCGCGATCGTATGCCCTCGAGTGCTTCCGGGTGCGCTTACGCCGTGCGTATCACGCGGACGCAGCTACGCGATACGTCACAATGATGTTTTCGTTCGTGGCAATAGCGCTAAAGGGACGCTCACCGGTACGCGCCACGGGGCACGACGCAAGACAACGCTTACCGGTGCGCTCACCGGGACGCGCACCAAGAGCGCTCCAGGGCAAAAAAATAAAAAAACATGAACAATATACCTAAAAAAAATAGTATTACATAGATATACAATATTGGATTTATTATAAAAAATATTACATTTCATAGCTATAGAATTTTGCTATTAAAAAACCTTTGAAATTCACTGAAAAAAACATAGGTTTGAGGCCCTATATATAGTTAGGAATTAGCATTTAAAAAACATAGGAAATTCACTGAAAAAACCATATGTTTCACACCAGTTATAGTTAGGAATTAGCATTTCAAAAACCTATGAAATTCACTGAAAAAACCATTGGTTTCACACCAGTTATTGTTAGGAATTAGCATTTAAAAAACCTATTAAATTCACTGAAAAAAACATAGGTTTCACACCAGTTATAGTTAGCTGGAAATTTTACTGACATAAAACCATTGAAATTCCCACGTTATAGTTAGTTGGACTCACTATAACTTGCGCGCCTGCAATGCACTGCTGATGACGTCACATATTACATCACTCATGACATGGTCAGTGACATCACTCATGTCACGTGATCAAGGGCTTACGAGCTTGAAACGCGTTGTGTTGGGTCACTGAAAATAAAATCACTTTGCCCACCTGAAATACCTCGGAGGTCTGTGTCTCTTTCCTCGCCTGTCTGCTGCTGCGGAGTTTCAGGAAGTGGTTCGAGTTTCTCCAGATATATATATATATATACATATATGTATGTTATCTACTGGCGGTCACCAGTAGGTAGTTAGAACCTAGTTTCTATTAAAAGATGGTTTTCAGATGCCTTTATCTTTGGAGCCGGTTGATAAATCTTCATGAAATTTTATCCCACAATTTGCCTGGTAATTCACTTGGAGTCAGAAAAGTTTCTGGGTGTTTCATATAGCGGGGTTGAGAAAAAGATGTGGTCCCAAAATGCGTTTTCCCAATGTTAATTCCCGTAGGACCTTTCGACACGACTACAGCCTGAACCGCTGGACATTTGGCAGGAAGATAGATCTTGGTACACAGATCGTGCTTTTTGTGACTTGGTGTAAACCTGTTCAGTAGTTCGGGAGATATTAACCTGAAAACAAATTTCCATATCTGGGGACACGGATTACTGGAGAATCCAACCGTCCCGAAATCTGATTGGCAGCCAACACTTCAAATTAGGAAGTGTTGGTAACCATCTTGGGACTCGACTTGAGCCGAGCCCCCCAAAAAACATTTAATGAAAGAAAAGGGGGCAGGGTAGACATACCCTGACCCTCAAGGCCTCTTGGGGGGCAGGGTTCCACAGGGACCCCGCGGAGCCAAAAAGGCATTAAAAAGAAAACATCCCAGTGGAATACTGATTCACGCAGAAAATTCTAGGAAAAATAGCATGGGCTCCGATGTTTTGTTGGTAATCGCCCCCAGTGGGCCAGGTCCTGGGGGCATTTTGTGAATGGAGGGGGACACACATGCTCCCCTCCTGGTGCTTATTGATGCCCTGAGGACCACCACCTCCCCGGGGCTTTTTAATATTAATAAATTCCAAATTCCCAGGGCAACATGTGAAAAGGAAATTGGGGGTGTCTCTTAGACCCCAGTGGCCCGGGGACCACCACCTCCACTGAACAAATTAATTGTTATGGGGAGCGTCTTGGTCCCCCCAGCCCTGATGACCACCACCTCCCCAGGGACACGATTAATTTGTAGTGTGGAGTTTCAGGGACCCCCATAAACCCCTGGGACACCACCTCCCCACAGCCATCTCCTTTGTAAAAAGAATTTGAGGAGGGCCTCGCTGCCTCCCTCCCGGTCCATTCTAGGCCCCAGGGACTGCTACCTCTCCAGGGCAGCCCTACAAATAAAAAAGGAGGTGGGGCAAACAGCCCCCCTACTGGAGCCATGGATGGCCCTGGGTACCGCCACTACCCCAGAGTCACCTCCTGCTATGTCCCGGGGTGCCCTCCCATGGTACATAGCTGTTTGCTCTGGCGTGGCGGGAGCTTTACTGCTCCCCCCAAGCCACAGCAAATGCTCCGCTTCCAGCAAGCCAGAGCATTGAAAATGTACACACATACAAGTACTCATACATCCACATACTCATCCATTGAGCCACTCACACACCTACTCACTCACTCATTCATACAGCCTCTCATACAACCACTGACTAACCCATACAGCTACTCATACAACTAGTTACTCACCCATACAGCCACTCACACAGCCACACACTCACCCATACAGCTACTCACACTCCCACTTACTCACCCATACACCCTCCCAACACAGCCACTCACTCACCTATCAACCAATCACATACTCACTCATTCACACACCCACACAAACACATCCCCATTTATATATCCATAGAAGCACTTAAGCATCCACTCACTCACCCATTCAGCCATGCACATGAATGTGTACTCTCCAATACAGTCACTACCACACCAACTCACTCAACCAAACACCCACTCAATCCACCACTCACACACTCATACAGCCACTTACAGTCACTCACTCATTCAACCATTCATTAGGCACCTACTCCCTCCCCCATACAGCCACTGACACACCCACTCACTCACCAATACAGACACTCACACAGCATCTCACTCACCCACACAGCTACTCACACATTCATGTGTACACCCATAAATCCATACAGTCACTTACACACCTATACACACAAGGAAACAGTAACACAGTCACTTACATAACATATGTTAGGAGTAGTTGTTGTGACTTGTCTTAGTTACTATGAATCCTCCCCAGAGTTGCAAGGCCCTGCTACTACTCAGCCAGTGAGCGAGGCCATTGGATGGTTGGAATATTATGAGTGTTTGTGCTTGGATGAGCGGGCAGTTGGATTGAGAAGGGCTGAGCAGCAGGATGCTGCTCCTGGTGGGGGCTCTATCTGATTGGGGTTGGAGTCCCTGGTCCTGCTGTGAGAGTGGATTCAGTAGAGGGTGTGGAGTCCCTGATCCTGCCTTGAGAGTGGATGAAGTAGGCAGTGTGAAGACCCTGTTCCTGCTGTGTTTAGAGACTTGTGCTTGGGTGAGTGGACAGTTGGATTCAGAAGGGCTGAGCAGCAGGATGCTGCTTCTAATTGGGTCTCTACCTGATTTACCTGTAACCTGATCTTAACCTAATAAACCTACTTCTTTTATAACCTAAAGACTACATCCTTGATTGTAACAGTAGTATAATTCACTAGTAGTGCACGAAGTGTACCAAAGTAACTTTTGTAACAGGTTACTATGGATGTTTAACACACATAAACTCCTAATAAAAATATATATATTGTTTCTATGTCTATTATCACATGTGATGACCACGAACGCCATGTATCTAAATAAGATTAAATTGAGGATGAGGTCATGTGTCATCCTATTCTGCAGTGCAAATAAAAATGTCTGCATACTAATCAGTGGGCTTGTGGAGACTTTTGCTTGTAGTCTCTCCCTTGCTATATATATATATATATAAATAAATATATATATCGCTCCAACTCGCCTTCTACTTCAACTCCAAACTGAACAGACAAGCGTGGACACAGATTTCGGAAGTGCATTATTTTATTTCGCCAATGCCGCATGACGCGTTTCGGGAGATCCCTCCCTTGATCACATGACATTGATATTTTACATTGTTTTTAACCCCTTCCACGCTGATGACGAGCTGGGCTTGTCATGGCGTAGCCTCCTCGCACACTGATGACGAGCCCAGCTCATCACGTAACATGCGCTTTTAAAAATCTCAGCGTAGGAGCGGAATTCCGCTAGTGCGCATGTGGTTAAAGTGCCAGTGCAGTGCAACCTCTTATCGACATAGAAGAAATACTTTTTTCGCTTACATGTCTTTGTGATAATTTATAACAGCTTAAATGCTTAATAATTTATCAACCTATTGCATGGAATAAATATCACATGTAAAAACTTATAACAGCATAAATGCTTAAAAAGACTATTAATTTTCTACTATGTCAATAAACACCAAATTTAGTTAGTGAAATGTGTAATAATACTCAGTGTGAATATATGTGTTTGTGAAACTAAAATCATCAAATCAAACCATAGTCTCAATTTGAATAATCCTAATAAAGTGATTGGTGTGCTTAACAATCCCAGACTCTTTTAAAGTGCATGAAAACAGGGCATTAGGACATAGAATACACATAATATTATTATATCAAGGGTTGATACAGTAGAAAACCATTTCTAATACCAAGAAGTATTTACCAATATAGATACTTTCTATTCAATGATCTCTAAAATCAATCCTTAATATAATAAATACATAAATAATATTATCCTAAAATCCATTTCTCAAGTTAAAAGAATCATAAACAGTGAAAAAGTGGAAAACGTTTCTTATCTAATTGTATATACAATTTGTGTTCTCAGGCTGGTACTCAAATAAAAACCATCTAATCATATAAAAATATCCATATAAATAGATATACATATGCTATATACAGTCAATCAGCATTATTTATAGGAAGGTGTATAGGTCTTCAGTATTGTTCAACCCATTCGGTTGTTTGGCGGTCGCCAGTAGGTTTTATAGTTAGGACCTACTTTCCATAGGAAATCCATGACATTCTATTTGGAATAACTTTAGCGCCGGTGGACGAATCTTCGTGAATTTATCCAAGAAAATGGACTGCTCGGTTCCGCTCCTTCCCTGACAGTTTGGGGGTGATTTGTCAAGCGGGGACCGAGAAAAAAGGGAGTCCCAAAAAGTGTTTTCCCCACGCAATTTTTCATAGGGACCTTTGCCAGGGCTACAGCCCGAACGGCTGAACGGAATTACACGAAATTTGGCAGAGATGTATAGTTCTGTTCGCAGATTGTGCTTTTTGTTAAATGGTGTAAATCCGTTCAGTAGTTTCTGAGAAAATTGCAAGTAAAATCATAGCGATATCTAGAGTCGGAGTTCAGCACGCATACGGAAATCTGTTCAATTACCAGCGCGAGCTGCATATGGCCGAGATACCCGCCACCCCCTCTCAACACAATCCCCAAGAATTGGGAAACCGGAAACAGTTCTTGAACTTTTGGAAGGCGGGAAGGGAGTCACCCTTCCCGGCCGTATTTATTAAAATATGAAACAAAAGAAAACATTAAAATAACAGTTTCATATAATGTACAATTTCATTTCCACATTACGATGTTGGCTAACCTTAACAGATCTCTAATACAAAGGTTCTCCTAGCCGAACTAACATCCTACAAAACATTTGACTTGAAATTGTACATCCTAACGTTAAGGGCCAACGGCAAGATCGTAACCGATGTCAGATCCCTAAACCAGAAATACCCCCCTCACTTGTGAGAGGAGCGACCGCACAGAGGCGTACCTCAAGTGCATCTACCAATTTCCCTTTGTACTTGACGGGGGCCCCAATAAACTCGATGCCATTTAACGGTCGTTCGAGGACTCGTGTGAGGTGTCTAAAAGGTAGCGTAAACCCCCTCCCGCACCCCACACAACTTACCCATCTGCCGTCGCAGATGTCCTGGCCCCGGGAAATTCCCCAGGAGGGGCCGTAGCCCCTCCTATCCAGGAAGGGGCCTTGACCACCTTTCCTTTCCTTCCGGCGGCCTCTCCTTAGACAGGACCGCCTCCCCTTTGAGGGGCCAATTGGCCACCTCCCCCGCGCGCTCCCATCCGTAATGGGTGACGCCCCCTCATAGGGATCTTCCAATTACTGCTCACCGATCATGACCTAACCGCCCGACCAAAATAAATACGACAGTTCTACCTAAGTTACTAAGATTTACAAAGCAAAACAACATTTATTATCAAGCGTAAATACTGATCAATCCTTGTTCAAAATTACTTTATTTGCAAAACAATACTGAAAATAACCAATCTTTATTGCATCGTTAAGAAATTTCACGACAATCATCACAACCTGTAAGAAAACAGAGAAAACAAAAGATACTATATCAACTGTATTTACAACGAATCGCTGTCCTCAGGGGCTGGTGGGTGGGTCAAAATTGCTCTTCGTTCCGTCTCGAGCTCACGTGCAGCGGGGAGGTGCAGCTTCAGAGCACAGGAACAAGAGGATGCTTTCTTGGCTTCCGCTGCTTTTATCCGTCTTCAGGGTGGGCGTGAACCCGCCCCCGCCTGCCTCCGAGGGCGTGGCCGGCCGCGTTGGTGTCTAGGCCAGCCCACTCTAGGGCGGGAAAAAGGCGCGCCCCGGCTACGCCGCTTCGGGCATACCAGCCGAGACTCGCCTCCCGCCCAAGATGGCTTCCCGGGGGGATCGTGGTACTCCACCATACGTTCGGGGGGACCGATTGGTCGCCCCTTTCCATATGGCCGAGATACCCGCCACCCCCTCTCAACACAATCCCCAAGAATTGGGAAACCGGAAACAGTTCTTGAACTTTTGGAAGGCGGGAAGGGAGTCACCCTTCCCGGCCGTATTTATTAAAATATGAAACAAAAGAAAACATTAAAATAACAGTTTCATATAATGTACAATTTCATTTCCACATTACGATGTTGGCTAACCTTAACAGATCTCTAATACAAAGGTTCTCCTAGCCGAACTAACATCCTACAAAACATTTGACTTGAAATTGTACATCCTAACGTTAAGGGCCAACGGCAAGGTTGTAACCGGTGTCAGATCCCTAAACCAGAAATACCCCCCTCACTTGTGAGAGGAGCGACCGCACAGAGGCGTGCCTCAAGTGCATTTACCAATTTCCCTTTGTACTTGACGGGGGCCCCAATAAACTCGACGCCATTTAACGGTCGTTCGAGGACTCGTGTGAGGTGTCTAAAAGGTAGCGTAAACCCCCTCCTGCACCCCACACAACTTACCCATCTGCCGTCGCAGATGTCCTGGCCCCGGGAAATTCCCCAGGAGGGGCCGTAGCCCCTCCTATCCAGGAAGGGGCCTTGACCACCTTTCCTTTCCTTCCGGCGGCCTCTCCTTAGACAGGACCGCCTCCCCGTTGAGGGGCCAATTGGCCACCTCCCCCGCGCGCTCCCATCCGTAATGGGTGACGCCCCCTCATAGGGATCTTCCAATTACTGCTCACCGATCATGACCTTACCGCCACAGGCCGGATAGTTGACCGGCTATCCGGACCCCCCACAAAAGACTCCTACCTAAAGGTCATGCTGTAAACTCCTTAACCATGCTATGAAGTCTCCTATGAGTAATTCGTTCCCCACCCGGGACAAATGAACACCGTCCCCCAAATACATACTGTCCCCTTTAATACAACCATGCGAAACAGAATGCAGTGTACTTGAACGAAACAATCTACTCATTTTAATATTAATTTTCCTTACTGAATGATTCAGCGCAGAAACAGAAATAGCCCCCCGCCACACTTTCCGTGGGATCATATGGGACCATGCAATTGTGCACCCTGGAACTCTTCTCGCCAACCAACTTACCGTGGAAAGCATCGCCTCAAGAAGAAGTCGTCTACCAGTGGTCACCAAATCATTGCCCCCAAGATGTACTATGACTAAAGACGGCGGTGACCTTGTCCGCCCTAACAAACCCTCGAAAAATGATCGAAACTGGTCAATACAGAGCCCGCCCTTTCCGTAGAAGGACACACTGTACCCGTATTCCCCAGCCACGTGAATCATGTCACCTGCTTTGAATACGTCCGCGGCACGCCTCACGTATGAGTGGCCCACGACCCACACCTCCTTTTTCACAGCCGGCAATGTCTGACCGCTGGCCCCCCGGTGTCGGGTCGACTGGACAGTCCGCCCCGCCTCGTAGGCTTGCGCAACTGAAAACCAAACAAAAACAAGAAGCGTGAGTACATCATTACAGCTTCACAACATGTGCAACCGCACATACCTCTTATAACAGTTCGAGGACCAACGCCCCACACGTTTTACTTGTTCAACGTTCAGACCCCTGGCTGTAGCTTCCGTAGCAGCCCCTATCCGAAAGGAATGGGTCCCAAAGTCGCCGGGGTTCAAGCCCGCGGCAGAAATCGACACCGCAAGCACCCGCTGAAACTGAAACCTCGTCAGTGGGGTGGCGTCAGCGTGTCTTAACAAGGTCCCCCCCATGCTGCCACCCTCTTTGCTAAATATTCCTCTACGCACCCCACAGGGCACATGGCAGACCCGGGGATCCTCTGGATGATTACGCAGTCCCCGATTGCATCCTGATCGGATTTGGACCTGACAAACGAGACCGTCATTGTCTCCTCCCTGACCTGAATGTGTTCCCGGCACAGTCCCCCCATCGTATCCCGCTTGTTCCTTGCCACTAATTCGCTTACCCGCATAGCCCCAAAGAATGCTAATGCAAATGCGGCTCGGAACAACACTGCTTCGTACTGGGATGAACATGTTACCGGTAGCACGGATAATAACAGGGCCAACCTATCCAGACCTATCGGGTGCCTATCGTCTACTCTGCGACCCTCAAGGCGTTGCCACCCACGTAGCGCTTTTTGCACAACGAAAGACGCTGTCGGGTCCTGGATCCCATGAGCCCTTGCCATGAAGGAAATGGCGGCCCGATGCCTCTGGGCCGTAGCTACTGACTTGCCTGCGTGACGTAAAGAGAGCAGGAATCTCACTACACACTCTTCCAGACCCCAAAGCTCCCTCCCGGCAGTACCCAAAAAGGCCCAATAGGAACGGAACGCCCCTTCATATGCCTTCCTCGTCCTGGGTGCTAAACTCTCTCCCACGAGGTCTTGTAGTTCGGGGCACCGAGAGACCAGAGAGCTTCGGGAAAGGGTGCCGCCACCGGGTCCGCTGTGGGCAGAAAACCCCAGAAGGCCTGCATACGGAAACGAGAGAGCGCATCAGCCGCTTGGTTCATCACCCCCGGCACGTGTCGCGCCCTAAACAGTACATTCAGTTGCATGCACAACAACACAATTTCTTTGAGCAGTCTCAGAATCAATTTGCAACGTGCTGCCTGACTATTGATACACTCAACCACGGTCATGTTATCAGACCAGAACACGACAGAGTGATCCCTAAACCCTTCTGGCCATGTTTTCAAGGCCACCAGAATAGGGAACAGTTCGAGAAAAGCAATGTTACTCGTCAACCCGCTCTCATGCCACCATGACGGCCATTTTTGAGCCGACCATTGTGTACCCAATATGGCGCCAAAACCCATACTCCCCGCCGAGTCTGTCCATAGCCCCAACTCCTCGGAAGACACTGCTGGTTTATTCCAGACAATTCGACCATTGAAATCCGCCAGGAATGCAATCCAAATGCGCATGTCCTGGCGAACCTCTGCCGACAGTCTCGTACGATGATGTCCTTCCTTCAAGCCGACCATGGACTGTGCAATCGAGCGGGAAAATGGGCGCGCCATGGGCATTACTCTCAGGGCAAAATTCAACTGACCCACCACCTGTTGCAACTGATGCAGGTTCACTTTCGTTGCACGAATACATGTCTCAAGGGATAACCTGAATTTTAACACTTTTTCTTTAGGTAATCGAAAACAACCTTCCACCGAGTCGAGCTCGATCCCCAAAAACTCGATCAAGGTCGAGGGGCCCACCGTCTTACCTGGCGCCAATGGCACACCGAATTGATTCATTAGGACACAAAATTCATGTAAGGCCTGTCCACACTCAGAATCCCCGGCTGCCCCCAGAAACAGAAAGTCATCGAGATAGTGCATAACATGTTGAAAACCTGTCTTCCTCGTGAATACCCACTGCAGAAAACAACTGAATTTCTCGAAATAGGCACATGAAATCGAGCATCCCATTGGCATACATTTATCCATGTAATAGCGACCCTGAAACTGAAAACCAAGGAGACGCTGATCGTCTGGGTGTACCGGGAGCAACCGGAACGCTGACTCGATGTCCGATTTGGCCATCAGCGTCCCGGGCCCCAGGCGATTCAACATGGCAACGGCCTCATCGAAAGATGCGTACCGCACCGAACATACTTCCGGGTCTAACGCGTCATTCACGGAAAGACCATGTGGGGCTGACAAATTGTGTATCAGCCGAAACTCACCCGGGTCCTTCTTGGGAACCACCCCTAGAGGAGAACACACAAAATTAGCAACTGGTGGCAAATCGAATGGACCGGCGACACGACCTCGAGTCACCTCTTTCCCAATTTTCACCTGCACCACTGCCGTGTGCTGTAAGACCGACATTTGATTCTTACAGTTTGGTACCCCCTGAAAATCCCCCACTGGGATGCGGAAACCATATGAAAACCCGTTCCGTAACACCCCAGCGGAAGCATGATCTGGGTATTCGCTGAGCCAAGGAATCATTGCCATGGTATCAATCGGGGTCGGTAAAGGCGCCCCTCGGACTATATTAGACCTGTTTGGCGCCTCCCTTATCACCGTTATCACCCGTTTTGGCTCTGCACATGGACTCAGGATGGGATGGCTGCCCGCACCCCCCACACTCATGTCTGAATTTGCATGACCCCTGGGGCCTGGTACATTTGCCCCTGTTAAAATTCCAACAGATCCCCCTTTTACCTGTGTTGCCACTCGGCTTCGTGTGGAACTCGTTACCTGTACCCGTCCGAAAGGGTGTCCCATAGTTTTGGCGGGAGGATTCCCCCCCGTTACTCCCTACTAATGGCACCTTCAACATCCCTGTACTCTCCATTTTTTGCCAAGACACAGAGTCCTAACAATCCCAAGACAACAACGGGTTGTGTTCTTTAGCTTTTCTAAACAGATTATCATAGCAGAACCACTGATTGCCCCCATATGCCACAGAATACTCCATAATACGTGACTGATAAATGGGTAACTCGGTCAACAACTCAGGTCTGCGCTCCCCCATGATGGAAGTAAAAATTCCCCACGCTCTGCCCCAAGTACCAATGGTCTCGTCGACCTTAAAGGCGGCCATTTTTGCGCGCCAAACACTCGGATGCATGAGCTCCTTTTGACTCTTTACGTGCTCGATCTCGTAATGGTCGTAAGCAATGAAAACATGTTTACATATTTATCCGCCCAAATCAATTCCTTGACTTCTAGTTGGACGTGCTGGGCAATCTTCTCCTTTCGAGAAGGTGCAGACTCCCCCCCCGCAATCGGTAATGGCCGCTTACCTGAAGTAGACCCCACGCTTGTCGCCGAACTTGGGCCTGCTGTACTTCCAACGGCCGGCACCTGTGGGGGAACAGAAGAAGGCGTCTTCGCAGCCTCCCTAGATTCCCGCAGTTGCCTCATCACTGCCCGGGCATTGTCAGCCGTGGCGCCCTCGCTATCGTTTCCCAACCACGCTGCCAATTGCGCCGCTAACTCGGGGGGCATATCCTCCCTGTTTGCAGGGGTGACCACCACAGGGATCGGATTCCCCTCCTTTGGCGCCGGGGTTGGCTCCTCTCGTGGCGCTTCGGGAACCGGGGTCTCCCCCCCAAGTGCTCCCCTTCTGGGCCTCTTGCTCTTTCCACCGGGAATTGTTCCCTGTAAAGGCCGTTTCGGTCCTCCCTCCCCGTCCTTAGCCTCAACCTTTCTCTTTAGATCGGCTATCTCCTTCATGAGTATGCGGAGCATCTCCTCGGTACCGACCCGCTTTCCGACCTTCTTGGGCATTCTTAGACGGGATATCTGCAAGACAAAAAGAGGGATTACAACGCTCAAAATTGCTCTTCGTTCCGTCTCGAGCTCACGTGCAGCGGGGAGGTGCAGCTTCAGAGCACAGGAACAAGAGGATGCTTTCTTGGCTTCCGCTGCTTTTATCCGTCTTCAGGGTGGGCGTGAACCCGCCCCCGCCTGCCTCCGAGGGCGTGGCCAGCCGCGTTGGTGTCTAGGCCAGCCCACTCTAGGGCGGGAAAAAGGCGCGCCCCGGCTACGCCGCTTCGGGCATACCAGCCGAGACTCGCCTCCCGCCCAAGATGGCTTCCCGGGGGGATCGTGGTACTCCACCATACGTTCGGGGGGACCGATTGGTCGCCCCTTTCCATACTGATTGGCTGTGAACTGTCTGTTAACACTCGAAACCAGGAAGTGTTGGCTGCCATATTGTGCCTCGCTAGAACCGATGTGTAAGAACAACAGGAGAAGACCCATAAACCTCGTTGGGATGGGTGTGTCGTGTAAGCAAAAACAATTCCCAACAGTTATCATGCAAAGACAGTTTCAATAATGTATGCAATATGCATTACAAGAAGGAAGAAACCAAGGAGTCATTTGAATGTTTTGAAAAAAGGCAGTATTATTCACCAAGAGGCAAAAGGGAATGGTCTTTCACATGACAATACAGTTAAAACAGCACTGTACAGAGCAGATCATGTGACAACCCAGTGGCACTTGGTGCAAGGTGCTATATACAATTGGTGATAGTGAAGGTGCAAGTGCTAAAGTGAACAGCGTGATTGACGCATGAACTAAAGTATTTACATCAAATAATGGCTCCACAGAAACAAGTTGTAATCACTTAAAATAAGATTGTCAAAAATTGAACAGGAGCACAGAACGTGATATGCGTCATATGATTCAGGCTGTGAAGTCGACGGCGTTTCGATCCCCTTTAGTCGGGATCGTCATCAGGACAGGGTTGTCGATGGAACCAGTGAGTGGTACCCAGGCAGGGAAGCGTGGGTAGCTGAAGTCCAAGCGGTCGCTCAAAAGTCGAAAGCTGATCGCTGATTGTATCTGATCAGCGGGCGGGATTTGCTGCGCCTGAATGAATCAGGGCGGCGGAAGGCAATTGGGGCTCCTCTGGTGGGCGGCTGCGACCACTCACTGGTTCCATCGACAACCCTGTCCTGATGACGATCCCGACTAAAGGGGATCGAAACGCCGTCGACTTCACAGCCTGAATCATATGACGCAGTACTGCTCGCAGCCGCCCACCAGAAGAGCCCCAATTGCCTTCCGCCGCCCTGATTCATTCAGGCGCAGCAAATGCACAGCTCCCGCAATGCACTGCTGATGACTTCACATATTACATCACTCATGACATGGTCAGTGACATCACTCATCACATCACTGATGACATCTCAAGTTCTCTTAAGGCTCTTTGTTAAATTCCATCTAAACTAGACCAAGTAAAAAATGGCGGACCAGATAAGGATGTCATTTCACATCAGTAAGTATATCAATTGGAACATGTGCAATCTAAAAAGATATTTAGCTCCAAATTCTCCAGAAAGTGTAAATGCCACCTTTGAAAGTTTTGTACAGAAAGACAACTGGTCCATTCTAGAATTATATTATGATGGAATTGGTCGAACATGCAAAGATAAACAAAACAAGAAAACAACATGTCATGGTCCTAAACAATTGTTTGTTTGTAAACTGAAGTGGTTTTCGGTTAACCCAAAAGTATATTTTTCCAAAACTTCATTGTATATGGATTATTAAATGGTATCAATGTTATAGTCTAAAGTGCTGAAGTGCCATAAAGTGGATAAGATATGTGCAAAAATAGTGCATGAAGTGTTGTCGATAGATTGGAGGCTAGAGTGTGAACAACATTCCTAATATATTCAGAATTTATTTAATCAAAAGTGTTCACAGAGACTTAACTTAATCATACATAATAACATATGTGTATGTATGCGTGTATATTCAAAAATCAGTTTCATGAGGGAAAATAACTGCTACGCAGAACAAGGGCTTCTATATAGATGGAAATGATGCTCATTATGTTAGAAAGATACAGTTAGACCTTATGTAAATCCTCATTCATATTGAGTCCGATCGGGACTCTAGTGTCGAGGGATAAAATGAAATGGGTTTTCTTCTGTCTAAGAAGCTTTTCACGATCCCCCCCCCCCCCCCCCCCCGTCCGGGGTTAGGGACTGAACCCAAGACAGTGAATTCAAGATCCTTTAATTGATTGTTATGGATGGACTTGAAATGTCTTGCCACTGATATATATATATATACATATATATATATATATATATATATATATATATATATATATATATATATATATATATATATATATATATATATATATATATATATATATATACATATATATATATATATATATATATATACATACATATATATATATACATATATATATATATATATACATATATATGTATATATATATATATATCTATATATATATATATATATATATATATATATATATATATATATATATATATACATATATATATATATATACATTTTGCAGGCAACAGGTAATGGAAAATCTTCAATACCAGATGAAAGGCATACACGGGAGCGATTGTTAAAATATTCAATATTTAATTAGTGCAGACCCCCCCCGACAGATATATATCTTTCCACACAAACGCTCTCCTCCAGAGCAAAGACCCAAGAGAGATGGTACGTATGCCGGAAGTGCACCCACCGCCAAAATCCACAAAATTCACCGTAAACACAGAATCACGTACTCTCAAGACACGACATCACACGTGTGATCAACACTGTTTAAATTCGAAACATGTTACGGAGAAGCAGAATAAATGTTCCTGAAACTTACAAACCAGTCTTGTCATGAGAGTACGTGATTCCGTGTTTACGGTGAATCTTGTGGAGATATATGTATATATTTATCTTAAGAATCAAACTGAGTCTCTTTATTATTTAATGATCTAATTTAATTGTATTCAGAAATATAAGAAAAGAAGAAGATTGTAGGAAAGTGACAACTTAGAAGAGGATAAGAGATGAAAGGCAAAAGCGAAATTGAGTCTTACCATGGATCATAGGAAGAGCAACCCTTGTAGAGGAAGAGAGTAGAGTCAGATGATAACAGATTCTTAACCTTTTCCAGGTAGGCCACCTTTTCCAGAGTGGTCAGTTTTAAATTGGGCATGTTTGTGATTTTATGGTTAGTTTTCAGTTTTGTGTGAATTAAAATATTTTTTTAAACTAAAAGAACCTTCTGGACATTGATTTATTAAATGTTATTGGGTTCTTCATGGAGCTCTAAGTTTCTAACCCACACTGCCTCCTTGAGGAAGCCTAGGACTGCTTTGCTGTGGAATCTTCATGGTCAAGTGTTAAAGTGGGGAATTTGGGTTAGGTTCAATACTAAGAAGATGTGAGGAGAGCCGGGGTAATAAACTCCAATTGTAACGCACCGAGAAGCTTAAATGGCTTCAGGGTTTGTGCACTACGACTGGCATTAGCTAGAGAGAGCACCTGCAATAAACTCCTGTTGGGCACTTCACAGAGCCTTGGGGAAAAGCAGTAGGACAAATGGTGAGTGCCAGTGAACACTAAGGGGACTGGATTGAGCGCTCTGTTCACTAGTACATCAGGCGGTGTGTGATGTCGGTAAACATGATAAGTGAGTGAATCAGTGATCCCTGTAGCGTGTTGGTGGGTGGTGTAACAAGGCTAGTTACTGGTCGAAGATTCTCAAAAATTAATAAATGAAAAGCCTGAGTAAGTAATGCCTCCAACAATCGTTGGGCAACCTTGTTAGTGAAAGTAGACTATCAAGGGTCTCAAGAGGAGGAGGGCATTACTTAGGAACAGTTGCTGGAGGGTTGTTTCAAAAGTAAAGCCTTTTATCAAAAGAAAAAAATACATAGTGTGCATATCCACTGGCTAATTGATTTTTAGTAATGCCTTATTTCTTCTAACTCAGTACTCACAGATAGCGGTGAATTAGGCTTCTTTTAGGTACCAACCAACGTCCTCATAGCATGCTCTATACCTTTTGAATGACTATTGATGTCCTTTGATGTTAATGAACAATTTTTTTGAGCCTCTAAAATAATGGACTTCAGACTAACTGTGTTTCAATTTTAATTTGCATTGTTTTAATGTTCACTTTGCGATTCTTCTGTTTTTCTAAAGACTGTCCGGTTAGAAGGAGAACTGTATGGTCTGAAAGGACAGTATTCTGATGTAGAATGTGCATTTTAGTAAATATGCTGCAGAACTGACTTGTCCCTCCTGTTCAAAGAAAACGAATGAAATATGTATTGAAAAAATATATATAGTGTGGTTACAGCCATTGTCTCAATGAAAACACAAGGGGCACTGTTTAAGCTCTACTGGCGGAAAACCAAAACATACCAAGTACTAAAAGCACTCTTACACACTTCACAGATTAGCAGTCTTGCATTTTGGAAAACACATTCACACTCCTCCCATTTTGGGAGTCTCACCTTAACCACAGCCCTTTCCCACCAATCGCAGACAACCAGTCACTTACTGCCAAGAGGATTCACACCCCTCATAGACTATCAGTCAGTCTATTGGAAGCATGCTCGGATCCCTCACAAACTCTCAGCAAAGCTCATAGGTCTGCCTGACAACTGAAAGTGTCTGTTAATTGACTGGTTAATTTTTGTGTGTATAGTACTGGTATTAGTCTAGTGGATGAATATGAAAATTAGTTAATGGATAGATGAATAAATGCATGAGTGATGATTGGGTGAGTGCATGTACAGGTGAACAAGTAATTGTATGGATGGAAGCATCCAGTCACACTCAATTATACACAATGCCTGCCGGCTTTGCCAATGCTTGTTTCATTCTGTGTTCCAAGAAGTTCACAGGGCAGATTTCCTAATATTTAGTGCAAGACAACACAGCAAGACAACTTGGTACGCTGCATCAAACGGAGAGGGCAGGAATGCGCCAGATCTACTAAATTATGACATAAACCGGCACTCATGCTCCACATCTACTAAGTTATGACATACGCCTGCACACATGTATCATGGTGCAAAGGTGCCTTCATTACAGCCAGGATTGTTTTTGTGTAGGAAGTGACACCTTCCTGCACAAAAACAATCCTCTGGCGTTTTTTCCTCTTTCTATGTGTGTTGCAAAATGCAGCACATGTAGCAAGAGGAAAATGAGAAGTAAACATATCTCTCCTCATTATACCTTGGCTGGGAAGCCATATCTGTTTTACATATTGCCATGTTTAATAGTGTTAGGTCTGGGAGTGCACCAAAAACCATGGGTGAATGAGTGGGAACAACTACGTTCCACCAATTGAACACCTTCTCAGGGCAGAGTAACACAAGGCAGAGACTTGCACTGCCTTCCGTTACTCCAGATTTACTATGCCACACACAGCCACGCCAAGTGGCTCTGCGAGCATAGTAATCTCACTTAAGGCTTGTGGTGTCCATGTGTCACCTTGTGTGACACAAGAGCAACGCAAGCCATGCTAAATCTGACCTTCAGTGAACAACTCAATAGTGATTTTTTGGATGACCCAGATGTGGGTAGCCCAATACCGGTCGGAAACGGACGAAAATACCGATTTTCGGACTTTTGCGACCGGTATTGGGCTATGGAGATGTAGGGGCTTTAAAAACATACAGAATCTGTAATTTTACCGATTCGGTAAATTTACCAACCGGTAAAATTACCGATTCTGTATTTTCAGATGTAGGTAGCACTTTGAACAGTGCTACAGGCCTGTCAGGATTCGGTATTTACCATGTAATACAATTGCATGGTAAATAACAAATCCCTGTGTAAATGCACATCTGTGCATGTACACCTGTGCCATGTGGCACACAGACATGCCCTAAGGGCATGTCTGTGTGCCACATGGCACACAAGCCAGTTACAGGGGTGCAACAGGGTGTCAAAGTGACACCCTGTCCCCCTTTGCAATTCGGTATTTTTACCGATTCGGTAACTACCGAATCGGTATTTGCTATTGAATCCTATGGGCTTCAGGGCCCATAGGATTCAATAGCAAATACCGATTCGGTATTTACCGAATCGGTAAATACCGAATCTTTACCTACATCTCATTTACCAGGTCATAAATACCGAATCGGTAAAATTCGGTATTTATGAATCGGTAAATGAGATTTACCTACATCTGGCCCATAGTTTGCAGTCAGTAAGGATCAAAACAGTAATAGGTAATTAAGTCTTTGTGTGAGAAGACCACCACCACCTTCATGTGGAATGCTTTCTATCTATTTCATTTTTTTGTGTGCATGTGCTTTTATTAGAAACAAAAATACTAGGTTGTTGATTGTGTTGAGGAGGGATATACATGCTGAAAAAAGTACTTTGAGTCTTCATTTCTTTTCTTATCAGTGTATGGTGCTCTTATTCTCAAAGAAATCTTGGGTATATCAGTGCTGATGGCTTTGTCTTAGTTGATCATTTCACATGGTTTTGCAAGGCTTTTTTGTATACAGTAAGTAGTGTGTTAGCATTGGATGAAGGCCTAGGGGATTTCCACAGGTTGATGAATTTTCTTGCAGGTTGTTGATGGTATAGTCTTTGAAGGAGCAGCATGTTAATTGTATGTTTATTGTTCAGCTAACTGTTATTCAATGCTTTGGTTCGGAGGAGTGGCTGGTTGTGATGACTCTTGTTGAAGTACAGGTTAATCTGAAGCCAATTCCTATCTTCCCTTATTCTGAGTCAACACTGGAAGACATAGGGGGTCATTAGGATGGCGGGTGGACTTTACTCGCCCGCCATCCTCCTGGTAATAGGGACCTCCCGCCATAAGGGCGGGGGTCCGGGGGGGTGTATTAAGATGTGCCTGCCACAGTGGCGGGCACATCCTGCATGTTAAGCATTGTGGCGGGCGGTGCTCTCAGCACCGCCCGCCGCAATGCTTAAAAAGCACTTTCGCATTTGCATAATCAAAGCGGCAGGCACCGCATGGTGCCTGCCGCTTTGGTCATGCAAATGCAGGGGGGTACCACAGGTACCCCCCCACGTGCACCCCCCTACTCTCCTTCACTCTGAGGGCCCATCCGCCGAGGTACCCCCAGCCATATTAATATGGCGGGGGAAATCAAGAGTGGATTTAGGGCGGATTGCTCCCGCCAGGCTGGCGGTGGCCACCGCCTGCCTGGCGGGGGCAATCCGCCCGACATCATAATGGGCCCCTAAGTGTTACTCTAGATACCAGTGGAAGGTGTTAAGAGAGAATGAGAAACACTGGTCTTGTTAAAAGGGATTCTGTAGTACCTTCAAGTAGTTCAAGATAACTAGATACAACTATGGCCGGATCACATTGAAAAAGTGCCTGTTGCTACTTGGCAGTACTACAGGGACATCAGACATGAACAATTCAACATACTCAGATTAGTCGGTAGCCGTTGAAAGATCCCAGGAACCAGGATTTGACTTTCATCAGCAATCTAAGCCCTGATGTTGTCTAGACAACGAGGCTGGATGACACATGTGTTGGCTAGAAGTGCATTGAAGAAAAAAGGAAGATGTAAGTATAACAAGAACTCAGTAACAAAACCTTCTTGTGTTCTTCAGTGTGCATTAAACGATGAATCTATACTGTTATTAGCATCTAGCTTTAACACACCGATCCCCCATTCTTCTTTTGTATATCTTTTTCCTTCCAAACAGTTGTTGATCATTGCAAACATTTATTTTTCAGTCTGGAAACCGCCAAAGTGGGCCTGTGTGATTTTACTTTGTTGGTGCAACGTCAACATGGACATCCTATTGCCTAATTCCCCTTCCAGGTCCCTCAATATCGCTTGAAGTGATTAAAGCACGCTTGTATCGCGTGGGCTTGATATGTTCATCCAGACAATTACATTTTAACTTCTTATTTAGGAAAAATGAAAATACATCCACACACCCATGCATTATCTCCAGACCATATGGATGACACAATGGCTATCTGAACTCTACCAAATGATGCACCTGAAATCATGGCAAACATCTCTTTTGCACCTCATCTTTGGGTGCTATAAATGGCTTTTTCTGTGTCGTGTTGCATTCATCATCACATAAAAGCAATATGTTGGTTATAAGCCGAATTCTGAAGTACAATTCTGGGTTTGAGTCTCTCTGCAATTACTCTTGTCTCTCTGGATATCTGCAGAGATGTTGTCTCACACAGTTTCGATTGGGCAATAACTACTGTTATCAGCACCATCAAATTTAAAAGGACCTCTTAATAAGGGCTGAAGGGTCATCTCTGTTAATTGCGGCTATCATTAAGATGGCTGCCACATTGTACAGGTCGGTGATGCAGAACATCACATGTTGTCCTATACTAATAAAGTCAACCAGTGGTTCAACTTGGAATTGGCATACTATAAAATTCTGTCACAGTAGCCCTGTTTCCACAAGCTGATAGTTGTCCCTTTGGAGCTCATTTTACCATTATGTGATTACTTAAATAGTCTTCCATTATGCTTATTAGGTCATTTTCGAGCACGTAACAAGTATTGTTGGCTGAATGGGGGACACGTGGTTAGTGGGCAGCATGTTCTCTGCAGTATGTAAATAACTTTTCACACTACATGGTGACTATGTTTGGAAACTTTATGGAACATAGTTTGGATAATCTTATGAATTGCAGGCCTGATTTACAGGGCCCCTTGCCGCCTTGCGCCACCGAAGTGTCACTTTTTGTGATGCTCTGGTGGCGCTGTGTCCTGCTCCATATATACAAAGCAGGGCTAAGCCACTTTACTTGGCTTAATGCAGCCTTGTAAATATTGTTCCCTTTGATGCCGTCTTCTGCATTAACCCTTTCAGTGCTGGTTACGTTCAGCGGACGGCGCGTGCAATACCTCGGTAGTGCTGCGCACGACCGTTGAATGTTCCGGCCCCGCCCACGCAATAGAACGTTCCGCACCAGCGCAGAACGCTCAGCGCAGCGGAGGAGTTAAAGGGCCGTGCAATGGATGTTGCTGCGGGCATTCTAAGCAACATCCATGGATTTTTGACACTGCCCCAGACTTAAAAGGCATCTTAAATCTGAGGCAGCGCAAAAGACATGTGCCTCCCAGGGGAGGCATAAGGGTGGCGCAATGAAGAGAAGTACTTTTATTTGTCCTTTAGAATGTGCAAAATGCCATTAGGTTGTTTTTGTGCAGAAGGTGTACCTTCCTGAACAACAACAATCATCCCAGCAATACAGGCGCTGTTGCACTATGGTGCAAAGGTGTCTACATTGGCGAACAGCTGCTGTTTATGCGCCGACGCAGGGGTACGTACAGAAATGCACCACATTTTTGTAAATATGACACATTCCTGCACTTAGACAGTGACAAAGATTGGTGCGGAATAAATGCTAGTGGCACAGCGCTTCGCCATTGTCTTTTAAATATGCCCTCGAATCCTATCCAATGATGTCCAGTGCTATCTTCCGCTTACTTTGCTGCTCCTTTGTGGGGTCCATTGACCAAGTGGTGCTGCTTACTTTCCATATAGACATCAGATGAGATTTTAAGTAAATGCCGCATTTTGAATATTGTTTTCCTTATTTTAAAGATTCAATTTTATGACACGTAGTGAAGAAAATTTGCTGCATTAAGGCAGTAGCGATTTCCACATTTAATTTTTCCCTCTTTCTATATTTTTCTTCTACTGCATTTCAAAACTATCCTTCTATGTTTAAAATAAAACAGCCCTATTTTTTTTAATGTTGCGTATAAAGTGCTGCACAAGTATTGGTGATTATTACAAAATACAGCAATAATGTGACACAATGCCATCCACAGTTCAAGGTAGGATTATAGGAGTATAACTGAAAAACCACAAGGGAAGTTAAAACTGTGCCAACCTGTACCTTTAGTTTCAAGTACAGAATGATTTCCTGGGCTAATGAGTTGTTAGTATTTTATTGCAAAATCAGGGACATTTTACTAGCCAAAGAAACGCCGTTCACAATACAGTTACAGAATACAGTAGTTTCCCACTCCCACAAACATTTTCCCATCGTTTCTGTGCCATTAGCATTTTGTCATTCCCATAACTGACTGCGCGGAGATTGCTGGAGGCTGCCTAAATTATTGCTGGCACCATGGGCCAGTGAAAGTCCTGTTTTGCTCTGTGGAAACACTGTTTTGCAGCAGTTACCCACTGTTGGCTGGCAGGCGTTGCCATGCCTTTCGAGCTTTATCTGGAAGGGCTCATTCATAGCCAATGCATAATATGTTCCCTCCTAGAGCAGGATCCGGATTAAAGAATCCCACATTTGAGAATCTTCACTGTTCTCTCCATGTAGAATGTCCAGGTCTTAGGTTTGTGATAACTGTGTTTGTCTGCTTGTTGAGAGGCCTGTTTAAATGGTTGGTCAAACGTAAAGGTTCAAAACTATAGTAAGTCAATGAAATAGGAGTCCATACCTTGCACACATGTGCTTCACCTACTCCAAAGCGTTCTCTTCATTGTCACTTGTGTGAGCTCTGTGGCATTTGTATCAGAGAGCGATCTGGAAAATCCATACAAATGTGGTACATATCCATTCAAGTTTAGATTTTCGTAGTTTTTAATAATAATTTTAAATATAATCTCTACACCTTTCTATATACTTGAGCTACAGCTGGAAGAACGTATGAGAAGGAGCACCAGTCATCTCAGTGAGGAGTAAAGGAAGAAAGGACATGTTTGGGAAAAATAGTTATAAGTGAGAGAAGACAGAATACCTAATGCCAATTAAAAAATCTCCAACACTATTTTACTCAATGGATATAAAACGCTTATTTGGTGCAAGGAAAACAGTTGTAAGTGGTCTGTTCTTAAGATGCAACTCATCTGATGTTCACAAAATAAGGTAAGTAAATGAAGCGTAACATTAAATTGAACTAAGAGTAACTAAAAAGCAGATGGAATTCCCATAAAAGAGAGACAAATATCTATGACAGCATGTGGAAAGTCAACAATAACACACAATGAGATAAGTTGATTGCTTGTGGCCACATTCTAGTCCATTATTTCTCATCCACTATGCCACTCTGGACAAAGGATCCTCTTATGCAAATCAGTACTGACCCTGCTTTTCATGGGAACAGTCCAGATGGGGCCGGCGAGTTGAGAGAGTGGGGGCGGAAGGAGGGGGGGGGAGGTGGGGGAAGAGGGGAACAGTAAGGGGGAGACAAATAATGAAAAAAGCTACTTGCCTGCTCACCACATCGCACTCCTCGCTTCTACAGCACAGGCTCTCAAAGTGCATTGTGGCCAATCCTGGCGCTGCCTTCATGCTGCTGAAAATAGCGTCAGGTTTGGCCTGAGCGCCGATGATTTGGGCTCCCACACAGACTGGGAGCGTGTGCATGCTCTTTCCAACCCAACAAATCATTTGAGGCTAGTGAGAAATTCACTGCGCATGTGAGTTTCACCGGCCACATGTGCAGTGAAGGCAGTGCCCAACCCTCCCCCTCCAGCCTGTCACCACCTTTACCCTGTCCCTGAACCTCAGTTCAAAGAGAAAATTGAACCGATAATAAACAAGAGTTTATTATCGTTTTATTTATCATTTTTCCGGCTGTTGGCAGGTGGAGTGACACTCCTCCACAGTGGAGGAGCCGCTGCTGGAACAGTCCATTTTAAACTGCCAGGCGAAACCCCCTTCAAGGAGATCACAGGCAATCCCAGAATGGTTTGGGCCTATTTGGGCATCATCAGAATTGTGCAACTTAAATCCTGAGCACTGGACAAAGATCTGGGCATACCCACTGCACTTGGGACACCAAGTACAGCAAACAACATCTTTATGGATGGAATGCTTGGAACAATCTCAGCCACTGGTGAGGGTTCAGGGTGCATCTCAGCCCATCATTTTTCTCCCAACATGACACTCTAGATAATGGCCTGCCTTATGCAAATCAGTACTAACCCTGCTCCCACAGTGATTGCAATACGACTGCTACATTGGTAATAGAGTGTTTGGCATCATAGATCACCTGTCCATTTAAGGTGTGTTATTGCTATTTCTGCATATGTGTGTCATGTTTTGTTAGCTTGGGCCTGATTTAAAGAAGCAATGTGAGTTGTTGTGGTATGATGTAGAGTACTGCCTCCACCATACATAGTTTGAATGAAGATAATGCACAGTGGAACACCACATCTACTTCTGCCCAAGAACTTTGCAAAGAGAATGTCAGTTGATAGAATATAGAAAGTAAATTAATGTGAACTGGTAAATTACATGACATAATTGTAATGTACAAAACATTACATTGTATTTCTAATCCATCAATATTAATAAAAAGGTTAATTGAAGATTCAGGAAATTACCTAAGATTACCTATACATTCCAAGTTGTAGGACTCAGTAGAAGCAGTTCTCAGCTCTTTCACCTACCCTTACAGTCTGGAACTAAGAAAGATGAGATTATGTGAAACAGGGCACCGGATTAGACAAAGTGTATATTCCTCATGTTGGTAATGAGAAGGGACATTTTAGTTGGAAGAAGAGAGAAGAGAATACTTTATTGTGTCAGCCTGTCAAAGACAGGCCATATAATTTATAATTCAAAATCTATAGCATTAAACATGTTATAACAAATCCCCAAAACGTACAGGTTAAAATTATTTCTTGGAAATGTAAAAACAACCACACTATTGGGAGGACCACTCAAGGTAACAAACAACCATTAACAAAGAGCTCATTCTTAGCCATCAGCCAAAATGACATTTATTTTAAAAAAAGGCAGCAAAGACATTATCAAGAATTGTCCAAAACAAGTTAAATCACTAATAAAGTGCTTCTCGAGAGGACCCCACATCTTGTCATAGGCAGGTATCAGTAGCTATATTGCAGGCTATTATAATACAGTTAAAAATGACTAGGAACAAACGTAATTAAAAGCCCTGGAATAACCATGATTAATGCGATGTTCTTCTTCTTCAAACCACATGTATAGATTAGGAGACCTGGTTAAAGATTTGCTGTGGATCTGTACGCATACATAAACTCAAGGCGCCCTTGTAGTGTCTCATTCATTATACTGTGAAAAGTGGGCAGAGATAAACGCTTTTTGCCTTCAGGGTAAAAGCGCAAAATAACATAAAGTTCATTAGGGACTCTATCCACCTAAACTTGTATCCGCAGATAGGTGAGCAACTTCCACCCTTTTTCCAGGAGCTAGTGTACTGCTTAACTGGCAGAGTACCTATTCTGGCATTACTATACATGGATCTTTAGAGGGGTGGACAAGCTTGCCCAGGCATGGTTCAAAAGACAGGATAGGCTTAGAAATCTGAAGCCAGTCTAACTTCTACCCTGATTGATTGGTGGATATATATTGCCAAAAACTTTCCTTTACCACCTTCACACTGTCACACAGAATCGCTATTTGAGAATTGCAAAACGGAATGTTTTAAAAAATTCGCATTTTTTTTGCGATTTCTTAGTATTCCTTAATTGCGATTGGCAAATTGCAAAATCGCAATTAAGGAATACCTTCCCATTCATTCCAATGGGCCAGGAGGCCAGAGGTAAGCCCTTCTGTGCCCGTCCGTGCCTTGACCGCGCCCAGCGCCAGAACCCCTGGACCACCCTCGGTGCCCGACATACCATAGCCACCCCTGACGGCTACAAGATCACCCGCAGGGATCGCGCCAATGGAGTCGGGAGAGGAATAGCCATCATCCACAAGTCCACTCTCATGGCCGCCACCCATGCTGACGAC
This sequence comes from Lissotriton vulgaris, assembly GCF_964263255.1. Lineage (NCBI taxonomy): Eukaryota > Metazoa > Chordata > Amphibia > Caudata > Salamandridae > Lissotriton > Lissotriton vulgaris. Next base: position 887,861,666 of record NC_141687.1, read on the forward strand.
ACCCTCAACAACGCCGAACACCTGCACTTCTGATCCACACCGACCACACCACCACCCTCAGAGGAACACTCATCTACAGACCCCCCGGACCCTGGGCTCAGTTCAGCGACTCCATCGCCGACCTCGCCAGCACCCACATACTTGCCCCCATGGACTACATCCTCCTCGGGGACTTGAACTTTCACCTCGAGAACAACAACGACGCCAACTAAGCCACCCTGAGCGACAACCTCGCCAACCTCGGCCTCAGACAACTCGTTACCTCACCCACCCACGTCGCCGGCCACACGCTGGACCCCGTCTTCTCCACAGGCTCCCACAGCACATTCGACCGCACTACCGAACTCCACTGGACCGACCACTGCTGCATTTATTTCACCTTCAAGAAACCAACCACACACCACCACACCCAACAGCTACCTCACAGCTGCTGGAGCAAAGTCACCGACGACGAGCTGATCATCGCCCTTGCCCAGAACCCACCCACCGTCCCCACCAACCCAGACGCTGCAGCCCGCAACCTCAGACAATGGATTGAGGACTGTGCCAACACCCTCGCCCCGCTCAAGAAACCCTCCAACAGCCATGCCAGTAAGAGAGCCACCTGGTTTACCCATGAGCTCCAGACCTCTAAATGCGCATGCCGGAAACTGGAGAAGACATGGCTCCACTAACGCACACCGGACAAGCACGCAGACCACAAGGACGCCACCCGCAGACATCACCACCTCATCAGACTAGCCAAGAGATCATCCTTCAAAAACCGCTTGGACAACAACGCACACGACAGAAAAGAGCTCTTCAGCATCGTAAATTAACTCTCCAACCCCAGCGCCAACACCAACGACATCCGCCCTCACAAGAACTGTGTGACTCACTAGGCATCTTCTTCCACCGCAAGATCGCTGACATAAACGACAGCTTCAACACCACGACCGCCCCGATTACGCCAGGTGCCACCCAGTGCTTAATTTGTAAAATATGAAGTGCAGGTGCTCATATTTTTGTAAAAGGCCACACCCACTTTTCTCTGGCTCCACCCACTCCCTCGACTGGCTCCACCCACTTACTCACTCGCCCATCTCTTGTTCCATCATCTCTCTCTCTGTATCTGACCGCATGGCTCAGGCTCACCCAGTGGGCCAGTACTGGGCTCGCCACTCTTTACCGGTCTGTCTCTCTCTGCTTTCTACCCTTGTTGGGTAGTCTTTTTTATGACCCTCCCTCAAGCTATCCCCCCTTTTATGCAGTTCAGAAACTGCTAGGGCTCTGCACCATTTTGTTTCCAATCCATGTAATTTAAGGACCCATCACATTCATCCAGTGCAGAGCAAAGCATACACACAAAGGATGGACAATGACATGAAAGCAGTCAAAAGATTTTAATATTAGATGTGCTGCTTTTTCAGGTCTGACTTGAAAGGTTGAAGTTTGAACTGATCGATTGAAGCTATTTATAATTAATGCTTACTACATAGCACACAGGGACATGGGCGTTGTTCTATTTGGGTGGATTGGGATCCTTGTTTGGAAGAGAAATAAGAGTGCCCCTTTGCACCCAGTAGCATGGACCGTGTTATAAGGGGAAAGCTTGTGATAGAGGTTTTCTAGTGTGGCCAAAGGCGGCGTGGCTACCGTATTCCATTTCCTGGGTGCCATACCTAATAGCAGACAGGGTATTCCAGGACTGTGAGATTGCGATGAGCCTGTTTTTTGGCAGCCAGCACAGATATTTAGCCACTGAAGCAGGGGAGGATACTTCAAGGGCAGGGGCCAGGCAGGGCCGCTTTAACTTAACCCCAGACAGGCCCTGTCTGCCTGTAGTGATATCAGTGATGGTTTTTCCAGATCACAAATTTTGAGGGCCTCGCAGCTCTGTACATCAAACCAAAGAGGAACGGCAGGAACATCATTCAAATCATAGAATGCTTAGCATATATCACAAACTGTCATTTTCTGTTTTACTGCACTGAATAAGCTTATGCTTTTAATGGCAGCTATTTTACCCATCTCGTTAAAAAAATAAACTTCTGTACGATAGTGTTCACAGCCTATAAAATATACTGCTTTGCAAATTCAAGTACTTCAAATAAATAAATCAGTAATATGCTAACAACTGTATTGCGTCATCTGGCTTTCCTATTGACAGGAGTATTACCAGAAGTAAGTGACAAACGACCTGAAGGGAGCAGTTCGATTTAGATACAAAGGGCATGATGAGAGGGCTCCAAATAAGCTATGCAAAGAGAAAGGTGGGCTTTTGGGGAAATAGTTACCAGAAACATGCTGACTTTTAGCTGTATGTTTTAAGTTGGAATCATATCTTGGCTATAAAAAAATGGTTCTTTATTTTGGCAGATTAAAACAGGCATGAGGCATGTCAGGTTTTTGGATGGCATCTGCATATGCCTACACGGCCATATAACACAAAATGTGGAATTTTATCATTAGAAGATTTCGCATTTTGCAAGTAAATACACTGAATCAGCAGTTCAGAAGAGCAGATTTCTAGGACAGCAATGAGAAGGCACACAGCCATGAATAATATCTGAAATCAGACCTGAAACAAGAGCTCAGCTTAGCCACTCATTCGGGGTAAAGACAAGTGGGGCATAAATGCACAGCTCTGGACCCCCACCAATAGAGCGCTGATTACCAGCCACCCTCCCCCCCCCCCCCACTCTCTGGAATCTAAGAAGTGCAGTGGTGAAGCGCGTGACCCGGCAGCCTCCTCCAGACCCCACCCCTCCTCACCCCCAACAGCTCTAGCCACCCTTCTCAAGCCCCAGCGCCTGGAGGGGTCCAGCTTATCTCGGAGTACTATACTAAAGTCTGCAACAGCGAAACCCCCAGGAAGGCAGCTCGGTGGGTTAATGCTCCTCTTGCAGAGAGGAGCGCACTGTTCACTAGTGAGAGCACTAATATTTGTGGGTTTGTAGTGGCAGGAAAAAGGCCAAGGAGCGTGACACAGCACTTCGAGCAGGTGAAATGGTTTAGGCGCTACAATACTGGTTTGGGTACGTAATGGGGAGCTCATGCTCAGTATATTATAACAGTAGTGTAAGCAGAGACCTTATAATAACCAAGACCACTGGCAATATGCGGCAGGGGAAGGCCAAATAATGTAACTGGGTTGAAGAAATTATGCGACACAGTTTATGATAGCATTATTGAATTAACTCAATATTTTGTCATTTTTACACTTCTTAACACTGTCTGGGCATTGGTTGCATCTTACTGGTTTCAGTTCAACACTCAAATATATCTGTAGTAACAGAAAGGTGACCAGTCAAGCTATGCAAAGGGCAATCCACTGCGCAGTAACTTGTGTCCCTGTGCTTTTAGTAACTTCAGAAACATTTGAGCCAGTGTAAACATTTTTTTTGTTAAAATCTCCAAATAATTCGCAGGTGGTGAATTATGTGTAAAATATTAAATCATGCAAAAAATCAGAATCATCACATAATTCCAGTGACCTTGATGAGAATAGACAGGGCGGGCCACCGTATTCAGCGTGAAGTAGATGGAGGGTAGTGCTGTTGGGAGAAGAATGTGCCCTGCCTGATATTATAGACGTGCGTTCAGTGCTTAATTTGTGCCGGGGCTTTCCGGTGCTAAGCACCGGCACTTATGTCTCAGGGCCGGGTCTACAAAGGGTGACTGCTGTTAAGAGATTAGCCTAACAAAAGGAAAACCCACAAGCTGTTACAGGCTGTAGTATCCTGAAGTTCGTGTTTTTAAGCGCTGTGAATGAAAGTGAATGCACAATGCAGGTCCCCATGTGTGAACCCATCGAGATTTAATCGCCCGGAGGCACAAGGCAGTGTTGTATATCAGGATGGTGGGCGCGGCATTTTACAATGCCATTTATATTTGCTTCATTAGGTGACGTGACAGTCTGTTAAGTCCTCCAGCCTGGGGCGGGGTGGGGTGCACACAGCACCAGAGACAAGAGGCAGGGTTAATTTTGAGTAAACACGTGAATCCCTCCCCCACCCCATGCTGACCTGGAATGCTTTTTACTTCAAAGAGCAGGGGCTGGAGGAGGGGCCCGCCGCCCACAGTGTATTTGGCAGTTGGCGCCTTGCACGTTGCACATGAGAGAAGTAACGGGTGCAGCGGGCGCTGGCCAGATCATTTTGTTTGCAACTCGAACTCACACTCCTATTACTGCTGCCAAATCCCATTCCTTTGGAGCTGCAGTGCGTCTTTGTGGATTGGAGCCAGGCTGCAGCCCCAGCCCCCACGTCGCCATTGACCGGATTGACTGGGAGAGCAGGACTGATTAGGTATGTTAAAATAGCAGCTAACACTTTTCAGCATTAATGTTGTAAAGTGTAAACAGCGTGTTGCCATTTTAAAGTTTGGTATGAAGAGGCCATCCAAAGATGGTCTAACAATGCTTCTGGCCTCCCTGCACATTTAAAGTGAAGTTTGCATTAATTAAGGTTGTCAACGGGGCCCGCGAAGGCAGCGTGCAGTTTCCACCTGAAGGGGATGCCTGTCATGCCCTGGTGAGCGAGGAAAGGAGGGAGGGAAATGATATTTAAAGAATGGTGCATACTACTAGAGAGACACACTCACGCGCGTCCTCTGGAAAGATGTAAGAGTTTTGAGAAGGTAGATGATCATGACCCCAGAGCCCTGTGTTTGCTGCCACCAGCAGATTAAGTTCTCAAATAGTTAAAACAAGCCTGTGTTAACATCTCGCCCAGCCCCAGGTAATGGCTATTTACCTCTTTCAAAAACGCAAGCAGTCGCAGTCCATGTTTTATGAATGACATTAATTAAAAGTCGTGCAATTGGGGATAGCTCTGAGCTACATCGTAGTGGTTTCTCCTGTCGGACTGGCACCACTACGAATGGGGAATAACACCATAAAGTAGAACCCAACTCTAGTTAAGGAAAAGAGTTCAGAATAGAGATTTTTTTTTAAATCCTAATACGTGACTCAACATCTTTCAGCGGTTGTATGCGGTTTAAAAATAATAAAATTCTGTAACAGAATGCTTAATTAATGAATGTGCATGTGAAATAATTCCTACGGGTTAGTGTGTAATTTTCTGCTTATTAAAACAAATAGCGAAAATCTACATTGTGTGACACATTGCTCTTAAAAGAGTACCAGGTACCGTGTAAGCAAATGGTTGCTAAATGCATTGTTTATAGAAAAGACACTTTTTCAAACTGTCTGTTTTATTGACTATAGTAAACAGCCAATCATAGGAAAGCAACAGTAATTTGGGTACAGGAGCATCTATGCATCTGATTTGCACCTTATGCTAAATGTAATGCCTCCTATACCCAGGAACCGACTTGGTGAGTACAAAATATTTCGCCTTACTGATGCAAATTGTCCTTCATGCAAAAACATAAGAAAATGGTGACATAATTTTCTACAAAGGGCATCTGTCAGGCTGATTTGTCACACTAAGTGTAAGATTGTTTCTAATAGTCTTCTAACTAGCAGAATGCAGATGACCGATGCCAGAATAATCATACTCTTGCATTACAACAAACTGGTTTAGAGCAAGAAATACCACTTGAATTAAAGTGGCGGTATGAAAAGTAATTTGCATATTCACGCCACCTCTGCTTGGCTCATGGTGCCATATGGTTGGATTACTAGGCCTTGTCTGATTGCTCCCTCATTTTTTTGGTGCCACACACTGAGCACCCCACTGCCCTTAAGATCAGGCTCATGGTGTGTAGCATGTACCACGGTGCACTTCAAACATGCTTCACTTGTGGAGTGCTTTCAATTTTGTTAAGGCCTCAGACCTCGTTGCGCTGGTGCGTGTGCACACGTTTTCAAGTGCTTCAAGTTTGCAGAGTGCAGCCTGGGACCAATGCGTGCTGAGCAGATTTTAACTATGTAACGTTAATCGTAGCACCAGTCCCCGGACATCATGGTTTCATAATTTAACAACCTCCATGACTTCCTGAACAGTGCTCCTCCCGCCTTGTCGTGGGGATTCTTTGGTGGCTATGCCAGTCATGGTAAGACTGAGAGTGGACGCTGTGTGTCTAAACACAGGGCAAAGCTCTGAAAGCGTGCCACACCATGACCTCTCCCCCTCAACGTAAGCTGCAGATGGGATAGGCTTCCCTTATCTCCAGCACATCAGAACACTATCAGTCAGATCACTGGTTTGTAGTGAGTGACCCCACAGATTCCAGCTACAGCTACCAGGCTGAGCAGCAGGAATTATTTACCCAACACCCAGTGAGTCTGTAGGTAAGTGAAAGATAAAGTGATGATTTATCATGTTGCAGAGATCAGAGTTGTCTGGAGCAACTTTTGACTCTGCAGTAGCACAGAGAGAGAGAGTAAACATGCCTGCTGCAAAGAACGTCTATTCTGCATATCACAGAAAAGTATTTTTATGTGGGTAGCTCAGGGGGTTACTGCTTTTGTTATATAGATTGTTTTGTTACTTGCAATTCATAAATTTCAATCCTAATATACAGTAACCTTAAAACTGTTATCAAAGACTTCAGCTGCATGTAAAGTGCTATGCCAGAGATGGCCACCATAATGCCAAGGACAACACAATAGGTCAATAATGGGTACCATTGCGTGAATGTCACCTTTGTGTCAGGTCTAGACACCATTAATACTATGGATGCCCAAAATATATTAAAAACGGTAATCAGGGTGGCACCATAAATTCAAGGATGCACTCAGTTTGTCAATGGTGGCCACCATTATACAACATGTGGCTGGCTACCTCAGTTTGACAATGATGCTAATATCCGAACACTGGCCACCACTGTGTCATGCCACCATTATGCCAGGGCTAGGCATTATAATGCATGTGAGTATTGTCCTTTCCCTAAATTGGCACATAAAGCACTGGAATGTTTTACTTGTCCCTTTTCAATGCACTTGTCATTTTAGGTAATTTATTCCAAAATTGTGCTTTAAATGCACTTTTAATGTAATCTTTTTCAAAATTTTCACAGGGCAGGGGAACCTTCTATCAAAACCTTATTTGGAGCAAGACTCCCTTCCTAAAATTCAGATCGGGTATTACAGAAGCCTTTCATCGGTGCCAGTTGAGGGTGTGGGCGGAGCCAATAGAGAGTGGGTGGAGCCAGTGGAGGAAGTGGGTGGAGCCAGGTGAACGTGGGTGTGGCCTCCCCAAAAATTTAGAGCACCTGCACTTCATATTTTACAAATTAAGCACTGCGTGCGTTCTGCCCCGAGTGACCCCTGCCGTAGGTTACCTGGTCACCAGTGTTTTTATGGATGGATTTTGGAAATAATGGTAACAGTCATCTTGCTATTCCTGGGTCTTGCTGACAACAGCACCAAGCATTATGGGAGTAGTAGTTTAAATATTGTCTCCAAGACGGTGCGTGCCGAGGCCAGGGTTAGATTTAGAAGTTGAAATAATCGGTAATCCTAAACCCACGAGAACAGACTTTAGCTACTTTTTTAAAATGTTACTTACAGCTTCTGCCATCCCCGGGACGAGAGCAGGCATTCAAAGACTGCGAGACAAAGTCAGACAAGCCTGTTTTTTTGCCAGCCTCCACAGATTGCTCAGTACTCTCTTTGAAGCAGGGGAGAGGCGATACTTCACAGGCTGGGGACGGCGAGCAGGACTTTATCTTAACCCCGGCCGGGCCTGCCCCAATCATGATATTGTGTACGGCCGGTGGCTGCTACTAGGCCAGGCAGTGTAGTGCAATACAATGAGTACATCAAACTGCATCATAATCATGATCATCGAATTTTGTGGTCCCGGATTCAACTACCACCCCACGGTGACCGGACGATCGTCACGTCACCATGCTACAATAAAAAAGCAGCGGTGGTTTGGCATGGTGTCTGATAACTTAATTCAAACAGTACTTACATTTCCTGCTGTACAGTACTCGTGGTGGGCCAGGCGCCTGCGGGGACGCACACTGTGCACTCACTGCCTCCCTTTACTGACGGACTGGTTCCGTAACTATTAGGCGGGACTGGCCCTGGTATTGCTGCCTGGGGCTTGCGTCCAAAAGATGAAAGTCTTGGTGGGGTGCGCGTGCGTGTATGCTGGGGCGCGCCTGCGTGTATGCTGGGGCGTGGTAATCTGTAAGAAATCTGCGCACACAGCCCCTGCCCCACCCGCAGAACGAAAATCAAGCCCAAAGGAATTACTGTCCCGCCCACCGGGAAGACTGAAGTAATGGCCGCCATCAAACAAGTAACTTTTTATGAATCTAAATCTCCTATTGGATTTGGCTCAGGCTCAGTTTCAGCTGCTACCGCAAGGCCTGCAACTAACCGGGACTCACTCGGTAGACGGTCCAGAGAAGAGAACTGTGCAACACGAGCCTGCGGGAGTGTGGCTGCACAGACGCCGAGTTTATTTACAGCGAGGCGGTAAAAAATTAAATATGTCAATTGAAGTATCAGCTTCTATGCAATATGTAACGTGCAGAGTGTAGACCCGGCCCTGATGAATAAGTGCCGGTGCTAAGCACCGGAAAGCACCGGCACAAATTAAGCCCTGGTGCCACCTCCCCTGTGAACACCACCAGTGCCAACCACCTGACCTCCTTGTCCAACGTCAACGACGATGAGACACGCAAGATCATGAACTCCATCCACTCAGGATCTCCGTCAGAACCGTGCCCACACCACAAATTCAACAAAGCAGACGCAGCCATCGCACCCCAACTACAGAAGGTCATCAATATCTCCTTCAAAATAGCAACATTCCCAGAAAGCTGGAAGCACGCCAAAATCAACGCCCTGCTCAAGAAGACGAAAGCAGACCCCAACGACCTCAAGAACTTCCGGCCCATCTCCCTGCTCCCGTTTCCAGCAAAGGTCATCGAGAAAATCATCAACATGCGATTGGCCCACCACCTGGAAGACAACAACATCTTGGACCCGTCCCAGTCCGGATTCAGACGCAACCACAGCACCAAAACAGCCCTCATCCCGGCCACAGACGACATCAGGCACCAAATAGACAACGGTGAAAAATCAGCCCTCATCCTCCTGGACCTGTAAGCCGCCTTCGACACGGTATGCCATTGCACTCTAAAGACACGCCTCCTAGAAGCCGGAATCCAAGAGAAGGCCCTTGACTGGACCACGTCCTTCCTCTCAGGCAGAACCCAGAGAGTCCGCCTCCCACCCTTCTGATCCAAAGCCACCGACATCATCTGCGGCGTACCCCAGGGCTCATCCCTCAGCCTGACGCTGTTCAACGTCTATATGGCACCCCTCGCACAAGTGGCCCGCCATCACGACCTCAACATCATCTCCTACGCCGACGACCCCATCTCATCCTCTCCCTCACCAAGGACCCACACACCACCAAAACCAACCTCCACGAGGTAATGAAGGTCATCGCCGCTTGGATGAGGAGCAGCCGTCTGAAGCTGGCCTCGGACTAGAAGGAGGTCCTCATCCTTGGACCAACCCCCTCAGCCTGGGACTACTCCAGGTGGCCAACCACGATGGGATCAGCACCAACACCCACCGACCATGCACGCAACCTAGGATTCATCCTAGACTCCTCCCTCTCCCTGTCTAAACAGGTCAACGCCATCTCCTCCTCCTGCTACAACACCCTCTGCATGCTCCGCAGGATCTACAAGTGGATCCCGACCGAAACAAGAAGAACGGTGACACATGCCCTCGCCAGCAGCAGACTGGACTACGGCAATGCACTCTACGCAGGAATCCCAGCCAAACACCTACGATGACTACAACGCATCCAAAACGCCTCCGCCCGACTGATCGTCAACGCCCTCCGCTGCAGCCACATAACACCCCACCTGAGAAACCAACACTGGCTCCCCATCGACAAGGGGATCACCTTCAAGCTCCTCACCCATGCACACAAAGCACTCCACAATGCCGAGCCAGCCTACCTGAACTGCAGACTCAGCTTCCACACCCCCACCCGCCAGCTCCGCTCCGCCAGCCTCGCCCTCACCGCTGTCCCCCGCATCCAAAGTATGACCTCCGGCGGCAGATCCTTCTCCAACCTCGCCGCCAAGACCTGGAACACCCTCCCTACCCACATATGGCAGACCCAAGACCTACTTGCCTTCAAAAGACTCCTCAAGACCTGGCTCTTCGAACAGTAGCAGCACCCCCCACCCCTCCCCTCAGCGCCTTGAGACCCTCACGGGTAACTCGCGTGCTTTACAAGTACTCTGATTGATTGATCAATAGGAATGAATGGTAAGTTATTCTCAATTTGAGAATCGCAAATTGAGAACAATTTCAAGGGTGCAAGGGTGTCACAATTATATCCTGATGCACCCCTGAAATGAACATGTGTGCGCATATGGCCACATGGCACCTTGAAAAATGCCAAAAAGTACATTTTTGAAACGAATCGCAAAATACCACCAACTTAAAGTTGGTGGTAATTTGCGATTTCTTAAGGAGAAATCGCACTATTTGGGTGCTTGTTGCAGAGTATTTATGGAATTGCAATTTGCGCTCCCTTATATGCTTATGCAAAATTAAGGAATCGCAAATTTTGCGATTCCTTAATATTGTGAGGCGATTTTGCTCATACATCCCGTTATGCGAATTTTCTGTTGCAAAGGCTGCTTTTTTGCGATTCGCAGCGTTTGCGACTAAAAATTAGTTTCATACATATGCCCCTTAGTAGCTGCACTAACCTAGTCAACTTGGAGTCAAACCTAACTCCTAAGTAATCGTAATGTCCAATGCGTTGCAAATAAATAACATATTTTAAAGGAGCTCCATAATTTAGGACTACCCTTTAGCATCATCGATTTTGTTCTTACAGTTTTAATCTGTAGCTTCTATATATAACCGTAGCTTACAGGAACTAATGCATGGTTAATTCCATGCATGATAAAAGCGATACATCATCAGCAAAAAGCAAAATTGCTGTTTTTTGGCAACAACAAATTAGCACATCCAGATTTAGGTTCTTCAAAATGCTTGCAACATCATTGATAATGTTAACCAAAGCCAGGATGCATCCTAACCTGACCCTGCTAGTGCCTAAAGGATTGGCAAAAATAGGATGTTAAACAAACACCTCAATTTACAGATTGGACCCTTGAAATCCTGATGGCACTTGACAGGCCGGATGGACCTTTGCCACTGTGTTGTGAACAGAGCAAGGAACAAAAGAACATGGCATAAATAGCATTAACTGTCAGGCTCAATATTTGCAGTCAATGAGGAGAAGTTGTAGAAGTTTCCAAAACCTTTATTTATCTTAGAGGATTAGTATAGTTTTGTCAGCTTTATTCCAGTTAGTCCAGATTACAGAAATATTAAATAAAAGATTAAAAAGTGACAGCATAAACCATACAAGGTTTTCCATAAAGGAGATGTGTCACTAAACTTACTAAAGGGCCAGCAACAAAAGACTGACTTTCCCATTGTAGAGTCATAAAAGGTCTCCTAACTCTTTAACTAGAGACACTCAAATGTAATATAAATCACACAAAAATTAAATGAAAATTAGGTGGTGTTCAATGTGCTGCTCCAATTGACAAGGCTTAAACGAAGGTATCTTCAACACCGTTGCTTCTCCTCCCGATGCCCAAGGTAAGCATTCATGCCAGTACAGACTTAAACAACTGTTGCAAGTATTGATACATGGAGGGAAGTTTCCATGAGAACCTTCTTCCCTAAGCTAATAGCTGCATTCAATGTTTGGTTGTGAATACAAAAGGCTAGTCAAAGGCAATGGAATAAGGTTGAGAATACATAAAACATATCTAAATCATTATTAATCCTAGCAGTCTAATCATTATGAATCCACAGCAAGGTTCATTATTATACCAAGATGATCTAACATAGTATGAGGGAGCAAAGGCACATAATCTTGGAGTCAGCACATTATTTAGCAGGATGCTGGTGCTAGGCAAAAGTCTAAATAAATGTCTATTTATCTGTTAAGCAAGAGTCAAAAGAATATATAGCCTGAGCCGAGTTACAGAAGTGAGAACGATAGCCTAGTACATTTTCTTCTTTACGTTATTTTTCCTACATGTTTTTAAAGCAAGCACATTGACATTCTCACTACGTTAAGAGACTAAAAATGCACTCTAAAGTGATTCTGTTCACGTTTAAAACAGGCACATTCGCCTATGTTTTATTTTTCTATGTGAAAACATTTCTGCAAAAGGTTTAAACACATTCTAAGGTGCAATCCTAACAGAGTGTGCAATTGGAAATTTAATTTTTAAATTTCATTTCTCACAACTCTAACATTGAAGCTATATCCAACCGAAGCAGTATTATTATTGTATAGTAGTTTAATTGCTGATACTAGTTTTGCTGGGCAGTCCTGGGGTGATAGTGTTTGCCAAAGAAGCTTGTGGATTACATTAACAAAGGCCATATTCAAGTCAATAAATGTCAAATATCATTTTTATTTTTGATGCTGGTATATTTCAGGCCGATGTTAAATAACCACATTGTTTGTCAATTGTTCCTGGACCTTTCCTAAAAACTGCATATGTTTGATGCATTGATAATCCCATTGTCACACACACAATCATCTCGGGGAATGTGCAAAAGCTATGTATATATTTTCCCTGCTGCATCAAGCAGGGACATTGGTTGATAATTGGCAGGATCATCCCGAGAGCCTTTCTTGTGAAGAGGGACGATTATGACAGATTTCCACAATGCCTGTGCCATCCCTTGGATCCATTTTGCATTGTAGGCAGAGGTTGGGATTAGAACCCATGAGCTTGGATCTAAATCTTTCTGCTGGTATCCGGTCAACTCAGTGCCAAAGGACTTATTTTGTTTTTGCTGATGATTGCTATGCACATTTCACTTTTAGAGAATGCCTTACCCAGTGATTTGCTTTTGAGTGTGCTACTTGGGTAGCACTTTGAATCTCCTCCATTGTGCACTCCTCCTGTGCTGGCCTTCCGCTCCCTAATATACTTTACTCAGTGATAGAATTTCTGTAGCTGGTAGAACTGAACTGTGATGAAAAATAATTTAGCCAGGAGGCAGGCGTAGTAGGGCTCTCTAAATGTTTTTAGAGCTTAGCGATCCCTATCTTACTATGTCCCTGAAGCACCTGGTATTCTTGCTTACGCGAGCCACCGTAAATGCCTGCCAGGCCTTTACCTGCAACTGGGTTTTGTTATATTTAACAAGACACTCATACTTCTGGCTTAGTGTTTTTAGGCACTTTCCCCATCAAGAGGGAGGTGCCTTGTTTTCAATGCCAGAGAGAGTGCTGAATTTAATTTACTGCATTCCTGGTCTAATCAATCTATATGCAGCGGATTACTATTGATGATATGCTTACTTCCAGGGTCAGATTGGCAAATGCTTGACTGTCGAAATAGAGGAGTCAAAATGTCAAACTTTGGAATTATCTCTGGGAGGTGAGGGTTGTCTCATGGCATTCTCTAATCATATTTGCTGGAAAATTAGGCCAACAAGACCAATATTAGGCCTGGTATACTAAAGCCAGGTTATAGATTTTCTGTGTGTTGTTAATTGTAAGGATTCTTTCCTCAATTTATGGAAAACGTAATGTTCTGGATAGCCCTAATGGCACCCTTAGGCTTGCAATCACCGGATCAATCACTCAATCAGGGGTTTATAAGGCGCGCTACTCACCCCTGAGGGTCTCAATGCGCTGGGTGGGGGGGGGGGAGGGGGCAGCTCCACATCAGTTGAAAAACCAGGTCTTGAAGTTCTTCCTGAAGGTGTGCAGAGAGGGGGGGGGGTCTGATGCTGACTTGGAGCTCCTTCCAGGTCTTTTCTGTAACATAGGAGAAAGCTCTCCCACCTGCTCTGGTTCTGCAGATGTGTGGGATCTCTGCCAAGGCTAGGTTGGGGGAGCGGAGGTTTTTTTTGGGTACGTGGAAGGAGACTCTTTCGTTAAGGTATTTGGGTCCGAAGTTGTGGAGGGATTTGTAGGTGCAGCTGAGTAGCTTGAAGCTTAGTCTCTTCTTGATGGGGAGCCAGTGAAGGTCTTGTAGGCCCAAGGTCATGTGCTTGTGTCGTGGGGCTCCGAGGATGAGTCTGGCTGTGATGTTCTTTGGTGTTCTGGATGGCTTGGAGCTTGTGTAGAAGGTTTTTGTTGATTCTGGCATAGAGTGCGTTACCGTAGTCCAGTCTGCTAGTTACAAGTGCGTGGTTGCCGGTCTTTCTGCATTCGTGGGGAATCCATTTGAAGTTCTTGCGGAGGATCAAAGGGAGTTGAAGCAGGTTGTGGCGACAGCGTTCATCTGGCGGGTCATGGTGAGGGAGGAGTCTAGGATGATGCCAAGATTCCGGGCATGGTCCATCGCCAAGCGTGGGTTTCCGAGGGCCACCAAGAGCTGTTCCAGGCCATGGGGGAGGGACCAAGGAGGAGGCCTTGGTATTCTCCGAGTTCAGTTTTAGGCAGCTGTTGTTCATCCATGCTGTGACGTATTTCATTCCTTCTTGAAAGATGAGTCTGCTGTCTTCTGGGTTTTCGTGAGAGAGAGGATGAGCTGGGTGCTGTCAGCGTAAGATACTATGCTGAGCCCGTGATGTCTGATGTTAGGAGGGAGGGGGGCCATGTAGATGTTGAAAAGCGTGGGGCTGAGCGAGGATCCAATGGTTACTCCACAGTTGATCTCTGTAGGTTCGGAGAGGAAGGGAGTGAGTCTAGTCCTTTGGGTTCTATCGGAGAGAAAGGAGCGGACCAGATGAGGGCAGCTCCTCGTATACCGGTGTTGTGGAGTCTGGCTGCGAGAGTGAGGTATGAGACGGTGTCGTTGTCCGCGGAGTGGTCTAATTGGATGATAGCCACAGTTTGGCCCTGGTCAAGGAGCATGTTGATGTCATCAGTGGCAGCGAAGAGGGCGGTCTCAGTGCTGTGGTCGCTGCGAAAACCAGACTGGGAGAAGTCGAGAATGGCATTCTCTTCGATGGTGTTCAGCTGGGTGCTGATGAATCTCTCTGTGACTTTGGCTGTGAAGGGAAGGAGAGAGATGGGCAAGTATTTTTTCATGTCCGTCGGGTGGCCAAGGGTTTTTTGAGCAGAGGCTTGACTTCTGCCCGCTTCCAGTCTTCGGGGAAGATGCTGGATTCGAGGGAGACGTTGATGGTCCGGCCTAGTTCGTGAGCTATGGTGGTGGCGGCTCTGTGGTAGCTGTGCGGTGGGCAGGTGTCCGTGGGGGCTCCTGAGTGGGTGTTCTTCATGGTCTTGGTGGTGTCTTCAGTGGTGGCAGGTTTCCAGGTGGTGACGGTTGGCCGGTTGTCGGTGGTGGAGAGGGTGGTGGTGTCAGGAGTCTGTTCACTGAAGTTGTCTTAGAGGACCTTGATCTTTAGGTGGAAGTAGGAGCTGAGCTTGTTGCAGAGGCCCTGGGAAGGAGTGAAGTCTGTGGCTTGGCTGGGGGGTTTGGTGAACTGCTGTATGACGTTGAAGAGTTCTTTAGTGTTACTTGCATTGGAGTGGATTTTGTTATTGATAAAGGTCCTCTTGGTGACTTTTAAGCATTGGTGGTATTCATTCATGGCGGATCATGATCGCTCTCAATTCTTTGCTCGATTACAAGGTTGTCAACCAACTGCAATGATTTCAGGTTCACTAAAATGTAATCAATCAAGCCTGCACGCTCTCCTGATAGAAAAGTGTCTGACGCAGGTGCGTCACAGGGCATGGAGTCATTTAGAGGGCGTTAACAATTATTCAGCTGAAAAGGCATGATGTTAAAGGCCCTGCATACCAAAACAATATTTTGCCTTGCTCTTGAGTGGGTAGAGTGCAAATAGGAGATAAGATTACTTTTGGGGTATACCTATTTGCTTCTCTGGCTCGTTGAGATGTGAATAATATTCTGATTGTAGTCCCAGCAAAAAATAAAGATTCATTATAACTAGCACTAGGTCACTGGAAATCAATAGCAGCTGAATGTTATTGGTAATGCTTGACCAACTGTACCCAAATGCGTAGGTAGACATCCAGATTATTAGTCTGCTTCTCGGTCTTTTGTTACCTTTGTGGCTTTTGTAGTGTATGTAGAAAGACCATCCAAAAAGATATAGTCCAGGGCCCATGCACCCTGGAAAAAGGACATTTTTTTGATTTAATGAACACCACCTAATCCTTAACATCTAATTTAAGTTTTCGACCTGCAATATTTCAATTAAGCACATTTATACTAGACATGGAGCCAGAGCAAATGGCTAGCTCCTATGGGTGGTGAACTGCATGTGCAGGCAAAATTGCATCCATGGAACTTGGCCATGCATTTTGTGTAAACTCAGGTAATGTGTAATTCCTATTGGCATGGCTTTGGGTGTTTCCCAGGCTCTGTGGATTCCAGTTTGCGATTGACGCCTGCAAGTTAAACTTCAAAAGCCTTGAAGTTATGGCTGGAAGGACCTAAAGCTGATACCAGAACAAAGGGCTTATGAAATTCTTCATGCTGATGGCTTGATGACACTACTTGTACAATTTCAAATGCCATTGGGTAGGGTTCAGGTAGACCTTCACGTACCAATATGCCCCAGTTGGCCAGTGTGTCACTATTGCCAAGGATCATCTCTGAAGTGTGCTTGTTTGCCCACCATATTTTCATGGTTCCCCCTCTTTTACTGATGTAAAACCAACTCTCAGCAGTTCTTGGGAGGACATATTTTGTAACCCTTGCTAAGAGTGCAAGCTTCTCAGTAAATTGCATCTATTGAGAATGTTGTGTTGTCCCCTAGACCGATACGTTAGGGTGAATAATAAGATTGTGGGTTTCTTGCCTGTCATGATTCTTCACAGCTCTCTAGGCCCTAGGCATTAACTACAGATCCTTGCCACTGTCCTGTTTGCAGATTCCTAGTACAGATACTCCATAGTCTGGAGCATAAGACACTAGCACTGTACGGATCACAATGACGCTGTTTGCAGACTTGTCTGCTATGCACAAATCTTGTCCCAGTTGTGTGTTTATTGCTTGCAGTGTGTGTGTCATGTGGCGATAGTATTTCTCCTTGATGAACTGATCTGGGTGGTGCAATATGTTGAGCTCTTGTGTTGCAGAAAGACTTGATTGTCAATGGTGCATTAACTGTAGTAATTATATGAAAGTTCTTCACCCAGGAGTTAGCTTCGAGTATGCGATCTTTGTTGGCGATGGCAGCAATAATCTGTTGCTGTGAGCTGACGTCATCGATGTTGGCCATGGATCCTGTATGAATGAGTACTGTGCTCTAAGAGGCTTAGCTTACAAAGTGCTCAGGACAGCTGCAGGGTAGGTCTTTTGGTAAAAGGAAGAGCTTTGACAGTTCGTTATCTTGGGTGATCACCATAGATCCTGAAAAGACCTTATGGGGTTCTTTGGTTATGCCAATCAGAGAAGATGACGACAACCCAAGAGGCTGTTTGATGATGGCCTCATTACTTAATATTGATAAGACTGTACTTCCTGGATCATCCATTTCACTACTCTCTGGGTTCAGTTGGCAAGCAGCGGAAGTTTGCACGCTGTCTATTGTTTTAGGAGCAATCTTAGTGCCTGTAGGATATGAGTATGCTCTTTGAAAAATGCATCACATTTCAGGTTTAGAATGACAGATGATGAGTTTTCTATATTTGTATTTTTCTTTCTTGGCTTACCTAGCTTTGTCTCGTTGTCAACTTGTACACCTTGAACAATGGGTTCTTCCAACTTGAATGGTTTTTCCTCCTTGCAAAAATGTCCCCTATCCTTGGGTTTCTAGGAGCTTGGGAGCTGATCTTTTTATGGTTTTTCCATGGGGTTTTTTAAACGTTTTGTACGGACCTTGCTTGTGGGGCTGCCTCCCGTTCTGCAGTTCTATGAGAAGGTCTCATCTTATAGGTAAACTACAATTGTTTGGACAATCATTAGACCTCTTGTCTGCATTATGTTCAGGGCCTGCCGGTGTTACCTGAACCTCATTTGGAACCTGACATTGGTCCAGTCATTGCGTAGTAGGACTATATTTATTAGAGCTTGGTTTTATTGCAGTAGGTGTACTAGATGACTTTAAGAAAAGGGTTTTTGTTTGATCTTCCAATGTTATACTATGTGCTTCTATATTGCTCACCATGAGATCCAATGTGCTGCACACAGTGCATATGATGACGAGAATAGGTTGCTCTGGGGCGGTTGTAGAGGGAAATAACTTGTTGCCTTAATGTTGCCAAGTACTTGGGTGACTGGTAACGCAGAAGCCCTGATTTCATGTCACTGTTTTGACAGGCGCTGCAGGGGGCGGGGGTTGTAGCTCCAGTTCAGTTGAAGAGCCAGGTCTGGAGGTTCTTCCTGAAGGTGTTGAGAGTGTGTGAGCAGTGTTGAGGCTTTTTGATTTTCTTTTATGGCTTTACTACTTCCTTAATGCTACTTGGCACCTCTTTGCATTTCTTTGTATTTCCAGTACTTCTGGTGCTTTTAGGATGCACATACCATTGAAAAATCTTGTATTACTGCTGTGATTCACTTGAATGTTGTGGCCTTGTCCCTCTTAGCATAAGTACTTTTCACTGGTCCCGCCTAGTGGAAGGTGCATACGTGTATTCAGAGTTATACAGTAGATGCTAACTGAATCAAAACAAACTACCTATAGTTAACTGAAGTGTGCATGTGATTTGATAGCCTTCTCTTATTATTATTCCTGGCCACTTGTAGCAGGGCTGGATTGACCGTACCAGGAGGCTACAAGGGTGGGGCCTGTTTTTTGTCTCAGTGGGGGCTGGTTTTGTGGAGCTCCGCAAGTAGCAGAGTGCATTAGAAAAATGCTGTTTGTGGTAATTTTCAGCACCGTCCCTTTGTCCGCACTGTGAAATTATTGCGAACCATACCATGCACGTCCTAAGCGGGCACTGATACCTTTCTGCCGCTCGAGTAGATTTTCTACTCAAGCAGTAGCTTTCTCAAAGCGATCGGATGGTTCCTCAATGTGAGCAGTCGCTAGTATACGCGGCGACTCGCATTGAGAAATCCGATTGCCAACGTTGAGAAATCTTGCTGGGAGGTTGACTTCCCTCGCTCACGCTCACCAACTTGACATTGATGAGTGCGCATGAGAGAAGATCTCGCTTGGAGGTGGATTTTCCTCACTTGCCAATTTGATGTTGAGGAGTGTGAAAGAATAAAAAACTCTGCGAGCTCGGTGGAGTGCGGAAAACTCAGCAAACTCCGCGAGCGGAGCAGAGTTCACCGACCAGAGATAATAATAGGCTTAGTAGAAGTAACATAATATACCTTGGAGCCATGATAGCTTCGCAGGAAGTAACATCACCCAAGCTTTCATCACAATGACGACCTATTGTGTGCTTATCTTGAACTATCTTTTTGGAAAATGAAATTGAACAACGTCCTATTAAGCTGTGATGAGAAACGAGTGCAAAATACCCAAATACAAAGTAGCACAACAGACAATCAAAGATATATAAAGGATTTTACATGATCAGAACGGTCAGTTACATCTCGGAATCTGCATAGTAATAAAGATGGAGGCATGCAACCACTTAACAGTAGCAATGACACCCTTGCATGCATTGAAATAAAATATGATGTATGAATATTAACGATATTCATTATTAATTGCATATTGTGCTTTCACGCAAACGCACGTTAAAAATGCGCTAGCTTTCAAATACAATGCAACCTACAGTTTAAGGTAGCATTAAAGTTATAACTGAAAATACAAATGTGCCAGGACGTGCCTTAGGTGTGCAGTAAGGACAGTTTCCTGGCTTAATGACTTGTGAATAATATTGCACAATTAGGAAGATTATAACAGCCCTCCAGAACCATGCCCAATACAGCATACAGCATTCATCTGTGTTTCCCTTGTACAGACTCCCACAAACCCTCTCCCATTATCCGTGGGCCGCTAACATTCTGCGATTCCCACAATGGAGTGTGTGGAAACTGCTGCAGGCTCTCCGAATTATGTAGGCGAAAAAGAATGTATGTTTTCAAATGAAGATAGTATACTGTGAGAACTCACCTGGCTTTTTCACGATTTTGACGAAATATCCAGTATCCTGCTTACTAAGCAGCAGATTTTAGGGAGTCGGCTTTTCACGAAAGAACGCTACACGGAATGTGTTCAAACAAGCCAGGGAATTAATGTTAAACATTTGGCAACACAACATTAACCCCGTAAGTGCAACTCACACCCTCAGTACTGAACATTTTAAGAGATGTTTTTGCATGTGCCTATTCAAAACTCAGCACGCTTTCCTATACGTGTGCCCCTTGTTGTCCAAAAAAAATGGGAAAAAATGATGGGCTTTGGGGAGAGAAGAAAAGCTCCCTCGTTCCCTCTCCCCCAGGCAGTTAGTGAGGTGGGAGACATGGTGAACAATTACTTGATGACACAATTCCTGTGCGACGGTCGCCTAAGTCATTACAGATTAAAAGGCCAGAAGGCAGCCTAGTATTTCTAGGAACTAAGTCAAATGGTGCCCTTACTGAAAGCTCAGTGATGGCGAATGATGAATGGTGAAGAAAATAATAAGTGCCCCAGAAAAAAGATACAATGTACCTTGGTCTCACAGTCCAATTCTTTAACCCCTTCCATGCTGATTTCGAACCCCAGCCGTCATGCACTACGGTGCTCGTGTGCTGATGACGGCTGGGGTTCGTCACGTGTTGTTTACAGCACACCAGGGGAATCGCGGCCGCATGGAAGGGGGTTAAACACCCAGACTTGTAATTGTTGAGGGGTATTGTTGGAAATTGCCATGTTGCAGGGGTATTCCCAAGTTGTTTGACTTCTTCCTCCTATTTTTCCTGACCTGTTTTTGTTGGCTTTAGGACACTTGGCACTTTACCACTGCTGATTAGTGCTAAAGTTCATTTGCTCCCTGTGCAAATTGTTATCATGATTGGCTATCCATGACTGGCATATTTGATTTACTGATAAGCCCCTAGTAAAGTTCACTGAGCTTGTAAATCAAATGCTAATAGCGGGCCTGATTGTGCCCCTACACAAGCAGCCTTCCAACTGTATCTGAGATCTGCCACTTTAGAATCTGTGCATGCAGTTTTCCACTGCCATGTCGACCTGACAAGTGCACCCATTTGCCAGGCCTTAATCTTTCCTTTTCCTACATGTACGACACCCCTCAGTTACGCCCTAGTTACCCGCATGGGCAGGGTGCAGTGTTTGTGAAAGGTAGGTCATGTACTAGTGTGTGTGACCCGTCCTGATAGTGAAATACTGTGTAATTCGGTTTTCACTATTGAAAGGCTTTCTGTCCCATATGCTAACATGGGAGATAATTTGTAGCATCTTACAATTATAACTTTCTATTGGGACAAGATACAGAATTTGAGCTTAGGCTCTCTGAACTCAGAATTCAATAACACATCTTTTTAGGGAGATGGCTTTTGCATTGTGTGTTTGAAAATGCCACTTTTAGAAAGTAGTGAAAAAACTAAGACAATGGTCAAGACCAGTTTCCATTTGGTACTACAGTGTTCTTGGCTCATTGACCCCAGACACATCTTCAAGCGACCAGGTTTGGCGCTCATGTTTACAGCTAACTCCGTTGATTCTCCTCATGTAGACACAGGTGGAAAAATATATAATTGAGTGGGTTCACCGCGTATTGACACTCTGTTTGCTTCATTTACAGTCTGGCTTGGATTACCTCCTGTTGTGCTTTTCTGCAGGCTTGAGGTAAAGAATGTATTACGTACTGGCAATCCGGGCCACGGCATGGGAACAGTTTAAGCTGCATGTCACTGGTTGAGCACTCAGCTTTTGGATAGGGCAGTCCCACACTTCCACAAATCAATATACTTTTCACTTTTACCTGTCAGATGTTGAGAAATTGTGATCTGTTGTGTGCCAGTCAAAAACGTGTTGATTCCTTCAAACACGATCTTTCATTTTTCTTTTCCCTTGCGAGCGAACCACAAGGTCACACTCAGTTTTGAGCTAGAGTTCAAGCACATCTTTTCAAGTCTTGTATATATATTTTTTCACTGTGTACTTTACAGATATGAATATCATTATACGATTGAGAAGGCATTTACGATATTGCATTGATTTATTTGTAGATACCCCTGATGAAGGGCAGCAGTTCATGCCCGAAATGCATTGTGATTTGATCTTAACTCGTGGGACTCATGTGTTTGCTATTCTATGCATTAGAATGAAGCTCCCCTCGGACATATACAAGCAAGCCTACAATAAAAGGATTCTTCTGAACTACTATCAGTGTTCCCACAGAGTACTTTGATGGACTTTTTCTATATGTGAATATATTAATTGTGATTATCTCATTTGTGATATCTGATCACTTGTGTATGTTACATTGATGAATACTCTTTTGAGTGCTTAGTGGTAGTGCACCTGTAGCCTATGACCATTGTCTTAATTTTTTTACTATTTAGATAGGGGTTGGGCTGAACCTCCACTCTGCGTGCACACTGCATGGAATACTGTTGCTATAAACACGTTTATTGTTTCATTTGTTCTACACAGAGTGCAAACCAGCTGTTTACTTTATCTTACTTTTAGAAAGTAGGCATTTTCTTATTTAACCATTCTCTGTGCCTCTGCTGGTTTGGGTTTTGACTGTCTGGTTTTGGAGTGACAGGGTCTAGGGATGAGCATTCATTGTAGACAGACACCAGGGGGGTGGGGGGTGTCCTGCCTTTTCTGGGTGACTCAGAGCTCAGCTAAATAGACCTTGCTGCCTTTAGAGTAGTGGTAGGGGTTTCACTTACACCTGAATAGGCAGTGTCTAATGCACAATGCTGTCTCCTACTCCTGGTGATACTGCACCAGAGAGGATGGACCTGGTGTGGACTGGGCTCATAGACCCTTGCCACAAAGAGAACAAAGACAAAAATGGCATATATCTATTGGACCCCGAACCCCAGAGAATTGGATTACTTCTGGACTCAAGAGGAAGCTTTTGCCAAGGAGAAGAGCTGGAGAGCTGTAAGGAGTAGTACTGCCCCTTTGCTGTGTGCTTTGCTGGGTTGGTCTGCAGTTGCTGATTCTGCCAAGGAAGAGGACAAATACTGAAGCTTTGCTGTGAACTTGCTAGAAGAAGAATCTCCAAGGGTTTGCGGGTGCTGGCCTCCTGTTGTGAAGTCTCAGGGACACAAAGACTTCACCACCAGCTTCCCTGAACTCCACTGCTGGGAGTTCTGACCTGCCAAGAGGTGCCTATTCCAGTTTTCGGTTTCTGGAGATTGTTCCTGCTCTTGTCAGCTGGAATAAACATAAAGAAAGCACAGAAAATAACTGAGACACAGTCAGAGCTGCCGCCAATGACACCCCCATCTGCACCGAGTCCAGAGGCACCGCCCGTGAAGTTTATGATGCACCGGCTGCCTGCACCACAGCTTCAATGCCCTTCAACTCCCTTTGGCGCCCCTTGACACCTGTATTTATAGGCCTTCTTGACATCAGCAATCGCACTGACGCCGTCCCCACCAGCATCCTGTTATCGCAGAGTTGTTAACCGATGAGGGTGACATTACAAACTCTGAGACTTTGCATCGCCTCACCAGAACCAACGCTTTACTGCTGACACAGCTGTCTTTCCCTGTCTTTCCCTGTCCTGGATTCGACACGTCGCCTCCTCGTGGACACGACTCCTCACCTCCCAAGTGTTAACCAGCGAACTGGCCTCAGCGCCTCACCTCCTAGATGCAGTGCATTGTGCATAGACTTCGTTCTCCAAGGTACTGTTGGTTGGGGGTCCATTTGACTCCATGCTGTATGCCGCACACCTCATGGTTGTTGCTGTACTTTGGATTTATGCCTGTCACTAGGTTTTAATAGCCCCAGATGGAGTTATTTGTTTCTACAAGTGCTATTTCTGCAAGTAACTGTTTTTAAGTGAAATTTTAATGTATGTATGTCGGATTTTTGTTGTTTTGGTCTTGTTTGGTTTAAATAAATATACTTTATTTTTCTAAACCTGTGTGGTCTCCATTTGTGGGGTTTTCACTGTGCTACTGTGTGTTTTGATTACAAATACTTTACACATTGCCTTTGGGATAAGCCTGTCTGCACGTGCTAAGCTACCAAGGGGGTGAGCAGGGGTTATCTAAATTATGTAGTCCCCTTATCTGGAATAGAAGCAAGGGTCCCTACTTGGACAAAGGTACATTCCTCTGCCAATTAGAGACCCCCATTCCTAACTGGTATGTTCTCCAAAATTAATGCATGACAGTCAAGAAAGTGTCAATTTTTTGACCTGCAACAAGACTCATATCGGGTCTTCCAAAGGACAAAAAGATTAGGTAGCAACCTATAGTAACAGTCAACATTGAAATGTGTCAAGTCCATATACTAGGCAATAAGCTAACTCTATATATGCCTACCAACATATGGCAAAAAAGCTCAACCAGAACCTTCTTGAACAATTCTGCAATCAAAATTGTAATTGCAGAATAATTTAATGATATTATGCTGTTCATGAGATTATCCTATTTATAATCCCAATGCAGTGATAGAACTGGTACTTAAATGTGGCAGAGATGAGACAAACCAAAATGAGAATCTGTTGATTGCTAGCAGACTCTGTTGATTTCCACTGCCAGCAATAAATAAGGGTGATTTGTTGTATTCACAATGTTTGAAAATTCAGCACAATTGTAGAGCGGTGGGGGTGAGGGGGGTATGGCGGGCGCAGACAGGTATCACATTACCTTGATGACTCTTTGATGGTCAACAGAATGAGAGCCCTCGAGATGGTAACAAAATTGCTTGCCATACTATTAGTCCCAGAAAAGAAAGAGGGCTGAAGCACATTCTTGACATTCACAGGCATCAAACTAGACTGAGTAGCAAGTGTTGTGCCTTCTGGCAGATAAACTACCACACTATAAATCCTAATTGAGGAAGTAATATATAAAAAGGAGATTTGAACTGAGAAAATTGCAAATGGTTGGAGGTTGATCCCAAGCAGGGCCATCTGTAGGCAGCTGACATTTGTCATGAAAGAGAAGACAAAACCAGACAACAGCGCAAGGGTGATGGCCAATGTGAAATAAGATTAACATTTCTGAAAAATTACTACAGGGTGATGTTTTGGATCAAAAGCAACCAGATCCAACCAGATTGGGAGTGTTGTCTAAGCCTGTGACCCCTGAATGTCAGGAGGGGGCTACTAGGATCGTTGGAGCCCTCTCTTAGTCAGTGGAGTCCCAGCCACTCATGGAGGGATTCTGAAACAAGACCAGAAGCTACCATGTGAAGGCTGCTACTTCGTCTGATTAACTGGGAGAATCTCGAAGGACCTGCTGCATCCAGAGTTTGCCACCAAGTATGACTTCCTTGTAAGTTCTGCCTCCTCTGAACATGGGAGAATATGGTGTATGCTGCTCACTGTGAGATTGCGGGGGAAGAAGAGCTGTGTTACTGTTTGAAGTATTGCATAAATACTTTACACATTGCCTCTTAGTTAAGGCTGACTGTTCTGTGTCAAGCTACCCGAGAGCTGAGCATAGGTTTAGGGTCTGCTTGCGACTTCACCTAAAGGAGAATTGTGGTAGCTGTTTGAGAAGGGTTTCACCCACTTCAACCAGTAGCCCAATTTCTTACATCTAGAATCATACAATCCAAGTGGAATCTGAGATTTATGCAAGGTTTCCTGGTTTTACATCGTGCATGTTAGCTACTACATGGTTATCTCTTCTCTCTCCTATTTCAGACCAACTGTTAATGCTTTGTGGACTATTTATGAAAAGGTGATGCTGTGTAGTGCAGCAAGTCACCTTGCTGTGCTTCACTGCAGGACAGGGAAAGAACAGGCATGTGCTCTATTTAAGGCAATATAGCTCATTCTTGCCTTTTCCTCTGCCCTCCAACACAACCACAAGGATGCCTGCTGTTGCATTCAGGATTGTTTTTGAGCAGGAAGGCGCACCTTTCTGCACAAAAACAATCTTGACAGGCATATTCCTTTATCTTTATGTGCTGCAAAATGCAGCATGCATAGAAAGAGAAAGTAACAAGGAGAAATAAAGATATTTCTACTCATTGCCGCTCTCATGGGAAGGCATATCTTTTGGGCACATTCCCAAGTTGAGCACTTCTGGTAAATCTGGGAATGAGTAAAACACCATGGGAGTTGTGTGTGAACACCCACCCAATGCCTTTTCAGGGCAGAGTAAGGCAATTCAGTGATTTGTGCTGCGTTGCCTCACTCCAGATTTATGAAGCCACTCAAGGCCACGCAAAGTGACCTTGCAAGTCTTCATAAATCTCCCTTTATGTTTGCGTCACTCCTGCACCATGTAGCATGGTGCAAAAGCAATTCAAACCAGATAGTAGTTAGGCCCCTTTGTGCTCAATTATTTGATGGGCTTAATCAGCGCACTGTGTTAAATATATCCAGACTATGATTGTTCCACAAAGGTTGGTGGTGATAGTGTTTGGGGAATCTTTCATGCAGAAGCTAAAATGAAAAACAGATCCCCCACTCTTGGTCAGTGCATTGAGACCATTTGCTTCATTTTCATCCACTCTTACATTAATTCATCCATCCACTTCTGACCCATTCAACTATTCCTTGATTCTTTTTTTGAGTGACGTAGCCATGTCTCAAATCTCCATTGATCAATCCATTGTAATGATTAGACAAGGTTCAATTGAAAACACTGTGATTGCAATTTTTCAACAGTTTACTGGTGGGGGAAACCCTTCTGGCAGAGGCCAGGCTAACTCGCTTCACTCACTACAGACGGAATAAGGCTAGTCCGACAAAATTTGCCAGACCTGCTTTTGCTTCCCAGTCCAACCC
The DNA here is from genome assembly GCF_964263255.1 of Lissotriton vulgaris. Lineage (NCBI taxonomy): Eukaryota > Metazoa > Chordata > Amphibia > Caudata > Salamandridae > Lissotriton > Lissotriton vulgaris. The sequence continues at coordinate 887,888,365 of NC_141687.1, forward strand.
TGTACATGATATGAGACACGTATAAAGCAACAAGTATTAGAAGATGAAGATTGGATGAGGACTGTTAATGGATTGTGATGTAGTTTTTGTTAAAGGGCCACACCACAATTTGAAAAATGTGTTAACTCCCGGGGTCCCTCTGAGACCTCCCCACAATGGCTAACATAGCAAGGTATCCTTACCCTGCCTTATATCGTTATTTAATTTCAAACATAGAAGAGGGGACTAAGTTCTCAAGTTCTATAACTGCTGCCTGCAACATGTTTTTTCAGCCTGATTGCACGATACCGCGGGAGACTTACTTTAGTGGGAGCAAGTTAGGCCAAAGGAATACTAGCTCTCAGGGCCAAGCAGAACACTCAATGTTTTTTAAATTGGGTTTTAGGGACACTCTTGAACCCAATACCATGACTCTACCATCTGTCAGTCCTGCCCTCCCAAGTGGTGCTACCCCAGTCCTGGACTTTGGAAGTGGGACTGAGGAGCTCTTACAAGCCCAGTTTGGTATCCATCAGAACAAAATGCAGAGAGCTGTGAATTTCCACCAAAATATGCCACACATGTACCCGGAAATGTAGCAAAGCAACTCAAATCCCCACCAAGCCTCACCACACTGCTTCATCTGAACCGACTCTGGACGATGCAAAATCTTGCAAAGAAACACTGCACAGGCCATGCACCAGAATTAAAAGTACAGTGTTCAATGGACCCAACTGGGTCTCTCTGGCCCAGCCCACACTCCCTCACAGAAACCACCTACTTAGCCTTCCCAAACCCATCATCACATTAGGCTACGTGTCCATCAATGATTTGGTAATCAAATAAGTGAGAACTTGTGCACTGAAAAATCACTGCTCCCACCATGCCAAAACAATGCCAGCTCCTGATGCACCCAGAATGGGTGCGTGAGGGGAGCACGTGGGGTCCTGGGGCTCTCCCTGCAGTCCCCAATGGTGTGTGATGTGGGTGGCCTGGGTGGGCACCGGGACACATACATAAGGATCCGGAGGGGAATCCCCAGGGCCAATATTGCCTCATGGAGAGGGCATAAAGGTCCCAGGGTATATGGTACTGTGGGCAGCCATTGACTCGGAGAGGGGGGCCATATGACCTGCTCCCCTCTACATATATGGTTTGGCCCCATGGGATGGGATCCACCGGATATTAAAGTTATGGGGAGAGGGACTGCATACCCCCTAACTTTATAAAATAAAAGGACCTTGTAGATTGGGTCCCTGGGGCTGTAAAGGCACAAGAAGAGGACCACACCCCCTTCCCCTTAAAAAAAGCCCTGGAGGAAATAGGCAAGGTACTCTAGGTACTTTCCAAGTTTAGGTAGAGAGTAGCTCCAATATAGAGCACCCCACAACACCAGTGACACTCTGAATCTTTCACATTAAATGTAGTTTTTTCTAGCAAAGCTTTTAGGCTTAGAAGTAGCACTGTGCTACGCATGCCAAGCTAGAAAGTGAATGAGTCTCTTATCATTTTTACCACAAAATCTTGAAGCATAGGATTAGCTAGTGACATCCACGTCAAGTTGAAAAATGGCAAACACCTTTTACCACTCCAGGCACAGTTTTACAGGTTTGTATGGCAAAATATCATCCAAGCTCACCTGGAATGGATAAAAGCAACCCCTGACATGTGTTTTACGCTTGTTATGAGTTGTTCAGAGAGGTATAGCTTTGACTGACAAATATATATCTGAATATAAGGCACATCAACACGGTCCATGCAGGTGACATAGGAGTACTGACATATTTTGTCATCGACAATATCCCAAAAAATATCAGAGGGGGCAATCGTCTACAGAATTTGAGAAGATTGGAATCCAGGTATATTATTTTACTAAATTCCAAAATACCTAATTGTCTCAACTCAGATGAAGCCCTCAGTGTACACCTGTAGATGCGCAAGCTATGGGCCTAGTGTTTAAATATATGGGGTCAGACCTCCTCAAAAACACAGAAACTCTCTCCCGTCCAGTAAAACATCTTTTGTTCAAAGTTTAATTCATGTTTCACTTTAAATTAGAGCACCGAATATACCCTGTGAGCAGTTTCAGCTTGTTAGGCAGTATTTGTAGCAGAATTGTCAGACACACATATATTATGACATGAGAGGAAATATCAGTGTACTAATTATACAGACAACAGAAGTACAACACTGCATGTGGCACAAGTATAACGATGTTTAGTGAAGTACAAAGTCAATACATTGGATGTGTTAGGGTATGACCTTTGCTCAGCACATTATGTCTAAACACGACATAAAATCGGTCCACTAGGAGACGACAGTAGGAGCTATGGGCGCCCCAGGGCTTTTATTACACATGTATTGTTTTGTGACATGGATTAACAATGTTTCCACGACATGACTCGGGCGCGCCCGCTAATATGTATATATGTGTGTGAAGTATAACATGATTATATGTACAAAGGTTTGATATATCCAAAATGTTGCCCTTATGATCCCTCTTTTGAAATGTTACTTACATTATCAACACTGTTTGGCTCAAACGGTGATCACGCTGTTTTAGTTAACCCACACCCAGTACACACGGGACTCCCTTTTTCACGGAGAGAGCGGAGACATAAACCTTGACATCTCACAACGCACTTCCGCATTCCACCTCTCGAACGGAGCGCAATTTGTTAATGAGTCCCCCGCCCGCCCGGCATGATTCAGACATAACGCGCAATATTTTTTAAAACGTGATCGCATAGCGCGCACGCTCGCATACCACCGAGAATACCGGAGGAAAGCGTATAATGTTTTTTCCGCCCGCCAGGCACGAGTTAGACTTAACGCGCAGCACTTACAAACGCAACCACATAAACGGAGCGAAGTTTTCAATGACTCCTCCGCATGCCCGGCACGAATCAAACACACGATTCAGTCTGTAATGCGAGCACATGAACAACGCGAGCTAAAGCCTCTGACACTACCGCAAAGACAGCACCCATGAGAGCAGTCATCTAGGAACACTCACCTTCATCTTGAGTACAATCGGGACACGAACGCGAGCCCATTTGTTTCACTACACGGAGGCAGCGCACCGTGCACACAATGAGAGGGAGGCAATCACTGGGCTGGGATGACCGGGGGGTTACTATAGTTACACAGAAAACGTGAGAGGGAGGGTGACGTAATGTAGAAGCTTGAATAACGAAAGTAACTCTTCTATGTCACATGCACCAATGAGTCACCCAGGGCTACCATGGAAACCATGTCTAAATGTGTAAAACAAGCTACAATATGCCTAAAAACAAGAGTGAAACACGCATGATGTAATGCAATGACACAGGGGTATAAATGTAACCTCAGTATGCTAAGATGTTGTGAACAAGGCGGGTGCTTACCGCCGAAACGCGTCAAGCAGCCTAAATGAGTGAATAAAACTTATTTGGAATCAACAATTTCACGGAGTCAGTGCCTTACTTGCATGCTGAAGTTTGGAGTGTTCCTGATCTGTAAAGAATCTCCTGTCCTGGAGATCCAACACTGACCCTCCTCGTTCTGGTGCGCTGTGGCAGACAAGGTCATTTTCTTTGGTATACTTTCAGAAGAGAGACACGCAGCACCCCCCTAAACCGAAAATTAGAAGCAGTAATCCACCAAGGGAATTTGGAAATCCACACAAGCAGCCTGACTGGAGTCTACAATTACCGATGGGAGATTGGGATTGCCAGGTAAGGCCAGCAAGTGTGTGAGAGTACAGACGGATTGGTGTAGTTACATGTACCAAGGTATAAGGGAGAGGTAGCCCTGGTGCAGAGAGAGTACTAAAAGGGCAGTGAAATTTTCCAAAAGACTTGAACTTCACGCATCACATAATGGCTGTAGAATGGTAGAGAGAACGTGAGGAGGCAGCACTCATTATATTCCAAGACACAGACACATGCGAAGAGATCAATTCCAACACATCAGCACCCAATGATAAAGGCGGGAAAAAGGATGAAACCAAAAGTTTGCTGATGGAACTGGAGAAATTAAGGAAGAAAGAGGTGGCGAAGTGGTGGGAGGTGAAATCACTAAGTAGGTACATTGAAGTGGGCTGCGTACCTAGGGGACTAAGAATACTGGTAGCCCCCACATATGAAAACCCTGACCCCGCCATGCTCCAAGACTGGACAGACAACAGCGCATTGGCATCAACCAACATGCTGAAAATACTAACCAAATATGCGACGAGCGACAGAGAAAAATTAATTGCCCGCATAGAAGAAATCTTAAAGGAACTAGACACAAAAGAGAATAAGGATGAGATTGCTAAAAGTTTGGAAGAAATAAAAGTGAGAATCCTAAAACATGAGGAGGAGATTAAAGAAAGAAAAGCTATTAAATTCCAAAGAGACAGAAAAGATTACTTAACTGGGAGAATATACACTTTTGCAAGAAAATATGACCAAGTACGCAGTCAACCGCTACCAAAAACCAGGACAAACACAGGAACACCAGGAGAGCAAAGTGAGCCAGATCTAAGTACAGACTACGAATCAGAAAATGAAACAAACAATGCACTTGGGGCGACTGGACCAGTACCAACACCAGCACAGGAATTGGCTTTTTTACGGCTACAGCGCCTCACCACACTGAGGCCAAGAATACCGTACCAACAACAGAAAAACAAATCGACCTCAAAACAGGACTCTCAGCAAAAACAAAAAGTCGCCGCCGAAAAGACAGACGGTGGGGAAAAAGACAAAGAAACTGCAAAATCTCAAACAGCGACAACAAAGAAACAATACAGAAAGAAAAATCGACGATAATGACAGAAAACACAAATAGCATGGATAACACAGTAATAAACCTCTCAAATATGGAATTGACACAAGAAGAGATGGAGATTTTATCATTGGGTCTAACTTTCTGCGCACAAACCAATTTTGACTATGCCCAGACGAGAATTGACTTTTTCCATTATATGCGAAAATTGAAACTTCAGAAATACTTTGCGAATGCAACATCCCAAACTGATTCAACTCAACCTGTTGTCCAAAGCAGTCAAGGTCTAAGTGTGGCAAACATGGATGTCTTGAGAGATATGATCGACATAGAACATGATCACATAAATGATTTGGTATCATCAGGAACAGCTGCAGAAATGGCTAATTTAGATATTTTCAAAACAGAAAAAACTAAGTTTAAGCCAAAATCAGTATTCATGCCGGTCATTCAAAAAGACAGTCTGGATCTATTTACAGAGTGTGTGATCAAGGATTTTAAGGATCTGTCCCTGCAAAGCTCAGATGAGTTCTATAAAAAACACCAAAACAGGAATAATATGTATGATCGACTCATGGAAAAGATTAAAGCAAGATCTGACATTGTAATCAGGTGGTCAGATAAAGGGGGAAACATTGTGTTGTGGCCATTAGAAATGTATAACAACGAGGCAATGTCACAACTACAAGACCAGGAATGCTATGCTAGAATAACCCCTACACATATATTGGGCATTCAAGAGAAGTATACCAACGAGTTATACAAATGGAAAAGCACAGGTCTTCTAAGTAAAGAGGAATTTGAATATTTGAAAACAGACTACCCCATATGCCCACAACTTTATCTGATTCCTAAAATACACAAGAATGAGAAAAAGCCACCAGGCAGACCTATATTTGCGGCCATAGGAAGCCTGTTTGAAAGAACTAGCATTTTTATAGACCATTTCTTACAACCTTTTGTTAGGAAACTCCCGGCGTATGTAAAAGACACTGGTGATTTTCTACGGAAAGTATATGATGTGAAATGGGAACATGACTTTGTATTCATGACTCTCGATGTCCAATCACTATATACTAGTATTAGACACCATGATGGGCTGAGAGCAGTAAATCACTTTTTAGGACAGAGACCAATCAATCTTTACAACCACACGAAAATGTTATTGGAGATGACAGAATGGTGTTTAACGAATAATACCTTTATATTCAACAGACTCCACTACAGGCAGATACAAGGGTCAGCTATGGGTACTTGTTTCTCCCCCAGCTATGCGAATCTCCACATGGGCTGGTGGGAGGAACAAGTACTAATGGTTAAGCATCAGACCACATTAACTCAAAATGTGATCATGTACAAGAGGTACATAGATGATATCTTTATTCTATGGAAAGGTCCTAAAGAGGAAGCAGACATGTTTGCATCAGAATTAAATGAAAATGCACTTAACTTGAGATTCACCTGTAACACTGACACCACCTCAATACAATTCTTAGATGTAGAACTGTACATAGAACAGGGGAAAATCCAGACAAGAACATATCGAAAGCCAACTGCTGGAAATTCAGTGCTCCATGCGCAGAGCTTCCACCCGCAAAACCTTAAAGAATCGATTCCTTATGCAGAGTGTTTACGGATGACAAGAAATTGTAGTACCAAAACGGGACTGAGTGAGGCGAAGCAGAACCTGTTTACTAGACTCAAGCAGAGGGGGTATAGTCCAAAAACGTGCAGTAAAGCAGATGCCAAATGCAGTAAGATTAATAGGCAAGATCTCCTGTTCGCAGAGAAACATACTACGACAGGGCAGACCCCCAAAAGGGAACCTCCTAGATTAATAACAGGGTTTAATGCTTATCACAATCAAGTCAGGAAAATACTAACTAAGCACTGGCCATTAGTAAAGAAAGATCCTATAATTGGTGAATTATGTGGTAACAGGCCTATGATAGCATTCAGAAAGGCAAAAGCCATGAGGGATCACCTTGTCTGTAATGCACCCTCACTCAAAAAACCCGGTGATTGGCTTTCCAAATCTAAAGGGTTTAGTAAATGTACAAAATGTAAAGCGTGTAAACATGGTGTAAACACTACTAAGGTAGACGTACCCTTCAGAAAGAAACCATACAAGATCCGAGACAAATATACCTGCAAAACGGATCACGCAGTGTATGTGCTTACATGCATTTGTGGTAAGCGATATGTGGGGAGCACCATTCACCCTGTTCATGTAAGAATCCTCCAGCATCTTCGCGCAGTCACCAATGATGACCCGGCATACCCTGTGGCCAGGCACATCAACACGGTCCATGCAGGTGACATAGGAGTACTGACATATTTTGTCATCGACAATATCCCAAAAAATATCAGAGGGGGCAATCGTCTACAGAATTTGAGAAGATTGGAATCCAGGTATATTATTTTACTAAATTCCAAAATACCTAATGGTCTCAACTCAGATGAAGCCCTCAGTGTACACCTGTAGATGCGCAAGCTATGGGCCTAGTGTTTAAATATATGGGGTCAGACCTCCTCAAAAATACAGAAACTCTCTCCCGTCCAGTAAAACATCTTTTGTTCATTCATGTTTCACTTTAAATTAGAGCACCGAATATACCCTGTGAGCAGTTTCAGCTTGTTAGGCAGTATTTGTAGCAGAATTGCCAGACACACATATATTATGACATGAGAGGAAATATCAGTGTACTAATTATACAGACAACAGAAGTACAACACTGCATGTGGCACAAGTATAACGATGTTTAGTGAAGTACAAAGTCAATACATTGGATGTGTTAGGGTATGACCTTTGCTCAGCACATTATGTCTAAACACGCCATAAAATCGGTCCACTAGGAGACGACAGTAGGAGCTATGGGCGCCCCAGGGCTTTTATTACACATGTATTGTTTTGTGACATGGATTAACAATGTTTCCACGACATGACTCGGGCGCGCCCGCTAATATGTATATATGTGTGTGAAGTATAACATGATTATATGTACAAAGGTTTGATATTTCCAAAATGTTGCCCTTATGATCCCTCTTTCGAAATGTTACTTACATTATCAACACTGTTTGGCTCAAACGGTGATCACGCTGTTTTAGTTAACCCACACCCAGTACACACGGGACTCCCTTTTTCACGGAGAGAGCGGAGACATAAACCTTGACATCTCACAACGCACTTCCGCATTCCACCTCTCGAACGGAGCGCAATTTGTTAATGAGTCCCCCGCCCGCCCGGCATGATTCAGACATAACGCGCAATATTTTTTAAAACGCGATCGCATAGCGCGCACGCTCGCATACCACCGAGAATACCGGAGGAAAGCGTATAATGTTTTTTCCGCCCGCCAGGCACGAGTTAGACTTAACGCGCAGCACTTACAAACGCAACCACATAAACGGTGCGAAGTTTTCAATGACTCCTCCGCATGCCCGGCACGAATCAAACACACGATTCAGTCTGTAATGCGAGCACATGAACAACGCGAGCTAAAGCCTCTGACACTACCGCAAAGACAGCACCCATGAGAGCAGAGAATCAACAATCACGGGCAGTCATCTAGGAACACTCACCTTCATCTTGAGTACAATCGGGAAACGAACGCGAGCCCATTTGTTTCACTACACGGAGGCAGCGCGCCGCGCACACAATGAGAGGGAGGCAATCACTGGGCTGGGATGACCGGGGGGTTACTATAGTTGCACAGAAAACGGGAGAGGGAGGGTGACGTAATGTAGAAGCTTGAATAACGAAAGTAACTCTTGTATGTCACATGCACCAATGAGTCACCCAGGGCTACCATGGAAATCATGTCTAAATGTGTAAAACAAGCTACAATATGCCTAAAAACAAGAGTGAAACACGCATGATGTAATGCAATGACACAGGGGTATAAATGTAACCTCCGTATGCTAAGATGTTGTGAACAAGGCGGGTGCTTACCGCCGAAACGCGTCAAGCAGCCTAAATGAGTGAATAAAACTTATTTGGAATCAACAATTTCACGGAGTCAGTGCCTTACTTGCATGCTGAAGTTTGGAGTGTTCCTGATATATATATATATATATATATATATATATATTCCAACAAAAGTGCCTTCTGCTTAAGGACGCCACTCCACGAAAAATAAGTTCACAGAACCAAGAGGTTTATTTAAACAGGAACCAGCATATGCATTCCAGTAAAGATTTATAGCGCCTGACGCGTTTCAAGACTACTGCCTTTCTTCAGAGGCGACTTACAGGTTGTGAAAGTTTTCCAGAAGGATTAAATACCCAGCTGCATATAATGTTCATCAATTACTTTGCTCAGTTCGTTTTTTTTATTTCAGAGCATGCTGGAATAGGTAGTCCAATTTAATACCAGTCATTCCCTTTAGTAGGTTCTGTTCAAAACTTCACACTTTTTAATCCCTTATTTACCTCAGTGGGACCCAGAGTGCAGAGCTGATCATTTTTTCCCTTCATTAGCTGTGCTGTAACAGGCGTGGACACAGTTCCCACCAGCAGCCTCTCTCCTTCGTGATGGTGCATTCCTCCAGGAAATTAATGTTTGCAAAGGCCCAAAGCTTTTGAGGAAGCACACAACAGCAAAGGAAAACCAAGAGGTTTATTTAAACAGAAACCAGCATATGCATTCCAGTAAAGATTTATAGCGCCTGACGCGTTTCAAGGCTCCATGAAGGGGCGGGGAAATAAATAAATTAAACTGGAAATAACAAGAAAAGAAATGCGAGCCTCAAATGTGTCAAATGCTGCCCATGAAGAAGAGGTTTTCACCTTGAAACGCGTTGGCATAGGAAATACTGTGTGAAGTATGAAGGCAGACTGCATGATTAATGAGCGCCATCGAGGGACCTCCCAAGCTGCAAGGCACTTGTTTCACAATATATATATATATATATATATATATATATATATATATATATATATATATATATATATATATATATATATATATATATATATATATTAAGCTCCAAAGAGTGTCCTTCTGAATCCTTCCCAAATGAAACACACAGCTCTCGCGGGGTCACAAAAGCGTTGAACGCCAAACTTTATTTAAACAAGCGCGTTTCGGGAAAGGCTGCCTTCGTCAGTGTCATAGAGAATGCTTTTTGCGGCACCATTTTTAAAGCGCAAGAGTTGTCGGGAATAACATGAACAAGAGACTAAACCTCGTATTCTCATACGGGCGCCATCTTGAAGAATGTTTTTCTCACACAGTTTACATACTGCAAATAATTTCAAAGGGGTCTTGTAACAACATATTACACACAATTCCCAAAAGCTTAATTCTCGCCGTGGATCGGCAATTGCAGCACAGTCGTGCTGCCTATCGTCCCATTTTTGCAAATGTACTTTCCCGATCCCATAGTGTAACATAGTATATTGAGGTGATAAAGTTATCATAACACAAACCTACTCGTAAGGAATTGTGTACATATTTCTTCACATTTATGTGTAGAATTAAACCAATTTCTAATGTCTTTGAGCCCATAATTCATGTGACTTCAAATCATTGTCCAAATCTTGCCGTGGATCGGCAATGGCAACCCAATGGTTACCCATGTATAGAACCACCTCAATCATATTTATTATGTAGTTCAATTCATCCCGCGCTTTAACATAACAAAACATGTTTCAAAATTGATAATAACCTAATCATCACCATTCATTTGTGTAATCACACAATAAATTTTACAAAAAAGAGAGAAAAGAGAAGAGAGAAAACATTGCACGCAATTTCTGACCAGTTATACGTACTGATAGTTTCATAAAATTGCATATTTACAGACTTAGATTGTGTATTTTTCTTATCCCAAGTGCACAGTTATTCTCCAATATTAAAACCTCCCGGAGCCTTCGTTCAACAATATAACGTGACTCCAATCTCCTAGGTTTAAGGAGTCGATTGCCCCCCCTAGTATGTTCCGGGACATGATCCAAACAGAAATATTGTAGGAGATCTCTATTGCTCTGATGTTTTATAGCAAAATGGCAAGCAACAGGGTAAGAGAATGGGGAGGGGGGGGGGGGGGGCGGGCGCAGACAGGTATCACATTACCTTGATGACTTTTTGATGGTCAACAGAATGAGAGCCCTCGAGATGGTAACAAAATTGCTTGCCATACTGTTAGTCCCAGAAAAGAAAGAGGGCTGAAGCACATTCTTGACATTCACAGGCATCAAACTAGACTGCGTAGCAAGTGTTGTGCCTTCTGGCAGATAAACTACCACACTATAAATCCTAATTGAGGAAGTAATATATAAAAAGGAGATTTGAACTAAGAAAATTGCAAATGGTTGGAGGTTGATCCCAAGCAGGGCCATCTGTAGGCAGCTGACATTTGTCATGAAAGAGAAGACAAAACCAGACAACAGCGCAAGGGTGATGGCCAATGTGAAATAAGATTAACATTTCTGAAAAATTACTACAGGGTGATGTTTTGGATCAAAAGCAACCAGATCCAACCAGATTGGGAGTGTTGTCTAAGCCTGTGACCCCTGAATGTCAGGAGGGGGCTACTAGGATCGTTGGAGCCCTCTCTTAGTCAGTGGAGTCCCAGCCACTCATGGAGGGATTCTGAAACAAGACCAGAAGCTACCATGTGAAGGCTGCTACTTCGTCTGATTAACTGGGAGAATCTCGAAGGACCTGCTGCATCCAGAGTTTGCCACCAAGTATGACTTCCTTGTAAGTTCTGCTTCCTCTGAACATGGGAGAATATGGTGTATGCTGCTCACTGTGAGATTGCGGGGGAAGAAGAGCTGTGTTACTGTTTGAAGTATTGCATAAATACTTTACACATTGCCTCTTAGTTAAGGCTGACTGTTCTGTGTCAAGCTACCCGAGAGCTGAGCATAGGTTTAGGGTCTGCTTGCGACTTCACCTAAAGGAGAATTGTGGTAGCTGTTTGAGAAGGGTTTCACCCACTTCAACCAGTAGCCCAATTTATTACATCTGGAATCATTCAATCCAAGTGGAATCTGAGATTTATGAAAGGTTTCCTGGTTGTACATCGTGCATGTTAGCTACTACATGGTTATCTCTTCTCTCTCCTATTTCAGACCAACTGTTAATGCTTTTTGGACTATTTATGAAAAGGTGATGCTGTGTAGTGCAGCAAGTCACCTTGCTGTGCTTCACTGCAGGACAGGGAAAGAACAGGCATGTGCTCTATTTAAGGCAATATAGCTCATTCTTGCCTTTTCCTCTGCCCTCCAACACAACCACAAGGATGCCTGCTGTTGCATTCAGGATTGTTTTTGAGCAGGAAGGCGCACCTTTCTGCACAAAAACAATCTTGACAGGCATATTCCTTTATCTTTATGTGCTGCAAAATGCAGCATGCATAGAAAGAGAAAGTAACAAGGAGAAATAAAGATATTTCTACTCATTGCCGCTCTCATGGGAAGGCATATCTTTTTGGCACATTCCCAAGTTGAGCACTTCTGGTTAATCTGGGAATGAGTAAAACACCATGGGAGTTGTGTGTGAACACCCACCCAATGCCTTTTCAGGGCAGAGTAAGGCAATTCAGTGATTTTTGCAAGTCTTCATAAATCTGACTTTATGTTTGCGTCACTCCTGCCCCATGTAGCATGGTGCAAAAGCAATGCAAACCAGATAGTAGTTAGGCCCCTTTGTGCTCAATTATTTGATGGGCTTAATCAGCGCACTGTGTTAAATATATCCAGACTATGATTGTTCCACAAAGGTTGGTGGTGATAGTGTTTGGGGAGGGTGAATCTTTCACGCAGAAGCTAAAATGAAAAACAGATCCCCCCACTCTTGGTCAGTGCATTGAGACCATTTGCTTCATTTTCATCCATTCTTAAATTAATTCATCCATCCATTTCTGACCCATTCAACTATTCCTTGATTCTTTTTCCGAGTGACGTAGCCATGTCTCAAATCTCAATTGATCAATCCATTGTAATGATTAGACAAGGTTCGATTAAAAACACTGTGATTGCAATTTTTCAACAGTTTACTGGTGGAGGAAACCTTTCTGGCAGAGGCCAGGCTAACTCGCTTCACTCACTACAGACGGAATAAGGCTAGTCCGACAAAATTTGCCAGACCCGCTTTTGCTTCCCAGTCCAACCCTGTACATGGTATGAGACACGTATAAAGCAACAAGTATTAGAAGAGGAAGATGGGATGAGGACTGTTAATGGATTGTGATGTATTTTTTGTTAAAGGGCCACACCACAATTTGAAAAATGTGTTAACTCCCGGGGTCCCTCTGAGACCTCCCCACAATGGCTAACATAGCAGGGTATCCTTACCCTGCCTTATATTGTTATTTAATTTCAAACATAGAAGAGGAGACTAAGTTCTCAAGTTCTATAACTGCTGCCTGCAACATGTTTTGTCAGCCAGATTGCGCGATACCGCGGGAGACTTACTTTGGTGGGAGCAAGTTAGGCCAAAGGAATACTAGCTCTCAGGGCCAAGCAGAACACTCAATTTTTTTTAAATTGGGTTTTAGGGACTCTCTTGAACCCAATACCATGACTCTACCATCTGTCAGTCCTGCCCTCCCAGGTGGCGCTACCCCAGTCCTGGACTTTGGAAGTGGGACTGAGGAGCTCTTACAAGCCCAGTTTGGTATCCATCAGAACAAAATGCAGAGAGCTGTGAATTTCCACCAAAATATGCCACACATGTACCCAGAAATGTAGCAAAGCAACTCAAAGCCCCACCAAGCCTCACCACACTGCTTCATCTGAACCAACTCTGGACGATGCAAAATCTTGCAAAGAAACACTGCACAGGCCATGCACCAGAATTAAAAGTACAGTGTTCAATGGACCCAACTTGGTCCCTCGGGCCCAGCCAACACTCCCTCACAGAAACCACCTACTTAGCCTTCCCAAACCCATCATCACATTAGTCTACCTGTCCATCAATGATTTGGTAATCAAATAAGTGAGAACTTGTGCACTGAAAAATCACTGCTCCCACCATGCCGAAACAATGCCAGCTCCCGATGCACCCAGAATGGGTGCGTGAGGGGAGCACGTGGGGTCCTGGGGCTCTCCCTGCAGTCCCCAATGGTGTGTGATGTGGGTGGCCTGGGTGGGAACCGGGACACATACATAAGTATCCGGAGGGGAATCCCCAGGGCCAATATTGCCTCATGGAGAGGGCATAAAGGTCCCAGGGTATATGGTACTGTGGGCAGCCATTGACTCGGAGAGGGGGGCCATGTGACCTGCTCCCCTCTACATATATGGTTTGGCCCCATGGGATGGGATCCACCGGATATTAAAGTTATGGGGAGAGGGACTGCATACCCCCTAACTTTATAAAATAAAAGGACCTTGTAGATTGGGTCCCTGGGGCTGTAAAGGCACAAAAAGAGGACCACATCCCCTTCCCCTTAAAAAAAGCCCTGGAGGAAATAGGCAAGGTACTCTGGGTAGTTTCCAAGTTTAGGTAGAGAGTATCTCCAATATAGAGCACCCCACAACACCAGTGACACTCTGAATCTCTCACATTAAATGTAGTTTTTTCTAGCAAAGCTTTTAGGCTTAGAAGTAGCACTGTGCTACGCATGCCAAGCTAGAAAGTGAATGAGTCTCTTATCATTTTTACCACAAAATCTTGAAGCATAGGATTAGCTAGTGACATCCACGTCAAGTTGAAAAATGGCAAACACCTTTTACCACTCCAGGCACAGTTTTACAGGTTTGTATGGCAAAATATCATCCAAGCTCACCTGAAATGGATAAAAGCAACCCCTAACATGTGTTTTACGCTTGTGTTGAGTTGTTCAGAGAGGTATAGCTTTGACTGACAAATATAAATATATATATATATATATATATATATATATATATATATATATATATATATATATATATATATTCACCGAAAAAACCATAGGTTATAGACCATATATAGTTAGGAATTCGCATTTACAAAACCTTATTTTACTCACACAAAACCATTGAAATTCCATATATAGTTAGTTGCACTAACTATATATCGCGCACCCGCAATCCACTGCTGATGATGTCACATATTACATCATTCATGACATGGTCAGTGACATCACTGATGACATCACTGATGACATCTCAAATGACATCACTGATGACATCTCAAATGACATCACTGATGACATCACTGATGACATCTCATTTGACATTACTGATCACATCACTGATGATATCATTCATGTGATAATACGATGAACCTCTTCAGACTCTAATATAACCTTAGATACAATCAGTGTAAACAGACACTCACAGACTGTCACTCATCCATGGAGTTACTCACACACCTAGTCAGTCATGCAAAGAATCAATCACACCTCCATTTCCTCAACTATACAGTTATACAAACTTTACTTATTCAAACATATACTAATACATATTTACTCTCTTATACAATCCCTGATACAAGTTCACAATGATCCATACAGCCACTCACACATTCACTGGCTCTTATGCACAGTTATTTATATATGTCAACTCTCACATGTACTGTGTTTTACATATGTACTTACTTTGACATGTAGCACTGAGATATCCATTCACTCACCAATACACTCATGCACACAGTCAACCGCCCATACAGCTGTTTCCACATGCACTTTTGAAACCATACATCTAGTGAATCAACTGCTCACACATCTATGCACAGAGTCATACACCTCCCAGCCACCCACACACACACTCAGTCTCCCATACAAATACTTGGGCAACCAATCAATAACCTATATAGGCACTCATATGGCTACTTATCAACACATGCAACAGTTTACAGAACAACAGACATAATGATGCACAAATTAAGACAGTTTAGTCACTAACCCATGCACTCAGTGAGACACATTTAATCACTCACTCATACAGTCAGTCATGCATCTACTAAATCCTTCATCCAGACACTTATACATCCACTCATTCTTCAATATGTAAGACATATTTTAACTTTACAGAAACATACAGTCACTGGATGTTGTCATCAGTGATGTCATCAGTGATGTCATTTGAGATGCCATCAGTGATGTCATCAGTGATGTCACTGACCATGTCATGAATGATGTAATATGTGACATCATCATGTAAGAAGGGACGCCCTCAAAAAAGTAAGTTGTGGCCCAGGAACAGAGGGGAACAAGCAACAATTCTAATGTGAAAACGTTCCTGCGGTGGCCTACTAATTCAATTCTGCAACTAAGTTTATAAATATCTAATCAGGTGACAAAAGATAGAAAAATACTGAATTGATTCAAAACGTGTAAAAATTTATTTTTCTCTTTTTATCTTTCAATTCATATGAGTTCTGTTATCAATCAGAATTCACAAGACATACATTTTTCAATTCATATCAAAATTTTTTTAGGACAAGTACAGTTAAATCATGAATATCTACAACAAAAAATGTATGTACAACATACAAAATTATTTAATAATAACCCTTGGTAACACCCATGTCTCTCACCACACTCACGTGCTAACAATCATACCACACTCAAACTCCAAACTAGGATGGTGAAAAGGAACTGAATTGCTATTTTAGCAGGATGACAACGCTAAAAAGAGTTGGGCCAAGATGTCACTTAAGGCTCCCGTCGCAGGTCTACGCGCGTTTCGGCAGCTTAAACCGCCTTCATCAGGACCATTTTCATCATGACTGTGCAGAAACCAAGGGATCAATCACATCACACAGCAATAGAGTCACCAAAAAACGTCTTCAGTGCGTTTCAGGGGGCAGGACGTCCTATGCCGCCAGTAGGTAGCTTTCTTTTAAAGTTTGAGGAACTTATTAACTTTCTGTGAAGATTTACGGCTTATTCACAGAAGGTTGTAGTTAGGGGGAGGCTTAGGGCTTCAACGATCAGCTGGCATGTTTTACACCATAGTTTCAATGTACGTGAGGGGTCCTTTATATATGTTGAGGTTGTTCCACAGTCAGCCCCCCTATACAGACCGCAGTTTGGGGCCGTATATCCACACCGCACGAAGCCTCCTCCGCCGGATATATAAAGGACCCCTCACGTACATTGAAACTATGGTGTAAAATCCTGCTAAAATAGCAATTCAGTTCCTTTTCACCATCCTAGTTTGGAGTTTGAGTGTGGTATGATTGTTAGCACGTGAGTGTGGTGAGAGACATGGGTGTTACCAAGGGTTATTATTAAATAATTTTGTATGTTGTACATACATTTTTTGTTGTAGATATTCATGATTTAACTGTACTTGTCCTAAAATTTTTTTGATATGAATTGAAAAATGTATGTCTTGTGAATTCTGATTGATAACAGAACTCATATGAATTGAAAGATAAAAAGAGAAAAATAAATTTTTACACGTTTTGAATAAATTCAGTATTTTTCTATCTTTTGTCACCTGATTAGATATTTATAAACTTAGTTGCATAATTGAATTAGTAGGCCACCGCAGGAACGTTTTCACATTAGAATATGTGACATCATCAGCAGTGGATTGCGGGTGCGCGATATATAGTTAGTGCAACTAACTATATATGGAATTTCAATGGTTTTGTGTGAGTAAAATAAGGTTTTGTAAATGCGAATTCCTAACTATATATGGTCTATAACCTATGGTTTTTTCAGTGAATTTTCAAGGTTTTGTAAATGCTAATTCCTAACTATATATGGTCTATAACCTATGGTTTTTTCAGTGAATTTTCAAGGTTTTGTAAATGCTAATTCCTAACTATATATGGTCTATAGCCTATGGTTTTTTCAGTGAATATATATATATATACATACATATATAAACATATATCTTCTGTATATCTATATAAATACAAACATAAATGCATGCATACATATACTTATATGCATACAGATGCATGTTATTTACATGAAAGTTGAAAAAACACTAATAAAAGCAAAGCTAAAAAGCCACCTCATTACAAACAGAATGGCTTTAACTTAAACGAGGGCGAGATCTATTGCATTTTCAATGCTTGTTTACTTTGGTTCCATCAAGAAGGCATTCAGATGTGTCACACATTTGCCATAAATTCTGAATGTTAGCACTCTAGTTGCACATTAGATCACTGTAGTAAAGCTACTGCTCACCAGGGACGTCTGCTGCTGGTATTCAAAGTGCATGTTTCAGTCTGCATGTCACAATTTTTTTAATGAAATAGGAGAGGATTTGAGAAGTCACTCAAAATGATCCCTAATTTTTCTTTCTGAAGCACTAATCATACTTTCTATGGCAAAATTAACCCCCTCATGTTGTTCCGTTTTAAATTGAGTGTTTTCAGACTTACCACTTCATTCCAATCAAGATGGCTTCTGGTGTGCCATACTTTTGTCATAAGTAAGACTGTTAGCGCTCTAGTTGTTCTTTAGAACACTCTGGGACATTCTGTCATTGGGCTATACTTGGGGTACATCTGGGTGATATTTGGGCTACATTTAGGCTCTTTTGTCTCTGGTGGCCATCTTGGGAGACTGTATGTCAGAATTTTTTAATGAAATTGAAGAGGGTTTGAGAAGTCAATCAAAATGTGCCCTAATTTTTCTTTCTGCAGCACTAATCATAATTCATATGGCAAAATATACCCCTTCATTTTGTTCCTTTTTAAATTAAATGTTTTAAGAGTTACCACTTTATTCCAATCAAGATGGCTTCAGGTGTGCCATGCCTTTGTAATAAGTAGGACTGTTAGCGCTCTAGTTGTTCTTCAGAACACTCTGGGACATTCTGTCATTGGGCTATACTTGGGCTACATCTGGGTGATATTTGGGCTACATTTGGGCTCTTTTGTCTCTGGTGGCCATTTTGGGAGACTGCATGTCAGAATTTTTTAATGAAATAGAAGAGGATTTGAAAAGTCACTCAAAATGTGCCCTAATTTTTCTTTCTGCAGCACTAATAATACCTTCTATTGCATAATATACCCCCTCATTTTGTTCCTTTTTAAATTAAATGTTTTAAGAGTTACCACTTTATTCCCATCACAATGGCTCCAGGTGTGCTATACCTTTGTAATAAGTAGGACTGTTAGCGCTCTAGTTGTTCTTTAGAACACTCTGGGACATTCTGTCATTGGGCTATACTTGGGCTACATCTGGGTGATATTTGGGCTACATTTGGGCTCTTTTGTCTCTGGTGGCCATTTTGGGAGACTGCATGTCAGAATGTTTTAATGAAATAGAAAAGGATTTGAGAAGTCACTCAAAATGTGCCCTAATTTTTCATTCTGCAGCACTAATCATACTTTCTATGGCAAAATATACCCCCTCATGTTGTTTCTTTTTAAATTAAATATTTTAAGAGTTACCACTTTATTCCAATCAAGATGGCTTCAGGTGTGCCATACCTTTGTAATAAGTAGGACTGTTAGCGCTCTAGTTGTTCTTTAGAACACTCTGGGACATTCTGTCATTGGGCTATACTTGGGCTACATCTGGGTGATATTTGGGCTACATTTGGGCTCTTTTGTCTCTGGTGGCCATTTTGGGAGACTGCATGTCAGAATGTTTTAATGAAATAGAAAAGGATTTGAGAAGTCACTCAAAATGTGCCCTAATTTTTCATTCTGCAGCACTAATCATACTTTCTATGGCAAAATATACCCCCTCATGTTGTTTCTTTTTAAATTAAATGTTTTAAGAGTTACCACTTTATTCCAATCAAGATGGCTTCAGGTGTGCCATACCTTTGTAATAAGTAGGACTGTTAGCGCTCTAGTTGTTCTTTAGAACACTCTAGGAGGCTGCAGTAGAACACAAAGGAATCAACTGACAGTCTCTGTCCTTGTTGGATGTACATGTTTTACTGAGAATGTCAGACTTCATTTTCACATGACTGAGAAAGATAATGTGAATTTACAGAAAATATGCTTTCAGTTTAGCTTATAGATCCCCTTCCAAACCACTGTGGGAAAATCATGAGATATTAGTTTTCTTTCAAACAATATTCATGATATCACAGCAGAAGGTTTTTTCACATGGTAAAATCACCTTAGAACCCACCACAATTCCTAAAACGAGTATGGTACCATCAACAAATGATTTATAATGTAACTAAAGTCCTAAAACCCTCTATTAACTACAATGCTTTTTAATGAGGTGCTATCATGTATATTGTTCCCAAGATGGCTGCCAACACTTCTTGGATGAAGTGCTGACAGCCAATCAGATCAGATGTGTGGTTAGGCTCCGCCCAGATATATATCTTTTTTTGAACCTAAATTACTCAAAATCCACTGGAGCACATATATTGAGACCTAGCAAAGGCACATCGGGCTAACAGTCCCTACAATTTTGCCAAGTTTCGTGCAAATCCATTCAGCCGTTCGAGCTAAAAGTGAGGCCAACCGCCCTATGGAAATTAACATGGGAAAAACGCGTTTTGGGACCCCCCTTTTTTCTCCGCCCCCCCTTGATGAAACCCCCCCAAATTGTCAGGGGCTGCTCAGAAACAAAATGTTCCATTTTCCTGAACATTTTAGCCAATTCCGTCCACAAACGCCAAAGTTATTAGACATAGAATTTTCAAAAATCCCATAGAGAAAAAATCCTAACTATATATACCTACTGGCGACCGCCAGTAGGTAATATATATATATATATATAGATATATATATATATATTAAGCACCAAAGAGTGTCCTTCTGAATCCTTCCCAAATGACACACAGCACTCGTGGGGTCACAAAAGCGTCGAACGCCAAACTTTATTTAAACAAACGCGTTTCGGGAAAGGCTGCCTTCGTCAGTGTCATAGAGAATGCTTTTTGCGGCACCATTTTTAAAGCGCAAGAGTTGTCGGGAATAACATAAACAAGGGACTAAACCTCGTATTCTCATACGGGCGCCATCTTGAAGAATGTTTTTCTCACACAGTTTACGTACTGCAAATAATTTCAAAGAGGTCTTGTAACAACATATTACACACAATTCCCAAAAGCTTAATTCTCGCCGTGGATCGGCAATTGCAGCACAGTCGTGCTGCCTATCGTCCCATTTTTTCAAATGTACTTTCCCGATCCCGTAGTGTAACATAGTATATTGAGGTGATAAAGTTATCATAACACAAACCTACTCTTAAGGAATTGTGTACATATTTCTTCACATTTATGTGTAGAATTAAACCAATTTCTAATGTCTTTGAGCCCATAATTCATGTGACTTCAAATCATTGTCCAAATCTTGCCGTGGATCGGCAATGGCAACCCAATGGTTACTCATGTACAGAACAACCTCAATCATATTTACTATGTAGTTCAATTCATCCCGCGCTTTAACATAACAAAACATGTTGCGAAATTGATAATAACCTAATCATCACCATTCATTTGTGTAATCACACAATATATTTTACAAGAAAGAGAGAAAAGAGAAGAGAGAAAACATTGCACGCAATTTCTGACCAGTTATACGTACTGATAGTTTCATAAAATTGCATATTTACAGACTTAGATTGTGTATTTTTCTTATCCCAAGTGCACAGACAGTTATTCTCCAATATTAAAACCTCCCGGAGCCTTCGTTTCTAGATCAACAATATAACGTGACTCCAATCTCCTAAGTTTAAGGAGTCGATTGCCCCCCCTAGTATGTTCCGGGACATGATCCAAACAGAAATATTGTAGGAGATCTCTATTGCTCTGATGTTTTATAGCAAAATGGCGAGCAACAGGGTAAGAGAAGTCTTTATTTGCAATTGCCCTCATGTGTTCCAAAATTCGTAATTTCACTGGATTGATGGTGCTGCCCACGTATTGGATCTTACATGGGCAGCTTAAACAGTATACTGCATACCCAGTATGGGAGGACATAAATTTAGTCCGTTTTTTACCTCCCTTGACCCCTCGAACATCATAAGACAAGACATGTTTGCTAAAAGCACATGCCTTGCAACGTCCACAAGGAAAGAATCCTTTGGCATCTTTCAATGTGCCTTTTGATTTTGTCACTGGATCTAAGTGGCTATGATCCAACTGATCCTTTAAGGATCTAGCTTGCCTAAATGTTATCATAGGGGCCCTGGGAATGTCCATATCAATTATATTGTCGGTTTTTAGGATATGCCAATGTTTTTGTAGGATCGATCTTAGTTTATTAGAATTGGAGGAATATGGGGTAATCATCCGAAACCTTCCACCCTCTTGTTCAGATCTAACCTTCTTCTCAAAAAGTACAATTCTAGATAAACGGCTAACTCGATTCCGTGCATCCTTAAGAAGATTCGGTTTGTAACCTCTTTCAATGAATCTTGCGGTGCAAGCGTCCGCCGCTTTTTCAAAGTCACTATTAAGTGAACAGTTACGGCGAATTCGTAAGAATTCCCCGTAGGGGATACTGTTAACTAACCTCCTAGGATGCCCACTCAAGGCATGTAGGACTCTGTTGCCCGCAGTTGGTTTCCTATAGAGAGAGGTAACTATTTTTTTATCTTTCACCTCCACCCTCAGATCAAGATAGTTAACCGTTACCTTACTGACATCTCCACTGAATCTGAGATTGCAGTTATTGTCATTTAACAATCTGATATATTCTTCTGCCTCTGCCATGGAATCATTCCAGATCAAAAACAGATCATCAATGTATCGATACCAGGCAATTACCTTTTCTGTCCAGATTGCGTTTCCCGTGGCCCAGACTACCTGCTCCTCCCACCAGCCCACGAAAAGATTCGCGTAGCTGGGGGCGAAGCAGGAGCCCATTGCCGTACCAGATACTTGTCTAAAGATGTTATCCTGGAATAAATTTTTTTTATTTCGCAAACAGAATTCTATCAGTTCCATCAGCATTTGATTATGCAGTGCCAGATTTAATGTGCGTTTCTTCAGAAAATACTCTACAGCCCCAATACCCTGTGTATGTTCTATACAAGTGTAGAGGCTTGTTATGTCTAAAGTCATAAGACAATACGCAGAGTCCCATTCTATGTGTTCAATCTTTTTAATGAAGTCAGAAGTGTCTCTCACGTAGGATATCAAAGAAAGTACAAATTCAAAAAGATAGTGATCCAAAAATTTAGACAAATTCTAAGTCAAACCACCAATTGAGGAAGTAATTGGTCTTCCAGGGGGATTGTCTCGGTTTTTATGCACTTTGGGTAAGTGATAAAATGTGGGAAGGATTGGATCCATTGTTTTCAAAAAGAGGTATTCATCAAGGTCCAACATTTGTTTATCTTGCCGTTTTTTTAGTAATTGATGTAGATTCGCTTGGCTTTCTAGATAGGTTTTCTTCGTACAAGGCTCATAACACTTAATCTCACTCAATTGGCGCATGGCCTCCGCTATATATTTGTCCCTAGATAGGATAACAATATTGCCTCCTTTGTCTAAGGGCTTGCAAATGATTGATGTATCATTAGCCAAGATTTTCACTGCCTCTTGTTGTTCCTTAGTCAAGTTAGATGACCCTTTCTTTGGTTGTTCATCCCTCAATGTCATCAGATTCCTGATGACAGTCTCTGAGAAGGTGTCAATAGAATCTGTTGCTCCTGTAGGGACAAATTTGGATGCCGGTCGTAAGCCACTGCTTGGTGAGTCCTGTGGGATCTCGAGTCTCATCAAACTTTGACTAAGAGTATTTGCCACCATTGGTGCTGATGTGATATTTTCTTGTCGAAGATCCTCTAGAAGTTCATAGGCTGTTAGATCATTGATATTCAAAAGATCTTTTTCCCTTGAATCCATTCTTAGTAATCTTGTCTCTTTGGTTGTTGGTTTAACCTTATAGTATTTATGCAGCTTGATTTTACGGATGAACTTGAACAAGTCAATCCTTGTTTGTGTATACTCCAAGGTGTTATTTGGGCAAAAGGTGAGTCCCAATCTCAGAACAGACTCTTCGCATGGTGTCAGAATTCTTGTGGAGAGGTTCACTATGGTGAGTAGATCTTGCCTATCTACCACCTGCCTCCCCTCTTGCTTCTGGTGACCCTTGAGGTTAGATTTGCTTTCATTCTTCCTCTTCCAACCGCCTCTCCTTGTTTGTCTCCTTGTTCGGGAGGCTTGTTCTTCCCACCCCTTAACCAGTTTTGCCTTATAAGGTTGAATTCCTGGTGAAAAGGAGTTTTGATCGACAGGTTTGATGGACCAGCGTTTTTGTCATTTGATTCGTCTCCCTCAGTAACACTCAATTCTGAGGTCTCTTCTGTTGGTTTTATTGCTGTACCAGGAGCCTGTGCTTTTTAGCCATGTCTTTTCGGGTCTGGTCATATCTTTTTGCGAAGGTTAGCACCCTCCCCATGGCGTAATCTCGTTCATCTCTTTCGAATTTTTCTTGCTTGCGTGTTCTGATCTTCAATTCGTACTTTGTAAGTCTCTTCTTCATTTCTACTCTTAACTGCTCCTGTAGCTCTTTCTCATTGTTTTTGGCCAACTCTTCTTCCAAGATTTCTATCTCTTTGATAGTCTTGTTACGATCACTCCATGCAAATTGCACCAGTATTTCCAACATGCCCTTACATGACAGGGCTATGTGCGCAGCCCAACTTCTAAAAGTAAGGGATCTGGATTTTCATATGCTGGGATGGTAAAAATACGTAAGCCCCTCTGGACTCTCTCAACCTCCAAATATCCTTGAAGAGGGGTACCTTCTCACCATTTATGCAGTTCGCGTTCATAAAGTTTTTCAAGCTTCATGTACTGTACGTGCAATGTGTTGCCAGTTTCTTTAACAACTTTTTCAGGTGGCTTTGTGATATCAGGATTCTTATTCTTAAACATTCCACCCGCTGCATCTCTACGTTCCGAAATGTTATACATTGTTTGGTTACTTTTTCTTGTAATGTGATACCTCGAGGCCGAGGTGTCATCTGTACTCTGTTCAGTTTGTTTGCTTTTTTGCCCCTCGCCTTGCCATATGCCGAATATAAATAATTAAACGGAACAAAATAACAGTTAGCTGCAGACTTACCATGTCACTTGGGCGGTGCTGCTATCAGTTCTTTTTCCGCTTTAATTCAGGCTGCAAAAATCCCCAGCACGATTTGGCAATGGCGGTGCACTCGCTTATTCAATATTCCGCTCCAAAGTTGCACCGATAGCGAGTCACTCCAAAGGCGGGTGCTGTAGCGCGGCGGTGTACCGCGCCAATATTAAGCTCCAAAGAGTGTCCTTCTGATTCCTGCCCAAAAGACACACAGCACTCGCGGGGTCACAAAAGCATCGAACGCCAAACTTTATTTAAACAAACGCGTTTTGGGAAAGGCTCCCTTCGTCAGTGTCATAGAGAATGTATTTCGCGGCACCATTTTTAAAGCGCAAGAGTTGTCGGGAATAACATAAACAAGGGACTAAGCCTCGTATTCTCATACGGGCTCCGTCTTAGAGAATGTTTTTCTCACACCGTTTACATACTGCGAATAATTACGGAGCGTACCGGGGAGCGTTCCATGGGAAAAAAGAATGATAGAGTTTTAAAAAAATGTAGCCTTTTTTATAATTTGGAGGTAGTTCTAAAAAGAACTGCTTTTTCTCTTCTTTTTGTTGTTTTATATTTTTTTTATGTTTTTTGAACATTTTGTACTTTTTTTGGCTTTTATGAACTATTTTGTATTTTTTTTGTTATTTTTATGGGGAGAAACAAAAAACAGGGAATTGAAAATGGCTCAACTGGAGTAAAAAAAAATAAGGAAAAAATTTGGGTTTTTTGGGGCAATTGTGGTTGTCATCAGCAAGGAGGATGAGCTTTAGGCTCTGCTCACCATAGGAGATGGTCTTACCACAAAAAATACATGTGACCCTAAATTCTCCAAACCGTGGTTGTATGCAAGGGATTGTCTCCCTTGTCTCTGGTCCCGATGGAGTGGGTCGTTTTTTTGTTGGAGGTGCTGGGTGTAGATTGGGGAGGGTTGCTGGCCAGTTCTCTCATCTCTGAGGCAGCATAGTTGTTCGGATGCTTGCGCTGCATGTGCCCAATCATAGTATTATTCCCAAATGAATACTTTTTATTTGGGTTACCCCTTGAAAGTTCCATGTCACAGATAAGGCAAGTCACCTTTGCCGCATTCACTTTCTTTTTTCCTTCAGGGATGGAAAAAAACTCCCATACAATGTGTGGCTTGGGTTGGTATGGGGTATTGTGTTCTTCCAGCCACCTACTCCTCCCCTCCTCCTCTTCCTCCTCCTCCTCTTCTTCTTGACCACCAATGTGATGTTGTGGTGGTCCTCTTGGTGGTGGTGGTGGTGGTGCAGTTGCTCCAGCTGATGCTGCTACTGTAGCCATTTCAAAGTACAAAATATACCTCAAAGGTTTCAAAACAGGTCTTCCTCAGTCACAGGACAAAGTCAGAATAAGGAAAAAAGGTGGGGGCTTTCATCATTTGGAGAAAAAAAATGTCCTGAACCAATGAGAAGTGTTATTTTCAGGTCACAAGACCAGGGGTTCCATCATTATGAAACCAAAACTGTTCTGCACCAATTAAAAGTGTTATTTTCAGGTCACATGACCCGACGTGCTCACGCGACGCGCCCCCGGGCGCGTCGCGTAAGCCCGTCGGATGCTTACGTTGCGCGATCGTATGCGATCGAGTGCTTCCGGGTGCGTTTACGCCGTGCGTATCACGTGGACGCGGCTACGCGGTATGTCACAATGATGTTTTCGATCGCGGCATTGGCGCTAACGGGACGCTCCCCGGTGCGCGACCCGCGGCGCTTCAAAAGACTATGCTTTCCGGGGCGCTCACCGGGGCGCGCCTCGGGAGCGCTTCAGGGCAAAAAAAAAAAATATATATACATTAAAAAAAATTTTTAATACAAATATAATATAGGATTCATTCATTTTCAAAAATATTACATTTCATAGCTATAGACATTTGCTATTAACAAAATTTTGAAATTCACTGAAAAAAGCATAGGTTTGGGGCCTTATATATAGTTAGGAATTAGCATTTAAAAAACCTATGAAATTTACTGAAAAAACCATAGGTTTCACACCAGTTATAGTTTGGAATTAGCATTTAGGTTATAGTTAGCTGGAAATTTTACTGACATAAAACCATTGAAATTCCCACGTTATAGTTAGTTGGACTAACTATAACTTGCGCGTGCAATGCACTGCTGATGACGTCACATATTACATCACTCATGACATGGTCAGTGACATCACTCATGACATCACTGATGACACCATCCTTGTGACAGAGTGACATACCTCCTTTCACTTTAATGTAACCCTTGAAACACATATTCAATAATTGAAACTAAAATTTAAAAAAAAATGGAGATACCCATATCAGTTACAACAACCAATTCAATAATTCCACCATCTATTCACACATCTACTCATTCACAAACAGTTCAATATAGTCACTCATACATATACTCACTCATCATATGTAGTGATACACCTATGCACCTAACGAAGCAAACCACATTCACTGGATGATGTCATCAGTGATGTCATCATTGATGTCATTTGAGATGTCATCAGTGATGTCACTGACCATGTCATGAATGATGTAATATGTGACATCATCAGCAGTGGATTGCGGGTGCGCGAAATATAGTTAGTACAACTAACTATATAGGAGCAATTTCAATGTTTTTTAAATGCTAATTCCTAACTATATATGACCTGAAACCTATGGTTTTTTAAGTGAATTTGCAAGGTTTTTTAAATGCTAATTCTATTAGCGGATAACGTTTAAATATGTTAATATCCTTCTGGGACCACTTTTTAAAAGCTAATTCCTAACTATGTCAGGCCTGAAACCTATAGTTTTTTTTCCGTGGTTGTCAAGATGAAAACGGGTGAACGCGAGATACACCCGTTTTCATCTTGACAACCACAGAGAATAGCAGTCGCGAGTCTACTAGATTTACACAGAGTCACAACTTTGGAAAAACGGCACCACCGATTGTAACATAATTCTCACGGAGGAGATCATTCCGGTGTTTTTGCGCCGCTTTATTTGGCCCTGATATTCTTTGGTGTACACAAGGAGGAATCAATAGTTACACGAAGTGGCACTATAGCTGAATTTCCCCATCAGCTAGCAATCAGCAGAATTCAGCCAGATTTCCCCTGAGGAAGGGACATGTTGGTCCCGAAATGCATCGGGCATGTCAAAAAAATGTTTTGTGATGTATTATGAACATGTAAAAATTGTATAACCCGTTAAAAAATATTTTCATATGTATTACTTTGAATGTATAATTTTGATTACAACCAGAAACATATGGTTACTACAATTTGATTTTTATATGTGGTTTAATCTATAAAGATACATATCAATGAATTCTGAATTCTGTGAAGTACATTCATTAGTGAGTGCAATGACACTGGATTTATACATGTATAAAAATTGTTTATTGAATGATTGCTGAATAATCAAATGTAGAGTCCACCCGGACTATCTCAGCACAGTGCACAGCGTGTTCTGTCAATCTTGGCAGTATACTCAACATTGCACAGATTGGGACATAAGCATTACATAGTGCTGAGGGACGCGTAAAGTTTAACATGTGCGTAATTGGTAAAGTACAAAGTGCTGTTCGGTGGGCCAAAAAGGTTTGTCCATGCCCTGCCGCAATGCCAATACCTTGGGGGAGGCAATATAACCAGGGAGGGACACTGGGTGATGTGGTGACAGCGGCAATTGGTGGAGCTCTGTTTTTTGAATGGTATAGGATGTAAGTTGTCACTTCGTGATGGGTGCCGGCAATGGGTATGAGTTTTTGACATGGGTGCTAGCTGATGGGAAGAGGGGTGTAATAATACAGATGAGAGTGTTCTCATGGAGGAATATTATTGTTGCTCATTCTCTGCTGAAAATCCATGAGGAGGGTGGCCAATGGGGGGGAAATGGTACACTTACAAAGGTGTCAGATCTCTTCAGAGCAGAGGGCTTCTTCCTCTGCAGTGTCCCATATGTGTATCACCCGTTGTCAAGACCTCCCACCCCCCACTGGTGGAGCCATTGGGGAGCATTAATGGAGTGTGCGTGTGCGCTTGGTGAGGAGGAGTGCTAGGGCTGCAAAGCGGCTATACACTGTGTGTCTCGTTCTGCACCTGAAGATGCCTAATGTGCCATGCACTGCTTCTGACCTCACATATTACATCACTCATGACATGCTCTATGACTTCATTCATGACATCACTCATGACGTCTCCAATTACATCATTGTTGATATCCCTCATGACATCATCCAAGGTTTCTGTAGACATTGCTATCTACATGGGTATAGGATTAGAACTATGAAAGTAAGTGCAAAATAGCTCATAAAAATATGAAGCGTCAATATTGTTATCATAATATAATCCCCCTAGGTAAAGCAAGCTTGTGTTATGTGCAACATTGACCCTATACCATACACTTCATGGGTAGCCAAGTTCATGTTGACAAAAACAACAGATGAAAGGCTAGCCTGTCCTGCACAGGGAGTTAGAGCTGTATACACCTGTTCAGGAATAACCATACTCCTCTAGATACTGAAGCCCTAAGTTATGTGGAAAATTTCTTACTAACACAATTCTGTCTAATAACTCAAGACTGCTTACTAAAGTTAGTATCTACTATGTAGAATTGTATTCCTGTTGAAAACTGTTTCTGAGAATCAAACATCTAGTGTGGAACATAATGAACAAAAGTCAACTGTCATCTGCATGCAGAGTTACTCTTGAATACAAAGATTTACAGCATGTTCAATTCCTCTACGCACCTATGGTGCAATAGGAGCACATGGGTTTTCTAAACACTTACACCCATTAGCTGCACACAGGCTGAACAAAATTAGGTAGACAAGTAATATGGTACTTACCCGCCACTATGTAAACTATTAAACAAACTAACACACTCATTGGGTTTGAGACGTCATAAGTGATGTAATTCTTTTAACCCCTTCTGTGCTCATGATGAGCTCAGCTCGTCAAGAGGCATGGTGGCCGTGTGCTCATGATGAGCTGAGCTCGTCATGACACGCGCCGCGCTCACACGCTAATTTCCCCGCTGTGCTGAGCATTCTTAAAATACGGGCGTTGTCATGACGAGCTCAGCTCGTCATGATCAGAGTGCCACCGTGCAGCGTGATGAGCCGAGCTCGGCCAGGCACTGTGGCGCTGACCACGCCCCACCCTCCCCTCAACGCCGTGGTGGAATTAGCCCCGCGGCAAAGGTGTTAAACGAAAACAGAACTTTTTTTTCAGACCTATCTGTAACGCTTCTTTAACCATCGTTTTTTAATGTAAAGTAATGCTTTAGTACCATATATAAATGCGATCACCCTACACGGGCTGATTTCAGCTTCGCCCGGCATCATTTATTAGGAGGAGGGGGCCATGTCTCCCCTCCTAGGGCCAATTTTATCCTGGGGCCCCTGGGACCCAGTGACATTTTTATGGGGAGGGAACACACAGCCCCCACCCTGACTTATGCCCTGGAGACCCCATCCCACAGGGCATAGTGTAATAAAAAGTGGATGCCCTGGTGCCTACCTAGGGCACCCACCATAGTGCCATTGGTAGTGTGGGAGGAGCCCCAAGGCCCCAGCTGCTCCCCGCATACAGCGGGAACAGGCATTGCTCCTGCCTGCAAGGAGCAACTTCGAATGCTGCTACCTGCAGGACAAAGCTATGTTTTCATATGTTTCTTTGCCCACTTCAGTGCGGGCAAGGAAACATATAAGAGGTCTGCTCTCGGTGGGTGGGAGCATTTTTTGAGTTGCCACGCGCTGAAAGCAGACTTAAGGGGCATATGTATGAGAAAGTGGTGGAGTGCAAGTTTTCACAGGGATGCGCCTCAGTTACAATAATACGGCCCGCATTTCTCCCTGCGCTGGAACTATATTAAGCTACCTAGTGTCAACGCAGGCACCCTTGCACCATAGTGCAAGGGTGTCTGCATTGAGGGAATGATTGCGTATATGCAGGAAGGTGTCCCTTTATGCACATAAGACATCCAGAATGGTGATTTGTAATTTCTATGTGTGCTGTAATTTCAAATTGTTATTTCTTAAATGATTGTTTAAGTGCATGAAGGGGCACCTTCCTGCACATAAGCAATCATTCATGGCAATTTGTTGGTTGTATGTGAGCTGCAGCAAATTAAAGCAAAAATGAGGAGAAATAAAGCATTTCTCCTTGTTTCGCCATGTTAAGACCAGGTTTTTCCTGGTTTTAATTTTGACGCTGCCCCCTATTTACACCACCCTTGTAAATAAGGGGCAGCATCAACATCAGTGGGTGTTGCGGTGGAGAACCCCCCACAACACCCATTGCACGCCTCTTTCACGCAAAGTGTAGCATGAAAGGGGGTTTATTTACAAGGCCGCATTAAGCCACATTAAGTGGCTTAATGCCCTCTTGTAAATAAGGCAAAGGCTTTAGCGCCACAGGAATGTCACTAAAAGTGACGTTCCTGTGACAAGTGTTGTTCCTGCGGCAATAGGGGCTTGTAAATATGCCTCTTAGTGTTTGCTGCTGATTGGCGGGAGATTAACAAATGCTCCTGCCAAGCGAGTGCAAACACCAGTTTACCTGCCCGCACTGAAGTGAGCAGGGAAACTACCAAGTCCGAGGAGCCAGTTCCCTGGGATATAGCATTTGAGTCTGCCTCGCGGCATGGTGTCCCCGGGGCCATGAAGGGCTGTGGGAGGGGGCAGCGTGGTCCTCCTATCTTTAAAGAAATTGCCCCTAGATGGGCTCCCCGAGGCCTTTAAAGGCTTGAGAAGGGGGACCACGCGCCCCCTTCCCCGTTTTTCTTAAATTTCATCCCCAGGCCTCTCGACAAAGTAATGTCGGCCCAGGGTGTTGGCTTCCCATGGCCCTTGGAAGCTAGAGGAAGAGGATTTTGCCATGGTGTTGGGCTCCCTGGGGCTTTTGGAGGCTTAGGGAGAGATGCTATGCAGTCTCGCTCCCCTATATAAAATCAGGCCTGGAGTTAGGCTCTCTGGACCATAAGGTACTTAAATACTACCCACCCACCCTTTTCTTTCAATTCTGAGAGAGTCTTGCGGGACTGCTGTATTTTTTGCAATTCTTTTGACCTTTGGGGGTCCCTCTGGGTCTACCAATGGGGCCTAATGGGGTAGGGTATCCCTGTATTCCTACCCTGCACCACATCGTATTTATTTTTTTACAACTTCAGGACAGGGAACTAAGTCCCCGGGTCCGGTAAAACTGTCAACATTTTTCTTCTGTTGGTTCCAGTTAATCAGAGTACTCACAGGAGTCTGACTTCCATTGGAGTGAAATGGCCCAAGGGAAATAAAGCCCCATGAGCCAATGACAATGCTCTACATTTAAACTAGCACTCCCGTAAGGGTCTTAGAGACTCTTGCAAGCCAAACTGTCCAAATATCTATATTTTTTACCCTTATTATCTTAAAAACTACTGAATTGGTTTATACTATATCACAAAAAAGCACAATCTGTGGACCAAGATCTACTTCCAACTGAATTTGATGTAATTTCAGTCTGCAGTTTTTGCTATAACATGTCTTAAAGAAGTCCATGGAAAATGTATGGAGATTTAGCATTTTGGGACCCCCATTGTTCTTGGCCCCTACTTGGCGGATCTGCCCAAAGCTTTCAATGAAGGAGTTGAGGTGGATAAACTTTTTTTTGGAAACGCTTACGAAAATTCGTTTAAACAGACCCAAAGTTATTAGCAAACCAAAAAACTCTCTTTCTATGAAACAGAAGACTTCACTATAACTACCTTGTGGCAACCTACACTAGGTAATATAGAAATAAGTAAATATTAAAATATATACACAATTTTGTAATACCCAGGTTCAAGAAATGTTCTTGGGGTGGCAGGAGTTTTCTGGTCGGCACGACCAGACTTTGGAACTCACTTCCGCTGCGGCTTAAGGAAGAAACTCGCTTGTTGGCTTTTAGGAAGTCGATAAAGACATGGCTTTTTAATCTCTGAGGCGATCTCAAAAAGGTGTCCGTTATGTCCTGTGCTGAGTTAGTGCCTTGTCATCCCTGGGTGAATGTTTCGTGCTTTATAAATTTACTAGCAGCCTGTCCCGACCTTGTCCGGGAGCATTCAGGCTTCCCCTACCCCTGCCTCCCCCGACATTGCCCAGCAGCCCGTGCCCCCGCCCACCCCGTCCCCTGCCTGCCCCGACCCCCTCCTGCCGCGACATTGCCTTTCCTCAGCCGATCTGTTTTCCCGCCTGGCCCGACCCCCGCCTGTCCTGAGTCAATGGAGGTCGGACAAAATGTTCCACCCGTCACCTTGTTAGTCCCCGTCCCCCGCCTGCCCCGACCCCCGCCTGCCCCGACATTGCCTTTCCGCAGCCGATCTGTTCTGTTGTAACTCCCCGTGGACAGTAGTACGTGCAAAATGTTCCACCCGTCACCTTGTTAGTCCCCATCCCCCGCCTGCCTCGACCTCCGCCTGCCCCGACATTGCTTTTTATCAGCCGATCTGTTGTGTTGTAACTCCCCGTCCCCCGCCTGGCCCGACACCCGCCTGCCCAGAGATTGTCCCCGGAGCCTTATCTCAGCCGCTGCTCCTCAGTTCACCGCTCCTCGCCGCTCTGCTCCTCACCGCCTGTCTGCCGCCGATCCTCCCCCGCGCCTTGTCCGCCTCTCCGCTGCTCGCACCGCCGCTGGCCTGTCCGCTGCTCCTCACGTCACCACTCCTCCCCCACGCCATGTCCGCCACTCCTCGGACGCCGCTCCTCCCCGTGCTCCTGACGTGAGCACGCACGCCGCGGCCGGCGCTACTTTGGAGGGACTACTTTTTTTTTAATATAAAGTTTGTAAATAACGTTTATTTTTTATATTTATATAGCCTATAACCATCTACACACCATGACGATTTCAACTGTGTATCGGGTGTGTAGATTGGCGCCGTGGTTCCCAAGTTTACCCGCCTCAAAGCCTGAAAGTTCTTACTTTACTATAGTAGTATAGATTTTTCATTTCATTTCAATATAGCAGGAAGTGAAATCCAAAATAGTTTGATTTAATGCGATAGGCAAGAAAAAATATTATTTCTTAGTCCCGAAAATGTATTTTGCTATACAAAACAATTAATATTGCCACTTCTCCAAGTAGCAGGTATCTTGAAGAGCACCCAAACAGAATCCCAAATGTGCTGAATCTCCTTTTGAAAGATCAAAGGGTTCAAATACTAATAGCGTCTCCTTATGAAACACACTTATTATTGAAATAAATAAATTAAGCTCTGCCGAGGGACTATTTCCTAATGTAAGGAGACTTCAATTGAAGGCAACTATTACATCATAACTGGGAACATGCCCCCAGGACTTGGTCCACCCGAGGGCTAATTAATAACGAAGTATCCTCCGTGCATCTTGTGATATAAAAAAAAAGAAAAATGCTTTTTTGGGCCTTGGTGGTCCTTGTGGGACCCCTCTAAGCAGGCCTAGGGGGTCAGGGTGTTTTAACCCTGTCCCCTTTTCTTGTTTTACGCCTTTAATTTTCTGTTTTGTTGTGCCTCGGTTACTGAGGCACAAGATGGCTGCCAGCACTTCCTGGTTTGGAGTGTTGACAGCCAATTAGGATAAAGCTTGTGGTCAGGAGGGTGCGCGGATCCAGTGCGCCTCTATATAGCGATATATATATATTTTTTCTCAGCAACTACTGAACAGATTTACACCATTTATGAAAAAGAGTTCTTTCTAAGGCAAGGACTACCTTTATGCCAAATTTGGTGTAATTCCGTTCAGCAGTTCGAGCTGTAGCCGTGTCTAAAGTTTCCTATGGGAATTAACATTGAGAAAACACGTTTTGGGAGCCCCCTTTTTTCTCAGCCCCTGCTCGCTAAATCACCCCGAAATGTTTAAGATAGCAGCAGACCGGAGCGGGCCATACATTTTGAAAATTTCACGAAGATTCGTCAATCGGTGCCACAGTTATTGGGAAAACAAAAAATGCTTTTTGAAGAGAAACAAGGTCCTAACTATAACTACTTACTGGGGACCGCCAGTAGGTAATGCCTCAGAATACTCTCGAATTAATATTATGGTGACTACCGAATAAAAACATATGGGGATATAAAGCATGATTTTTTTTCTGAGAAATGTTCAAAAATTAAATAAAAGAGGAACACTTCATGGATCTAGTATCAAATTCCTGGTCATGGAGATAAAAAATGTATATGTACAGTTCAAACTCAACAAATTTCCATGAAGTAGGGAAACTGGAATACTTTTTTTTCTAAGGGGACTTGAGACAAAAATGAGAAAATAGAAATGTTGAGATATAGTAGTATTTTTTCTACTTCCACTGCAACTCTAAAAATATAGAAAGCATGAATGACTAACATAAGTAAAATGAAAACATGTAAGCAAAAGAGGCTGGGCATGGAAAAATAGTAAGAAGAAGAAGGTGGGTGGGGGTGGTTAAAAAAAATCCAAATGTGGGATTGGTGGTCAGTTTTATCTAAAACTATGACTCATATAGTAAAGGGCATTCTGGGGAAGCGCAAGGACAAATCAAAGGAAGAAAAATGGCTAGTTGGGTGTAGGGGATGGGGCTTTGGGTTCCAATAGCCTAAAGTAGTTTAAATGAAGAGTAAATAAAGAAGGAATGACTGATGATGATAGAGGCGAGTTTTTCTGACTGCAGGAGTACTGGGGGGTGGGATGAGACGTTAATAAGGAATACAATGAGAGATTAATATGTTGAAAAATACATTTGTATAGATGAAATTTCGTAATGAAAGCCATTCATTAAATTGGATTCTAACAAATAACAAGTGATACTTTTCTTGTAAAATCTGAGAAAACATGTGAAGGGAAATTGAAATTCTAAATGCTCTAAAATATGTTTTTGAGAGAAAATGTATGCGAATGGAGGATTACCGATTGACAATATTTATTGCACGCTAGAATTACACGCGTATAGATGGACATTTCCATTCCTAGAGATCTTCTTCAATCTATTTAATGATAAAAGCCACCAGGGTATTTGAGCACTGCAGGATCTGAGCGAAGATGACTTTAAGCTGAACTATCTTCCATGTAGTCAAAGACATTTTGCAGAATGTATAATTTTTTGCATGGCATCCAATACCTTAGATGTAGGATGAGTAAATGATTTACCTTTGGGTCATGTTATCTGTTTCAATGTCACTTGGAGTTTTTTCCACTTTGAGAAGTGCACATCCTGGCCTGTAAGTCTGAACCTGTTCCTAGAGTAGGTTGGTACAAATTCACAGTTTCCAATTTTGGGTTGTGCAAAATTACTGCACTTCACTGTGTTTTCCTGGCAGAAATTGCTTCAGGTATTATAAATAAGCAGGAAGAATTTGTGTGGAGGTTAAAAAATGAGTAATTAATATTTGCCTTCACTAGCATTCAGTGTAGTATTCTCAACAAGGGAGAACACATGTTGCCAAGATGGGTCAGATGAATGCCTAGTCTACTGCATTCCGAAGTGCCTGATTGTTATGCAGATGCCTATACTTCCAGGAGTGATCTAAAATAATGAAGGTTGATTTTATTAATGTCAGAGCCACTGGAATTATGCATCAGGGGAACCCTAATCTTTGCGGCAGGATTGACTAAATTATGTGGCAAGAAAAGGAAAATTATGTGGCAGAAGACACCATAATTTTGATAGTATCACTTCATTATTTTATAATTTTTACACATTGTGATAAAGTCTGGGCAGAGATTCAACCTCATTAGTACCAGTTTAATAACCAAATACATAAATAAACAGCTGAATGAACCATATGACCAATAAACCATTGAGAAGGGTCTTCCAATGGGCACAAACAAATATTATTATTATTTATTATTTATTATTTAGTAGTTTGTAGAGCGCACAGCTACCTCCGACAGAGGTGTCCCGGCGCTGAAGACAGTATCTCGAAAGGTTCAGAGGGATGCAGGAGGGAGTGGGCAGATTAGATTAGGGAAAAGAGCCACGTCTTGAGTTTTTTTCCGAAACAGAGGCTCTGAAGTCAGGAATCTCAGTTCTATAGGAAGGTGATTCCACAGTCTGGAACTGGCTACTGCATCGCCATGTTTTTTGTAACTTTGATCAGTTTAGCTAGAAACAAATAGTTTTTGTTAACATTTGCAGATTACGTAGCAGATGATGGATTATGTGGCAATTCCTCAAATATTCAAAAAAAGCTGCAGCAGCAGACTTGCATAATTCCAGAGGGTCTGAATATTGATCTTGGACGAGGACTCTGCTTCTCTAGAAGACAATGGAGGATACACACACATCTTTTAGTCGTGGTTTATGGAGGATGTTACATGGTTAATTTGACCCTCCAGTGGTGAGTCAAATGTTACTCTGGATTATTAAATTAACCTCAGGAGCACTGCAATAGCACTCTCTCACCATTGGCTCTAATTAGAAGGAATGAAAGAGAGAAATTATGTTTGGGGGTGATAATTCTATGATGATGGGTTGCTGGTGAAAGTTAGACATTTTAGTAAAAAAACAATTATACATGCATAGCTTTGGTTTTCACCAGTTTTTGTTTTTAAATCTAAGCTTGATGTACCTCTTTGTGTATGAATACCAGAATCCAAAACAGCATTCAGCACTTTCTTGGCACAAAGATTAGTAGTCGTGTTCATTTTCAGATCTGGTTGGATTGTGCGACGTGTCCTCCTGATACTAACTCAAATAGAGCTCCTATTACCATGGATTGGCAAAGACATTGAGGGCAGCCCTTCTTGCACATTCCTATGTTGTTAGTGTGCAGTCACTCTCCACAGGTGATTAGCCAGACAATCCCATGGTATGCATTTAAAGAAATCCAATTGACTTAGAACCAACTTGAAGTATTTTAAACATGCAGCCACAATGACTCAAATTACCCTACTTTAAGCATATTTGCTACTCTATTACTTGAAGTTTTACAACGTGAAATACTATACTCTGCTCTAGGTAAGATATAGGTAATAGAGAGTGAAAAATGTTCCCAGCCAGCAGCTTCTTTTTCAGCTTGCCGAAAGGGTTTGAGTAACTTTCAATGCATTAAACAGTTGTTTTGTTTTGCGCATTAATTTGCTGTACACCTTGTGAACTTTCTCTCTCTCCTTCTCCCTTCTTCCATTTGCTTATATTTTTCTAATACAATTTGAAAGAGGTTCCGCAGATTGCAACGACATCATGCAAATTGATCTAAAATAAAGCACCTGAAATTCAAAACATTCCAACTGTGATATCCTAGACTACACTGTCTCATTTTGTGGGGTTTCAAACCACCGCCCTTTTTTCTACCCTTGCAGACAATTTATGGTTTGTACATGTAATAGGAAAAACACACAAGGAAGGGCTCCTACCAGAAAAACTGCTCCTAATCCTTACACTCTTATCCTTGCTTTTTCCCTAAATGGGTGAACCCCTCATTCTTTTTTTTAATTTTTTAATTTGTATTTATTTTATAAAGTTTTATATAGCGCTTTACAGTTTGAGGGAAATGAAGGTAACAGATCAGTACGTGAGTCAAATAGGGATGCTGCTACTGCTAGCGCTGGGATGCCTCCGGGTAGCCATGACTATACAAATCTTATTTCAATTCAATTCAATTCCTCCTAGTCAGGAACCAATCCTCCTCGAAACCAATTCCTGGTCCAGTCAATGTCCATTCTCCAGGATCTCTGGCCCAGTCAATTTTCATCCTCCAGGATTTCACCGATTCATCCCTTGGTGATGTGGGTTTCTTGTACACATTGGACATTCTGAGTTCTCGAGCAGTCAGGCGTTAATGTAAGTCTCTCTGCTGGATTTGATAACCCATTTTTCTTGTCTGGTCTCATGAGAGGAACTGCCATGTTCCCAACCTCCTGGAGGCCCCAAACCAGGCTCAACGGCCTTCCCTTGTGTATACTGGATAGAACATTACCCCAATATAGGGCC
This sequence comes from Lissotriton vulgaris, assembly GCF_964263255.1. Lineage (NCBI taxonomy): Eukaryota > Metazoa > Chordata > Amphibia > Caudata > Salamandridae > Lissotriton > Lissotriton vulgaris. The sequence goes on from NC_141687.1 coordinate 887,926,886, forward strand.
ATACATTAGTTTTATGATATTGCTTCTGACACAACTGTCATTACCTGCAGTATTTTATCACTAAACTTTTAGGTTTTTCTTTTTTAAGTCGAGGAGAGCAGGTGTCTGGGTTGAATGAGGACATATCTTCAACAATAATATCGGTGACAGAAATGTTGAGGAAACAAATATCCGCTTTACATAATTTGTATGCAAAGTCAAAAATGTTGACAATAAAAATATAGATAACCACAATATTGTCTGTAAGTACTATCCCCACTCCAGTCTAAGCAACATTCGGGAAAATGCTAAACTTTAGAAAGCCCAGATTTAAATTTTCTCTATCCTGAGTCAATGCAAAATAAATTATAAGTGAAATAAATAAATATACAATATAATTCCATAAATATTTAAAAATACATTTTGTAGGTTCTTGCATTGTGTTATTTTTTTTCCCCCTTTTCCCATTTTATACAGCAGCTCGGAGATGGGGAGACAAACGAAGGATGTATGACATTACAACGCATGCTTTTACATCGCATGCTTTTACATGGCAGGTTTTGCAACGCATGCTGTTACAATGCATAGTGTTGAGGGGTGCTGGATAGTGAATAGTTTAATTTACTATTCCAACTCCAGTCCCCGTGGATAGTGGGGAAGGTGTTGGATAGTAAATTAAATCTATTCCCTATCCTAGAGCGCCCCCCAGCGCAATGCGTTGTAATGGCCTGCGTTGTAAGGCTTGCGATGTAAAGGCATGCGTTGTAAAAGTTGCGTTGAAAAGGATGTTCCCCACAAAAGGAACGTGCACTTCATTGGGTCATTTTGGTGTGTTTAGGAATATTGTGGCTTAAATGTTGCCTGACAAAATATTATGTCCTAAATATCATTTACACAAATATTGCCCCATAGCCATTGAAAATAATAGAAACCCTACACCTAGTGGTGAAGTATGTTGGCAAACAATATTTAGGCCTCAATATTTATGTCAGAGGCCATTTCTTTCATAGATATTTTGACACACAACTGTCAGAGGTGTGCATTTGTTGGGTTTCACAAACTTTAAGTTGCCTCTTCTCCTGCAAGCACTGGAACGGGTCTTTCTGAATCACAGTCTAAGATCGGTGCCCTCGTATTATTTTATTTAGAGTATTACATAGCGTGGAATAGTCAAAATGGCTGTCACAGTGCTTTACAACAGATCATTTTCATACATGACAAGTTCGATTTGCTCCTTTTAGACCAGTTACAAGTTACAGATAAATCGTATTTTTGTTCAGTGGTGGCTTCCTCAGACTGGATGTAGTAAACAAACTGGAGTGTTTACACCTAAGATGGACACAGTGGGCCTCATTACGATGTCGGACGGACTACTATTAACAGGCTGTTTATGGCAATACGTCCGACATCTGGTGCTGCGATCCGACCGCCGCATTATGATGCATGGTGGTGGGAGGCAGTGGGCTTAGGGACCGGCCAATGCTTCTGAAGGGCTCCAGGATTCCATCGATCAGGGCGTAATACCCTACAATAGGGGCGGTGTTTGCTCAGGCAATTTCGTAGGGATTACGATGTCCCTTTCAGACAGCCTTTCCATGGCTGTTCGACCACCATAGAAAGCCTGTCAGAAAGGGACATTGGGGCCCCTTGCATGGCCCCCTTTCACCCTTGTTTTCCGAAATGGGGCCCGAGGGGCAACCATGGTACCTCTGGAAACATCCGTGCACCCTGTGCTAGGCAGCAAATGGTGTCCGGCACACGGTGCAGAGATGTTTCCAAACATGCCTTTTTGTATTGAGGCTTGTGTTTCAACCCTTTTCTGGGCCACAGCACAAGCCTCAATGCAAAAAGACATGTTTCTGACTGCCTATACGGTGGTCGGATCGTAATTTGAAGGACGGGACCGCTGCCTACTTGTCGGGCGTCCCGATAGCGAAAGGATGCCGGTCGGATGCTCGTCCCAAAAGGATTATTGTATTTGCTGTACTTTTAAGCCAACAAATAATAAAACTCAACTTGGTTTACACAATGACCAACTAATACGTAACACATTTCTACTGAAATTCATATTAATTTTGAATAACCTAAAAACTGATTCAAACACATTTTATTGTAATTTGTTGTGCTTCCACTCAGATTTTAGCTGGAATTACAGATGAACTGTATAGTCCAAAAGAAGAAAACAAAACTCCACTTTAAATAGAAGTAAATAGTATAAAATGAAGAGCCGTAGAAATAAAGCTGAGGTAAAAACTAGATTCAAAACGAAATCATTGTTTACGGCAACCATTGCTTGTTCACATACTAAAATATGTTAGAAGTAAGCAGCGATCAATTCACAATGGAGTTTTTTTTAAAGAATGTATTAAAAATAAAGAATGATATAATACAATAATAGAATAATTAAAGCAGCATGTCCCTTCATGATCCATATTTCAAAGTATGATTATTTAATATGTTACCCATTACTTAACACCAACCATGCAAATACCATCTGTATGACTTGCCCCAAAATAAATTGTACACAGCACTTACCAATACCTTAACTTAGCTATTAACGAACACATATCCAGACAGACAGATACAAAAAGAAGGGGGGAGGGGGGGACACAAAAAATGCTCATTGTCAGGTATGTGGGTTAAAAGCCATTGATTTTGTAAATATGGTAGACTTGGTATTTTCCGCGATTAGCTTTCTATGAGTATACTTGGTTTTAGGGATTGTGGGGCATATTATCAAGGACAGGCGATACATTATCGCCGCTTTTATCGGCAGGAAACTGCCTATAAAGCGGCGATAATGGCCTTGATAATATGCTCTATGAATTCCAATCGAAGCCCATGTTAGATGTGAACACATCTAACATGGGCTTCGATTGGAATTCATAGAGCATATTATCAAGGCCATTATCGCCGCTTTATCAGCAGTTCCCTGCCGATAAAAGCGGCGATAATGTATCGCCTGTCCTTGGTAATATGCCCCTGTATTTCTCCCTGCAGAGGTCCATGATTGTAGAGAAAGGTGTAAGTTAAGTTAGGAGAATACCTTTAGTAAAATAGAGGATTGATTTTGGCTATGGAACAAATGTCAAAGGTTTGGAAAGTTAAAGACAAACCTGTAATGAAGAACTGGTTGTAGACATTGTGATTGTACCTACAAGTTAAGCTTTTAACAGGTGAATCATATGGAGGGAACATGGGCTGATTAGTCAGGCTTTCATAGTGTATATATCTAGCCATGAGATTCAAGACTAGAGTGAGGAAAGACTTTGACACTTGGACATTTGTGAATCTTTTAACACTAGCAGAATCATTCTGCATTTCCTATTATTGGATGCACACGCATTTACTGAGTGAGGGTCACACTCTTGACTGCTTTGTAAAATATCTGCCTGATTTAAATGTATAAGTCTGAAAGGTGACCTGAAACATCCAACATTGGTAAAGAATATACTAACTAGGTAGATCTCTGAGCCAAATAAATAGGCAGTCTCTGCTTTGCTATAGCTCTAACAATAGCCCTATTTTGAACGGTTCATTAGATCTTTGACAAGGACTGCTGAGATACTGAACCTAATTCTGATGTTACGCAACTCTACCACCTCTCTTGCTTCACTATTTTATTGGCAGCATGAATATGTTTATGATGCCAAAAAAAGGTAATTGACCATTTAAAGCAGGTGTGGAAGTATATATATTATCTGTATAATTTTGCAGCATGCACTGCCTCAACAAACTATGTGCTGGCTTCTAGACGTCTGCCACCAAGCACTACGGAACGACTCCTTCCACCCTTGCTGTTCTCACCTGTCCGGCCTGAGTTTTACTGCCACAATAGATTCCCTTGAGTAAGAGTGCCCAGTTCTCCCAATGAATGCATGTCTCTATTCTGAGTGATGTTAATAAATAAGGGTGCCAATAACATCCCAAACACAAACTGAAATCAACCTCAAATCTCATCATAAAACCACCAGATGTTTATTCATGCCATAGAGAAGCGCCATGCCGGGCAGCCTTTCTGCGCTGACGCTACAGTCCCCTTGGTATGTTGAAGTCATACCACTCACACAAATTAGTAAAGTGAAGACGAATGGCAAGCCTTGGGAATCATCTGAAAGGTGTAGAGTGATATTGACCTAAGGAAACACAAACAGAACCCCTAAAGCGACCGGCTACGTCCTGCTGAATAAGGGCCATCATTGTGCAAGGGTGTCTGCGTTGCAATGATTGATTTTTCATGTCCAGGAAGGCTTCATTTCCATTACATCCATCATGGCGATTTATGACTTCTATGTGTGAAGCTTTGTGCAGCACACATAGAAGTTTCAACTTGCCATTTTTAAATGATTGTTTATGATCAGGAAGGTAAACCTTCCTGCACAGGAACAATCACTAACGGCGATTTGCTGTTTGTATTGGCGCCTCATAATGCAGCGCACATAGGAACAAGAAAAACGAGCAGAAATTAATAATTTCTCCTCATTTCCCTAGGCTAAGACCAGGTTTTCTCTGGTCTAATTTCTAGTTTCTGGCGATGCCCCATATTTACGTCATAATTGGTAATAAGGGAAGTGCCAAAAGCTAAGGGTTTTGTGGCGGAACGCCCACCGTAACACCCATTGCCCGCCTCTTCCACGCTAAGTGCTGCTTAAAAAGGAGCCTTATTTACAAGGCGGCATTAAGTCATGTTAAGTGGCTTAACGCTCCCTCCCAACCTGCACTGTTAATTCCAGGGACATCTTAAAGATTTTGGAGGCCCTCGGCCGAACACATTATGGGAGCCCCTGTTCCGAACAACTTTTCATTTATGATCCAATATAAGCTCTTTCATGCCCTCTTTAGCCAGATCACTGACAGTGCACAGGCACACTCTTCCAAATTATAAATGTGTTTAAATGTAACATTTAGAAATAGTGAGTGTGTTTTCAATATTGTAATACAGCAGCAGCTCATTAATACTGAGCATAATCTTTGTGAAACCCTCACATTTCTCATATGTTAGGTTCTGTTTTGATCAAAAATAAACCTTTTTTATGCATGTACCTTAAACACAAGATTTCTCTGTAAGATGTCTATAATAGACTCTCATACATCACCCACATAAAAAATAAATTAAAGGAAAATAGTATTTGAAACAATCTGTGTAAGAATTATTCAAGGTCATCAGAGCAACAGCGGCAACTCCCCTCCCCTGCCAGAAACAAAAAATGAAACAATAATGAACCTGTGTTTATTATCATTTATTTTTCTGTATAAGGCCGCCTATGGGGTGATGCGCCAGGCCTGGCAACCAGAGGGGGATTGGTAGGTGCAGTGGTTGTCAGTGAACATGACAGTTTGGCCGGCGGTCTAAGGCTGACCAAACCGTCCTGAACATTGAAACTCTCTCTAATCCAGCTGCATTGCTGGGGTGGCCACCATAAGTGTGGCAGGGTATGCTCAGACGTGAGTCCCTTGCTCACTTTGCCACTGGATTCAAGCAAGCCGGGTTGAAGACGGCTGGAATGCCAGAAACCGGTCCTCAGAAGCTTGTTTCCGGGCAAGGAAAGACATGGCTTGACAGTTCGGGCTGGACTGTTCCCATGAGGCACAGGGTCAGACTGATTTGCATATAGCCATATCTGAACTGGGGTGGCAGAGTGGGCTAAAGAACGGTGATGGATTAAACCCAGATCTTTTGACTGGGTGTGAGGGTTTGATTGATTTAGAAGCTCCGTCCATCACCACCACATTTTGTACCGCTTGTGGATTGCCGAAGGAGCGCTGGTTGGCGCACCCCCTCATGAAGTAGGACCGCTTGGCTGCCTGGTGGTAGAAGAGACCCTGCACGCACGAAGGTAGGAGGAGAGGGTGAACGTGGCCGACCCTGGGGCATGTATATAAAACGGCGGACTAGCCTGGATGCGCAGGGGCCCTATGGGAGAAGCCTGAAGTGTGGGCTGTGCCAGGATTGCTGCATGTGAGAGACTCTTTGGAAGCACTCCAGAAGCGGACACCGCGTTCGTTGAGGCCTTGAACTGAGAGCAGAGCTCTGGATTGAGGGTGATGGCTCGGTGGGATTCCAGTTTCTTGAATGGAAAAGTGTAGTGGATAAAAGCCCCCTCCTGTGAGACTAGAGGAGCGGCTGAATAGACATAGAGGAACTGGTATTGAGGTGCAGGGCATGGACTAGTGGCCTCCCATGTTAACTGCGGCCTGACGGCTTTCCTGAGAGCTGGTGTTGGAGCCAGTAGAGCATTCACTGCCAGCATACTTTGCTAAAGAATAGGCCGGAGACCTCAGCCCCTCCATAAGATACCATTGCGCACTGGTGGTACGACTGGAAGACGGACGCGCCACATGCTGGTAGCCGTTGTGGCTGACTTCATAATCCTGATGAACACTGTCATAAGCGGAGTGGTCCAAGTGAAGTAACAGGCTCTTGGGGGCAGAGATGTTGACGCGGTGTCTCCAGGAGTACTACGCGCTGGCTTGGTCACTTCCATCAGCAAGTTGAGGCAGTCCCTACAGAGCTGCCCTTTCCCCTCACCCGGTGGGCTATTTGGTGGCACGCGGCCATAACAACGGGCGGAAGGGGTACCAGGGCCAATGCTTGGTCTAAAGCAGGAGAAAAAGGCAACTCCCCGCAATCAGAGAGGGAAGGTGGGGCAGCTGCCCCTACGCAAGGCCCGGAGCCCACTCTTCATGATGTCATGGCAGCAATTGGTGGGGTGCGTGCTTCGGTGAACTCGGTCACTGTGGAGGTCTCTCTAATCAGAGCTGACTTCAGGAAAATAGATGAGAAGGTCAAAGAAATCAAGATAGTTACTAGTGCCCTGCAGGTGGATACATCAGAATTTCAAATGCAAATGCTGGAACTGCAGAAGAAGCAGGAGAGAATGTCACAACAGCTTGATGATTACGAAGGCAGGGCCTGCCAAAATGACATTTGTATTTTAGGAGTTCCGGAGAGAACGGAGGGGCCGGCTGCTGACCTATATGTAGAGGATCTCATTATGAAACAACTAAAACCTAAGACTCTGTCCAGCTATTTCTCTATCGAAAGAGCCCACAGGGTGCCGGGTGGTAGACCAATACCGGGGGCACCCCGAGGCCCCTTATTGCTCGGGTGTTCAACTATCGAGCCATGGACATTATCCTGCAGACTGCACACTCCAATCCTCCCTTAAAGAATGATAACTATGAGGTGGTGTTCTTTCCGGATTTCACGGCCGAGGTTCAGGCTCAGCGCCGTAGCTTCCAGGTGGTGAAGAAGGAACTGAGAGATCGAGAGGTGAAATATGCGATGCTCTTCCCTGCGCGGTTGCGAGTTGAGTCAGACGGCAAGTCATGGTTCTTTGACTCACCGGAGGCGGTATGGGAGTGGATGGAGGGCTGGAGCATGGTAGGAAGCCAAAGGAGCGATCGCCCTGGTAGACCTGGCCAGCAAAGAGGTATCCGCATGGAGGCGGCGAACAATGGCTCAGCTGAGGACGACAGTCAGCTGATGGAGCACGACTGGTGGCCCTCTCTGCAAGGATGGAGAGCTCAAATCCAGCTGAAAGTGCAAGTAGAGGGGTGAAAAGGGGGGTGGAAAAGCCCATTGTTACAAGACTTTCTTACACTTAGGGACCTAAGGATATGATACAGACTGATGGGTTTCATTGATGTGTTCTGAACAGGTTTAGATATCGTTAAGTATGGATGGCTAAACTACAAGTCAATTGTGATGTGTACCTGCAGGGAGGAGGGTCACTTCACCCCGTGCATCTTTAGCATTTCGGGAGGGGAGAGAGGCACTCTGTGATGTTTATGTGTGGGTAGTTCCAAATACATGGGCAGGGGGGCAGGGAGGGGGGATGGGATGGGAGACAGGGGTGAGGGGTGTTTTGTAGTTCCTGATTGTTTTTTGTTCTACAAAGTGGTTGTGAGATCCTAACACAAGTGATTGACATACTGACAAGTAGGTGCTTTTGTGATGAGTTAAAATGTAAATGTAATGTTTCGCTATGCAATGAGTTCCATGTTGGCTTTGAAAGGGACAGACATAAGTATGAAGCTGTTGCTTTTAACTGCAGGTTGCGTCAGGAGATATTTGCTGTACTGTGGACCTGTCACATAGTAGCCACTACAGGGCTATGGGATTAGGATAACAAGGGAGTAGTGCTCTCGGACTGGGTGACAAGATTAAGAGAGGGATTGCCCAACAGTATCTTAAGAGGCAATCCCCGTACCTTGTGCTGCTGCAGGAAACCCACTTGGTGGTCAACAAAAGTAAAGCGCTTACTAGGTGGGGATACCAGCTCCTGGTGCATGCAGATTATACAACTGGTTCTAGGGGAATGTGCATTCTGATTAAAAAAGGCACACCCTTGATAGTACACAAGACATGGACAGACCCGGGGGGGAGGGGGGGCGGTTTGCTGTGGTCAAGGCTCAATGGGGAAGGAGAGCTCTCAATGTGGCTTCTGTTTATCTGCCACCGGCACTTGGTAGGGACGCCTTAACAGATCTGGGCAAAGCATTGACTAGACTCCCTAACGGTACATTGATAATGGGCGGAGACTACAATATGACGATGGATCATATGACCGATAGGTACCCGCAAAGACAGGGGGCCAGACCAAATGAACTTAAGGCAGGCAATGGGCATTTCAGATGTGGGTAGGGAGCTACAAACATCAGATTACAAATATACGTTCTTTATTAGTATGCATGGTAGTCTGTCCCGAATTGATTATTTTTTAACGTATACAGCCTCCATAGGTAACTTTAGAAACCCCCAGATGTTACCCAGGGGTATTTTAGATCACTCCCCTGTTGGGGTTGGGTTTACTCATGGGGAAATACAGACGCGGAATACTATAATGATTAACCCGTGGCTGTTGAAAATACCTGATATCAGGGAGAAGTTTTGTGTGCAATCCGGAAACTTTCTAACCGAAAATATGGGATTGGTAGAATCGGCGCAGGCCATTTGGGAAACATATGAGGTGGTCTTAAAAGGATATGCCCTGTCACTTAAAAGTAAGTATATTACAAACAGGTGCCAGATTGTGGTCCAACTGGAGGAGGAGTATTGGGGGCTTGACGCAGAACACGCATGCACTCCCTCAGAAGAAACACTGCATAGTTTGACCCTGAAACAAGATGAGTATAGATTCAAGGCGCGTCACGTGAACACATGATGGCCAAGCATGGTGCTATCCAGTATAGGTTGTACTAGCTGGGAGATAGGGCGGGGAAGACGTTAGCCTGGTTGGAAAGGAGGGCGCTGGGTATGAAGTGGGTGCCCCAAATAACGTTGCCTAGCGGAGAGGTCCTCCACCACCCCAGGGATATCACAGAAGCATTTGCAGGATGCTTCAAGGGAATGTATTCCCCTTCCACTACGTATACAGCAGAGGACTCATGCCAGCTTCTAGCTGATAGTGATGTGCCAACTCTCTCGGACTAGATAGGGAGGTGTTGGATGAAGATCTGACAAATTAGGAAATGCAGAGAGCTATAGGCCAAATCAAATCTGGGAAGGTGATGGGGCCAAATGGCACCCCCCATTGAGTTCCTTAAGGTAATGACCCCTCAGGTTGTCCCACACATGCGGGCAATGTATGTGGAGAGTTGTGAGAAGGGAGTTCTGCCAGCAGATCAGCGTCTTGCTAGCATTGTTGTTATTCATAAAGAGGGGAAGCCATTGGATGATTGTAGTTCGTACAGACCAATCTCGCTGATAAATGTGGAAGCAAAGATCTTAGCAAAAGTACTTGCTACGTGACTCGGGCCAGTAATTTACTCCCTGGTCCACCCAGATCAATCACGCTTCATGCCTCGGAGAAATACGGCTCTTAACATACGCCGGTTGCATAATGTGTTGGCCCGTAGGGATTTTCTGAGAGAAGATGCGGTTATATTGTCCTTGGATGCCTCCATGTCATTCAATTTGATAGAATGGCCATATATTTTTGAAGTTCTCGTGAGGTTTGGGTTACGCCCTAAATTTATAAGATGGGTGAAGCTGCTGTACACTGATATCCAGTGGCAGGTGAGAGTTAACAACTACACATCCTGTAAATTCACACTATGGAGAGGCACCAGACAGGGGTGTCCACTGTCCCGATGCTGTTTTCCCTTATGCTGGCGCCCCTGGAGGCTTGGGTCCGTTGTGATGTGATGGTTAGGGGTCTCCGATGGTCATTGGAGAATATCCCTATATGGCGATGACATATTACTCTAACTTGCCTCCCCATACAAGTCCATACACACTGTTCTCAATATTTTTTTAAACTTTGGGAAGTATACGGGATACTCAATTAACTGGTGTAAATCTGTGTTGTTTGTAGTACATGGGCAAATTCCCCGTCTCCCGAGAGAATGTGCTTTAGTGGTAGCAGTAGACGGCTTTAAGTATTTGGGAATCTTTATCACGTCAGATCCAGCTCTCTTTTGCAGCCGCAATTGGCTAGATTAAAAACGGATGTTAAACAATGACGATCGCTGCCTCTATCTTTGGTAGGCCACGCTGCTCTTTTTAAAATGTTGGCGCTCCCGCGATTTTTATATATTTTCTAGAACTGCTCACACCGGATTCTGGCCGCGTACATTGTTGCGGTTTAGGGGGAGGTACTTACTCTGTTATGGGACGGTAAGGCCCCTAGGACTTCAGAAACGAATGAAGGGATGGTATGACGGGGGTAGCGTAGCCGGACATCAGGTTGTATTACTGGGCTTTTCAGCTGGTCGCCGTAAATTACTGGTTGTATGCTCTGCCGTCAGACCCGGCCTACGGTTTAGACAGGTACCAGATGGATCGCTCAGGCTGTCTGGGTGCCCTGTATTCCCGCACCAAAAAAGAAAGATACATTGGCCCAACACCGCGGCTGGTATGGGCTGATGTCCTCACTAAGGCTACGCCATTATGGTACGCACAGAAATTAGGCATTCTGTGCTATCAACCAGAATTTGATAGGTGGGAGGTCATAGGTATCTCGTCAGTGAAAGATCTGGTTAAAAAGGGATCAATATTCAAATGTGAGGATCTCCAGGGGAGCTACCAAATGGCTCCGAGGGAGGTTTTCAGATACCTGCAAATTGGACATCCTTGAGGGCGGCCTTCCCGAGCTGCGAAGACATACCAAACTCGTCGCCTCTGGAGGATCGCTTGCTGGATGGGCCACTGCAGTCTAAGGCGATCTCCCTAACTTCTAAAAAACTTGTAATAATTTGCCGGATACATTTGGAAAGCTTAAGGAGAAATGGGGGAAAGACTTAGGACTGATCATCGAGGAGGATTGGCGACTGGCTCTTATGTCACCTAGGAAAGCGGCTACCATGCTTAGATTCAGACTAATACAACTTAGGATTTTGCACCACTCCTACCTGACCAGGACAACGCTGGCCAAAATAGGGTCTCTGCAAGATAACCTATGTTTGAAGGGTTGCAGGCAGCAACCTACCTTTTATCACACACTGTGGGAATGCCCGCTGGTGCAGGATTTCTGGGAGAGGGCCACAAATCAAATGCAGTCTGCTCTAGGGAAGGCTGTGACCCTGACGCCCCGACTGGGATTGCTCAACATAAGGGAGGACACAGATCTGACTGAAATCGAACAACAACTGGTGACACTGGGGTACACATTAGTAAAAAGGGAACTGGCAAGGGGGTGGGGCTCCGCCTACTGTGTCGATGTGGCTGAAAGAGGTCGACAGGTGCATGATAGCAGAGAGAAAAGTCTTTATAACCAGAAGATGCCCGAAGAAATGGGATAAAAAATGGCTGAAGTGGAACAATCATGGGGGAATTTGTGTATCACCTACAGTAGAACTGGACATGCGAAGAAATATGGATAGAGATGTAACTGTTTAACAGAATATTTTCCCAGCTTTTGTAACATGTTTGGTGAAGATTGTAACCTGCAGTTATTATGTGTAGAAGATGTATTCTTGTCTGACACGCTTCACTGTCAATAAAAACAAATAACTTTTTTTGTTTTAAAGTCTATTGCCTATTTGAAAAGTATTTAAGTAAAGTAACTAATCCTGAGGTAGTATATTTTGATACCTTGTTGGTTCTAAAATAAAACAACTATATCTTTTGATGCAAAAACAAAAAGTGTGCAGTACTGACCTTTCCTTTGAACCAAATGCAGCAGCTTGCCAGGCCCTAACCTTCTCTTTTCATATGCGTGAGTCACCCCTAATGTTATGTTATGTTAGGCAATTTGTAAAAGCGCATGGCTATCCCAACAAAGGGTCGTCCCAGCACTGGTGATCAAGGAGAAATGAGAATGCATTGTAAGATACTGAAACAACCATGTCTTTACTGCCTTTCTGAATGCCAGCAGATTGGGAGTACTCCTGCTGTCAAGAGGCATTGAGTTCCATAAAGTAGGGGCTAAGACTTTGAATGAATGGCCTCTGACTCTGGCTCTACAGGAACGTGGCACCAGCATCAGGTGTAGATCTGCAGAGTGCAGAGCACGGGATGGAACATAATGGTGGCCAAGGTCTCTGTGAATAGCAGGTGGGAACCTGCCAGAACTTTTTGAGTAGCACATAGTGTTTAAACCTGATCCTTTGCTTCCCGGGTAGCCAGTGGAGTCCATGCAGCACCCCTGAGACCAAGCTATACTTAGGCAGCACAAATAAAGTGTGTGTTGCCACATTTATGGTGCATTGGAGCCTATTGATCATGGATTTGTTAGCACAAAGCAGGATGCTGTTACTGTAGTCTCACCTCGCCAGGATCGTGCCTTGCACATCCAGCTGTCGCGTGTGTGGCTCAAACAGACCCAGAATGGGTTTGAGTCTGCGAAAAATACCGAAGCTGGTCCCTGCCACAGACTTGGCATGCTCCTCAAATGACAGCATGGTATTCAGCCGGATGCCAAGATTGTTTACCAAAGCTTTAGGCGTGGGAGGACTACCCAGCACTGGTGGCCATCAGTTGTAACCCCAGAGGTGAGGGTCTCTGCCAAGCAGGAGGATCTCAGTCTTAGATTAACTTAACTGAAGACATTTCGCCTCCATCCAGCCTGCTATGGCTGCCAGACCCTCCTGAAATTTAATCATGTCCGGGCAGGAGTCCTTGGTACAAGAAAAGATCAGTTGCGTATCATCCACTTATGACACCAACTGTATGTTGCGAGTTTTTGGCAACAAGGCCAGCGGACAGACGTAAATATTAAACAGGGTCGGACCTAATGCCGACCCCTGTGGGACTCCGCAGCACAAGCACTTTTGAGGGACAAGGGATTCAAGCACGTGAAACCTGCATTGATGTTTTTACAACTTATGGTGTCCCCTATAGTGATGTTTGGGGTTGCAAACTTTTTGGTAACGTCTATACGTGCTAAACGGAATAGACTGCGGAGAATCCCAATGACGGAATGTATAGAGGGCTAGTATAACTTTATTCCTACAAGAATAGCCGATTTTTGGGATTAATTAACCTGGTCAAATGAAATTATATGTAACTTTCATTGATATGATAGATTTAGGATACATGAAGTTTTTTAATTGTTTTTAATTGTTTCCTACTTAACTGTTTTTATTGGTTTTTTTACTTCCTAGCATTGCCCATTAATGAATTGAGTCGTTTTATAATTGAATTGTATTGATGATTTGTTTATATTTGTGTATATTTATGTATCTGTATGAGTAGTATACTTTTATGATTTTAAAATAATCGAATAAAGTATTTTTGACTCTGACTCTGACACAAGGGGTGTGTCTGAGATTATAATGGGGGAGCAATGACCTGGAAGGACCTGTCGCACAGAAAGGAGAACCAATCAAGGGCACTACCTGTGACACCGATCTCACGCAGCCATTATATCAGGATGCTATGTGAGACTGTGTTGAAGGCCGCACTGAGATCAAGCGAAGTCAGGTTGCCCTCTGCCATGGAGGCTCTTAGTTGTTCTGTTACCACTAGTAAAGCTAACTCTGTGCTATGCTTAGGATGGAAGCCATTCTGGGAAGGGTCTAGTATGGAGTAAGACTCCAAATCCTGCATCAAAATGCCATTCACATAAGATTCTCGAACTTTGGCTTAGAATGGCAGGTGCGAAATTGGGCAGTAGTTCTCCGGTCTAGAGGCATCAAGAGAAGGTTTCTTCAAGAGTGCTTCAAGATTTGAGGAACCTTGGAGTTAGAAAGGCTAAGGTTAATAAGTTCCAGGCAACTGGGCAGGAGCAGTCATGATGCTGGACAAAAAGTTCAGGCTTGAGGGGGCCATCGGGGGACCCTGATTTAATCTTCTCAACTAAACGCTGGAGGCCGTCTAGAGTAACAGAAGGGAAGGAGTACAGAGAGTTGGCTCCATTACATATAGACCCCCCCCACAACCTCATAGAGGCTTCACACTTCACATGGAAGCTATCGTAGATGCCCACAACTTTATTGATAAAGTAGGTGGCCAATACCTCGCACTGATCATTATAGGTGATGGAGTTGTCACTAGGCACTGGAGATTTCACCATATCCTTTCAATAGGGAAAAAATAGTTTCGGAGGGAGTGTTGCTTATCAGCAAAAAATGTGGCACAAGTTTTTCAAATCAGTTTATGATAGGATTTCCTAGTGATTATGTACTAAGATTTGGCCACAGGGCAGTAGGAGAGTCTCCAACAACGCTCAAGAATTTTAAATTTTTTTCTGGCCTTAACAAGAGACTCATCAAACCATTCCTGGGAATTACCTTTCTTAGGGTAGGTCCACTTGGCAGGAATGCACTTATCTAGTGCCTGATTAATCCAGTTCCCAAAGCCAGCACTAGCCATCTTGACATCCAAGGAAAGAGTAGGCTGAAAACTGGCAAGAATATTATAGAAGAAAGGATGATCCAACTTCTGCCAAAGACGTTTGTATATAGCATTCCGCCGACTTTGATTTTTAGAGCCAGTAAGATGTAGTGAAAAACCTATAAGTGATGGTCTGTCCAAACCATCGGAACCAATATTGGGGTCTATGTGAGCAGAACGTTGGTTAACACAGAATCAAACAAATGCCCCACCATATGCGTGGGTCCAGAGACCAGTTGATTTAGTTGGTATGCAGTTTTTCAATGGAGGACAGATAAGCTTTATAGGTTGGTGTCTTGCTTTACAAATTACACTCTAGATTGTATTTAAGAACCACAGAAAGGAATCCTCTTTTTCTTGTTAGTTGGTATGCAGCCAAATCATTCAAAAAATTGTGTGTCTGGGTCCTTTTGGACTCCAGATGTAAATTCTGGTCGCAAATAATAGCGAAGTTGGCCAATTGTAGTGCAAGGCTACTAACTGCATTAAGGTAAGCACAAGGTACCCCTGTGGTCAGGGTGCAGTGTATGTTAATGGTAGGACAAGCCCTGATGTGGGTGATATGTCCGGATAGTGTAATACTGCCAATTTCCTTTTTCACTATTGAAAGGCAATCTGTCCAATAGGATAGAATGAGAGTTCATTTATAACAGCAACTTTCCATGGGGACAAGATAGGAAGTTAAAGTTTAGTATGTCTGAACTCCGACTGTAAAGATGCAATTTTTATTAAGGATGATTTTTATTGAAAATACCACTTTTAGAAAGTGGGTATTTTCTTGCTTAGCCATCCTATGTGCCTTTGCCACGGTTGCGTATTGACTGTCTGGCTTTGGAGTGACAGGGGCTGGGGATGTGCATTCTGTTCAGACAGCCACCGGGCGGTGAGGTGTGTCCTGTCTTTCCAGGGTAAGTCAGGGATGGGCTTAATAGACCTAGGCTTCATTCAGAGTAGGGGGAGGAGATTTCTTCCACACCTGAATGGGCATTGTCTGCTTTGGACAATGATGTCTCCACCTCCTGCCAGGCAGCTGCGCCAGAGAGGACAGAACTGGTTTTGACTGGGCAAATAGCTTCTTTGCCACCAAAGAACAAAGGAACTGATGCAATAAAAATTGGGGCCCAGTCCCCAGACTTTTGGATTACTTCTGGAGTTCAAGACAAACCTCTGCCAAGGAGTAGAGCTGGGAGAAGCTGGTGGAGAAGTACTGCCCCTGTGCTGTGTGCAGTCTGGGGTTGGCCTACAGTGGCAGGTTCTGCCAAGGAGAGGAACTATGTGTGTACCCTGCTTGAAAGGTATCTCCAAGGGCCTGCCCGCTGTTAAAGATGTCTCAGGAACAGCAAAGACCTCACCATCCCTCTGGGCAACGTCTCTGGAACCACTAGTTTCAATTGCGGCAGAGGACAAGAGCAGCTGATTCCATCACTGAGCTCGTCGCTGGTTTTGTGTCCTGAAGGCACCGCCGCACTTCGCACCGCATCCCTGGTCTCACCAATGCTGATGGGTGACCGCCACTGAGCCGCTGCTTCCACCGTGCCAGGTGGGCACCACAATATGTACCACCTCACTTCACTCTGCCCAGACGTCATTGACACTCTCACTGCCCGACCTGAACATCGACCGGCTCCATCGCCAGCAACATGACCTGGCAGCACTGCATCGAATACCACCTCACTCCGCATTGTAAACATTGGCCACACCGACTTCGTTGGATGATGGGCACTAAGCCACTGCCTGCACAGCACCGTGACGGTACGCTGCAACGCTTCCACTTCACATTACACCCGCAACGGTTGTCCCGACCTACTCGTATCCACAGGATCGACTGCAACAAGAATGGTACTGTCTACAAGTCTGTTGACACTTTAGCTGGCACGTAATGATGAGGTCAGCTGGAACTCTTAGACTCTGTCATTGGCAGCATCGCGGTAGCCCCGGACGGAGCTACTGACTCAGAAGAACTGTGTTTTTAAGATAGTTCTGAAATTAAAAGGATATCTTGCAAACTACTTATTTTACCAGTATTGTATGTTGGATTTGTGTGGCTTTTGATCTTGTTAGTCTAGATAAAGATTTGCTATTTTTCTAAACTGCTGTGGTGTTCATTTGTAGTGTTTTCACTGTGTTACTGTATGTGAGCACAAATGCTTTGCACATTGCCTGAGTTAAGCTTGTCTGCTCGTGCCAAGCTACCAGGGGAATGAGCAGTGGTTATTTTAGAAGTGCATCTCCCTTACCCTCATTGGAAAGAAGGATCCCTACTTGGTCAAAGGTGCAAACCATTGTCAACTAAAGACCCCTAGTGGGTGACATTGGTTAAAATAAGGTGTAGATAAAGCACACATTAATTCTAACAAATTCTTTGTCTCAAATTTAAATTGAGAAATCTCAACTTGGTACATGTGATGTCAAGGTTTTTGGTTCATTTTCATGTTGGGCAAATTAACAATCAGGAAAAATCAAATGACACTAGCGGTACAAGTGTAATACTTCAGACAAATGAAAACTCATGGAAAATATGTGACTTACATGCAGTGGGTCCGCTTAAATTCAAAGTGCATAGCTACGCATATGACAGTAATCACGAGCGTTACAAACATGTGCATATATGTTTATTTTGTAGTCGCCAGGGTAAGTGTGGTGTTTGGCACCTGAACCAGGAGACCTTTCTTATGAATAATGCAATCCTCTGCACACGACATGCACATTCACCTTCAGTCAACTTTCAAGTGAGCAAGGCTATAGCACATGACTCATCCTGTGTTGTCATTCATCACCTCGTTTGCATCTCCTGCGTTCTGAACGCCTGTTAGGCATTCCTGATATGGGCCCCAGGTATCTGTTGGGCAGCTGCATGGAGGCATGTTATTTTGCAATATATCATGTAAGTGTGCCACTCTTTCACAGTAGGTGAAAGAGTGACAAGAGGCTTATAGCCACAAGGAGCTAGCTGACCCTCAGGACATCCCTGTTATATTCCAACAGTGCTGTCAGTAGTGTATGGGGTACTAGCGCCCCCCATGATCCCTCTATGATATGGTATATTGCCAGCTAGAATCAGTGCACTCCAGGGCAGAGCAATGCTATGTGTTCAAAACCAACCTCATCTGTCCTGCAACACGAGCATTGGGAGTTGTCTCGTGGGCCATACTGGTATAAATATGATGGTGTGTAATATTCCCAATTGAGGTATTTAAAGTGTACAAGGCGATGCCATCTATTTAATGACACTGCATGGATTACAGAACAACAGTCAGCCCCATTCCATGCCTGGAATTACAATCTCTAGATCAGTGTGAATCTGAATGCCCAAGCAGCCTACCAGGTCAGGTGTCCATCCAAGTGGGAACTCCATCTGTATTATTGTTGTGGCATTGTTAAGATTAATATGAAGGATTTATCCCAGTTAATGCACAATCTGGATTGGCCACCAAAGAGAATGACTTTCCTGAAGACTGGCGAAAGGTTAAGGCCAGGGTTACAAGTATAGGAGTAAGTAAATCTTAGGCGGTTGAGTTGCATGGTTGTCTAGATGTAACGCAAGTTACTGCCCAACTGAAGTCCAGGGCTGCACTTCCCTGCATCAAGCTCTGTCGTGACCTCCTTGTGTAATTTGGGAGTCTTGCACTGTCTGTTTTACCCATAGTGCCGTATATTGTCAGGTCCAGTCAGTTGCATGGATTAAGTGTGCAGGCACTAGGCATGGAGTTCCAGGACCTCACAAGGTTCCGTCACAGCTGGCCTCCACCGAAGCTTGCAGATCGCAAGCAAGCCAATAATGAACTGTAGCCACTAGAACAATACTCAGAATTGATGCCCTCAAGCGCATCCAGTGGGTTAGACCAGTCAGTGTTCACATGTGGAGAGGATCTTAAAGTACAGGCCAGAGTACAGACCAACACATCCTAGAGAGAAACCAGTGGTGCAAATCAGCCACCAGCGCAATGCCATTCATTGTCAGTGGATAAGTGCTAGCCAGCGCGCTGCTGTAGAAAAGGCCAATCAGGCTCCAAGCCATGCAGTGGACCTCTACAAGTGAACAAGGTCCCCGGGGCCTATGCAATTTCAAATCTCCTTACCAGCTGATGGAGAAGGGGGAACAGCGTCACCAAGAGCTGTTTTCACTGGTAAATTACGACAGCAACAGGGTCCCCGGGGCGTGTATGGCAGGTATTAGGAGTATAATTGGTGGCACAATGGCATAGGATAATACTGGATAGTGGATGCAGCCAAAGGAGCTCGCCTGAGAGATGGCCATGTTCAGGCACGCTCCGCCCCCTGGTGTGTCCAGGTTGATGCCTTTGTGATGTTGAGGTGATGAACTTAGACTTGTAGGAAATCACTTTGAGTTGAGTAAAGGTCCTGGAAGCCAGACTGGATGAAGAGGGGAGAAGTGGAAGATTGTTGGGTTGATAATTCATGTATTTATTAAACATTAGACTATTAGATTTTACTGTGCCTACTCAAAAAATTATTTGGTGAGTAGATCCCTATGTTGCTGATGCTTTTTCTATGAGATCTTTGTTGTAATTTAAGTTCTCACTCTTGAGTACACTACATGATCCTGAGGAAAGTATTTAATCTATCTGTGCTTTAATTACCACATATCCCAAATATTGGTTGAAATAAGAAAATATAGAGTGACATCGTAGGGCTACAACCCTCCTCCTACTACAAAATTGCCAATAACTCAAAGCTATTACCTTCATTTTTACAGCAGTGTGGTGATCATAGATGAACAACAAAACAATACATACATTGTGCATGATGGCCCCAATTTCCCAATTGAGCCTTACCAATTGCCCTTAAGGAAACCTATGACCATCCATGTCTTCATTGTGCTGAGTGATAGTAAAGTGAAGTATAGGAAGATTTGGGTGTGGTGGGTATACAAAATTGGGATTTTGGCGGAGGTGATGGAATCCTCACACCAGCAACAACTACAGTCCTTGTCAGAATGAACCACAAAAGTAAGTAAATAAACCTATGCTTAACTCTATGGTAGCTTGGCATAAACGAAGTCCATTTTAACTTAAAGGCAAAGTGTAAAGTGTTTATGCACACACGAACAGCAATTAAGTGAAAACACAACACAAGAAAAACCACAAACCAATTTAGAAAAGTAGGATATATTTTAATAAATAAAATGAAATTAGAATGACAAAAATCCAATCAGTAAAACGATTGTTATATAATTCCAATGTTTTAGGTAAGTATAGCACCTAGAAGTACAAAGCGCCAATAGTGGCTATTTGGTCACACTGGAATGGGCAACGTAATACGTTCAGGCAGACCCTGGTGGAGCATGGGCTGGGCACTGGACTGAGGATGGCACGCTGAAGATAGTATCTTGTGTGCTTGGACTTGAGATATGAGGCCAACGATGGTCTGTGCTGCGCTGCGTCGATGTCACTGGAGCTGTCAAACAAGAGCTACGACATGAAGCCTGAGGTCAAAGTAAGTAGAGCTAGGTTGATGCTGATGAAACTACCTCGACGTCAAAGTGTGTCAAGCATCATCCGTTCCAATGGAGCCACTGTTCAGGAGCATGCGATGGGAAGACTTGCTTCGAGGCACGTTGTGCTGCCCCAGTCCCGATGACACCCCCAGTCAGGAGCTTGTAGTGTTCTTGTAGTTTAGAACAGGAGGTGAACTAACTGACCCTTGGTGTTGCTCAGGGCTCCTGAGAACAAGGAGATGGTTCAGTTCTCTTTAAGCAAGGGGACTCTAAAGCAGCAGGACAATCCTCTTCTCTTGGGGTCCTGGCAAGCCTCTAGCAGCAGAACGGTCCCCTGGTAGCAGCCGGGCAGTCCTCTTGGGGTCCAGGTAAGACTTTAGCAGCAGGGCATTCCTCTGCAAAAAAAAAGGTAGCTCTTCTGGAGTCTTCAAGGTCTAGAAGCGTTCTGAATAGTTGGTCCGAGGGTCCACTATTTATAGCCGGTGCCAGCCATTAAAGTGGAGCAAATATTCATGATACCCTAATATCAGATTCTGTAAAGTTCCTTTCTTCCCTTGCAGAGGCCCCATGTAGCTTAGGGTGACACAAGATTTGTGTCAAGTTCACTTGAGTGTGCAGGAGGCCGCCCTTTATATGTAAGTGGGACAGGGAACAGCTTTGCTCTTACCCATTCAGTCATGGTGGCCCATCCTTCTCACAACACGATTGTCTCACTCTCTGAGAGAAATAAACAAAGCTTAACAGCAGGGCCAAGTGACTCAGGGCACTGGCAGTCAGCACAAAATGGTTAGACCAATAAAATGTCAACTTTGTAAAAGTGGCATTTTCAGAAGTGTGATTTAAAATCTGACTTTACCATTAAAGAGGATTTTAAACTACAATTAATTTGAGACCAAACTTGATTTTAAAACCTGTTCCCAATCAAACGTTACCAGTTGATAACTATAATAAGGTAACCCAGTGTTAGTCAATAGGAGAGATAAGCCTTACAGTAGACAAAAACAACTTTAGGAGTTTTCATTACCAGTACATGTAAAATTTAAACTCTCATGTTCTACCTTTTAAATACCATGCACCCTGCCATATGGGCTTTTTATGGCCTGCCTTCCTGGTGACTTATAAGTAGTAAAAAGAAATGTTTAGACCTGGCAAATGTTTTATTTTGCCAGGTAGAAATGGCAGTTTAAAACTGCGCGATGGGCTGCAATGGCAGGCCTGGGACATGTTTAAAAATCCTACTCAAGTGAGTGCCACAATAAGTGCTTCAGGACCTCTGCCTCTAGTGGCACCTAATCTACAGGCTCTGGGTACCATATATCAGGGACGTACAAGTAAATTAAATGTACCTATCAGGAATAAGCAAATTTTACTACGTTTTAGGTTGGGAGCACAATCACTTTCAAACTATTTAGCTGTGGTAAAGAGCACAGGGTCCTAATGCCAAAAAACACAAATTAAGCATATGAAGAAATTGAAAGCAAAAAGCAAAATGTTTGGCGTGACCCTGCTAAGAGGTCCAGGTCCAACTCTCAGTGGCTATAAAAAAGTTGAAAAGGGCATAAAATCCCCCAATGTGGAGAAGCACAGCAGGACAATGGAAGGACACATTGAAAAAGGTTGGGTGGAATTGAGATGAGTACCATGTGTTAGAGAATGTAAATTATGTTGTGGAAGATAAGAGCTATTCATGGGCAGTGCTAGCAATCCAGAGGGAAGCAAATGTATTCATCAAGACAAAGCGGGCAACAGTGTCAAATGCACTCAAAAATCAAACAGATGTTGAATTTAGACTTGTAGGCAGTGCTTAATTTGAGTCAGTGTTTTCCGGTGCTCAACGCCTGTTAAGGACACATAAATTCATGGGGAGATTAAATGATTTGCCCAGAATCACAGGATGTTGAGCCCACACAGAGACTCAAACCTGGTTCCACAGCTCCGAAGTCGTCCACTCTGGCCATTACACCACATCCTCTCCCCACTTTAATGGTTGTGTTTTAGGCAGTGCTAACAGGAGAAATGAGCTGGTGCAAGCTGCCTCCTTGTGAGAGCCCCTGCACTTCTGTTTCATACAAATTAACCACTGCTTCAAGAAGAGCAGATACTGGAAGAAAGACTGTCAAGTATATTGCTGTTGGTAAATTAGCTAGAAGATTGTTAAAGGTTGTGGGTGAGCAACTTAAGGAATGTATCATCGTCCTCAAAATGTACCAATTAAATAAAAACATATAGAAGAGTCTGCGAGTATTGATTTAAGGCAATTACTTTAGGCAGAGGGAGGAAAAGTAGCAAGAAAAAGAACAGATAGATGGAGAATGCAGTGCATTTCATATCCACTCCCTCACAACTGCGGCTTGCTTTTGCTGTGAAAGATAAGGCTCTGAAGAGAAGTCTTAACATTAACCTAGTGTTGTGTTCTAAATGCAGATTAAATACAGTTGCAAGGTCATCCAAAGTTTGGGCCCTTTGGTCAAAATGTTGAACTACCTTGTGGTGGTACATTTCGGGGTGGGGCACGAAGATCTCAGATTTTTGGGTGAAAAAAATTAGGAATATGGTCTACTAAATGTGAAGTGAAAAACAACTAGAACATGGATTAATGGACAGTAATTTAACAGTACAGACGAGAGCGAGTAAAAACCCAACACTGTTTAACCAATGCTGTGCACATTTGCAATTTATTCTTAATATGTGCAAAAAAAGACATTTTGCACTGTTGCTCAGTGGAGATCTCGTCCATGCTTGGTTTACAATTGACTAACACCCGTGCAAAATTGCACAACACTTGTGCATTTTGTCTCTATCCAAGCCGCCTCCATTTGCTCTTTGTAACCACATTTTAAAAAAGTACTGACCTTTTTCACTCGGAGTTGCAAATTCTGTGAACTTTATACATTGATGCATTTAGGGAGAGTTGTCACCACCCCGCCTAAAATCTTTTTGTAAATTCTCCCACCTAAACCTTTTTTGTTGGAGATGTTCCATGAACACATTTCCTGCTGATAATTACTACTGTTAAATGCAGATTTCGATGGCTACTTTTCCACAAAAATTTACTTTCAGTAAATTTTTACTTGTTTTAAGATAATGTTTTTAACTTTTTTAAGTTTATTAAATTTCTAAGGTTTTGTAGCATGTTTTACGCATTTGTAGGGGAACAGTTTATTGTGCATATGACTAATCTAACTTCCATTTTTAAGATGAAACAATTGGCTTAAGCATCCCACTTGACACCTCGCTGACATTTACTCTCTTGAAGTATGAATGATTTGCAATTAAATAGGACTCACTTCCAAATTTGTAGCTGTAGAAATGTTATAACTTTCTCTTTCATGAACATACCTGGAAATCAGACGCCAAATCGTATTTTTAAACCTTGAAGTTGGAAAGAGGGCATGACAACTTGAAGAGCGCTAGGTTTCAAAATATAGCCCATGATTTCCATACTTTGTATTTTGTTTTTCAAATAAATTGTCTCTTTTCCGCTATAGATGGACTTAGGCGATGCATCTTTTCTTCTTTAGCAAGAGAAATCGAGTAGGAGGCAAATGGATGAGAAGAATTGGCACAGCTGCGTGGATGCAGATCAGACCACTCAGCACCATCCCCATTAAAAAATGCAATCGCTATTTCAAAATGTGTGGGTTTTTGAAACATTGCTTTTTCAGTGTGTGACTGATTGTGTGACACACTATTGATTTACCTTCTCGTGTTATGACGGACACAGGTCACTGCGAATGAGTTGCCCCAGATCACACATTTCAGGGTCAGTGATATACACATTCCTAGTTTACCTATTAGACAATAACATTATAATCACACTAATGGGTCATTCCAGGTCACATGCATGGAGTGATAGTTGTTCATAGACTCATTTAAGGAGATAGACATGTTTATGAGTCGATTATTGGATTATGGTGTTAATCTAGTTAAACTGTACAATATATGGATACCGGCAATTAACTCATCTTCTTCTGTTACTCTTTTAATTCTGCACGCCTGCTCGGGTGCCCTCATATTACCATTGTGGGAGGAGGCGTTTCAAGGTGATTCATTCCCCTAAATTACTTGCTGAGGTTGTGAATTCAGCTTTTAGCTTCCAACTGGTATATTGTACTAAATTTCTAGTGCATACCGCAAGTGCATGCAAAATATGGACCTTTAAATATAGACAATATAGAAGTCAGAATTGTAATAAGCAAATATGAGCCATATAATTATATTGATCGACAATTATATTCATGCGTTATTATGTGCTATATCTTCCCAAGGATACTTTTCAATTAATGGGGAACTGGATTAATTACTATTGTAATTCTGTCTCAGCATAATTGGGGTATATTTTTATAGGTAGATTGCATTGTACAATGGCTGTTTTTCTAGTCCATGTATATGTAAGTATGTATGTATATATGTATATGGTATTTTTATTAGCGCAGACCTAGTCGAAATGAAGAGGAGCCCTGTACAGTATCACAGACAAGCATAAAGTTAACGAGTGATGGTAGAGGTAGCTAAATTGCGGGTGGTTAATGTATTGTGCTATAGTTTTCTTCGAAGATGTGAGTCTTCAGCTCTTCCCTAAATTGGAGCAGTGTTGGGGTGGTCATGATGGATACGTGGATTTTGTTACAGATCCTGGGTGCATAGATGGAAAAAGCATGTTGCCTAGTTTGTTCTTTTTAACACTTCTTAGTCTGCTGTCTGAGGGTATCCTGACTACCACTGTAATGAGAACCACTCAAGATGGCAATAGTGCTGCTGGTTATAATGCTTTTGTAAACAATACTGCTGGTTTAGAAAATAGTGGGCCCATAGAGTTCCATCAGGATAGGAGGGATTTTATCATACGTCTTCAGCTCTGGATGAGATCTTCTGCAGAGTGTAAGATGCCCATAAGGGCTGCCAGTGTAGAGTCTGGGAGGCCACGAAACAGGGTGTTACCACCATTCAAGGGAAAAGTACTTGAACCAGTAGTTCTGAAGTCACTTTCTGGAAGAAATGGTTTCACTTTCTTTAGAAAAAAGCTGGTACCATCCATCTTTGTATTTTTTGACGGTGTTTTGCTTGAAGGTGAGGTTGGTGTCCAGGGTGAATCCAAGTGACTTGTCATTGAGCGTAAGCTGGGGTTCGTCAAGGTTCATGTAAAGGAGCCAGGTTTGTACTGTTTCTTGTTTGTTGCCCTTGGCAACTAACAGCAATTTTGTCTTGACTGTTCATCTTCAGAGGTGCATCCATGTCTGAAGGATGTGCAGTGTTTTAGGTGCCTGATGCCTGAAGCAGAGAAGACTTTCAAGTAAATTGGACATTCAAGCATATTGGCGAATCTTGATACTCCTATCAATGAGTAGAGAATCAAGCAGCGTCATGCTGAGGTTGAAGATAACAGATGGTGTGGAACTCTGGGGGACTCTGCATGTGATAGGGATCTTTTGGGTCCTGGAGGTGCCCATGTGAACAAACTGGTTCTGGATGGAAAGGTAGGAGGAGAACAGTGAAGGGCATTGACCGTCAATCCACTTCAGGACTGAAAGCTGCATATGCTAAGGAAGATTAGACTGTAATGAAGGGAATTATCAAGAGGCAGGGGCCATACTAAGGGGCAGATTTACAAGCCCCTTGTGCCACCAGTATGTCACGTTTTGTGACATACTGGTAGCCCATGTTACTGCTCCATATTTACAAGGACAGGAAAAGCCACAGGAAAAGCCACCCTGTGTGGCTTTTCCTCTCCTTGTAAATATGACCCCTTTACACGCAGCACTTTGCGTGAAAGGGGCATTCAATGGGTGCTGCTATGGAACCAGACACATTTCCAGATTTAAGAGGAATCATAAATCTGTAAATGCATCTGAATGCTATGTCTCCCTAGGGGTGGCGTAGTGAGGCGCAATGAGGAGACATTTTTTATGTCTCCTTGTTTTTATCTCTTTCAATGTGTGCTGCATTCTACAGCACGCATTGAAAGAGGAAAATGCCTGTAGTGATTCTTTTTGTGTCCCTTCCTGCACAAAAACAATCTCCCCATGACGCAGGCATCCTTGCACCATGGTGTAAGGGTGCATACGTCAGCATATGGCAGCAGTTTGTGCGCCAGCGCAGAGGAGAGCACAGGTATTCAACATATTATAGTAAACATGTCACATTCTTGTGCTTCGTAAGTGCCGCAGCGTAGCGCAGCCAAAGGGCTTGCGTTACCGTGCTGTGGCACTTCCTTGTAAATCTGCCCTCCAATATTTTATCAAATTTCATTTTATTGATATCAGTTTTATTTAGCATGAGCTATACCCATAATGTGACCAATCGCTTCTACTGCACATTTCGCCGTTACTATTTCAAGCTCCATGTATTAGTTGAATACTGTGACACTAACATCAACAGAGTTTGTACTTACATATATGGGAGTTTTGAAACAGTGATTAGAGGAGTCACTCTCCATTGTAAGGTAAATGAGATTGCTAATACTGTGTTCTAGGAAATTCATTATCTGTGGCTAAAGGTTTAGGAAAGGCTGCATGATCGTTTGGATATTTTGAGGATACAGAAGAGGACAGCTGTGGTTGCTTGGGAAAAGATGTGCTAGTAGTGTTGTATGGGTGAATATTCTAACATTGGTGGCATCATACGTAATAAGTAGGAAGTAAAGTCATTGGCACAGAGTGTAATTAATTGAGTTGTGTCGATGTTGGTGATGGGAGGAACTGTATTCGCTGGCCAGGTTCCCAAATGGGGCTGTGAATGGATGAGGTGAGATGTAAGTAGTATGCAGATTTTGGTTTAATGAGGATTGTTTAAAAGAATGTAATGTTGTTCTTACAGACCAATATTCAACAAGATTAGTAAGATTTGATCCTTTTGTGAAGTATTGAATAATAGTGGCCACTGGCCTGAAAATAGTTGAGTTAACCCAGGGGCGAGGGCATGAAAATGTTGAAGTGAAGGGTCAAACAAGATAGAGTGTGTCAGATGCTGATCATATGACCCTTCTGTAGAAGTCATGAGCTTCCAGTAGAGAGTGGTAAATCAAATGATGATGTCTTGCCAGATTTGAGGCAGGTAGAGCAGATGTACATTTTTGAGATTGTGTAGTCTCTGAAAGAGGTGTGGTGGAGTTTGAGAAGTTCAGAGGAGCAACAGCTTGAACATGTAGATGAGAGAGGTGAAACCTGCCAGAGGAAAGTGGATGTGGATGAGTCATTGGTCAGAGAGAGTTGGTGTATGTGAGGCTTGTGATGAGAGTTTATAATACTGAGTTTGAAATCAAGCCCTGGGTGAGCCTAGTCTGAGGCACAGCCAAATGCTGCACCCAGGTCTTCAAATAATTAGTACACTGCAGTGGCAAACAAAATAATGTGGTGCTAGGCAATGGTGGTTTGTTTAGTGGAGGCTGTCATAAGCTGAGTGATGTGAGTTCCTGATGTGTAGATGGTTTTAATGAGGAGAGGGCTAACAACTTGACCCCTACACAAGTAATGGTGGAGGAGAAAAGGTGAAGAGAGTTTTGACTCAGTGGATGGTTGAGGGTGTGTCAGAGTAACTAGGCTGACGTCTACATATGATTACCGGTTAAGGTCTGGAGAGTGGCATATATGTCCAATGATTACAGCCAGTCCTCGGGATAAAGAGGAAGGCCATGGATGGTTAGATGGAAGCAGTGAGCCGGATGGAGCACAGTTAGTATAAAGCGGCTTGTCAAAACTGCTGAGTCTATGGGGAAATTAGGACAAAGAAATAAAAAATAAATATAAAAAGAGCAAGTGGGCTGAATCCCTGTTTCTTTTATAGATTGGAAGTGAAATGGAATCATGTAGGCATCAATGTGGTCAAAGATGTAAGAAGTCTTGTTGCAGAGCAATGTCGTGCTCCATTTGTGGAAGGATAATGACAATTTTTCTTCCTAATTGAGAACATTGTCTAGTCGATAGAGAGAGGGTGTGTATTATGAGTAGGGAAACTACGGAGTGTACTAAAGCTGGAGAAGAGCACTTTAGTGCAGGATGAGAAGTTACAAACAAAACTATTTGCTGTGGGGGAATATTGAATGAGTGATAGGCTGATAGGTGGTCAGACATGAAAACTATGTACTGAGTCATAGAGGCCCAGAGATCGTGAATGCTTGTAGTGATCCAAGGTTGGGTGTTGAGATCAAAATAAAGTTATCTGTCTTAAGAGACTCTGAAGCAGGAGCAAGCTGCACATTGTTTTTTACTGGCCCTATCAGGATTGCAAGTTCTGCTGTTTTATACTGAGATTTTGGCTGAGTAAAGCAGCTGCAATCTCTGTGTAAAAAACGCTGAAGTAAAAATATGATGGAAGTAGCACAGCAACATTAATTCTCATTCTGTTTCCCCACCCATAGGATTCCCAGGAACCACAGTAATGGTAGCCCAAAGAGCAGGGAAATAATATAGCTGTATATCCGGCATGCAATACCGGCCATTAATGGTCTGCTCCAGCGTTAAAGGCCCATGCCGAAGTCTAGGGCCTTTAACAAGGGAGTAGGACATTCATGCCAGTATAGCCCAGCTACGGGGCGCTATAAAGCAATTAGAACATTCCGTGACTGGAGGGCAGAATTTTCTAACAAATAAAATCCCTTGGGATCCGTGAGACCTTTATTCACAGCAACATTGGAATGTTTGAACTTTTACCTACCATTAGAAGTCTGAAGCACTCCATTATTTCCAACATTCCAATTTTCTAACATAGCCTTACAGCCCGCCATAGCGGGCTATACCGGCTATTAAAGGAACGCTCCAGCGTTAAAGGCCTGAGCCAAAGGTGAGGGACTTTAACATGGGAGCAGGACTTTATTAGCCGGTATCGTCCAGCTGCGAATGGCTATAAGGCTATTAGAACATTCTGCAACTAGAGGGCAGAATGTTCCAACAAATAAAACACAGGCCTCTCGGAGTTTGAGGGGTTTAAATTCCCTCAGGCTCTGAGAGGACTTTGAAAATAACATTAGAATGTCGCTTTGTTGGCCTTTGCCGGCCCATAAAAGCATGGAGCACTCCATTGTCTTCAATGGAGCTCCCAACATTCCAATATCCTAATAAGGATTATTACTGACAGCTCCTAAAGAGAACCTTAGAAGTTCTTCAAGCATGAAAAACGTCTTCATCTACTATGGGCATTAACTAATAGGAAGTAAAATGCTAGTGGGTTCAGTAAACATTATCCTGATAAAAAGCTCCCTCTTGCTCAAAAAGGCAATACCTGCTACTAAGTTTAGATGCATTACCCCGGGCCTTTAATATTATGTGACGAGGTTGAGGACCCTTGTTCTTCTCTCCATATTAAATGTGTGAAAACAATACTTGGAAATCCACCTACTGCTCCTTTCTGGGTTGTCCCATGTGCACTTTGTTGACACCATCTTCTTTAGGTCACATTTACAGACAGCTTTGGCTGGGTGTAGACAGGCCCATTGTTTTTAATTCATAACATATATTTAGAGTGAGCTTTTGGTCAGCTCTTGCTCTTGATTGAATCTCTTTGTTGTCTATCTCAGCTGTCTTCTCTTGTTTGATGGCTTTCCCCCCTGTTCTTGTGCTTGCCTCACCCTGGAACACATTCATAGTTCCTCTGTTGGCTTGAGGGGTCTCTTTGTATAAAGATATTGAAATGCTTTCCTTAATTATATGAGTTAATGTGAAGGTTGAGTGTAACGTGTCCTATATGAACTATTTTGCACTTTCCATTGCATTGTTTATTCTCTTACTATGACATGTATGAGGATGACACCTTTTCTTTGTTTTTCTGTTTAGTGCCGCAGAACTGGTGACTATTGGATTGCATTCCCGGACTTGTGATGGAGTAGCTTTTCAGTGTGTGCACATGATAATCATCCCAAAAATGTATGGTGTGATCGTTTAGAGTTTGTTGTTTAAAACTAATAAATTATTTGTTTTCATTTTGTTCATTTAATAATTTGACGGGTTATTTTTGTTTAGTTAGGATTCCTCCGTGTGAAATATGTTTTCTTTATTTTCTATAGCAGTTATGTAGATTCTACACTTGTTTCATATACTTGAGTTTTACATACCTACGTATGCTTGAGGTTTCCGAGTATTATAGCATGCAAATGACAGCTTTTAGTACACTCTATGAAATACTGATATTTTGCTCAGCCAATCTCATTATCAGAATGCTGGCACCAATATTAACTTGTGTAATATTTTAGTGACGCAGCTTTCAATTTTAAATATAATTAAAGCCCATGATATCTTATTTAAAATGCTAATAGGTACAATTATACATACAAATGCATGATTCACGTGGATTCATTGTGCCTTAAAAAGAAAGCACCAAATACACAAGTACCGTTAATGACAGCTGTTCACATTCTGGTCATTGTTGTTCCCATGCTCCTGTGCTATATTTTTCTTCCAAATGTGGCATAATGTTGCCTTATGGCAGCATCATTTTGAAACTTTTGCACAATAAGTTTAACGTGTAATTACCGAAATTGAAATTTTACCCAGGGCTAACTTTAATGAATCAATGTTCATTGTATTTCAGTTTTAAACACAAAATGCATCCAACGAAACTCATGTTGAAACAATAGCTTTAAAACATTCAGTTCAAACACTATCTGTTCAATCAGTAATTTTTCTGCACATTGAAAAACACAATATCACTTTGAAGCACATTTCATCAGCAGACGCAATTTAAAAGCTGCTTCTGCGTCTTTCACACTCACCCTGTTAAAAACAGATTCCAATAAAATCTAGGGATTGATCGAAACTTTGACACTCATCATTGTCCAAGTAATGACTGCAGAGTTGACAACATCTGTTAATTTTTTTATTTTTAATGTGTATGTATATATTTATCTGGCATCAATTCTAATCAAGCAAATTATCACATGATGATAATTCTCAAGTTTTGGGAAGTAGATCCTCTTAAATATAGTTTGATTACTTGTTTGGCATACAAGATAGCACTAAAAGTGCATACAACTTGCAGTTTGTCCGATTGGAATGTTAGAGCATTTATCCAAATCTTACTTCTACATTTTTTTGTGTAATGGTTGTGTTCAGCCACAATCAGTTGTCAAATCTTGCATTGCAGTAATCAGAGGCTTTCAAGATTATCAGAGAATACAGCTGAGCCCGGCCCTTAATTCAGTTCTTGTTTCAACAACAAATCTGGCAATTTGTTAATCCATGACATTCGTGAATGTCAGAGGAAACAGCTGATCCAGGCCATTAACCAATACTTGTAGACAGAGAAATTTTTGCAATTTAGAAAACCTGGGACATTCTGAGATCCTAACTACGGGGTCCATTAGGATGGCGGGCGGACCCTAGCGGTGGCATCCCGCGTTCATTACATTGTCGAGTAAGCAGCCCCTCCCACAATGCAATATATGCATGTTGTGCATTGGCATGTACAACGTGATAGGCACCGTGCAGTGCCTGCCACCTTGTGCATGCCAATGTTGAGGGGTACCATGGGTACCCCCCAAGTGCAGCCCCCTGCCCCCCACCCCCTGGGGCGCCGTAACAGGCCCCCAAAGAGAACTCCGGCAGCCTTTCCATGACGGAATCTCCACCATGGAAAGGCATTGGAAATGCCTCATACTAATATGGATGGCGGTGCCTGCCAAGCACCGCCACCATATTATGGGCCTTTTCCGCCCGGTAGGGAATTGTTAAGAGAAAATCGTCAGACGGTCTTTCCGTCCACCACGGTACCCTCCGCCCCGCTAATGTGGCAGGAGGTAACAGGCCATCCGGTGGGGTGTTTTGGCAGGTGGATCGCCACCGCCCGATCGGCGGTGGCGATCCGCCCGCCATGCTAATGACACCCTCTAGTTTTTTTTTTTAAAGAAATTTATTAAATCTTATGCAGATTACAGAGACAGCATCAAAAAGCACATTCGACTGATAAACAACATAAACAACCTGAGGCTATACTGCACATGTCAAGTATCAGTGACAAATATTTAAGCTTTACAACATAATGAGGCATTGTACATGTAGATAAAGTAAAATCATGCTTAAAGTTCAACATTTTCGGGGGACTCGTCCTGTTCAGTGGAATGTGGGTATTGCAACAGGGGCTAGATGTCTTTAGGCCTAGAAGGGCAGGAAGCTCCTCAGCATATAACACTAGATTTTCCCTGCAATACACCAGATCTTTAAGCCACTGTGCAGCCGGGGGCCCAGCTGTGCCTTCCCATGTCATTGCCACCTGGCTCTTGGCGAGAAGCAGAGCCACCCTCACAAATTTACCTGTTGTACCCTAAGATCCTAACTATATAACATAAATAACCTCTTAATTTTGGGAATACCAGTGCAATCAAAACAATTGGCTTAAAGCTTTCTGGAGAATAGCCGTTGTGATGAGAAAGGATATCAGACGGTTATTGCAAGAGATTCTGTTTTACAATATTTGATCAAGTAAGTAAGTCCTATGAAAAGACTATTAGTCCCTTTGTTTGCAAGTTCTCAACATTAGGATAGCTTAAATCTCCCACAGAGGCAATAAGCATTTGGTCCACTCCCCATTATATTAGTCAGTACGGTAATAAACGTATCATCTACAATCTAATTTAAATCGAAATCTATGTTAATGATCAGATATTGTGTATCATCAAAAGAGACTAGCTACATGTGACTTTATGGGTTGGACTCTGACTTGTTTTGACAGTTGGCACCTTGTCGGTGTGATCATGAAGCCCTCACCTACCAACCTAGGTGGTGGCATGCTTCATCATCGGGCCCACCCAGTGACACCTAATGTGTCCCGGGTGTGCCACGACGCCTGATTACAGCGGAGCTGGTATTTTTCTGAGAGTGCAGTGCTGGGGGTTAGTGAAGTGAAAATTAAAACGGCTTGGTGGGGGTCCCAGTACCCAAGGGTAAATTAAATTTTAATAACTGGGCCATCGTCAGCTGTTAAAACAAGGCAGAAGGATGTTTGGTGGCTAGTTACAACCTCCTACATCCATTATGGTCAACATGTTTCAGCCAGTGCCTTTGTATTAAATCTGGCTTTCTTCAGGACCTTTATAAAAACGTGCTGGTGCAAATTAAAAAAGTGTAGTGTTATACAGACTATGTGTTACACTCGCTAAGGTGTTTTTCTAGGTGTGAGAGGGGGATTCCCTTCTCATGCATACCTTTACATACAACATATAGGACATAGACAAAACTTTTAGGGAAAATAGAGTCACTTTGAAAGTTGCTTAAAGTCATGAAAATGGCCGATTCTAAAGTGCATGGTGGGGAGACTAAAGGCGGCGAAAGTGTAACAGTGCTGGTGGTACCTTTAGGGTGATTATCGTCATCTTGCTTAGGCGTGGTGAGGCTAGAACACGGGCATCCCGCACATACAATGTGATATAAATGGTGTAAGAGATCTGTTTTTATGCTGGAGATTAGCAGCCAATGCTTCCTGGAGTGAATCAGCAAGGGATTGACCCTGTCGGGAGAAATGTGTGGCCACTAAGGGGTTAGGAGACCTGTAGGGAAGAAAAGCGCTTACCCAAAATTTCTGTCCAGGGATCGTCATACTCACAGCCGTTCTGGTCAATGCCTGCGGTGTACCTGTGGCGCCTTCTTCACAGTCCGGTAACTTGGGCGTTGGCTGCCTTGCTGTTTATATTGGCGCGTAAATAGTTATCACCTGGATTAGAGAGCAATAGTAGAAAGACTGCCCAGGGAGAGGAGAGTGTGACAGGCGCTTGCGCTAGGTAGGGACAGCGCGAGCTGAGTTTAGCGCATGCGTTGTAGGGAGTTTATCGCGCATGTGTGGTGGAGTGTACGCATGGTAGCGCAACTTGAGCTTGCGCGATGGTGTGTTTTTCGCACATGTGTAAAAGGAATCAGAATCGCATGCGTTTTGAGAGTTACGCCTGATGAGTATACCATGAGTGTACACTCATCATGCGTAACTCTTAAAAGCCACGTTAAGGCAAAGCCCATGTTGCTACCACAAGGTTGTGAAAAGTTAAGTCGTGGTGGCGATAGGGGCTTGTAAATCTGCACCGTAGTTTAAAAAACTTTAGGAGGTGTGCTCTTGCATTTTTCTTTGGTAGTCTGTTTTCTGTTTTCTCATAAAATAAGTTGTGTCTTCTGTTGACTCTTGCTACCTACTGTTCACCATAAAAACACTTGAAAATTTGATGAGTGCCCTTTTATAGTGCCTTTTCACAGCCTATGGCTGTTCCGGAAATGTCAGTGAAATTGTGTTGTTAGCGCCTTAACCGCTGCGGTTTTTCCGCCGCAGTGCGGGCGTTCTAAAGGATGGGCGGGGCTACGTTGGCCGTTGGCCATCGGCAGCACTGGGGAGGTAGTGCTCCCATCTGTCAACGGCCAACGGGAGCATGGAAGGGGTTAAATAAAACATGTGCCTCCATTATTTACAAATTTCCTCGGTAAGACTCCCCTCTCGGCCACGAGGAAGACAGTGCCTTGTTTCTCTCACCTGCTGCATTCATCTTTGGGCAGTGTCTATGCAGGTAGTGGGTGGTGAAAGTGAACACCGACCTCGTCAGAAAATCTTTGGGTACCTGCAGTTATTATGTTGGCAATTAAGCCAATATTCCTTTATTTTCAATCTATTTCGGGATTTTTTTTCTCACGCCTGCCCTTATCTTGTCTCTACCAATTAATTAAGTGGCAATAAGGCAACATTGCTTTTTGTGCTACTATCACTTAAAATACTTCCTTTCTCCTTTGAAAGGTCGGGATGACCCTACTCTATTACAACTTCAAATGTTTGATAGTTTAAAGACAATCTTGCAGAAAATTTCCCTCGGAAGTAATTATATTGTCTATCTAAAATCAGTGGCCAATTAAAGTTTAAATAGAAAGATGACTGTAGTGTTCTTTTAGGTCCATAAACTATGTTTAATCCTTTGTCATACGATCTCTCTGGGTTGCCAGTTCTTCAAATAATAGGGTATGTTTTGAAGGGTGTGCAGAATTTTTCTTAGACTACTGATGTGTCTGAAAAGCATATTCAAGGCGATCTGCTTGGCTCTACAGTAGGCAAGTTGCTCTGTGCTGTCTTTATGAAGTAAAGACGAAAAGCTGTGAGGACACACCCAGAACATACACCTATCGAACATTAAAGTGATGGATTCTATTTCATGTTTACCCAATCTAGCGTAAGCCATTTTGTCGCTCTGTAGGATGAAGATGCTTCACACAAGGCCTTGATCTGTGCTCTTCATGACCAGACAGGTTCCTCAAGTCGACAGATTCTAAAATTAGATCCCGCCTCAACCCGCTAAATAAATAAATAAATAAATAAATAAGTAATAACGAAGTACCATTGTCAGGCTTTTTTCTACTTTTTGTCCTCTCCCTGGCGGTCGAGGAGATACAGTTACTGCTAAGGCATTACAAACACTGGTGAGCATACATGCATACTTATTCTGGGCCTGCCGCAGAAACAGGGTTTAAAGGCGCCTGTACTTTCTTCATTCTTTGACATACCTTAAAGACGTTTTTTCTCTTTGATTAATGAGGTTGGTTAATTGCTCCATGTTGTACAACTTAAAAGCATAAAGCAATCAGATATCAACAGTGGAGGAACAGTAACAATTGTTCTCATTCCAGATGGCATCCTACAGCTGATATCAGCAACCCTGCACAAAGCAGCATGCCCCTAATTAGTTTTTTGATCTATTGCCAAATTTTCTTCACTTCAGTCGTGGTGTGTGATTGTTAATGGGATTAGCAGGGTAGAGTTGCATGTCCCGGCCGCCTCCCATGCAAAATGGCAAACCCACAGCTAATACGGATTTAATCTGGCGTAATGTGAAGGCTTTATGGTTTTGGTAGCCTTCTGAAGGTGTGCTGCTTCTGAGCAATTGGTTGTACTTGTTCTTTGCTCGGTGGGACTAATGAAGCAATACTGCCACTTTTCACACCACATTATCAAAACACTCTTTTCTTTCCACCAGGTACAGCTGCTAGCATTTTTGCCACCCTTGGAAAAGTATTGCTATCGTCAGGTCCTCCCAAACACAACAAAACACATTCTCCTCCCATTACTGTGCAAGGAAGGCATTGTTGTGGTGACAGTGTGGGGAATGGTTGCCGATTCTCTTTGATGACTATCACCTGCATCTGATTTTCCTAGTGGATGTGCCTCAAGACTAAACACATTTCCTATTGGGGTGGGCCTGTCTGTCTTCAAGCCACTGCTCAGGCTTTTCAGTTTTAAAGAAGAATTCTGTTATGAATAGGAAAAATACAATGTAAAAGAACACAAGTTAAAATCCATGTATACCAATTTGCTAGATCACTAAATAAGCAAGAGAAAGAGGAAATAACAGCAATCGTCTATAACTACAATCAACATAACCACTGTGTAATAATTATTGTAGAGCAGAGAGTAAGGGGAGACAAAATGAATAGTAAACATAATAAATAGAAAAGAAAAAGTATTCATGGGGACTTTTGCACTTTTTCAATTCGGGGGTTATGAAAACCTGTTTTATTTGCAGACATATCCTAAAAAATGAGTTACGGCTAACCATAAAAATCTCGCTTGATGGCTAGAGAAATTGGGGGCATTGATGGAGCAAGGATTTGCACGAAAAGCGACTTGCTTGTATCATGAACCTCGAATAACCCTAACTATATAATCAACATGTTTGTCTTACTAATTCTTTTTCTTTTCCCTTTGACATTGGGTATCCGAGTGAAGCTTGCTTATGTGTTTTCTAATACTAATACGCTTGCGTCCAAAATGGCTGCTGCTACACGGGAATTTCTATTGCGCATGCGTCTGTCATACCCACGTGACATGACGTACTTGTAGTTTTGAAGGG
Organism: Lissotriton vulgaris; assembly: GCF_964263255.1. Classification (NCBI taxonomy): domain Eukaryota; kingdom Metazoa; phylum Chordata; class Amphibia; order Caudata; family Salamandridae; genus Lissotriton; species Lissotriton vulgaris. The sequence continues at coordinate 887,963,897 of NC_141687.1, forward strand.
AAATCTGTTGCATCTGCGCACTAGCGTTAATATGGCCGCTCTGTGTTCTCACATGCAAGAGGCTTGCACTGCTGCTTTTGCTAAGCTGTTCGTCCTGCTTAATCCTAATGCTACAGTTTATTATAAAGTAATGGGTAGAGTGTAGAAATTCATGGTATACAGTGTAATCATTTATTTCTGTGTTCTAAAATTGTTTCCTTTTACTTTTCATGTATCGTAATCTTTGGGCCTGAGAGGTGCTTATTACTCCATCTTGGAAGTCTTTTCCGCGCATGACAGTCTGCAGCGAGAAGATGAACTCTGTGTCATTGAACCCTAGCCAGATGGCAGCCACCGACAAAATGTGCCTGGGAACTCGTGCCTGACCCCACTAGAAGAAGTCAAAAGACTACAATGTATTTGTCAATAGAACATTCATTGTTATGTGACATGAAGATTTCCTGAAAACCTAAAATTGATGGGCGTGAACATAAATTTGAATAGGAGACGGCAAAATTCAAAATATTAGGTGGTATGATGACCTGTCCTCCTCTTTTGTCCAATCAAAATTGGGGATCCTTACATTTGCAACATTGGGTGGTGGTACACTGACCTGAAAAACAGTAAAATTAGCATAGGCTTAGCTAGAGAAATTGTCCGACTTGTCTGAATAGCTGACCTGTCACTGACCCAACGCACTCAATAGGTGACTAAGAGCAGAGGTTCGAGAACCCAATCGGGTTTTTGGGAAGTTGAAGTGCTGGCGAAGCACTTTGCTGGTGAAAGCTGTAACCCAATCGGGGTTTTGGCTGATTCCTTGCAGAGAGGGAGTTGCGCAGGCGTTGCAACCGAAACTCCGGGTGCTGGTCTTAATCTTTGATGGGGTTATCCTGTCCTGTTTTTTCCTGATCTGCACCTGCTCGCCTACTGGCACTGAAGTCTTTGGGGGTTTCTCCTGACCCTTTCAACTGACCCGTGGCCAGGGTTCGTCTTCACACTATTCTAGATAAATATAATCTGTGTGGGTAATTGTCATTCTAAAATTGCGTCCTTTTCTTCACCTCCCCTGAATTTGCAAAGCTTTGATTGTATTTGTTCCTTTTCTTTCCCGTCCCTTGGTAAATGAAATATTTTTATGTATTACTGTTTATTAGCGTGATCCACTTTTCGACCCACCTTTAGTCAATACTAAATGTTTTCAAGAGAGTATATGTTCCCTTTTCTTACCCTCTCCTCAAAGGAGTTAAGCTGAATTTATAGTTTGTTCCAATTCTTAGCTTCCCCATATTTATGTGCTAAATTTGAGTGTTGATTTTGCATATCGAGTTCTCCTTTTCCAAACTTTCAATAATTGTGGAAGTTCTTGGTTTTAGTATGTTCCCTTTCTTTACATTCCTTTAGTCAAGTTGCGAAAGTCCGTTTCTTGAAATAGCATGTTCCTTGTTCTTACCTTCCCTTTATTTCAAGTTTGCTAAATGGTTGGCATAATCTATCTTTTACATAGCTATACACTGTTTCTGATCTTGGTTATTGATAGTTTAATCACTTTCAATTTGTGGCTTATGACTTTTGATGATGATTAGATAATGAGTTTGAACCTACCCCGAGTCTGTGGTCATTATATCAATGCAAATGTTATGGTATTTTTGAGTGCCTTTCTTTACTTAACTCCCTGATTCATCGTGATTTTAGGATTGGTAAGCCAATGATAATACGAATTAGTAGAATAAAATTACACTGGTAGTAGAGCGTGGGTTACCGGATTGAATAAATGTTAGGCTTCTGAATTATGGGCCCAGGTGAGTATTGGTAAATCACAGTCGGGTGACCTGTGCGCTCTATCAGTATAGTTACTTGGTAGCAGTAGTATGGTTAGGGATTAGTTAAAGATAGGTAGTTAGTTCATTGGTTATAGTTCATGGTTTATTGATCGATCAAATGTGGTCTTATTGAATTTTTTTTTAAATAATTTGATGCTGCTATACTGAATTTATGTATTAACCAAAATCGTTCGTACCTGTTATATGTTTTGTCTGGAATCCCCGGGGGGCAGAATAGCGGGTGGTAAATAGAAACCACATCGCGGCGAGGTCACTTACCTGCAGGAAGTTAGTGCATGGTTGGGCAGAACCGGAAGCACTATTTAGGGTTTCTGTGTAAATGTATGAATAAGTGATAGCAAAGAGTTTGCTGGCAAAACTTCTATTATGATATAACCTAGTAAGGGTCACACGGAAGGGGTAGCAGGTTTGTCTGAGCTTGATTGATAGCAAAGGGGTTCGCTGCTGAAACTTTGGTCTTAGTATATATCTCGGAGTGGATAAAGTCTGAAGGCGTAGCAGGTTCTCTAATGCTTGTATGAAGGGTAGGCTGAAGGGTTCTACTCGTGAATGAAAAGTAAACGGAAGAAAGTTACTTGCAGTGAAATATTTCTTTCCTATCTAGTCACTCGGGTACGGTGGCGAATATTGTTCCGTTGTTAAATAATAAATCTGCACTTTAAAATTCAAAAGAATTTAGTTTCACAGTACCTTGTGAAGGAGGGAGTCAGTTGCGGAGCTGCGCTGACGTCACTCAGAGTATTGGTAGGTATTAGTATTGGTCAAGACATCGGGCGTGTAGTTGAGATAGCATTGTGAAGGAGGAGTGAGTGCAGGAGCGTGGGAACTCGTCTCACCAAAAAGGCAGCGCACTCATTGGTTGAAATTATTTGAAACCGTAGGGTTGATTGGGTGAAGAAAAATCAAAGACACACTAGTATTGGAAGCATTTAGTAAACAGAAATAAGTATTTTCGCACAAATTGAATTTTTGCAAAGTATATGTGGTTTCCAAGTCATCCAAAAAATTGACCTGATCCAAGATACTTAGGGTTTCCTAAGGATCAGATGTTAAGAGGCAAACCTAACAAAATGTACGGAAGTAAGAGAAAATTGTCACTTGTAGACAAAGTTAGAAATTATTTAAAAAAAGACAAGCCCATTAAAACTAGATAAGGAGTCATTATTCCACCACTGAATACTCCTGCATCATTCATGATGTTTGACAGGGGAAACCATTCCTGTGTATGGTTAGAGAACTGGGTGGAATACACAAAAGATGATGGAATTCTGGCATTTCCCTTAGAAGGCACATTTAATGGAAGAATTTTGTTTAATTTAAGGACTCAAATGAGTGATTTACATCCCAGACCTAGATTAACGCAATATGAGGCATTAGAAGAATGGGAGATTGAGGCTTTTGAGAGAGACAGACCTAGAATTGACAAAGGATTGAGTAAATTTTACCCAAAGGTTCCACGGGATTCCAAAGAAAAACAAATGAAACAATGGAGACAGAATATTTTAGTGGAATGGCTTTACCCAGTACTAACTGTAGAGGAGCCTGTGGGAGGGAAAAGGACTGAGAAAACTAAACATTTAATGACTAGTGGTGATTCAGATGATGATTACCTGGAGGATTTAATAATGAAAAATCCACCACCTTATAATGAGGAGTCAAGTACAGCAAATCCAACTGCCCCGTTTTTAAAGCCGCCTTTAATTCCGCAAGTGATACATGAGACCTCCATCGAAAGGGTATTACAAGAAAGAGAAAGAGAGGCTTTAAAAAAACAGAGAAGTGAATTGATTCAGAACATTTCTCAATTAAACACAAGTCCTGAGGTTTTGACAATTCCAGTGATTATTGGCCCAGTTGTTCCCTTGTACGGAGATAAGCAAGCTAGTCCAAAAGCTCCAGTTATAACTGCATCAGTAGTACAGCCAAGAAAAGAACCACTGATAGTAGATGATCAGGCATGTGGGTGTGAATCAGTGATATCCTTAATGGATTTACCAATAAGGGAACCTGAAGGTGGTTCAATGAGGAAAACCACACCTACAACCTCAAGGGAAGCACAGATAGAGACTTCTTCGGGTACGAGACGTATCACCGTAGTAACTCCTGAAGAAATAGACAGATGGACATGAGAAGTAGAAAGACCAAAGACACAGCCTAAGCCACCAGATATATACAAATTTAGGATTGAAATAGAAGAAATGATGGCAGGGAATGTGGGATTGGAGACAGTAAATAACCTTACTGAAAATGAATTACTGTTTATTTGTAATAGCATCACTAGAAATACAAAAGTGTTTCATGAGAAATTAATGGACACTGCAGCTAGCATGGGAATCGACATTGGTAAATCTAAAGTATTGCAAAAACCCTACCGAGTAGAATTCTCTGACAAAGACTTAGAAAACATGAATGTGTCAGGGAAAAATGTGCAGATAAGAGAGCTAATGACATGAACGCAAAAATGGGGAGAACTAGAGAAATGGAAGGCAAGATGGGCAAAGAAAAAGAAAGAAATTCGATCAAGACAAATGACTTCAGAATATGTTTTAAAAGAAGCAGAAAAGGTAGATTGTGTCCCATGCGAGAGGTACCAGGTGGGGGCTATGTGCATGTTCTATGGTCCCGACAGGATATTTTGTCATTTACAAATGATTTCCCAAAACTTCGAGAAAAAACCTGTAGAGTGGTACAGACAGGTCGAGAGATTTGCAAAAGTGTCAAAGTGTCTTTTGAAAGACTTAGATGGTTTATTCGACATTGTAATCCCCGTAGATTTGTGGACAGAATGCAAAATTGCTGTTGATTGGCCTAGCGATGAGTACCCAAGAGATCCAAAGACAGGGGCACCTTCCGAGGATGTAATGAAAAAGTACAATCAGGTAATACTTTACCTTAAAGGAAAGGTGCCTGCAAAGGAAACAGACTGGATGAAAATAGATAGAACCACTCAGAATAAAAAGGAGACAGTGCATTCATATTATAAACGTCTATTACAGACATTTAAGCAATACAGTGGATTAGACAACATTGACATGAAAGACATGACGCATTTCATCTATCGATTTGTGTTAGGATTAAGACCAGAAATTTCACAATGGATTAAAGACAATAAAATTTGTTGGCAGGCTAAACCCATAGATGAGGTCCTTAAATATGCAAAATATTGTGAAGGTGAGCTAGAAAATAAGCGGAAAGATTTAAAAGAGAAAGTCGTGTGGGCACAAGTGAAATTAGCAGAGCAACAAGAACAACAGTTAAATCAAATGGCCAGTAATCAGAATAAGGGTGATGGAAGTGGGGGAAGGCCCAGGGGAAAATGTAATAGGGAAGATGCAAAAAAGTAGTTCCCCTGTCACGGATTTGGCAAGTTGGGGCACTGGAAAGACGAGTGTAAGGCTGTGCAGAATGGTAATGTGCAAAATAACGATTTAAATCCCCAGGCGCAGCCTGAGGTACCACGGAAGACCCAGCAGCAGGTAATACAGAACCAGATACCCCCGGAGCCTATGCCAAATTATAGTCGCAAAGCACAACAGAATGTAGAGACTTCGAATTGGGAAGGAAGAGATGCATCAACCTCATAATTTCTTTTGAATGACACATTCTTTTGTCAAGACCCTTGCTGACGGTGCCTGTGGGGGAGGATGAGGAGTGTGTGCTTGGCGCCTCCTTGCCGGTAGACCAGTCAGGGCCATACATTGAAGGAAAGGTTGAAGGAAATGATGTCACCTTTCTGTTGGACACTGGTGCTGTACCCATCTACTGTGAGAACAGCAGACGCTCCTAAACTACCCCTCTCGGGAGAAGCGATCCAAGTAGTGGGTGTTTCTAATAAAGAAATTAGTACTCCAGTCACAGAACCAATGGAAGTGAAAATAGGGAATTTTAAAGAAATGCATAGGTTCGTAGTCTGTGACTCAAGTCCTGTAAATTTGCTAGGACGAGATTTGTTGTGCAAAATTAATTGCACCATCTTTTGCACTCCAAATGGCGTTGAAATACAAACCACAGACGAAGACGGAGTTTACAAATTTATGTTAGCAAGACCAGAGACAGAAATTGCCAGAAGACTTACCAGAAGAACTACAACAGACGGTAAGCCCAGTGGTGTGGGACTTTACTGAAAAGACATAGGATTAATGGCAAATGTTGACCCAATAAAAGTGACCATAAAAGAAGACGCAGTGTACCAAAATACTCGACAGTACAGAATGAGTGCAGAAATAAAGGCCGGTGTTGCAATAGAAATAAAGCGTTTGGTGGAAGCAGGCATTTTGCAAGAAGTAATGAGCAGTCCATGCAACTCCCCCATAATTGGTATAAAGAAATCGAGTGGTAAGTACAGGGTCGTACAACACCTTAGAAAGGTTAATAAGAGTGTTGTTCCTTGCTGTCCAGTTGTGCCAAATCCTGCAGTGATTCTGTATCAGATACCGTGAGAAGCTGGATGGTTTACTGTCATTGACCTATGCGACGCATTTTTCTCGATTCCATTGCACCCAGATAGCAAATTTATTTTTTCATTTGAATTCGACAGTCATGGTTATGTGTGGAATCGTGTCCCTCAGGGGTACACAGAAAGCCCCTCTATTTTTAACCAGATTTTGAAAAAGTGCCTTGAGTCGGTAGTACTACCTGGACAGTCGGTCTTGGTTCAATATATAGACGACCTTTTGGAGGCATCCAAATCACGAAAAGACTGTGTGGTTGATACCATAGCATTACTGAATCATCTGGGTGAAGGAGGACATAAAGTGTCCCCAGAGAGATTGCAATTTTGTGCCACCTCAGTGAAATATCTGGGATATAAGATAGAGAGAGGTGTCAGGAAGGTTACCACAGAAAGAATCAGGATAATTAAAAACATGGATTTGCCAAAAACACAAAAAGAGATCAGAATGTTTCTTGGAGTTGTAGGATATTGCAGGCAATGGATTTTGGGATTCGCAGTCATTGCAAAACCCCTGATACAAATGACAAAGAAAAGAGCTTAAGACCCAGTAGATTGGGATGACGAAAGCATGACTGCCTTTAAGAATTTACGAGATTGCCTGTGCACAGCCCCAGCATTAGGAATGCCTGACTACTCAAAAGAATTTGCACTTTTTTGTGACACACAAGATAATTGTGCACTTTCAGTTTTGACCCAGATTCATGGACTAGTGCGACACCCAGTGGCTTATTTCTCTTCCACATTAGACCCAGTGGCAGCTGCATTGCCGGGATGTCTGAAAGCAGTAGCTGCAACTTGCATGAGCCTTGAGCCAAGTGAATCAATTGTTATGGGACATCCTGTAACCATGTATGTTCCACATGCAGTTGTAATCTTGCTAACCAGGACTAAGACTCAGTATCTCACACCTAGTCGGCTGACTAAGTATGAGATAATTCTTGTAGGTGCAGGAAACGTAACCATTGCTAGGTGTAACATTTTGAACCCAGCAACCCTACTGCCAAATTCGTATTGTGCAGAACTTAAGGAAGACGTTGAGCATGACTGCATTGATCTGACTGAATACAGTACAAAGCCGAGGCCAGACATAAGAGAGGAGCCCTTAATTGAGTCAGACTATGAGCTGTTTGTGCATGACTCATGCATGAGACATGAAGAAGGAGGTTTAAGCACTGCCTATGCAGTGTGTACCTTGGGAGGTCCAGTGGAAGCATCCTATCTGCCTGGAGTCAAGTCTGCACAAGTAGCCGAATTGGTTGACCTGGCAAAGGCCTGTAAATTTGGGAAAAATTGCAAAGTAACCGTATCCACAGACAGCCAATATGGTTACGGGGTTGAGCATGACTGTGGCCAAATGTGGTTGCAAAGGGAGTTTCTGACTTCCGCAGGCACCCCCATCAGAAATGGTCAATATGTGAAGGATTTACTGGAAGCAATCCAGTTGCCAAAAGAAGTGGCTGTGGTGAAGTGTGCTACTCACAAATATGGCAATGACAAAGTGACAGCTGGTAATCGATATGCTGACCAGTTAGCCCAACATTGGGCAAAATACAAAATGGCTGTAAACAAAAAGGTTGAGGTGGGCGGAAACAGCTGCCAACTTATGTTACTGGATGATGTGGATACATGGGAAGAAGTGAGAGATTTGCAGAATGCAGCAGAACCTAAAGAAAAGCAACAATGGAGGAGATTAGGGTGGCAGAGAAGGGCTGCAGATGGTGTCATTGTTTACCTTAACGAAACAGTAGTATTACCAAACTGTCTGCTTGCTACTATGGCTAGGTTGATTCATGGAGATTCACATTTGGGAAGACATGCTATGATACGTCTGTTCAGACAAACATGGTTTAATGCGAAATTCAGGAACATAGCAGAGGCACTCTGCCAGAGGTTTTTGATTTGTCAGCAAATGAACCCAGGGAAGAAAACAGTGGTATTGCCAGGACAGATTGGAAAGGGAGAAGGTCCTTTTATTCGATTGCAGATTGATTTCATTCAGTTGCCTCCTTGTCAAGGACTTAAATATGTACTTGTCTTGTCTGCCTGTTTTCAAAATGGGTGGACGCTTACTCCACACATAGGAATGATAGCATCACCGTGGCTAAGCTTTTCCCACCGTTCGCATTTCCAGTAACAATTGAATCAGACAGAGGAAAACATTTTAACAGTGAAATAATGGGTCTAATTTGTGAAGCATTCAAAATTAAGCAAAAACTCCACTGTGCATATCGCCCACAAGCATCTGAAGTGATAGAATAATTGAATGGCACTATCAAGTCAAGATAGGGAAAAATGTATGAGTCAACTCGATTGGAGTGGCCAGATGCTCTGCCACTTGTTCTGATGGGACTTAGAAGTATTCCAGACCGGAACACAGGCTTAAGTCCCCATGAAATACTGATGGGAAGAGCAATGCGGCAAGCATGGGTGCCCGGAAACAAACTGCTAAACATATCTGATGATTTAGTACTGGAATACTGCAAAGAAATGGCTGACCAAGTGCGTTCTATCTCTCGCCAGGTTGGGGAAGACGCTGTCGCCAGGCCAGCAACACCAGCACATGACCTGAACCCAGATGATTGGGTTGTACTTAAGAAACATACTCAAATGACTTGCCTAGCACCGAGGTGGGGTAAACCACGTCAAATGATTCTGGTTACCACCACAACTGTAAAGTGTGCAGGAGGTCCACACTGGATCCATTTCAGTCGCACGAAGAAGGTGACGGGAGCTGACGAAACTGAGGCTGAAGGTTGCGCAGCTAAAGGGTCCCAAGATATCGATCCTGAGGTATCTGAGGAAGAACAACCGAGCAGCAGTCAAGATGATTGGATTCCAGTAATCGACATACCTGCAGAATATGTGTGAACAAGAAGCCAAACCTATCTAGACAGACAGAGTGATAGCGAGGATGAGACAGGTGTAGAAAAAGATACTCAGATCATAGAAATCCATGTCAAAAGTGATTCTGAGGAGGACCAGATAGGGAAAGATCAAGTAATCAACACTCCACCAAGAACTCCTGAACCTGAAAAGGGACAGATAGAAATTAGGGCGAAAGCTCAAGCAGAAGAAAATCAAGGGTTCGAAGAGCTTGAGCAGGACCTGACAGGACTAGACAATTTTCTTCAGGACGACGAAAGTGAAACAAACAAAAGTCAAATCCAGCTGAATCCTGAACAAGGTCAGCTTAGTAACCAGGCAGAAGAAACCGAAATAAGACCTGGACCTAGTCAGATAGAGGAGGAAAAGGAAGACAGCACTGAAATCGATGTGCCTCAACAGAGCGAAAATAAAAGTGCATTCGAAGAAAACCGGAGCACAGTGCCAGTTAAAAGACTCAGAAAAGGGGACAAATGGCCTAGATATGTCAAGGAACTGAGATTGCGTTTAAAGAAAATTAATGAAGAACCTGAACAAGTAGATGAAGTAACCAGTCCAACTGATCCACCTGTGATACAACCCAGAAAAAGAAGTCTGCGACTAAAAACACTGAATAACAAGTACAAAGGCCCTGAGTGGACCTACATAGTATTGGAAGAATTTGAGAATCTAGACATAAGTGACGAAAATGATGAAGAATGAATTGCTGATCAAACTGACGAAGAAGTGAGACCCACCGGAAAGTCACACAGGGTAAAGACTGTGTAAAAAGCTTCAAAGAGGGGTTGAGGCTCCTTTAAAGAAAATGGCTGATCCTACTGTTAATGGAAGACCAAAAAGAAATTGTTTAAAAACATGCTGCAGAGTATGTTTGTGTAGTGTAGCATTAGTACTTATACTTTGGATAGGACTAACAATAGCTATTCCTTACATGATGAGTAAAGATAAAAATCTGTACCCCACTAAGCAATTGACAATAGACACAAAAGAGCTGCAAACGAAAGGTATACCACAAAGAGTAGATAAACAAGAGAGAGCACTTAGCCTTGGACAAACTAAAATAGACTTAGAAGCACCTGATGAGGAAGGACTACATTATAATAGAATCAGAAACAGTATTCATTTAATTGTGTTTGCAAACCTGTTAGTACGCTATGTAGATGCAATGGAAATAGAAGACTGCTATGTCTGTATGAAGCTGCCTACTTCGGTAGCTGAGGGTGTGACATACCACCACTTGCTGCTAACATATGGAATTTCCTGTAGTGTTTTAGCTAGCTTATTTTGCAAGAAAGGACCTTTACAGTATTATTATTCTAACTTAGATGTGATATTTTCTGAACTTCATGTACGTAGAAACCTAAACCCTGTCCATACTACTAGAGATGCAGCACGCTATATGAGTGAATATTTTCTAACTTTAGGAAAAATAGATATAGATGACGCACACAGAGATAACTTAACATGTCTACTACACGAAAAAGAAAAGATATTTCTGAACATGGTAGAGAAAAGAAGAGAGAGTTTTCAAAGAAAAGCAAACGACAAGAATCAGAAAACCCCAAGATGGGCTGAAAGTATAGGGAACACCTCAAATGGTGGAGCTAATGCTGCTATGTTGCTGGATTTCGAAAAGAAGGGGAAACTCTGTCTTCATAGAGAAAAGACTAGTTATTATAACAAAGTATTCATTGGTTCTAGTGAATGTGAACACAATTACAAGGTAATTGGGGGTTGGGGTTTCAAAGATGGGTCAGAACCTGTGTTTCCCGGAATTTATTATATATGTGGGAACAAGGCTTATTTTAAATTACCAGACCGTTGGTATGGGAGCTGTTATTTTGGTATTGTCTTCCCCAAGATATACCGTGTGGGTAAAATCACTGGAAGCAATGAAGAAACTAAGGGATTAGCATGTAGTAAAAGAGAAACTGTTGGAGAAATAATAGGTGATATATTTAGTGCATTGATACCTACAGTGAGAGTGGCTCTGAATACACACAGAATTTGCAAATTGTCAACAGTAGTGGATCGTTTATCAACTGACACTGCTGGAGGTTTTTTGATGGTCAATACCGAATTGGTTGCGATCAGATCTATAGTTTTACAAGATCGACTTGATCTTGACACGTTATTGGCAAAAGAGGGCGGAGTCTGTAGAATGTTGAAAGCGCAACATTGTTGCACTTACATACCAGACAAAAGTGTTGAAATTAAGAGGTATGTGAGAAATATTACTAATTTGGAAAAAGAGCTTAAACCACAGGAGGTTGATAGTGCCTGGAAGAGACTGACTGATGGTCTCTCCTCAGTAGGTAGTTGGTTTTCTAATCTAGGTAAAAGTCTTGTGAGTAAAATACTGATGCCAATGGCGGGAGTAGGTTTATTAGTTTTAGGAATAGTAATTTTTCGCAAATGTCTAAAACATAAAAATAAATATTCCATAAATCAGCGAGGAGTAAAACGAAATATTGAAAAACTTGAATTAGAAGAATTGAATAGCCAGATCTATAAAAAGATGAAAAATTCTCATCCGAATAAAGATAATGAGAAAAAGCAGAATAGAAAGTTTGAAGAGATTGAAATGGGTGAAATGTGAAAAGTTGACATCTGTTTCAATAATTTGTGATGATATAAAATATCATCAAAAAGGAGATTGATGGAGCAAGGATTTGCACGAAAAGCGACTTGCTTGTATCATGAACCTCGAATAACCCTAACTATATAATAAATATGTTTGTCTTACTAGTTCTTTTTCTTTTCCCTTTGACATTGGGTATCCGAGTGAAGCTTGCTTACGTGTTTTCTAATACTAATACGCTTGCGTCTAAAATGGCTGCTGCTATGCGGGAATTTCTACTGCGCATGCGTCTGTCATACCCACGTGACATGACGTACTTGCGGTTTTGGAGGGAAGTCTGTTGCATCTGTGCACTAGTGTTAATATGGCCGCGCTGTGTTCTCACTTGCAAGAGGCTTGCACTGCTGCTTTTGCTAAGCTGTTCGTTCTGCCTAATCCTAAAGCTATAGTCTATTATAAAGTAATGGGTAGAGTGTAGAAATTCATTGTATACAGTGTAATCATTTATTTCTGTGTTCTAAAATTTTTTCCTTTTACTTTTCATGTATCGTAATCTTTGGGCATGAGAGGTGCTTATTACTCAATCTTGGAAGTCTTTTCTGCGCATGACAGTCCGCAGTGAGAAGATGAACTCTGTGTCATTGAACCCTAGCCAGATGGCAGCCACTGCCAAAATGTGCCTGGGAACTCGTGCCTTACCCCATTAGAAGAAGTAAAAAGACTACAATGTATTTGTCAATAGAACATTCATTGTTATGTGACATGAAATTATCCTGAGAACCTAAAATTGATGGGCGTGAACATAAATTTGAATAGGAGACGGCAAAATTCTGAATATTAGGTGGTGTGATGACCTGTCCTCCTCTTTTGTCCAATCAAAATTGGGGATCCTTACACTTGCAAACTTTGGGGGGGTGGTACACTGACCTGAAAAACAGTATATTTAGCGTAGGCTCAGCTAGAGAAATTGTCCGACTTGTCTGAATAGCTGACCTGTCACTGACCCAACGCACTCAATAGGTGACAAAGAGCAGAGGGCTGCGGAGCACTCTGTCGGGAGGTTCGAGAACCCAATCAGGTTTTTGGGAAGTTGAAGTGCTGGCAAAGCACTTTGCTGGTGAAAGCTGTAACCCAATCGGGGTTTTGGCTGATTCCTTGCAGAGAGGGAGTAGCGCAGGCTTTGCAACCGAAACTGCGGGTGCTGGTCTTAACCTTTGATGGTCCGATCCTGATCCAAATTCTGGGATTATCCTGTCCTGTTTTTTCCTGATCTGCACCTGCTCGCCTACTGGCACTGAAGTCTTTGGGGTTTCTCCTGACCCTTCCAACTGACCCGTGGCCAGGGTTGGTCTTCACACTATTCTAGGTAAATATAATCTGTGTGGGTAATTGTCATTCTAAAATTGCGTCCTTTTCTTCACCTTCACTGAATTTGCAAAGCTTTGATTGTATATATTCCTTTTCTTTCCTGTCCCTTGGTAAATTAGATATTTTCATGTATTACTGTTTATTAGCGTGATCCACTTGTCGACCCACCTTTAGTCAATACTAAATGTTTTCAAGATAGTATATGTTCCCTTTTCTTACCCTCCCCTTAAAGGAGTTAAGCTGAATTTATAGTTAGTTCCAATTCTTACCTTCCCTATAGCTATGTGCTAAATTTGAGTCTTCATTTTGCATATCGAGTTCTCCTTTTACAAACTGTCAATAATTGTGGAAGTTCTTGGTTTTAGTATGTTCCCTTTCTTTACCTTCCTTTAGTCAAGTTGCGAAAGTCCGTTTCTCAAAATAGCATGTTCCTTGTTCTTACCTTCCCTTTATTTCAAGTTTGCTAAATAGTTGGCATAATCTATATTTTACATAGCTTTACACTGTTTCTGATCTTGGTTATTGATAGTTTAATCACTTTCAATGTGTGGCTTATGACTTTTGATGATGATTAGATAAAGAGTTTGAACCTACCCCGAGTCTGTGGTCATTATATCAATGCAAATGTTATGATATTTTTGAGTGCCTTTCCTTACTTAACTTCATGATTCATCGAGGTTTTAGGATTGGTAAGCCAATGATAATAGGAATTAGTAGAATCAAATTACACTGGTAGTAGAGCTTGTGTTACCGGATTGAATAAATGTTAGGCTTTTGAATTATGGGCCCAGGTGAGTATTGGTAAATCACAGTCGGGTGACCTGCGCGCTCTATCAGCGATAATCATCCCTGGCTGTGCTGAGCGATAATTATATTATCGCAGGCTATCTCCAGGGCAATAAAAATTCCAGAGATAGGAAGGTTATCTTCCTTTTGCAAGGAACATCGCTGGTTTTTCAGCGATGTTCCCTGGTGATAACCTTGCTGATGCGACCCACAAGGTCGTATCAGCATAATCCACCCCTTATGTTAGGGATAGCTAAGTCAGGATTTTAGCAGACGTTAGATTTTGGCGAAAACAGCAGTTTTCACCAAAATCTAATGTGTGCTAAAATCATGTGGGCTGCTTTGAAAATATTGCGATGTAAGCATCAGCATTATTTGCAAATTAGTCCATCTGGTGTACGCCCGGTAATGCCCACTTTGCATCTCATTGGAGATGCAAAGGGAGGTGGTGGGAAAAAGGGTGATAACATGCGATTTAGCATGTTAGCACCCTCTTGTAAATAGGGCGCTGATTTTATCTTCGCTTTTTTGGCTTTCTAAGCTGAAAAAGCGGAGATAAAGCCCTTGTAAATATGCTCCTTGGAGAGATAGATGACCTATCAAATCTTTGATTAAAACAGACACCATACCACCATGCTTAGGGCCGCCCCTCCAAGCTACAGTAATCTGTTGAAAGGCAACAGCGAAATTGCTAGACTGAGAAGCTCAATCTTCAGAAACACTACCTTGAAAAACATTAATAAAATGAAAAGTGTTTTGTGTGTGAAAAATGTTTTTGATTTGTTGCCAAACTTGTAACCAAAAAGAGTAAACATGGGAACATTCAAAAAGCATATGCTTGAGAAAGAGTAGAATTCATTTTATGTAATGAAACAGGAGTATTATACAGAAGCCGATTGTAAATGAAAAATAAAGTTTGAATGGTATTAGCTGCTCTAGAAGATTTCCTTATTTTAGTACAAATTCTATCCCAGACGGAGATGGAAAAATACATATGGAAATCGGATTCTTTGGAATAAAGAGATACAGGGGTACATGTATCAAGCATTTTACCAGTCGCAAACGGGCGGGTTTGCGACTGGTAAAATGCTTTTTTCGATGTATCAAAGGCATTGCATTCACAAAAGAGGTAATCACAATTTCCGATGCATCAAAGAAATTGTATCACCTAATTTGTGAATTCATTTAGGGAATCACAATTTGTGATTCCCTAAATGCGATGCAAGTAGTTTTTCCAAAATAGGACTTTGTATTTAGTTATCGTCAATTACCATCTACTTCAAGTTGTTGGTAATTTGCAAATCCTTTGAAAAATGCAAAAAAGTGAATTTTTCAAAGTACCATGTGGCGCACAGACATGGCACACTTCCCCTCTTTGGCGGTGCATCAGGGGGCCTTAGGGCTTTAGCACCCTTGCAATTGCATTCGCAATTTGCGATTTCCAATTTAGTAATAAGAAATTGCGAATGCATTCCTATTCATTCTTATGGGCCTATGCATTCCCTGAAAGCGAATTGCAATTTGCGATCGCTATTAGGGAATGTTAAGGATTCACAAAAATATTTGAAAATCCTTCATGCATAGGGATTTGCGATTACCAAATATCGAATCCTTAAAACTTGTTATTTGGTAATTGTAATTGATTACCTTGATGCATGTGCTCCACCGTTTCTTTGATAGAAGACCCAAACCATGAGCCAAGATATTTATTTTGATCTGGATTCCAAATAAAATTAGAAGAAGTCAATTTCGTATGAAAACTGAACTTACTTAAAGGGACGATTTCACATTTGTCAGCATATTATTTATATCCTAGTACGGAGCATAGCAGCATGAATGCAGGCAGGAAATGGCCAAGATTCATACTGGACAGCATGGTCAACTCCCTAGAATCCTCCATCCCCGTCCTAACAGGAAATCTAGATGAGGCCGATATGCTTTGGACAGATTGGATCAACCAAGAGGCTAACCAACATATTCAGAAAGCTAGACCAAGAGTATACTGCACATGTACAAAAAACGCAATGGTTCAATAGTCATTTAGCCTCCTTGAAGAAAACATGCAAGAAAATGGAAAGAAATTGGAGTTAAGCATATGACCCTGACCTCAAGTGCCAGTACAAGTAGACCATCAGACACTATCATGATGAAATCAAACTAGCACAAGCCAAACATTTCAGGGAGAAAATTAGATTGGAGTCCAATTCTCCTAAAGAACTCTATAAGATCGTCAAATCTCCCACCAATCCTCAAAGGAGAGATCTAACGAGCTTGCCACCTCCTTTAAAAACAAGATGGAGAACCTCCACAACTCTCTGCAGGGGAACAATTACCTAGGTTGGCTAGATTATTCTCAGGGCCAGTAATATACCACTTCCCTGCCTTGATTAAGGAAATTCCAGCCTACTCTTGCAGAATATCAAATCAGGTTCTCCCCAGGACCCTGTACCTCCACATATCTTACTTCAGGGTGGGGACACCACACTCTCCACCACAGCTTCTATCACTATCTCTCACAACAGGGATAGTTTCAAAAAAGTTGATGCATGCTATAGGTAGACCCTTACTGAAGTAGCCCCACTTAGACTCGACGGTACTGGGGAATTTCCGACCCATATCACTATTACCCATTCTGGGAAAAATAGTGGAAAATAATGTTTATCACACCCTCTCACAGTTTCTGGAGGAGAATAATATTTTACACAAGACTCAAATTGGTTTTCGACTGCAACATAGCACGGAGTCAGCTCTGCTTGTGGTCACCAAAGAACTTAAAGGAATACTCGATCAGGGTGGTGCCGATAAAATTCTGCTTCTCCACCTACACCATGGACCACAGTACCCTGATATATAGGTTGAAGGATGCAGGCATTTGGGATAGCGCCCGTCAATTGCTCACTTCCTTTCAAAGTGACAAATCATTCCAGATAATGGAATCTACCTACCTTTCAGATGTGTTGCAGGACAATTGTGGACCTGGTGCTTTACAATTTTTAATAGTACAGATAACATTAGAAATATCTTGAATGCGATTGTCATCGTCTAATGATGAAAAATCTACATTACGATGAGATGAAGGATTAATGGAAGATAAATAATGAAGAATGTCATCTTGAAGTGTAGGGGAGTCTGGAGTATAAATATTCTCGAAGAAATGTGTAAATTCTGATAACATTTCTTCATTTTTATAGGCCATGCGATTAGTGGAGGTGAGTATAGAATCAATTTTGGTACGTTCCTTTTTAACCTTAACGTAATTTGACAAAAGTTTTCAAGCTTTATTCTGACCACAATAGTATTTGGCAGACGCTCTAAGTGAAAATGAGTTGCTAGTTCCTGTAATAATTTATTAAAGGTGAATTTAGATTTAATGAGTTACTCTAAACAAGTTTTAGTATAGGTATGGTCATAAGAGTTTTTTAATTATTTGATAGTGCTGTAAGTAAATTGTATGTATTCAACAGAGCTTTCTTTTTAAGTGATACAAAAGAAATAATGAAATCTCTAAAGACAGATTTAAAGGTATCCCATATAACCTGGGGGGATATGGTTGGGATTTTGTTTTCATGGAAAAAGGTGTGGGCAAAAGATTTGGAACTTTTAGTAAAGTTGTAGTCCAATAAAAGGGAGTTAATAAATCTCCAACTTCTAGTACCTGGATTAAGTGGAAAAAGTTCCAAATCCAAAATGACAGGGGCAAGGTCGGAAATAATATGGGGCCAATAGTGGAATGAATAATATGTTGTGCTAGCGATTTAAAGAGGAGAACATAATCCAAACAAGATTTTGAGGAATGTACAATAGAAAAGAACTTATACTCTAAAAGTGTGGGGTTACAAAGTCTCCAAGCATTCACTGGAGACTGCAGTTGAATAGTAGATGTAAACTGGGAATGCATGCGGGAAGGAATACATTTAGATTTAGAACTATGATCAATAATAGGATCAAAAACCATGTTAGAATCGCCACCTATTAATAAGTAATCATCCGTGTATGTCATTAATGAAGGAATGATGCCGGGCCAAAGCAGTTGTCTGGGGAAGTGGGCGTATACAGGTTAACAATAGTTATGGGGATTTTGTTAACCAACCGGGAAACAGAAACACATCTTCCCAACACAGCAGTGACTTTTGTGAGCATCTGTATATCCAAACGTTTGTGACATAATATGGCTACGCCATTACATTTGCCTGTGCCAGGAGAAGCAAAAATATGACCAACCCATTGACGTTTAAGCTTAGATATTTCTTTGTGCAGAATATGAAATTCCTGCAATGAAGCAATATCACATTTTAAATTAGAAATATGCATTTGTACTCTCTGATGTTTTAAATGAGAACCTAAACCTTTAACATTACAAAAATAACTCTTAAAACCATCTATAACATAATGAAGAATGCATAACTATGATATATATCTACCAACAACAGTTAAAATATAATAAAATCTATACAAATTAAAGAATACCAAAGAGCAAAATTGATTAGATTATGATAAAAAATACTTAATCATGAATGAAGAAAAATGGAAAGACAGTAGAAAGCTAGAGATAATAGAGAAAGAGTGTATATGGAATGAAACAATAGAAAAATATATAGTAATGAAAATAGATTGCCAAAAAAGAAGCAGAAGACAGTAAAGAGGGAAAGAAAAAGAGATACAAAAATGAAAAACAAGTACCATATAAACAAGGAACAGACTAACATACCAAAAACAACATAGAAAATTGAGGGTGTTGAAGCTACATAATAAAGATGATACAATTAACAAGATAATCCGCTACAGGAAAACACGGGAGAAGGGATACACTATCCAAGCAGACCTGTAAGTACAATGTTCAAACATGTAAAAAACGCACCTAACACAAATAAGAAACAAGAAGTGTGAATAACACATATTAATAACAACCAGAATGAGCAGTTACAACAAGCGAAGAAAAGAAAAGCAATTAAAGCATGTTACAACAGAATCAAACATTTGAAAGCCTGGTAATATCCATGTCTTCTGCCTTACAATTGTCCAAAAAACATTGCACTAAAGCAGGATCCTCAAAAGGCGTGGTTTTATTTTTATGTCATTTCAAACAGACACAGATGAAAGAGACTAAAACGAGCATTGATAGTTTGAAGCACAGGTCTCATGTCCAAAAATGCTTTTTACCTATCTGCCGTTTTCTTGGCATAGTCTTGCAAGGAAAGCTGACCCTTAAGCTTGGTCTCCTGAAGAACTTTCAATAAATCAGTATATTTTAAGAAATAAATTATAACTCCTCTGGGTTTAGTAGAAGAGTTTGAGGAGCGTGGACCATGACCTCGGCGATGAGCCTTTGAATTTTTAAAACTGGAGTGTCTGGGAAATCAAGAATCTTTGGAAGAAAAGACTTGAAAAAAGAAATGGGATCCGAGCTCTCAAAACCTTCTGCCAGACCATACATGTGTAAATTGTTACGCCTGTTATGATTTTCAAGATTTTCCACCAGTTTTTTGAGATGGGCAATTTCTATTTACATAGGAGGAAACGTGTTCTCCATAGCATGCATAAATTCTGCACGTTGTTCCATTTGTACCACTTTGTTCTCCATACATGACCATTTATCATCCAAATTTTGAAGACGTTTATTAGTGCAGGTGAAGCAGCTAATTGTTTAAGCATGTTTGGCAGTTGGAAGTGGGATATTCGAGGACGATGGCATAGATCCCACTGGAGGAAGTACTGTGTTGCATTCCGAATACTCCATGTCTGTTTAAAGAATAGTAAAAGGGTTATATTCTTCCAAAGACGATGAGGGAGGAACAGTGGTGGAGGTGGGAGACAGAGGTTCTCCCCATAAACAAGCAAATAAGCCACGTCAGCCAGGATCCCTATAAATGTGAAAAGTTATAGCCACAGTAAAGCATAGGCAGTTCTATTGCAATATGAGTGTCAATGAATCCAAACACAAATCCCCCCCCCCCATAAAGAGGAAATGTTTTACATAGGGCTCGAAAGTTCTGAAGAAAATGAAGCAGAGCACACCTTTGAATAAACAAAAAAAATTGAAGGAAATTCTGAAACTATGCCAAGGCTGAAAGTACCCGAAAATTTGGTGCATGACGGAAAATAGTCACATCAGGCAGAAATCCAGAAGAAAGATATTTAAATATGCCAAATTTTATGTTGAATAGCTGTTTTATATGCAAAACAATGCAAACCAGGCTACCAAGAAAAATTTAATTGCGGGCAAAACAGTAAAGAACAGCCGCTCCGTTTACCAGAAAAAACGGAGCGGCGGGAAAACAAAATGGCAGGTGGGAGTTACTAGGAGGAAACGCGCCTGCTGAGTAAACTAAAACAAATAAGAAGCAGCTCTCACTGGACTCACAATGTGAAGAACTCTATTTCAAAGAAAGGTGCAGTGCTCGGTCCGCAAGGAGGCCGACGCCTCTCCCAGGCTGCCGCAGAGCTCCTCTAGAAGCCCGCCACCTCCATGGGCGTCAAACCCTGACCCCCACCATTGCTCAGACTTGAACAATGAATAAAGTGGACTGTTGTAAGTATTTTATGCACAGTCAAAAGGAAAATAAAAGACAAACATGGGTTTGATGGCCTACTCGTTTCAGATACAATACATTCAAGTTCGAAACAGCGGTCCTATTCACAGAGGAAAATTCAGGTGTAAATCTACGTTTACAACTAAAACCCTTTTTAAGCATCCAAAGAATTCACAAAGAGATTCCTAACGGTCAATAGCTGTGGAGATCTGCTGCACAAGTGCAGAGTATTCTGCATCAGGGAATTCTAACGGAGGTGGAAATGTGCATGTTCCAAAGTGTGAATGTCTTGGAAGTTTGTGACAGCTCACTAACAACTAGCTGTGCGCAGACTCACAAACTGCTTATGTGTGAATTTCCACCCTGGAAATGGTAGGATTTCTACTCCAAGCAGGAGCGGACATAAAACCATTTCTAGAGTGGTAAGGGAACTGAGTAACCCTTACATTCTTAATGGTACAAGGGAAGGGATTGCTCCATAAGGAAAAGTATTTTTCATGCATTTGCACTGGGAATCGGCAGAAGGAAAATAGGACCCTTCTAGGAGAGGCAAAAGGCCTTCCCAAAAATAAGCTTGTAAACCTTTGCTTGGTGAAGCTTTCCATGTTTACTATTGGGAATGATATCAGAAAGTTGGAACATTACATCAAGGCAGAGGTGGAGATCAAACTCCATAAATTTTCAACTGTCTTTGGGAATTGGGCACCATGCCTGGAAATTCTTCAGTTGGCTGTGGGGGAAAAGAAGAGCAGGTCAAATGGTAAAAGTCCTTGTCCTATGTCCGTAGTCTACTGGTATGGCTAATGACTAATCATTTGGCAATCTCACAAGGCAGAGTATAGGCCATGGTTAAGCTCAGAGCCCACAGACTACAGCCGGAGACAATCCCAGTTGGCTCAGTAAACAAGCAGACTTAGTGGAGGGCATGGACTATGCTAAGAACTCACTGAAATGTGGCATGGGGCTTTGTCCTACAGCCTTTTAAGGCTGGGAGAGTGGGCACTGTCAAAGGCCAAGCCCTTCACCCAGAGTCTGCTAGTATATATACAAATATGTACACCTCACTCTGGAGTGTCTTGAGAAAGCGGGACTGGCCATAGGACACAACGAAATCCATATCATGCATGAAAGCAGACCCAGTGTTTCCACCCTGATTTGTAGTGTTGACAATGAACAGTCCTCTACTCTGTTGTCACTCAAAACTAGTGCTAGGGGTATCTCCCCTCCCACTTGGTGTCAGCCTTGCTGGGGAAACAAAAGGGTTGCCTTCTGCAGATCTAACCTTACGTGCACTCAGAGAGCATTTAATTGTGTTTTCCACGCCCTTCTCTGTAATACACATGCTGAGCAGCTGAATCCCTCCTCTGTAAGTCTGCAACAATTCCTGCAGGATAATCTCATACAGAGTCTTACCCAAGAGAATAGAGAGTCCCTGGATAGCTCTCTCTCTCTAAAAAAGAGATCCTTGCCACAATCCGACACCTTAAGACCACAAAATCTATGGGCACCAATGGTTTACCTTTGGAGTTTTATCACAAATATGCAGAGATCATAGCTGACTAGCTCTTGGAGGTATATGAAAAAGCACTGCACATCAGGGAGGCATTGATCGTGATAGTGCTAAAACCAGGTAGAGATCCCACAACAGCTTTAGCATGCTGGCCAGTATCACTTCTAAACATTGATATGAAACACCTTAGAAGTCTGGTAGCAGCTCACTTACTTCCATGGTTACCTGGTTTTGTCCACACTGACAAATCAGGTTTCATTCCACAATGAAACACTCTCCAAAAATTCCAAAGCCTAGCTCATAGCTATCATGCCCGACAGCTCCTAGATGACACCTACGCCTTAGCTCTATTAGACATAGAGCAGGCATTTGACTCCCTAAATTGGACTTGCCTTTGGCAAGTGTTGCATACAATGAGCTTAGGCCATACATTTATTCAATAGGTCTGTCTTCTTTATACTGAGCCCTGTGCAGGGATAGGCTTGGATGGTGTAGTCGCTGAGTCAGCCCGAATTAGAAAGGGTAATAGGCATGGGTCTCCTCTTTCCCCCTGCTATTTGCCAATGCCATAGAGCCCTTGACAGGTGCCCTGCCGAATACCATTGATTCTTGTGAGATCACACTGGGGCGACCAATCACCTTGTCTCCCTTAGCGCTGATGACGCCCTAGTGTCACTTTGAATGGCCTTTATATATATCTATATATATATATATATATATATATATATATAAAGTCCATATCAATCAGGAAGAACTTTAACATTCCATAAACAATATGATTATTTGTTCGTGGAAAATGACTCAAGTACTAGCAAAAAATTTCGAACACCCACAGCAGTAGCAACAGAGAATGTGGTACAAACTGAAGAAAGTGAGACATCAGACAGCAACATTGTATCACTGGAAAGAGTGAGTCAACGAGAGCCCGTGGGTAACGTAGGTCGAAAGAATTTCCTGAAACAATTTCAACTTATCAATAAAGCCAAACAGAATTAATTGAATTTACAAAATACGAATCAGGATTTTCGGAGAGGCCGAGGTCGAGGGCAACGCGGCAAAACACGAGGAGCAAGAGGAACAAAAAAGCAAGAGGAAGGCGGAAAAAACGCTTCGAGCGCAGTCACTCCGATGGTAAGGAGAGCCAAGAAGGGAACGAAATGACAGTCATCAACCTCTCAAAACGACTACGAATCAATGGTTTCTGAATAGATAAATTTATTTTGAGGTCATCAATCAAGGTTTCTTGACGAACAAGAAATTTATATTGATCAAGAAAGATGTACCAAGTATCTCTTGCCCACTTGGGCTAAACTGTAACCAAGAGATATGTTATATTTGTCATTAATATAGCCCACTAGGACGATATGTGTATAGAACAGTGAGAATTTTGGATTGAGAAATAGTTTCCAATTAACGAATTTCAAAACATCCGACTTATATCAATGTTGTAACTCAAAAGCCATTACAAGATCTTCCTTAAACCACGTTAGTCCTATTTTTATCATTATCACTGTGTGTATGTAAACAGAAGTACGATGTGCAAACCTTACCGTGACCAAGCCTTAGGGGCGAAACGCGTCGGTTTGTGATTTTTCGTTGCAAATAAATTGAATTTTGAGCATCCTGGAGTGTCCTGAATACCTTTTTCAATCGAGAAAGATTGTTGCAGCATATATATATTACCTACTGCGGTCGCCAGTAGGTAGTTATAGTTAGGATTTTTTTTCAATGCAAAATCTCAAAATTCTATTGTGAATAACTTTGGTGCCGGTTGACGAATCTGCCTGAAAATCTCCTGAAATTTGCCTCGTAGAGCTCCGGTCCTTCCTTGGAAGTTTGGAGGGGATTCGTCAAGCGGGGGCCGAGATAAAAGGGGGGTCCCAAAACGTGTTTTCCCCATGTTAATTTTCATAGGGCGGTCAACCTCACTTTTAGCCCGAACGGCTGAATGGATTTCCACCAAACTTGGCAAAATTGTAGGGACTGGTACCCCGATGTGCCTTTGCTATGTCTCAAGATATATGCTCCAGTGTTTTTTACGAAAATTAACTTTGAAAAAATATATATTGGGCTACATTGGGCTTTATATATGTTAGAGCCCAAATGTAGCCCAATGTAGCCCAATGTAGCCCAAAGATTGCCACCAGAGACAAAAAAAAAACAAATGTAGCCCAAATATCAGCCAGATGTAGCCCAACTATTGCCCAATGACAGGATGGCCCAGAGTGTTCTAAAGAACAACTAGAGCGCTAACAGTCTTACTTATGACAAAAGTATGGCACACCTGAAGTCATCTTGATTGGAATAAATTGTTAACACTTAAATATTTAATTTGCAAAGGAACAAAATGAGGGGGTTCATTTTGTCATAAAAATTATGATTAGTGCTGAAGAAAGAAAAATTAGGGCACATTTTGAGTGACTTCTCAAATCCTCTTATATTTCATTAAAAAAATTCTGCTATGCAGTCTCCCAAGATGGCCACCAGAGACAAAAGAGCCCAAATGTAGCCCAAATATCAGCCAGATGTATGGCACACTTGAAGTCATCTTGATTGGAATAAAGTGGTAACACTTAATAGATTTAATTTGAAAAGGAACAAAATGAGGGGTTTCATTTTGCCATAGACATTTTATATATATATATATATATATATATATATATATATATATATATATATATATATATATATATATATATATATATATATATATATATATATATATATATATATATATATATATATATATATATATATATTACAGCTCAGAAAGCACCAAAGCGCCGCACTCCCAGGCGCGTGCCTCCGTTGCGAGGGTGCACTCGCAAACCAAATACTGCTCCACCTCCCCAAAAACGAAATCTCCCGCATGAAGAAAGGAGGCACTCACGGAGGTACGTTTACAAAATGTATTTTCACACAGCAAACTGACGCGTTTCGGTCGGAACCTTTCTCTAAGTTTACCGAACCGGCAGAGGCGTCGACATTTAAATAAAACAGGGTCATAGAGATAAACGTAGGACATACCTCAAGGGAGGAAAAGAGAACAAAAGCGCCATATTGGAATGTGCAATTATCACAGTCAATGACTCAGTTGGAACACAATGATTACGCCCTGGATGGGCTATTCCATCGAACAAAGCATCATGCAATAAATGAAACATAAATGTTCTGTGCATCTCCAAAACAATATATATGGTCGAAGTGCAAAAAGGAAAAAATTTCATGTGTTGTTTCCTTAACCTCCCAGAAAATCACGAAAAGAATAATTAATACAGAAAAATTGTACTCGTGTAGCCATCCAGCCCTGAATGGGCTAAAAAAGCTAATAGTTCAAACATTGAACTAAGGAGGGCCCTAACTCCTATGCATCTAGTACCCTCATACAGTAACTCTATGCATACTAAACAATAAATCAATAGATCAAAACAAAAACAAAAAACAACAATCACAATATCTAGCATCATAATCAATGGCATATGCAGCAAGAAGAAATACTATCCAATTCAAACTCCAACACGTGGAGATAAATCATATCAAGAAGGTTAATTGCCTCAATTCTTGATTAGTAAAAATACGGCAAAGCCTAAATAAACCCAAATAAGCAAAGTGGCAAAAGCAAATGAAAGAATACAGAGCATATCAACAAAACAACAGTTCAAGTCATCACCTATGTGTATTTAAGAGAGTTCTATGTCCAAAACCCATGTAGCTACAAATTCATAGAAGACATAGGTGCATATCAAAAATAATACTATAGGTGGACTCATGACATCTACTCCCCCAGAAGAGATGACAATTCTTCATGTATATTCATACCCAATGGCATCTTGGTTTGCAGATCTATTATGTACCTGGACTCAAGTCTACGGATTTGGACAAGCCTGTCCCCTCCTCTCGGGTACAGTGGTACATGGTCCAGGCCAAAGAAACTCAATTGATCCCGATTGCGCTTATGTGCCAAATCGAAATGGCGTGCCACCGGGTACGCCTCATCGAAATTGGCAATAGCGCGCATGTGCTCTAGGATGCGCATCTTCAGTGGATTTACTGTGCTTCCGATGTACTGAAGCCCACAAGGGCATGTAAGGCAGTACACGCAGTATGGTGTCGAGCAGGTTATAAATTTGTTGATCCTACGTTGTATCCCTGTATTGGGGATTGTGTAAGATCGTACTCTTTTACTAAACTTGCACGCCTTGCACTTCCCGCAAGGGGAAAAACCACAGATTTCACCAAAGGCATTAGTCTTCGGGGGATCAATCAAATGGCTCTGCACCAAATCATTCTTGATAGAACGTGCCTTCCGGTATGTAATCAGGGGATTGGTAGGTAGATCGTCCTTGAGTAGGTGATCTGTCAGTAAAATATGCCAGCTTTTCTTCAAGGTTTTATTTAGAAAAGCGGCATCCTGGGAGAAAGTGGTTATAAGCCTAAATTTCCCCCCACTCTTAACTGATGTTTTCTTGTCTTTGCTTTTGAACAGATCTTCTCTATGTGTGGAGTTGGCTCTTTTATAGGCATCATTAAGGAGTTCTGTCCCATACCTTCTCATCTTAAAGCGTTCTATGCATTGGCTAGCTGCCCTTTGAAATTCCTCATCATTCGTACAGTTACGCTTTATCCTGAGTAGTTCCCCATAGGGGATACTCTTGACAAGACTAACAGGGTGACTGCTGGTAGCTCTCAGGACACTATAGCCCGCTGTGGTCTTGCGGAAGAGTTTACTTTTGAGTGCTCCCCCCTCTACATAGATGGTCACATCGAGGCAATTAACAGTTGTTTGACTCACCTCACCTGAAAATTCCAGGCTTACACTGTTCTCATTCAGTCTCCCTATGTACTGTTTAGCACTCTCCATTGTGCCGTTCCAGACGATGAATAAATCGTCTATGAAACGATGCCAACTGATGAGATTCCAAGACCATTTTATTTATTTATTTATTTATTGACATTTGTAGAGCGCGGCGAATACCCGTGGGCGTCTCGGCGCTACCATGAGGCATTATCTGCCCCCCAGGCCACCTGCTCCTCCCACCAGCCTACGAACAAGTTCGCATAGCTGGGGGCGAAGCAGGTGCCCATCGCAGTTCCTGATAACTGATGAAACAGTTCTGTCTGGAAAAGGAAAATGTTATTAGTCAAGCAGAATTGGACAAATTCCATCAACATTTGACTATGCCTCATAAATTTCAATGGTCTCTGGTGGAGATAGTACTTTATGGCCAGCAGACCATCACCATGATCAATAGCAGTGTAGAGGCTGGTGATGTCCAACACCATCAGGGTATAGCCTTCCTTCCACTCGATCTTACTCAATTTTTCGAGAAAATCTGTAGTGTCACGGATATGTGAATTCAAAGTCAGAACAAAAGGTAACAAAAAGTGATCCACAAACATGGATAAATGTTCTGTGAGACTCCCCTGTGACGCAACAATTGGTCTCCCTGGAGGTGTGGTGGGGTTTGTATGCACTTTCGGGAGATGATAAAATGTAGGGATGATAGGATTGAGGCGTCTCAGGAACATATATTCGTCCATTTCAAGAAGACCTTCATTGTGCCATTTAGTGATGAGCACATGATAGTCATTGACGCTTTTCTGATATTCTCTGTCTGTAATCGTCAGGTACGTAAATTTGCAGCCCAGTTGTCTTGCTGCCTCCTTGTTGTAATTTTCTTTAGTTTGTAGCACAATGTTCCCTCCTTTGTCCGCAGGTTTATACACTGTGTTTTTATCTTTACTCAAAGATTTGAGGGCCAGGTTCTGTGCATTGGAGAGGTTACCCTCCTGATCTCTTTTTACAAAATGTTGTTTCTTACGAAATGCTGTCAGATCTTTTACGAAAGCATCCGAGAACACATCAATAGCGTCATATGCCGATTGTGGGTTGAAGGTGGAAACAGGTTTAAACTGAGTGGTTTCTCCTTCTTGTACCACTCCTGTAATCGCAACCTGTTGTGAATCACTCAGGGCGGTATGGTTCTCTGTCTCACTCCCATCATACAGGTCCTCTAATACCATAATCGCACCAAGGTCTCGGATGATGAGGCTATCGGTTTCCGCAGGTCTCCTTATTTTCCTCTTTTGTGTTGTGGATTGCACCTTCGTCTTAAAAAACGTATGCAATTTAAGCTTGCGGGTGAACTTATAGAGATCAATCCGAGCCTGTGCAAATTCCATGTGTATATATATATTCATTGAAAAAACCATAGGTTTCACACCAGTTATAGTTAGGAATTGGCATTTAAAAAACCTATTAAATTCACTGAAAAAACCATAGGTTTCACACCAGTTATAGTTAGGTGAAAATTTTGCTCGCATAAAACCATTGAAATTCCCACGTTATAGTTAGTTGGACTCACTATAGCTTGCCCATGCAATGCACTGCTGATGACGTCACATATTACATCACTCATGACATGGTCAGTGACATCACTCATGACATCACTGATGACATCTCAAATGTATATATATATATATATATATATATATTTTATATTTATTTTTTCCACCAAAGATGCGGCACTCAGGGTTTGAAATTTTAACAAGGCAAATTTATTAACTTCTCCAGCTCGGACCAACGCGTTTCAGCCTGGCACAGGCTTTGTTCACTGGAACATTGGAGACAAGTGCTGCCAGAATTGCCGACCTGTACTTAAAAGTATAGAACTTGAGTCACAACACACACATTTCGGTATAAGTTAAAAGTCATGAGTCTTTTATTAATGTGAAAGGTGTTAAGTTCTTTTTTTGATGCAATGCAATGCAGTATGTTTTGTACCCCGGGGAGGTGGCGGTCCCCGGGGCGTGTGGGAGGTTCGAGTCCCTCACATAGGGTGTTAATTTGCCCCGGAGGTGGCGTTTCCCGGGAATGCGGGGGGGCCCTGTGCCCCCACCAATATATTATAAAAGCCCCGGGGGTGGCGTCTCCGGGGCTTGAGGGTGCCTTTGAGCCCCCCACCCATTTATTATGCAGCCCCGGGGGGTGGCGGTCCCCGGGGCTGCGGGGGGCCACCACCCCCTGGGCTTGTTTTAAAAAAAATCAGTGATGTCATTTGAGATGTCATCAGTGATATCATTGACCATGTCATGAATGGTGTAAAATGTGATGGCATGAGCAGTGCATTGCGGGTGCACGAGTTATAGTTAGCTAAACTATCTATAACAGTGGAGTTTTAATGGTTTTGTAAGAGTGAAATGTCCACCTAACTATAACGTCCCTGAAACGCACTGTCGGACTTTTCCCCGTAAAATTGTTCACTGATGGCGAAGGTGTGTGCAGATGGGGACCCGAGGAAGCTGCACATTGCAGGGGACACGGCAAAAGTAAGAGACATGTTCGAGTGCTACTTTGTGGGTCGCGCTTCCATTTGGCTGCCCTTTCCCAGTTTTAAACTGCATGCTGGGATCTGTAGTGCTTCGCACTTCTAAGACACTGTGATTGGTGCTATCGGGCATCACTGAGGGCGGAGCGTTCCACAAAAAGGGCAGTGCATGAACTATCAACTGATTGACAGGCACTCGACCATCCTGCTGAGTACCACGCTGGGCGCTGACGAAGCTACACAGCGGAAATGCATACGCCCGGAGTGCCGACTAACCTTGCAATAAATCAGCCTTCAAATTGTTCCCCGTTGTGGCCTCTGCCTTTCTTCCAGGAGGGTTTCTTTGAACATTGACAATTGCCAGCCAGCGGCAATCTACAGAGGTCCCTGCACGCAAGTTGGCCTGATCTACACTGGCGTCCTTTCTTGCCTCGGCGAGATACTTTTCCCTTTCAAGTGATTGATACGGATCAGGTCCACCCCAGCTAACAGGAATAAACATACGGTGTCGGAGTTACCAACTCCGCATTGGGAGAGACGCACTGTCGGACTTTTCCCCGTAAAATTGTTCACTGATGGCGAAGGTGTGTGCAGATGGGGACCCGAGGAAGCTGCACATTGCAGGGGACACGGCAAAAGTAAGAGACATGTTCGAGTGCTACTTTGTGGGTCGCGCTTCCATTTGGCTGCCCTTTCCCAGTTTTAAACTGCATGCTGGGATCTGTAGTGCTTCGCACTTCTAAGACACTGTGATTGGTGCTATCGGGCATCACTGAGGGCGGAGCGTTCCACAAAAAGGGCAGTGCATGAACTATCAACTGATTGACAGGCACTCGACCATCCTGCTGAGTACCACGCTGGGCGCTGACGAAGCTACACAGCGGAAATGCATACGCCCGGAGTGCCGACTAACCTTGCAATAAATCAGCCTTCAAATTGTTCCCCGTTGTGGCCTCTGCCTTTCTTCCAGGAGGGTTTCTTTGAACATTGACAATTGCCAGCCAGCGGCAATCTACAGAGGTCCCTGCACGCAAGTTGGCCTGATCTACACTGGCGTCCTTTCTTGCCTCGGCGAGATACTTTTCCCTTTCAAGTGATTGATACGGATCAGGTCCACCCCAGCTAACAGGAATAAACATACGGTGTCGGAGTTACCAACTCCGCATTGGGAGAGACGCACTGTCGGACTTTTCCCCGTAAAATTGTTCACTGATGGCGAAGGTGTGTGCAGATGGGGACCCGAGGAAGCTGCACATTGCAGGGGACACGGCAAAAGTAAGAGACATGTTCGAGTGCTACTTTGTGGGTCGCGCTTCCATTTGGCTGCCCTTTCCCAGTTTTAAACTGCATGCTGGGATCTGTAGTGCTTCGCACTTCTAAGACACTGTGATTGGTGCTATCGGGCATCACTGAGGGCGGAGCGTTCCACAAAAAGGGCAGTGCATGAACTATCAACTGATTGACAGGCACTCGACCATCCTGCTGAGTACCACGCTGGGCGCTGACGAAGCTACACAGCGGAAATGCATACGCCCGGAGTGCCGACTAACCTTGCAATAAATCAGCCTTCAAATTGTTCCCCGTTGTGGCCTCTGCCTTTCTTCCAGGAGGGTTTCTTTGAACATTGACAATTGCCAGCCAGCGGCAATCTACAGAGGTCCCTGCACGCAAGTTGGCCTGATCTACACTGGCGTCCTTTCTTGCCTCGGCGAGATACTTTTCCCTTTCAAGTGATTGATACGGATCAGGTCCACCCCAGCTAACAGGAATAAACATACGGTGTCGGAGTTACCAACTCCGCATTGGGAGAGACGCACTGTCGGACTTTTCCCCGTAAAATTGTTCACTGATGGCGAAGGTGTGTGCAGATGGGGACCCGAGGAAGCTGCACATTGCAGGGGACACGGCAAAAGTAAGAGACATGTTCGAGTGCTACTTTGTGGGTTGCGCTTCCATTTGGCTGCCCTTTCCCAGTTTTAAACTGCATGCTGGGATCTGTAGTGCTTCGCACTTCTAAGACACTGTGATTGGTGCTATCGGGCATCACTGAGGGCGGAGCGTTCCACAAAAAGGGCAGTGCATGAACTATCAACTGATTGACAGGCACTCGACCATCCTGCTGAGTACCACGCTGGGCGCTGACGAAGCTACACAGCGGAAATGCATACGCCCGGAGTGCCGACTAACCTTGCAATAAATCAGCCTTCAAATTGTTCCCCGTTGTGGCCTCTGCCTTTCTTCCAGGAGGGTTTCTTTGAACATTGACAATTGCCAGCCAGCGGCAATCTACAGAGGTCCCTGCACGCAAGTTGGCCTGATCTACACTGGCGTCCTTTCTTGCCTCGGCGAGATACTTTTCCCTTTCAAGTGATTGATACGGATCAGGTCCACCCCAGCTAACAGGAATAAACATACGGTGTCGGAGTTACCAACTCCGCATTGGGAGAGACGCACTGTCGGACTTTTCCCCGTAAAATTGTTCACTGATGGCGAAGGTGTGTGCAGATGGGGACCCGAGGAAGCTGCACATTGCAGGGGACACGGCAAAAGTAAGAGACATGTTCGAGGTCTACTTTGTGGGTCGCGCTTCCATTTGGCTGCCCTTTCCCAGTTTTAAACTGCATGCTGGGATCTGTAGTGCTTCGCACTTCTAAGACACTGTGATTGGTGCTATTGGGCATCACTGAGGGCGGAGCGTTCCACAAAAAGGGCAGTGCATGAACTATCAACTGATTGACAGGCACTCGACCATCCTGCTGAGTACCACGCTGGGCGCTGACGAAGCTACACAGCGGAAATGCATACGCCCGGAGTGCCGACTAACCTTGCAATAAATCAGCCTTCAAATTGTTCCCCGTTGTGGCCTCTGCCTTTCTTCCAGGAGGGTTTCTTTGAACATTGACAATTGCCAGCCAGCGGCAATCTACAGAGGTCCCTGCACGCAAGTTGGCCTGATCTACACTGGCGTCCTTTCTTGCCTCGGCGAGATACTTTTCCCTTTCAAGTGATTGATACGGATCAGGTCCACCCCAGCTAACAGGAATAAACATACGGTGTCGGAGTTACCAACTCCGCATTGGGAGAGACGCACTGTCGGACTTTTCCCCGTAAAATTGTTCACTGATGGCGAAGGTGTGTGCAGATGGGGACCCGAGGAAGCTGCACATTGCAGGGGACACGGCAAAAGTAAGAGACATGTTCGAGTGCTACTTTGTGGGTCGCGCTTCCATTTGGCTGCCCTTTCCCAGTTTTAAACTGCATGCTGGGATCTGTAGTGCTTCGCACTTCTAAGACACTGTGATTGGTGCTATCGGGCATCACTGAGGGCGGAGCGTTCCACAAAAAGGGCAGTGCATGAACTATCAACTGATTGACAGGCACTCGACCATCCTGCTGAGTACCACGCTGGGCGCTGACGAAGCTACACAGCGGAAATGCATACGCCCGGAGTGCCGACTAACCTTGCAATAAATCAGCCTTCAAATTGTTCCCCGTTGTGGCCTCTGCCTTTCTTCCAGGAGGGTTTCTTTGAACATTGACAATTGCCAGCCAGCGGCAATCTACAGAGGTCCCTGCACGCAAGTTGGCCTGATCTACACTGGCGTCCTTTCTTGCCTCGGCGAGATACTTTTCCCTTTCAAGTGATTGATACGGATCAGGTCCACCCCAGCTAACAGGAATAAACATACGGTGTCGGAGTTACCAACTCCGCATTGGGAGAGACGCACTGTCGGACTTTTCCCCGTAAAATTGTTCACTGATGGCGAAGGTGTGTGCAGATGGGGACCCGAGGAAGCTGCACATTGCAGGGGACACGGCAAAAGTAAGAGACATGTTCGAGTGCTACTTTGTGGGTCGCGCTTCCATTTGGCTGCCCTTTCCCAGTTTTAAACTGCATGCTGGGATCTGTAGTGCTTCGCACTTCTAAGACACTGTGATTGGTGCTATCGGGCATCACTGAGGGCGGAGCGTTCCACAAAAAGGGCAGTGCATGAACTATCAACTGATTGACAGGCACTCGACCATCCTGCTGAGTACCACGCTGGGCGCTGACGAAGCTACACAGCGGAAATGCATACGCCCGGAGTGCCGACTAACCTTGCAATAAATCAGCCTTCAAATTGTTCCCCGTTGTGGCCTCTGCCTTTCTTCCAGGAGGGTTTCTTTGAACATTGACAATTGCCAGCCAGCGGCAATCTACAGAGGTCCCTGCACGCAAGTTGGCCTGATCTACACTGGCGTCCTTTCTTGCCTCGGCGAGATACTTTTCCCTTTCAAGTGATTGATACGGATCAGGTCCACCCCAGCTAACAGGAATAAACATACGGTGTCGGAGTTACCAACTCCGCATTGGGAGAGACGCACTGTCGGACTTTTCCCCGTAAAATTGTTCACTGATGGCGAAGGTGTGTGCAGATGGGGACCCGAGGAAGCTGCACATTGCAGGGGACACGGCAAAAGTAAGAGACATGTTCGAGTGCTACTTTGTGGGTCGCGCTTCCATTTGGCTGCCCTTTCCCAGTTTTAAACTGCATGCTGGGATCTGTAGTGCTTCGCACTTCTAAGACACTGTGATTGGTGCTATCGGGCATCACTGAGGGCGGAGCGTTCCACAAAAAGGGCAGTGCATGAACTATCAACTGATTGACAGGCACTCGACCATCCTGCTGAGTACCACGCTGGGCGCTGACGAAGCTACACAGCGGAAATGCATACGCCCGGAGTGCCGACTAACCTTGCAATAAATCAGCCTTCAAATTGTTCCCCGTTGTGGCCTCTGCCTTTCTTCCAGGAGGGTTTCTTTGAACATTGACAATTGCCAGCCAGCGGCAATCTACAGAGGTCCCTGCACGCAAGTTGGCCTGATCTACACTGGCGTCCTTTCTTGCCTCGGCGAGATACTTTTCCCTTTCAAGTGATTGATACGGATCAGGTCCACCCCAGCTAACAGGAATAAACATACGGTGTCGGAGTTACCAACTCCGCATTGGGAGAGACGCACTGTCGGACTTTTCCCCGTAAAATTGTTCACTGATGGCGAAGGTGTGTGCAGATGGGGACCCGAGGAAGCTGCACATTGCAGGGGACACGGCAAAAGTAAGAGACATGTTCGAGTGCTACTTTGTGGGTCGCGCTTCCATTTGGCTGCCCTTTCCCAGTTTTAAACTGCATGCTGGGATCTGTAGTGCTTCGCACTTCTAAGACACTGTGATTGGTGCTATCGGGCATCACTGAGGGCGGAGCGTTCCACAAAAAGGGCAGTGCATGAACTATCAACTGATTGACAGGCACTCGACCATCCTGCTGAGTACCACGCTGGGCGCTGACGAAGCTACACAGCGGAAATGCATACGCCCGGAGTGCCGACTAACCTTGCAATAAATCAGCCTTCAAATTGTTCCCCGTTGTGGCCTCTGCCTTTCTTCCAGGAGGGTTTCTTTGAACATTGACAATTGCCAGCCAGCGGCAATCTACAGAGGTCCCTGCACGCAAGTTGGCCTGATCTACACTGGCGTCCTTTCTTGCCTCGGCGAGATACTTTTCCCTTTCAAGTGATTGATACGGATCAGGTCCACCCCAGCTAACAGGAATAAACATACGGTGTCGGAGTTACCAACTCCGCATTGGGAGAGACGCACTGTCGGACTTTTCCCCGTAAAATTGTTCACTGATGGCGAAGGTGTGTGCAGATGGGGACCCGAGGAAGCTGCACATTGCAGGGGACACGGCAAAAGTAAGAGACATGTTCGAGTGCTACTTTGTGGGTTGCGCTTCCATTTGGCTGCCCTTTCCCAGTTTTAAACTGCATGCTGGGATCTGTAGTGCTTCGCACTTCTAAGACACTGTGATTGGTGCTATCGGGCATCACTGAGGGCGGAGCGTTCCACAAAAAGGGCAGTGCATGAACTATCAACTGATTGACAGGCACTCGACCATCCTGCTGAGTACCACGCTGGGCGCTGACGAAGCTACACAGCGGAAATGCATACGCCCGGAGTGCCGACTAACCTTGCAATAAATCAGCCTTCAAATTGTTCCCCGTTGTGGCCTCTGCCTTTCTTCCAGGAGGGTTTCTTTGAACATTGACAATTGCCAGCCAGCGGCAATCTACAGAGGTCCCTGCACGCAAGTTGGCCTGATCTACACTGGCGTCCTTTCTTGCCTCGGCGAGATACTTTTCCCTTTCAAGTGATTGATACGGATCAGGTCCACCCCAGCTAACAGGAATAAACATACGGTGTCGGAGTTACCAACTCCGCATTGGGAGAGACGCACTGTCGGACTTTTCCCCGTAAAATTGTTCACTGATGGCGAAGGTGTGTGCAGATGGGGACCCGAGGAAGCTGCACATTGCAGGGGACACGGCAAAAGTAAGAGACATGTTCGAGTGCTACTTTGTGGGTCGCGCTTCCATTTGGCTGCCCTTTCCCAGTTTTAAACTGCATGCTGGGATCTGTAGTGCTTCGCACTTCTAAGACACTGTGATTGGTGCTATTGGGCATCACTGAGGGCGGAGCGTTCCACAAAAAGGGCAGTGCATGAACTATCAACTGATTGACAGGCACTCGACCATCCTGCTGAGTACCACGCTGGGCGCTGACGAAGCTACACAGCGGAAATGCATACGCCCGGAGTGCCGACTAACCTTGCAATAAATCAGCCTTCAAATTGTTCCCCGTTGTGGCCTCTGCCTTTCTTCCAGGAGGGTTTCTTTGAACATTGACAATTGCCAGCCAGCGGCAATCTACAGAGGTCCCTGCACGCAAGTTGGCCTGATCTACACTGGCGTCCTTTCTTGCCTCGGCGAGATACTTTTCCCTTTCAAGTGATTGATACGGATCAGGTCCACCCCAGCTAACAGGAATAAACATACGGTGTCGGAGTTACCAACTCCGCATTGGGAGAGACGCACTGTCGGACTTTTCCCCGTAAAATTGTTCACTGATGGCGAAGGTGTGTGCAGATGGGGACCCGAGGAAGCTGCACATTGCAGGGGACACGGCAAAAGTAAGAGACATGTTCGAGTGCTACTTTGTGGGTCGCGCTTCCATTTGGCTGCCCTTTCCCAGTTTTAAACTGCATGCTGGGATCTGTAGTGCTTCGCACTTCTAAGACACTGTGATTGGTGCTATCGGGCATCACTGAGGGCGGAGCGTTCCACAAAAAGGGCAGTGCATGAACTATCAACTGATTGACAGGCACTCGACCATCCTGCTGAGTACCACGCTGGGCGCTGACGAAGCTACACAGCGGAAATGCATACGCCCGGAGTGCCGACTAACCTTGCAATAAATCAGCCTTCAAATTGTTCCCCGTTGTGGCCTCTGCCTTTCTTCCAGGAGGGTTTCTTTGAACATTGACAATTGCCAGCCAGCGGCAATCTACAGAGGTCCCTGCACGCAAGTTGGCCTGATCTACACTGGCGTCCTTTCTTGCCTCGGCGAGATACTTTTCCCTTTCAAGTGATTGATACGGATCAGGTCCACCCCAGCTAACAGGAATAAACATACGGTGTCGGAGTTACCAACTCCGCATTGGGAGAGACGCACTGTCGGACTTTTCCCCGTAAAATTGTTCACTGATGGCGAAGGTGTGTGCAGATGGGGACCCGAGGAAGCTGCACATTGCAGGGGACACGGCAAAAGTAAGAGACATGTTCGAGTGCTACTTTGTGGGTCGCGCTTCCATTTGGCTGCCCTTTCCCAGTTTTAAACTGCATGCTGGGATCTGTAGTGCTTCGCACTTCTAAGACACTGTGATTGGTGCTATCGGGCATCACTGAGGGCGGAGCGTTCCACAAAAAGGGCAGTGCATGAACTATCAACTGATTGACAGGCACTCGACCATCCTGCTGAGTACCACGCTGGGCGCTGACGAAGCTACACAGCGGAAATGCATACGCCCGGAGTGCCGACTAACCTTGCAATAAATCAGCCTTCAAATTGTTCCCCGTTGTGGCCTCTGCCTTTCTTCCAGGAGGGTTTCTTTGAACATTGACAATTGCCAGCCAGCGGCAATCTACAGAGGTCCCTGCACGCAAGTTGGCCTGATCTACACTGGCGTCCTTTCTTGCCTCGGCGAGATACTTTTCCCTTTCAAGTGATTGATACGGATCAGGTCCACCCCAGCTAACAGGAATAAACATACGGTGTCGGAGTTACCAACTCCGCATTGGGAGAGACGCACTGTCGGACTTTTCCCCGTAAAATTGTTCACTGATGGCGAAGGTGTGTGCAGATGGGGACCCGAGGAAGCTGCACATTGCAGGGGACACGGCAAAAGTAAGAGACATGTTCGAGTGCTACTTTGTGGGTTGCGCTTCCATTTGGCTGCCCTTTCCCAGTTTTAAACTGCATGCTGGGATCTGTAGTGCTTCGCACTTCTAAGACACTGTGATTGGTGCTATCGGGCATCACTGAGGGCGGAGCGTTCCACAAAAAGGGCAGTGCATGAACTATCAACTGATTGACAGGCACTCGACCATCCTGCTGAGTACCACGCTGGGCGCTGACGAAGCTACACAGCGGAAATGCATACGCCCGGAGTGCCGACTAACCTTGCAATAAATCAGCCTTCAAATTGTTCCCCGTTGTGGCCTCTGCCTTTCTTCCAGGAGGGTTTCTTTGAACATTGACAATTGCCAGCCAGCGGCAATCTACAGAGGTCCCTGCACGCAAGTTGGCCTGATCTACACTGGCGTCCTTTCTTGCCTCGGCGAGATACTTTTCCCTTTCAAGTGATTGATACGGATCAGGTCCACCCCAGCTAACAGGAATAAACATACGGTGTCGGAGTTACCAACTCCGCATTGGGAGAGACGCACTGTCGGACTTTTCCCCGTAAAATTGTTCACTGATGGCGAAGGTGTGTGCAGATGGGGACCCGAGGAAGCTGCACATTGCAGGGGACACGGCAAAAGTAAGAGACATGTTCGAGTGCTACTTTGTGGGTCGCGCTTCCATTTGGCTGCCCTTTCCCAGTTTTAAACTGCATGCTGGGATCTGTAGTGCTTCGCACTTCTAAGACACTGTGATTGGTGCTATCGGGCATCACTGAGGGCGGAGCGTTCCACAAAAAGGGCAGTGCATGAACTATCAACTGATTGACAGGCACTCGACCATCCTGCTGAGTACCACGCTGGGCGCTGACGAAGCTACACAGCGGAAATGCATACGCCCGGAGTGCCGACTAACCTTGCAATAAATCAGCCTTCAAATTGTTCCCCGTTGTGGCCTCTGCCTTTCTTCCAGGAGGGTTTCTTTGAACATTGACAATTGCCAGCCAGCGGCAATCTACAGAGGTCCCTGCACGCAAGTTGGCCTGATCTACACTGGCGTCCTTTCTTGCCTCGGCGAGATACTTTTCCCTTTCAAGTGATTGATACGGATCAGGTCCACCCCAGCTAACAGGAATAAACATACGGTGTCGGAGTTACCAACTCCGCATTGGGAGAGACGCACTGTCGGACTTTTCCCCGTAAAATTGTTCACTGATGGCGAAGGTGTGTGCAGATGGGGACCCGAGGAAGCTGCACATTGCAGGGGACACGGCAAAAGTAAGAGACATGTTCGAGTGCTACTTTGTGGGTCGCGCTTCCATTTGGCTGCCCTTTCCCAGTTTTAAACTGCATGCTGGGATCTGTAGTGCTTCGCACTTCTAAGACACTGTGATTGGTGCTATCGGGCATCACTGAGGGCGGAGCGTTCCACAAAAAGGGCAGTGCATGAACTATCAACTGATTGACAGGCACTCGACCATCCTGCTGAGTACCACGCTGGGCGCTGACGAAGCTACACAGCGGAAATGCATACGCCCGGAGTGCCGACTAACCTTGCAATAAATCAGCCTTCAAATTGTTCCCCGTTGTGGCCTCTGCCTTTCTTCCAGGAGGGTTTCTTTGAATATATATATATATATATATATATATATATATATATATATATATATATATATATATATATATATATATATATATATATATATATATATATATTTTATATTTATTTTTTCCACCAAAGATGCGGCACTCAGGGTTTGAAATTTTAACAAGGCAAATTTATTAACTTCTCCAGCTCGGACCAACGCGTTTCAGCCTGGCACAGGCTTTGTTCACTGGAACATTGGAGACAAGTGCTGCCAGAATTGCCGACCTGTACTTAAAAGTATAGAACTTGAGTCACAACACACACATTTCGGTATAAGTTAAAAGTCATGAGTCTTTTATTAATGTGAAAGGTGTTAAGTTCTTTTTTTGATGCAATGCAATGCAGTATGTTTTGTACCCCGGGGAGGTGGCGGTCCCCGGGGCGTGTGGGAGGTTCGAGTCCCTCACATAGGGTGTTAATTTGCCCCGGAGGTGGCGTTTCCCGGGAATGCGGGGGGGCCCTGTGCCCCCACCAATATATTATAAAAGCCCCGGGGGTGGCGTCTCCGGGGCTTGAGGGTGCCTTTGAGCCCCCCACCCATTTATTATGCAGCCCCGGGGGGTGGCGGTCCCCGGGGCTGCGGGGGGCCACCACCCCCTGGGCTTGTTTTAAAAAAAAATCAGTGATGTCATTTGAGATGTCATCAGTGATATCATTGACCATGTCATGAATGGTGTAAAATGTGATGGCATGAGCAGTGCATTGCGGGTGCACGAGTTATAGTTAGCTAAACTATCTATAACAGTGGAGTTTTAATGGTTTTGTAAGAGTGAAATGTCCACCTAACTATAACGTCCCTGAAACCTATGTTTTTTTCAGTGAATTTCTAAGGTTTGTTAAATGCTAATTTATAACTATGACATCCCTATTAAGTTCCCTTCAATCCTGAAGATCCCTGGTGGCAAAGTAGCCCACCAGGTACATTCAGTAAGCGCCACAAACCTACGTTTCAGAGAGGTGTTCAGAGGACACTCCCCTTTTTACACCACACTACAAACACTGCTTCTGGTTCACTGCTGCTCAGAATATGAACAAACAAAACAGGTGATGGACCGAATGTGGATCAATGTCACACATTCAACCCAGTCCAAAGATCTGGGCCCAAATCCATCGTTTTTTTGCACTCCACACCACCCTGGGTTAGACAATGGTGATATGCAAATCAGCTCTGACCCTGTGCCCCATGGGAACAGTCCAGTCCGAACTACAAAAGCCATGTCCTTCCCAGAACGGAATCGAGCATCCGGGGTCCGGACCGGTTTCGAGGTAACACCTCTCATCAGCCCGGCTAGCTTGACTCCAGTGGTGTGGAGTGCCTGGGACCCACTTCTGAGCATCCCCAGCGCACTTATGGCGGTATTTGCAAACAAAACAGGTGATGGACCGAGTGTGGATCAATGTCACACATTCAACCCAGTCCAAAGATCTGGGCCCAAATCCATCGTTTTTTTGCACTCCACACCACCCTGGGTTAGACAATGGCGATATGCAAATCAGCTCTGACCCTGTGCCCCATGGGAACAGTCCAGTCCGAACTACAAAAGCCATGTCCTTCCCAGAACGGAATCAAGCATCCGAGGACCGGACCGGTTTTGAGGTAACACCTCTCATCAGCCCGGCTAGCTTGACTCCAGTGGGGTGGAGTGCCTGGGACCCACGTCTGAGCATCCCCAGCGCACTTATGGCGGTATTTGCAAACAAAACAGGTGATGGACCGAATGTGGATCAATGTCACACATTCAACCCAGTCCAAAGATCTGGGCCCAAATCCATCGTTTTTTTGCACTCCACATCACCCTGGGTTAGACAATGGCGATATGCAAATCAGCTCTGACCCTGTGCCCCATGGGAACAGTCCAGTCCGAACTACAAAAGCCATGTCCTTCCCAGAACGGAATCAAGCATCCGAGGACCGGTTTCGAGGTAACACCTCTCATCAGCCCGGCTAGCTTGACTCCAGTGGTGTGGAGTGCCTGGGACCCACGTCTGAGCAACCCCAGCGCACTTATGGCGGTATTTGCAAACAAAACAGGTGATGGACCGAATGTGGATCAATGTCACACATTCAACCCAGTCCAAAGATCTGGGCCCAAATCCATCGTTTTTTTGCACTCCACACCACCCTGGGTTAGACAATGGCGATATGCAAATCAGCTCTGACCCTGTGCCCAATGGGAACAGTCCAGTCCGAACTACAAAAGCCATGTCCTTCCCAGAACGGAATCAAGCATCCGAGGACCGGACCGGTTTCGAGGTAACACCTCTCATCAGCCCGGCTAGCTTGACTCCAGTTGTGTGGAGTGCCTGGGACGCACGTCTGAGCATCCCCAGCGCACTTATGGCGGTATTTGCAAAGAAAACAGGTGATGGACCGAATGTGGATCAATGTCACACATTCAACCCAGTCCAAAGATCTGAGCCCAAATCCATCGTTTTTTTGCACTCCACACCACCCTGGGTTAGACAATGGCGATATGCAAATCAGCTCTGACCCTGTGCCCCATGGTAACAGTCCAGTCCGAACCACAAAAGCCATGTCCTTCCCAGAACGGAATCAAGCATCCGAGGACCGGACCGGTTTCGAGGTAACACCTCTCATCAGCCCGGCTAGCTTGACTCCAGTGGTGTGGAGTGCCTGGGACCCACGTCTGAGCATCCCCAGCGCACTTATGGCGGTATTTGCAAACAAAACAGGTGATGGACCGAATGTGGATCAATGTCACACATTCAACCCAGTCCAAAGATCTGGGCCCAAATCCATCGTTTTTTTGCACTCCACACCACCCTGGGTTAGACAATGGCGATATGCAAATCAGCTCTGACCCTGTGCCCCATGGGAACAGTCCAGTCCGAACTACAAAAGCCATGTCCTTCCCAGAACAGAATCAAGCATCCGAGGACCGGACCGGTTTCGAGGTAACACCTCTCATCAGCCCGGCTAGCTTGACTCCAGTGGTGTGGAGTGCCTGGGACCCACGTCTGAGCATCCCCAGCGCACTTATGGGCGGTATTTGCAAACAAAACAGGTGATGGACCGAATGTGGATCAATGTCACACATTCAACCCAGTCCAAAGATCTGGGCCCAAATCCATCGTTTTTTTGCACTCCACTTGTGTCTTGTGTCTTGAGATCCTCAGGACACAGAGGCTCTCATCGCCCAACCAGCAGTGCAACATAAGCTGTGTTAAAAAAAGGGCCGTGGCCTCAGAGCACCTCTCTGCAACACAGCCCTGTGGCGTTTACAAGAGGTACCTGGTGGTCTAGTTGGCCCCCAGGAATCCTCAGGATTGGTCAGGAATCCCTCACAGGCAGGGTTCAAGACCTCTCCCTGCTTGCACTCGATTCTACTCAACACCCGCTCCATCCACAGGCATGCCATCAAACTCTGGGATCTACTCAACTCAGCCTCCACAGACGTCGCCTTCCTAACGGACAGACCGGCATGAAAAGGCAGTGAAAAACTGCCATCGTACTCCCTCGGGCATAAAGAGACGACCGTCGTAGGCCATCCGGAAATCCGAGTCAGATTTCTTTCCGGCTGAGCCCATCGGAATGACTCGGTTGGAAAGGAATCTGTCAGACACGTCCCGAATCGGTCGGAAGGGCTCCAAACATGGTTCGGAGCCATTCCGATCCGAATCGGAATCGGCCCCTAAGAGCGCGCCAGAAGGCGCGTTTGCAGAGTTATGGGCAAAGGGGGTGTGGCCTGGTATCAAAACTCAATAATCCTGCTGTGTGGGGCTTATTGAAGGTAATAGGAGGGGTAGTTAGACCCCAAGGAGATCCTTGGGGGCCAACTACCCCTCCTGTTACCTCCAGTAAGTCCCACACAGTGGGATTGCTAAGAGGTTTTCAGAAGCCACACCCTCCTTTCTACAACAC
Source organism: Lissotriton vulgaris (assembly GCF_964263255.1). Classification (NCBI taxonomy): domain Eukaryota; kingdom Metazoa; phylum Chordata; class Amphibia; order Caudata; family Salamandridae; genus Lissotriton; species Lissotriton vulgaris. Next base: position 888,006,965 of record NC_141687.1, read on the forward strand.
TCCTTTCTCCAACACTCTGCAAACGCACTTCCTGGCGCACTACTGGTTGGGGGATGAAGTCAACTTTACTCCTGAGGGACCTTGGGGCCAAGAATTCCTCCTGGTGCCTCCTGTAAGACCCACGCAGCGGAATTCCTGAGTGCTGGTTGGAAGCCCAGCCCCTTTTCTCCACCACTCTGCAAATTCAACTGCTAGTTAAAAAAACATACATTCACTTAAAAACCACAGGTTTCAGGGATGATATGGTTAAAATTAGCATTTAAAAAACTTTAGAAATTCACTGAAAAAAATTCAGGTTTCAGTAACGTTATAGTTAGAAATTAGCATTTTAAAAACTTTAGTAGCTTACTGAAAAAAACACTGGTTTCAGAGACATTATAGTTAGAAATGAGCATTTAAAAAACCTTAGAAATTCACTGAGAAAAAGTGGCATTATAGTTATAAATTAACATTTGAAAAATCTTAGTAATTAACAGAAAAAACAAAGGTTACATTGGACATTACAGTTAGGCTAATATTTCACTCATAAAAGCCAGAGAAATTCAGCCCTTAACTATATCTTGCGTCCCCGCAATGTACTGCTTATGACCTCACATATTACATCACTCATGATATGATCAGTGACATCACTGATGACATCACTGATGGCATCTCAAATGACATCATTGATGTTCTCATTTAGAAAGGCATGGTACGCCAGGAGCTCAATCACAGTTCCATTCCAAATCATCAAAATGTTATCTATCAAGCGTACAGTGAAGATGATGTTATTTGTCCAGTCATGTGAGTTTGGCTTCCAGGCATGCTCCACCTCAAACAAACCCATGAAAAAGGTTCAAGTATGATGGAGTAAACCTTGAGACCATGGCTGTACCTTGTTTTTGTAGAAACCAGCAACCCATAATGAAGGAAAATATTTTTAGGTAGGATGATCATGGACATTTCAAGCAACACAAGGGTGTGTTTCAAGTGACAAAAATTGTATTTATAAAGGTGAAATATGAGACCCTCTAGGCCACGTTCTATTTGAATACATGTGTACAAGCTCTCAACGTCCATAATGACATACAAAAGATCATCGCTCTCCCATTGAAAAACCTCCAATTTACTCAATACATCCTTGCTGTCTCTTAGATAAGAAGGTAAATTCTTAACAAAGGCGTGTAAGAAGCCATCCACATATTCACCCATATGCTCGGTGGATGAACCATTGCTGGAAATTATAGGCTTACCTTGGGGAAATGGACCAGGTTTATTGATTTTACGTAGTACGCATATACATAGAAACCTGGTGTGGTGAACTCATAGCTATTTGTAATCATGATCAGTTAGTAAATATGATTCATGGCAATCTGAGAGTTGAGCATTAGTATGTTGTTGAAAATCTGGGAAGGGATTTCTATTCCGCTTTTTGTAGCAGGCCATGTTTTGTAGCTGTCTGTAATTTTCATCCAGATAGTCAGTTTGGTTCATGAGAATATTTTTCTTACATATGACTATGTTTGGATCATCTTTTAGTGTATTCAGGACTTCTGTATCCTTTTTGGTTATGTTAAAACTATGTATACACCTAGCACCATCACAGTGTATGTCCTCCATGTTATACAAGTCTAAAGTTCTCTTTAGTTAAAACTCATCAATGACTGTGTCCTGAGCACGAGGCAGCACATATTTTGATGGAAGTCTTAAGCAACTTTCATTAGTCATGTCTTCGTATACATCAAGTTTGGTTGCCACCTAAAATAAATCACCCACATTCTCATTTTCTTTCAAAGATACTATAACATGTATATCATTAATGTCAGCGATTGAAAAAGTTGAGCCATGCAGAATGTAAGATGTGGCTCGAGACTGGTGAGGATGTCCGCTGAAATGTTTCTTTAATTTAGGCTTTCTTATAAACCTCAACAGGTCTATGTGGTTGCATTTTTCCAGTTGGGCAGAAACTCAACCCTTTGCCAAGAATAAACATCTCTTGTGCAGCTATAGTTTTTGAGAAAAGATTTGAATATATGGATCATTTTCCAAGGTAGTGATTTTATTTCTTTGTCCTGTGCCCTGGTCTTGTGAGCATTAGGTCCACATTAAATGTTTCTTTCTTAAAATAGGCACCAACATCCTTAAATTCCAATCTGTGCAGGAGTACTTTTTGAGTACATTTACATTTAAACTGGCTCATTCTTCTGCATACTTTACCACTTGATGAAAGACCAACTGTGCACCATATCTTGATCGTCATTTTTAAGGGAACACTCAAAATCAGGTACATTAGCACTATTAGCTGTGAACAATGTATTCAATATTAGTTTGATTTTGCCTTAAGTATTTAACTTATATCCAATGCCGCAGCATTCCACTAAACCAATAATGCTTTGACCCCCCTATACTTGCATTAAGGCCAACTTGTAAAAATACGCACACACCAGTAACTCTTGACTCAAGTCCTCACTTTGATGAATCAAGCCAAATAGCTATTTAACACTCATCGTTGTGATGTCAACCCTGTACAAATAGTGCATAGTGAATTCAGGCCAATGTTTAAATATTTGAATCGTAGATGTCGCATGATGAATATTGCACAATTTTGGTTGAACATTCTTATCTAGTGGAGATGAGATATCTGTAGAAAAGCTTGTGCCACTTGTATGAAGTACTGTGACTATTCTGTAATGTCTTTTATGTTTATTTTTGTGCATGTACGATTTTTAAAAGTGTATATATTATGTGTTTTGTTGCTCTGAAGAAGTCCTTTAGGACAGAATGTATTGGATACAGCAAGATCAGAGAAGAAAAAGAAATATTGTAAATGAAAAAGTCATAAAGAATCTGTTTCTGTATAGGGTGAATGCTGGTGATGTGGTGAGTGAGTGAGTACAGAACATGAGTATGTATGGAATGGGATGAAGTGGGAGGAATGTTTGAGTAGTATGACAATCTATTTTAACTAGAAGGTGTTTTTGAGGTGCAACGTGTAATGGTTTGAAGAACTGTAGAATGTGCATTTTTTATATGTAAAAGCAAATTGAAATAAAGAAAAGAATCCATTTCAGATTGAAAAAGTGGTCTGTGGCACATGTTGTTGGACTTTTAATATGGCCCTCCAAAAATGAATGAGCATGAATAAGGTATCAGTACTGGCAATTGTGTAGTTCTTTGTTAAATTGAGGCTTGGCTACTGTTTTGAGCCCAAACCCGGTTTTGGTATTAGTTGAAGTACCAGATAGTCATCTGCGAGGTTGCTTATTAAGTGGTGACTAGTAGAAGATAGAAGTTAATGGGTGTTGAGTAGTAGTTGTTCTGCAGAGTTGTAGTGAGGTTGGTGTTCCGGTAGGGAGCTAGTGTAGAAGAAGATGTGACACTTTTGCTTACAGTGAGGAACATATAAAAAAACTTCAAGATGCCCCCCTCTTTTTGCCACGGCCTCTGTGAGTGCCTCGGCGAAGAATAAAAATGAGACGGACAAACTCCTGAGATTAAAGAAAAAACAAATCAGAACAGACTTACATGGACATTTTCTAATTCAACATCTTAAGGCAGGGACCACACCAGGTGGTTTGGTAATCAAAAATGTTCCAGTAATTTTTACAATAGACCCACAGTATAAAAAAGGTTACAGTTTCGTTGTGCAGTAGAGACCTTATGGTCCTTACAGTTGAGACCACATAAAGAATTGCCAAACAACAAATAGAGGAAATAGAGACGCTTGAATCGGAGATCAAAACAAATCAATTGATAACTGACTCTAAGGTATTACTTGAGAAAGTTGACAAGGAAATATCAGAATTCAGGGATTACACGATCATCCAAAAAGGGAACAAATCTGAGAAAGTCAAAAGGAATTTTGCATTGGAAAAGGTTTACCCATATTTACAGTCGGATTTCTATTCAAGATCAGATTCGCACAGATACCTCCCAGAATTTCAAGGCAGATCATCGAATAATTACATAACGTTCTTTGAAACGTCATCTTCCTCATGTGGCAGCGAGGGGGAAACTAACGAAGAATGTAGAAATACCAAAAAGAAAAGGGAACTTTCAGTAACAACAAGTCCCTTTTTTAGGGAGAGGCCAACAAAAGACACGGGAACGGACACGATTCAACGATCAACCATTGGAGATGTCCACCTGGCGACAGAATTACAGAAATTAATAGTATCACCAATATATAATCTGTCAAATAAAACCCTAACGAAAGAAGAAAAAAGCGTACTTGAAAAGGATTTATCTTTTGTCCCCTCAAAAAACACAGATTTTGTCAGGCTAAAAACAGAATGCGATTGAATTCTGCAGGAAAATACGGCTCAAAACTTTCTTCGCAGAGATTCCATATACTGAAACTATGGAGATAACAGGCCTGAGAAAGAAATCTTCTTTTTGCCCGCCAGCTAATAAAATTCCCAAGGAAGTCATAACCTTTGAAAAAACAATCCTATCAGCAATTTCAGAAATGGAAACGAAGAAAAGATGGGTGAAATATAATACATCAAAATCTGAAATGGAAGCCCTAAGTAATCTTAAGAATGATAATTCCATTATAATAAAGCAGGCCGATAAAGGTGGCTCTATTGTTGTGTGGGATACATTAGAATACACTTTGGAAGTCATCGGGCAACTAGGAGACAACAAGTGTTATAGGAAAATCACTAAGGATCCAACATCGGACCTAAAAGTCAACTTTTTTTGATCTTGGAAAAAGGTTTCAATCAAGGATTTCTGGGGAAAAAAGAATATGAATATCTACAGAGTAAGAACCCGAGGATCCCTTTTCTATGTGCTCCCAAAAGTACATAAAAATGACACATCACCACCTGGAAGACCCATCGTTTCTGGGTGTGAATCATTGATGGAGCCAATCTCAAAATTTGTAGATCATTTTTTGAAACCATTCATGCCTCAAGTCCAATCTTTTCTGCAAGACACTACTGATTTCATCAATAAACTGACACCAATCGAGTTTGAGAAAAACCTACATCATCTAGTGACACTGAGCGTAGTGTCGGTATACACCCAGATACCTCAGGATGAAGGCCTGGCAGTAATTCTTTCCTTCCTTGAAAGCAGAGAAAGACCAATACAAGTACCAACGGAATTCATAATGGAACTGGCAAGCTTCGCACTCAAAAATAACTATTTTAATTTTAAAGGTGAGTTCTACTACCAAGTGAAAGGAGTAGCAATGGCCTGTTCTTTTGCCCCTGAGCTAACCCTGTTATTCACGGCCAAATATGAAAACAAATTTGTTTATAACGATAATCCTTTTTCGAAGTTCATCTGGAATATGACCCGTTATATAGATGACGTTTTTATGGTATGGACCGGCAACGAAGAAAGTCTTTGTGAATTCCATGAATGGTTGAACAATAGAACAGAAGACATTAAGTTCAGTATGGATCACTCAAAGATAAGAATGGCTTTCCTTGATCTGGAAGTGTACCCTGCAGAAGGGGGTTCAGTCACAACCATTTTCAAAAAACAAACAGACTCCAACAAAGCCTTACATTTTTAGAGCAACCATCCTAGGAACCCGAAGGAAAATTTGCCTATGGGTAATTCCTCAGAGTAAGACGGAATTGTTACTATAAAGATGAATACATACTCCATGCCACAAAGTTGTCAGATAACCTGAAAGAACGTGGGTATCTGAAAAAACTATTAAAGAGGGCAATGAAAAGGGCATGGTAGACCCCTAGAGAAGTCCTCTTGGAAAAAAGGATAAGACCATCAGTAGACAGAATTGTGTGTGTGTCAACATTCTGCCCAAATTCCAATCTTCTTAAGAAAGTGATAAACCCAAATTGGCACTTAGTGAAAAATTTGAATCAAAAGCTATATAACAATCGTCTTTTTGCATTAAAAAAAGATCGCAGTATTGCCAAACAAATAGTTTGTGCAGCATTGCCTCAAACCAATCAGATTTCAGTGAGAGACTACGTAGGCCTCCATCCAGTCTTAGGCCACCACAAATGTGGGACTTGCATTTGTTGTGCCACCACCGAAGAAGGAGTTTTGTTTGCACATAACTCGACACATTGGAAACACGAGGCATTTACCAATTGCAAATCAAGAAAGGTAATCTATGGAATAAGATGCCCGTGCAAAATGTTGTACGTAGGAAAACCTAATCAAGAGGTGAGATTCATATTTTTGCAGCACAAATCAAGAATCAAAAAGAACATTCAAACGGCGCCGCTGGTCAATCACTGGAGGCTAAACAATCACACCGAAAGGGATTTGAAATGGACCGTCATATCTAAAGTCGAACAGGACGCCAGGGGCAGAGATATATAGACATAACTCTCCAGGAGAGAAGCCATGCTAATAGTCAAATTTAATACAGCAGTTGGCGGGCTAAACAAATTATCAGTAATCTATAAATTAAGCTGAAAGCTTGTTTAAGACAACATAAGGAAGTCTGGCACAGGATGGCGTGGTTTTTTAATGGCCACCTCCAGCAGTCTATTCATCCACTGAGAATGAATCAGAAGGATCAAAAGCGCGCTACCAAGCTCACCCGACCATATAAATGTAAAGATAAAGCATTGGGTAATAGACTGCACAGTTTCGATGCTGGTTTAGATTTAAGTCCAACAGACCAAGGGCCCATCTATGCCTCCTATAGGAATACGGAGAATACAGTTATGAATAAAGTTTTGCCAAATACAAGCAGGGAACCACAATTACCAGAAGCTATAAGCGCACAGAGATCGATTGGGAATGCGGAAAATGACAAGCAGAAAACTAATGGTTGAAACGGTTGGAATATAACTATGTTTGCCTGCGCTATTTATACAACAGAAGCAGGGTGCTATAGTATGCCACACAAACAATTAAGTCTTCACCCCTGCAAGGAGCAGCACTACAACGCCCAGAAACACCAAAACCGGAAGTGCGGCGCGTTTAAGACATCTGAATGCCGGCCAATTCACCATACACGCACCGACTCCGCGGCCGGAGAAATCGTAGCGGCACAACTAAGGAGGTAGGCTTCAAACAAAAGACTCTGTATAGACTTCTTTCTGGCAAAGTATCTTGTGACGCACTGTCTTCACACGTTCGCTTTTTTTTTTTAAGTTTGAAGTTTATTAAGGCATAAAGAAATAAAGACAGTACATGAAGAAACAATCATAAGTTATAAAAATAAGAAATCTCTCTTACAAAGGAAGAAATTAATCAAAGAAGTAACGTATACAGAGAAATAATTTGCAATATATGAAACAATCAATAATCTTGCATATAATTAAGACAAAACAATCACGGTGGTTTTTGAACTTCTACATTGCTTATTGGAGAAATGGGAGAAGGCCTGGCAATGCTGGATAGATATTCGGTCAGAGGGAGCCATAGAAGGTCACGCTTAATTGCTAGGGAAATCGGGGAAACAAAATTGGTGTCCAGTCGATGATTAAAACAAACTGCGTTCCACCAAGCGGAGAAGGAAACATCTTTAGCTTGTTTCCAATGTGATGTAATATGATGGAAAGCAATAGCAATCAGGAGATCAAGTAATTTGTGTCTATGGTGGGATCCAGAAAGGTTGGGGGAAAGGGAACCTAGAAAAATGTGAACGATTGAAAAGGGGAGAGTGAAATTGAGGATTTTATGAATTTGGGACCAAACTGCTTGCCAGAAAAGGGAAATGGGAGGGCATTCGAAAAGCATGTGTTTCAGATCGGCCAAAGGGCAGGGACAGGACCAGCAAGTGGAGGGGGTGTCTGAGGAGAAAGATGACAGAGTTAAGGGTGTAAATAGTGTACGATTATAGATAAAAAATAAAGTTTGAGTAGTGTTGGCAGCTCTAGATGTGCTGTGAATTTTAGACCAAATTTTTTCCCAGAGAGTAGAGGGCCATGTTTGAGATAGATCTTTTTCCCAAGCCAACTCAACCCTAGATTTAGTACGTTCAATAGATGAGTGTAGAGATTTATAGAGAAAAGAAGCAGAGGGGGATTGGTCGAGAACATTCGAAATAGGAAGGTGTGTTGCAGGAATAGAGTTGGTAGCAGGGAGGGAGGAGAGATACTGGGTAAGGGAGGGGATCAACGATAAATATTGTTTACGGTAAGAGGATGGCAACGAAAATTGGGTTTGAAGGAGATGAAAAGGAAGAGGATGAGTATCAGAAAGAAGTTGAGAGATCCATTTCAAACCCCGTGAATGCCAAGATTTCCAATATAGTGAGCGGTTACTGATTTTAAGGTGTTTATTATGCCAAATAGGTTGGGTGTGAGTAGAAGACGTAGAAGGGTAGGAGGATAACAAGTAAGGCTTAAGAAGAGAACAGGTGTGAGCAATAATGGGCGATCAAAGAGAAGTTACAGCAGAAGAAAAGGAAAGGACCTCAGTGAATTCATAAGGATGAAGAAAAGATGATTCTAACGTCAGCCATAGTGGAGGATAGTAGGGAAGATCCGAAGAAAGCCAACGTAAGGCTTGTTTTAAGGAGAAGGCAGTATGATATGCTTTAAAATTGGGAAATTTTACTCCGCCTAGAGATTTATCCTTCTTTAAAGCAGAGATGGCTATTCGGGATTTTTTACCTTTCCATAAAAACTTTAATAAAATAGAATCTAACGACTTAAAGTAGTGATTAGGGATGCGGATTGGGATCATGGAAATAGTGTAGAGGACCAATGGAGCTAGCATCATCTTGATGGAGTCCAAGCGACCCCACCAAGAAAGAAAAAGAGGATTCCAACGAGTGATGGATGTAGAGAGTTTAGTAGAGAGAGATTCAAAATTGAATTTGAGGGTATCAGAAAGACGAGGGGCAAACCAGACACCTAGGTATTTAATCTTAGAGGGTTGCCAGGAAAAACCAGATGAGTCAAATAGATGTTTTTGACATAAAGGATTTAAGGGTAGAATTTCACATTTGTCCGTGTTAAGTCGATAGCCAGAGACCTTAGAGAATGAGGAAACTTGATTCAGGAAGGAAGGTAACGTTGTTTGAGGTGTTGAGCAATAAAATAAAATATCATCAGCGTATACTGATAGTTTAATTTGCTTTTGAGGGCCATATTGAAAACCAGAAATATTATCATCGCGTCTAATCTTGGTTAAAAAGGGTTCTAGAGCTAAAATAAACAAAAGAGGAGAAAGAGGGCAACCTTGACGTACGCCGCGGCTAAGAGGAAAATAATCAGAAGTGATTCCGTTAGCAAAAATGGAAGCGTGGGGGCTAGAGTACAATAAAGAAATAAGAGAGATGAATTTAGGAGGGAAACCGAACCAACGAAGAGCTTGAAACATAAAATCCCAGCCTATTCTATCAAAAGCCTTCTCGGCATCAAGAGAAATGGCGGCTAGTGGGGAAGAGAGGGAGGTGGCCTTACTCAAAATATTAAAGAAAACACGAGAATTATCTGACGATAAACGACCTTTAACGAATCCAGATTGTTCGGGACCAATAAGTTCTGGTAATAGAGGGTCTAGTCTGAGGGCTATAATTTTGGCAAAAATTTTATAATCTGTATTTACTAGGGAGATTGGGCGATAATTTTTACATAGGGTATGATCTTTATCCGGTTTGGGTATTAGACAAATTAAAGCTTCTTGAAAAGTCCCCTGAGAGGAACCAGAATGAACAAAGGAATGAAATAGTAGTAAAAGTTTAGGGAGGAGAAGGGAAGAAAAGTGGTTGTAGAACTCAATGGTAAAACCGTCAGGTCCAGGAGCTTTGCCACGACGAAGGATGGAAACAGCGTGTGAAATTTCAGAGAGGGAAATATCTAAGTCTAATGATTGAAAATCAACATGAGAGGAGTGAGGGGAAGGAATATCCTGAAAATAAGCAAGTAGATCAATGGGATCAGGACTGGATTCAGGAGTGTATAAATTTTGGTAGAAAGAGACAAATTGAGCCAATATGTCTTTGTCTTTAAAGAAAGAAACGCCATCTGGACTCTGCAGGGATTCAATCTTTGTTTTTTCCTTGCGGATCTTGAGGTAATTTGCTAGAAGCTTGCCCATTTTATTTTGGCCGCCGTAATAGCGGGAATTACATTTAAGGAGAGAATTTGAAGCTGCGTTTGTGGTAAATTTATTAAACTCAATTTTGGCAGAAATAAGTTCACGAAGTGAAGATTCAGAGGTAGAATTATAATAGGTATATTCTAGTTTCTTAATTTTATCTAAAAGTTGAGTTGACTTGGTGAGTGATTGTTTTTTCTTTTGAGAAACAAAATTAATGATAAAACCTCTAGCATCTGCTTTGAAGGAATCCCAGACCGTGACAAAGGGAGTCTCAGGGAGTTGATTAAGAGCAAAGAATTCAGAGGTAAAGGCTGTAAATTTAGTGCAGAAAATAGGGTCTAGCAGTAAAGAGTTATTAAATCTCCAGCGTCCTGAATGGGGAGAGAAGGGAATAAGATCTATATCGACATAAACAGGAGCATGATCTGAAATTAAAATGGAACCGATGTCTGAGTGAGTAGCTAGCTGTGCTAGGGGCTTGCTGAGGAAAAAGTAGTCAATACGGGACTGGGAGTGATGGGTGGGGGAATAAAACAGGTACTCTCTAAGGTCAGGGTTACATAGTCTCCAAATGTCAACTAGAGCACAATCTCGAATAGAAGTAATAAACTGGGAATGCATCTTAGAGGGAATAAACTTAACTTTGGAATTTCTATCTAGAAAGGGGTCCATAACTTGGTTGCAGTCACCACCAAAGACAACATATTGTTCATTAATTGTAACCAATTTGTCAGAAATGGCAGGCCAAAATAATTTATCAACACCTGTAGGAGCATAAACATTGAATATAACAATAGGGATTTTATCAATAAGAAGATTAGTAAGAACCCAACGGCCATTAGCATCATTTTCATGAGATATAACTGAAACCGTTAACTTTTTATGACATAAAATAACAGTACCATTTTTCTTACCTAAGGCAGGAGATTGAAAGACATGACCCACCCAACAGCGTTTAAGTTTGTTAGCCTCCGTAACCGAAAGGTGGGATTCTTGGAGGAGAGCTATATCGGCTTTAAGCCGTGTCAAGTGTGTTAGAACACGTTGACGTTTAATGGGGTTATTTAACCCCTTAACGTTCCATGTAACTACTCTGAATTTGCGACTTCAGTAAAATGATAAAGGTATACGAAAAGATAAGTTGAAAAAGTAAGAGAATAGTATTGAGAATGGAAAAAATAGTAATTGTAAGAGAAAGAGATCAGAAGTGAATGAAGGGAACAGATTAAGAAAAAGGAAGAGAGAAGGTTGAAGAGAAGAGTAGAAAAGAGAACAATAGTAAAAATGGAAGAATGCATGAAGAGAGTAAAAAGAACTCAACAAATAGAAAACAAGTCAATAAAGAACTGAGGGATGACGACGCCAGAAGAGGACGACATCAACAACGGAGACTTACACCGTCGAACACCAGAGGAACCAGCGAAGGAACATATTGAAGGAAAATATGGGTACACCGGGATGAAGAAACACGGGGAGAGGATCTGTAAGAAGATAAAAATCAGGAGAAAAACATTATAGAAACATGTGGTAAACCAAACAAAAAAAAAAGTAACACGATAACATGGCACAGAAAAGGTCAGACATACTTGGGTACAATGCACTCAATCATATACAGGAAGCAAAGAACAAGATACAGCAGGGTGACGGGGAGGTAGACAAGTAATAAAACATGATAAAACAAAAATGGTTAGACAGGTCTTGCAGTGTCCATGTTTTCAGTTTCGTGACGACGAAGGAACTCTTCAAGGGCAAGTGGATCTTCAAATGTTGTTGTCCTATCCTTGTAAGTCACTTTGAAGAGACATGGATGTAGCAGTCCAAATCTGGCACCCAGGGTTCTCAAACGTGGTCTTAAATCGAGGAACTGCTTTCGGCGATCAGATGTAACTTTAGCAACATCTTGAGAAAGGTATAACCTGTGGCCCTCCCACATAACTTGTTTTTTAGCCTTTGCTGCCGAAAGTACTTGAAGGAGGTCAGTATATTTAAGGAACAGCATGATGACTCCGCGGGGTTTGGTGGAAACTTTCGGGCCCAGTCTGTGCGCACGTTGGATGTTAAGTGAAGAGGAAGGAGGAAGATCCAAAATGTTTGGTAAAAAGGTTTGGAAAAAAGTTGTTGGATTGGATCCTTCTGTAAGTTCCGGAAGATTATAAAGGCGAAGGTTATTTCTCCGGTTGCGATTTTCCAACTCCTCCGACTGACGCTTCAGAAGAGAGACATCTTTTTCTAAGAGTGAGATTTTTGCGCAGGAAGATTGAAGAGATTGAAGAGATTCCGTAGATTGTTTCACCAAAAGGACCCGCGATTCCAAAGTAGACCATTTGTCATGAAGAAATTGTAAAGTTTTTGTGGTTTCGGCCATAAAGGGTTTAAGAGCACGAAGTTCCTCCAAGATAAGATCCATGGATGCTGAGTGTGATGAAGAACCTGGAGAGGGAGGATCTTTTTTCTGCCTTTTCGTTGAACCAGGTTGTAGAAGCTTACTGGATGTAGCAGTTTTAGGAATTGCGCCTTGAGTAGTATTTGGTTTATGGAGAACAGGATCATCCATAGTGTGCGTAGCGGAGTCAGAGTCCGAAGAAAGTTGAGGTTTGGCTTTAGAAGTTGTAAGTTTGAGGGTGCGGAGCTTCCCCATATATTGCTAAAGCAGGAGATGTAATAACACCACAGATTACAGATGAGATGAGTGGTAAATAAGAAACAAAAGTTACGCTCTATGGTGAAAAAACGGTGAGAGGCGTAAATATGTTGCACTAGGAATGACGATATGCTACCAAATGTTTTTTTTTTTTTTTTAAACCTTTATTTATAAAATGCACAATACACAGCGTCTGCCTACAACCCGGCCGCTATGACATACGGGAAAAGGATAAAAAGGAACTAATAGGACAGAACGCTGTTAAAGCCGTCTCTAAGCAAAGAGTATCGTGTGGAGCCGCGAACCATAGTATGAGGATAGAAAAAGGTTTAATTTTATGATTTTGTCGAGTACAAATTATAACACTACAAAGCGAGTAGAGGCTAATAAATGACCAGGATAGCTATCATCATTCAAAGAACACTGAACCCCGACCCCAAAGGAAGCGAGGAAACGTAGAAGAAAAAGAAGAAGAAGAGAAAAAGAGAAAGAGGGCCACAGAAACAAAGAGAAAACATAAAGCACATCCCATACCCCCACCCTGCATACCAGCGGAAGGCCACGGCCCACCCCCCCCCCCCCCCCCAATAGGCATGCCTGTCGCCCCAAGAGAACCCCCAAGTGGGAAAGAGAATATAGAGAGTGAGAGAAGACATCCCACTCCCCAACTCTCAGAAGAGGAGGGAGGAGCCAAATTCAACATACTCCCGGTCCCCACCGGCCCCGTAAGCATCCCCCCCCAAAAGTATCATCTGCAAAACAGTGGTAGCAAGCAGAACTGCAGGTGGGGAAAATCATTTCCAAATCTGCGAATAAATCAGACAAAAGGCAGTCTCATGCACAGCTCAACCAGCCCATCAACCGATAGCAAAGAAGAGCAATCTGGCCCTGGCCCGATCTCGGGTACGTCCCCGAATGGAGTTCCTGGAGAAAGCTCGCCCCCTCTGAAAACAAGAGACAACATGGCCGCATAAACTAGAAAGTCGGAGGAGGGCCCAATATTATCCTTCCCGGTCATACCCGCCGTGCAGTCTCTCCCCACTCCGTGAGATAGTAAAACAATAGCAGTCTTAATTACGATAGAAACGGGGTGAGACATTCCGGTGTGCACAATCCAAAGCATAGTCGTAGATGTTCCAATCCGAGTCCCCATTAGCCCGTCAGTCCCGATCTACAAACAGAGTTCTTCAGCCCTGGCCAGAGCGCGACAGTCCCCCTGGGCACATCAACCGAGGAGGGCCTAATCCATACAGAGCCGGGATATAAAATGGCCACCGTCGATGAAGAAACGGGAGATGGGGACAAAATGGAGGTCCCCAGGCGGCAGCCGCGCCACAGGCAGACAGGAGAAGCACCCCCATATCCACAGACGGACATACCTTCCATCGCTGGGAAAAAGGCACTTGAGAAGCAGCAAGCTCAGGGGGATACAGTTGCCGCGTGAATGGAGGTTGGGGAAACAGTAACTTCTCCACAAGCAAGGTCTCAGACTCCAGTGTTGTTTGCAACAATGTGTCCCCGGTACCAATGTCGGACTGCCATTCACGGGAGTCGTGGCGTAGGCTGGCACTCCTCACCTCCTTGTCAGTGCTCGGTCCCACGACTTCCCCCTCCGTGCTCATCAATGCCGAGTCAGAACATCGCCGAGAGGCGGCCGGTCGGACCCACTCTGTCCGCCATGTCGTGTTGTCTCCCACCATGTTAGAGAGTGCTCGCAATTCCGCCCCGAGCTCAATCAGTGCCATGAAGACATCACGGCAGGTCGGCTCCGTCTGCGAGCTATGCTGCTCCGCAACGCGAGTCCCTGCGCGCTGCACAACGTCCCATTTGTTGTCTGGCAGGGGGTCGCTGGCGCGATGCGAGAGGACAATCTCCGCGGCAGGGAGGGCAGCCACCATTTTCGGTGCCTGGTGGGGCGCAGTACTGGAGGAGGGCAAAGTCGGTCCCAGGGAGTTCGGGATCGGGCCAAGGTGCCTCTCGATTCCGGAGCGTTGCGAGAGGAAAAGTACTGCCGCCGCGGTGCAAGTCTGGGCAGTCCTGGGGCGATCCACTTACTTCGGACGGCGCAGGTCAGCCCCAGCCAGGGAGACGATCACAACAAAGGAGCGCTGCACCCTCTCACACCGATCACGCGGGCTGGGGCGCCAGGTACTGCAAAGCGGATCCGTCCGACTAACCCAACGGCGTTGCTTCCAAACAGTGGATCTCCGCTTCCAGGACTCAGCGAACGTCTGCCGGTCTGGAGGTCCACGGCGGCCAGGAGCAGCACTGGTCTCAGCGCCCGGGCATGGGGACCGCCGCCCGATGCGACGATATCTTCGGGAATCTGGCAGGTAGGGACCTCGGCGGAGCACTGGGAATGTCAGTGCAGTCGTAGCTGTGTTCCGCTGCGGTGCAAGGCCGGATTAGAGATCAGGATATAAGTGCGGAATACACAGGCTTGCGGAGCCGAGAATCGAGCGTCCGTTCAGGTCGCCATCTGGGCTCCTCCCCTCCCCACCAGCTGATGCTACCAAATGTTAGTCTCAAATCCAATATCCTCTCCACAGAAAAGTCAGATAAAATTGTGGGGTTATATTATCACTGCATGGTAAGGGATAACCAATTGAAACTTCTATGCCGACTTGAGAGGTTCTGTAAATGCCAAGCAAAGTAGCGTCGTCATATTGTGTAGAGAAAAAGCTTCATGCGCAAGGAATGAGCGCTAAGGTTGGATGAGGAGAAATGACGCTATTTCGTCAGAAAATATGCAATGAGCGACTGAAGAGGAAAGGCATGACGTCCTGTTAAAACATGAGGCTGGTATATGAAGCAGCTGCAGCGTGTACGCTGATGTAGAAAGGCGGCGCTTGTTGATATGAGAGAAGCGCGGCTGAAGTGAAGAAAATGGCGGCCGCTGGAATAGCGAACCGCGTCACCAAAGGGAAGAGCGCTTTATCGTCGGAGTAGAGGAAAGCAGATTAGCACATTCCGCTCACCTCATGTTCCGACCGCGGAATATCTCATTTGCGCTTCCAATTTTCCGGTGAAGTTAGAGAAATTCGCCGGTTCCGGTGACCGAGCAGCGCAGCTCCGCTATCAAGCCGCCATCTTGTGCGGCGTTCAAGCCACGCCCCCCACACACGTTTGCTTTTTGATATTGCAGGTTCTCCCCTTAGATCTTTACAAAATAAACAAACGAGGACGAGTGGAGACGACACGATCCCACCGCCCAAGTAAGTACCAAAAAAGTTTGCAACACTGAGCGCACACTCTTGAGCTACTCGAGAAATGGGTGTCCTAAGAAAAGGGCTTTGTTTTGTTTTAGGAATTCTCTGCTGAGAATGGAGGATCCAAATGAGAGGAGGATCCTGAAAGATATACATGTAAGACAACTATACCTCTTTAAATGTACAGTGAGACAAAGAGAGTGTAGTGCAGATTAGAATTACTACAGGTCTCTGTTCTCGATTTGTGTCTTTTCTTGATTTAGGTGATATTTCTGAGCTTGTTGGATTGGACAATTAGACACGGTTGAAGGTAAGCAAAATCTGCCAAAGGCTAACAGAGAGCAATGGGAGGCTGGCTTGGGCATCTACAGTGACTGAAAGAGTTTTTCTGTTTGTTTGTTTCCAGCTTTTAGGTCCTGATGAGAACCCCGCGAACTAAAGGGGTTTGAAACGTATAGACCTGCTTTCTTTTGGCCATAAGAATTGTGTACAAAGTAGAAATTGTTTGACACAGTACAATTTTTGTTGTAATTATTTTTCTATGGCATTTAGTTGAAAGGTTCAAAAGAGAAACCAATCGATTTCTGTATAGGGTGAATGCTAGTGATGTGGTGAGTGAGTGAGGACAGAACATGAGTATGTATGGAATGGGATGAAGTGGGAGGAATGTTTGTGTAGTATGAGAATGTATTTTTTACCTAGAAGGTGTTTTTGAGGTGCAACGTGTAATGGATTGAAGAATTGTAGAATGTGCATTGTTTATATGTAAAAAACAAATTGAAATTAAGAAAAGGATTCATTTCAGACTGAAAAGGTGGTTTGTGGCATATGTTTTTGGACTTTCAATATGGCCCCCCGAAAATGAATGATCATGAATAAGGTATCAGTGCTGGCCCTTCCTATTTAAGGCCTATATATTTGCACAGCTGAATTGTCCAGAAGCTGATTCATTCATAGGTTGGTTACACCTTGCCTTGTTCAACCTAGAAACGTGTCAGCAGTGTGTAGAATGCTGCATCCGGCACTCATTGATATTCCATTGGAAAATGGATGACATGTATCTCATTAATTCCCATTTGTAAAAGAAGAACTACAGTGATCCATCAAGGGTCATGGGAGAAGTACTATCAAGCAGATTCATGGCGAGGATACCACAAGTATACATTCATTACAGATAGCCAAGTCTTATACCATCGAGGTCCACTTTGCACCTCCCCTCCCCACATTTAGTGGCTAGAGTAGGCATCATACACAGATGCCCTCCCCGGCAATTCATGAAGTATCCCTTTTATCATTATTAGAACTATTGGGAGAATAATGAACCTATCACAAACTTACAGACATAACTCATTTCAGACTATAGCCCATCTACCAGCCATCACCACAGCTCTGTGCATCAATTAGTCAACTCTGATTTGTAGAGTGCGTCTAATCTCCAGAGAGGGTACCTAGGCACTGGGTCTTGCTGAGATCAGTCGAAGAGCCAGGCCTTAAGTCCCTTTCTGAATTCCGGGAGTGAGGGTGATGTTCGAAGGTGAAGAGGAAGGTCGTTTCACTACTTGGCGACAAAGTACGAGAAGGATCGCTCTCCACTGTAGCTTCGGCGTATGCGGGGAGTATGTGTAAGGGTGATGTAGGTCGGGTGCAGATGTCCGGAAGGCTGCCGGAATTTGGGTGGTGGTTGATACATGCTGGCCCTCGGTCACTTGAGGCTTTGTAGATATGTATCAGCATCTTGAATTGGCATTTTGTTCTGGCTGGGACGCTAGTTCAGGTCCCTGAGGTAGGGGGTGATGTAGGCCCATTTGAGGTGGTCAAGGATGAGTCTGGCAGCTGAGTTCTGTATCATATGGAGTTTTTTCAGGAGTTGAGTGGTCATTCCAGAATAGAACGCATTTTCGTAGTCCAACCAGCTGGTGACTAAGGCTTGAGTGACGGTTTTCCTGGTGCTAATGGGTAGCCATCTGGAGATCTTTCAGAGCATGTGGAGGGTGTGGAAGCAGGCGGAGGATACTGAGTCGATCTGGCGTTTCATGGTCAGTTTGCTGACTAGGGGGATGCCAAGGTTGTGGTCGGAGTCTGTTGTTGAGGTTGTAGGTCTGAGTTTGGAGGACCACCAGATGCAGTTCCACGGGATGGTGATGTTCCCAAAAATCAGCACTTCTGTTTTGTCAGTGTTGAGCTTCAAGCAGTTGGTCTTCGTCCAGTTGGTGACACTCGTCAAGCAGTTGTGGAAGTTGGTTCTAGTGGTGAAGGGTTCTTCAGAGAGCAAGAGGAGGATCTGGGTGTGGTCTGTGTGGGATTTAATGTTGCGGCCATGGATTCTGCTGATGTTGAGCAGGGGTGTCATATAGGCATTGAAAAGGGTGGGGCTTGGGCACAAACCTTCAGGGATGCTGAAGATCGTGCTCTTTGGTTCAGAAGTGAAGTGTGGAAGGCGTATTCTCTGGGTCATCCTGTAAGGAATGATGTGATCCTTTTGAGGGTGCCTCCATGGATCTCGGTGTGGTGGCGTCTCTTTAAGAGTGTGTGGTGGGACACAGTATCAAACACTGTGGAGAGGTTGAGGAGGATTAGGGCCACTGTTTCCCCCTGTCCAGGATTATTCTTATGTTGTCGGTGGCAGTGATCCGGGCTCTGGTTGGCATGGAAACCAGATTGGAGGTGTCCAGCAGGTTAGTCCTCTCCAGGTGTGCGGAGAGTTGGCAGTTGATATCCTTCTCGAGGAGTTTGGCTTGGAAGGGAACA
The DNA here is from genome assembly GCF_964263255.1 of Lissotriton vulgaris. NCBI lineage: Eukaryota > Metazoa > Chordata > Amphibia > Caudata > Salamandridae > Lissotriton > Lissotriton vulgaris. The sequence goes on from NC_141687.1 coordinate 888,025,535, forward strand.
GAGAGATGGGGTGGTAATTTTTGAGTTTGCTGGGGTTGGTGGGGGTTTTCTTGACCTCTGTGTGTTTCTATCCATTGAGTGAGGCGACTGTGGTGATGGATACATTGAGAATGGAGATGAATTTGCCACTGATTGCCATGCTTCTGAGGTTGAGGAAGTGGTGAAGGCTAGGGTCTGAGCGGTGAGCTGTTCCCATGCAGTGAGCGGATGGTTGTGTATGCCGTCAATTGGTGTGAGGAGGTTGTAGAGGTCAGTGGGTTGGGATTTAAAGTTACAGTACATGGTGGATATCTTGTTGTAGGTGTAGACTGCCAGGGTCTCGCAGAGTTTCTGGGGAGGGCGATGGTGTTCTCTGTGGCTGACGGGCAGGAGAACTCTGTCACTATGCTGAAGAGTTCCTTGCTTTGGTTTGAGGTTGCAGTAATGCGGTCTGCTGGAGTGCTTCTTTTCATGTCTTTTAGGCATTACTGGCATTTATTGAGGAATGAATTGGAGGTGTCTCGATCTGTGGGATCTCTGCTTGTGCGCTATGTTCTTTCTAGCTGTTTGAAGTTGTGTTTTGATGTCCTGGGTTCTGGTGTATTCCAACAGGTTTGCTCAATGGATCTGATGGTCATGCCTGGCTTGATGGGGGCGAATGTTGGTGCAGTTAGTGATCCAGGCGAAGAAATTCTGGATGGCTTGTTCAAGGTTGGTTGCAGAGTCGGGGCGACATGACTATACTTGCCTCTATCACAGGCAGTAAAGATCTGGTCAAGTGTGTGTCCTGTGCTGGGTGTGGGGTTGGTGACCAGTTGGGTGAAGCCGATGTTGCTCACTGTTTCAAGGTGGTGGCGGAGTTTGCATCTTTGAGGTCATTGAGGTGGAAGTTGGTGTCACCAAGAAAGATGTAGTGCTTGGAGTCGATGGCGAGTGGGGGAATGAATTAAGGGCTGGTGTTGCAGAAGCTGAGGAGTGGTCCTGGGGTCTGTAGGGGAAGGTGCCCATGGTGGTGGTTCTGTCATTGGATTGGAGTTGGAAATTGAGGTGTTCCATGATCCGCATTGTATCATCTTTGGTGGTGGTGCAACAGATCTTTGTGGATGACAGGACTGCTTCCTCCTTGCTTGGTGGTGTGGCCCTGGTGTATCATCTTGTAGCCATCGGGTGTATGAGGGGTGGAGTCAGGGTTTAGCCAGGTCTCTGTGATGAAGAGAAATTCCGTGTGAGGGTGTGACGGTGTCCCAGATTTCAGTGCCATGTTTGCGGAGTGAAAGGGCATTGAGCAGGAGGCAGTGGAGTAGTTCTGGGGTGGTTGTCGTTGATGAGGTGGGTGTGGTGGGGTTTTCTGTTTTGGCATGTGTTGCCAAGTTGCAGGTGAGAGGCAGTGGCAGCAGGTAAAATGTCCTACTGTTGATGGAGGAGATGCATTGCAGGAGTTATTTTTGCAGTGTCTGGGGTCGTGGAGCTGGGGCTCTGCCTCAGAGTATTGTTGGGTGGCAGAAGGACCAGGGTTCCTGGAGATGGGCACAGTCCCTGCGTGGACGGGTGCGGACAGGCTTGATTTTGGTGCGATCTCACTGTGACTCCCATTGAGCAGGTCCTGAGAGGGTCCCTGTGAGGTGGTTGGTGGGACCTGCGGGAGAGAGAAATGTCAGGAAGCAGAGGGAAAAACAAAAAAGAGCAGCAAACAAACCAAAAAGCATCAAGCAAAGGCACAGTACAGGCAGACTATTATGACAAAATGCAGAAAGGCAATACAGGCAAAAGACAAGAAACTGAAAGGTAAAACGAGTACTGGCAAAACACTTGGGGCAGCAGGGGGAGCAGACACGTGCACCTGCTCATTGGGGTTGTGCTGCATGTCTAGTGTCCACATTAATTCGGGTACCTGGCAGTCATACATTCCGTTAGAAGTCCTGCATTGGGTCAACAAATTGTGATGAGGGATCCTATTAGGTGATAACCTGTATAGGTTCTCTCATGTTCTAGACTTCCTTTTGAAAGATAACCTGATATGGCCCAATGGAATAACAGTACATCTTTTGCACCCACAGTGTGACATAGCACACATGTACACATTGTGTCACATGTGCTCACTTTTATCCCGATGTCATATGCTTGAAATAGTTGGTATGTTGTGATATTGCTTCCATTCTGCCTACATTAGTAGTGTTTCCCTTATGTTCATGTTGTAGTTATCATCATGTAAAATCGTGATGCACTTATGACTTACTGCCTTACCTTGTGAGTGTAGCTCATGTCGGGAAACAGGCCAAGCGGCTCTGATCCATTATCAAATTGATGGGACAGAAGCTTAGGCTGTTGAGCTGAGATTGCTTGGTTCAAGCCTACTTTGATGCACTTGCTTCCTTACAGTTGGCATCACAGTTCTTCGTGAAACAGCAGTAAACGTGTAGAGACTCTGTGTGACATCCACGTTTGTGTTTTGCCTGCTGCTCTGCACGACTCACCTGGTTCTATTCACATTTTTCGCATTTAGTGCTCTGGATTCATATTTTACCACAACTGCATGTTATTAAACTGTACGGAAATGTCCTGAATGTTTTCATCTTCTCTGAAATGTGTTTTGTTTCATAAGACCATGCATGGAATGCTGCAATTTCTACACTTTCACGTGTCCAGGAGGTTTCCAGCTCTTTTTCAGCTGCTCTCTACACATGGCTTTGCTCATGTACTTTGTCTGTGCGCAAGGTGGATCCATGGTCTTGTTGAGTGAGTCCTCTAATCTTCTAGTATACTATTATGGCACTATGATCTTTTCCCGTTTTTTTGCTTGTGTGCTAAGTTGGTGTTCGCGTTTGACTGTATTGAAAACACTTGTTTGTTGTTGGAAAAAGCACAGCTTAACTTTTGACGTGAACAGTTTTTGTACAGAACTCTTTTATCAAACATGCACACTTTTATATAGCTGAAGTATGCCTTGCTATAAATGTCAAGCATGCTTAAACTCTAGAGAAACATGATTTAAACGCGAGAGCATGTACATACTCTGATGCAATGTTCATGGACATTGAACTTTGAATATCATGTTGTTACACAAACAGTCACGGACAAACATGGTTTCCATTGTTTTTGTGCATTTGACCGAGTTTAGGGATTAAGAAGTTAGGAGAGGCGTAATTCAGTCAAAACAATAATATTGCAGAATTTATATGATTAAGTAGTCTTTCAACAACAGCTTCAAATATACCGAAAAAATATTTTTGGAGGAGAATTTTGAACACTGACACTGAAGGTGTGGCATTTTTGACAAGGATGAATCCAGATTTAAAAGTCAAAGCAAGGAACCAGATAACCCACATGGCTACTTTTCCTTGTGCAAATTTTGATTCATTCCACATTTATAGACGACCAGGTAATTGGTTACAATCTCCGGAGAGTTTAAAGAGTTGATCCTAAGAAAATAAGCAATGAGAATAATATGAACTGGAACACACGTTATAACAATTTGGATATGCATAAACATTTGCAATATATTTTCTGCACTTCTAAACGAACACCACAATGACCGTGTTGTAAGTACTGGGAGAGTCTTGGTAAAGTGCATTGAATTTTCCAGGCATGGAGACAGGAAAGATTTAATGGTAAAAAATCAGTTTTCTGTATTCTCCCCAATTTGGAGACCCAGCATAGATGGTGGGATTTAGTACAGGTCTAGACTGGGGCTTTGTTTTAAATTCCACCCATACCAATGATTACATTCTAAAACTCAGGGGTAAAAAACACAGAGGCCTCAGAGTCTGATTCACAAAGGTAAACTTACACTTTTATGTAAGTCGATTCTTTTTCAGTATTCACAAAGTACTATTTATTAGAAACTTTACGTCTGCGGAGACTCCACAGTGAGGACAGAGAAGTCTGCACATGAAAAGAGAGGACTGACCTATTGTTTTATGTGCGGAGTTCTTCGCCCCGACTTCGGAGTCTCCACAGTTGTAAAATTTTTATTAAATCGTTCTTTAAGAATACTATGGTCATCAATTCACTAAAATGTCATGAGTAGCGGAAGTGACATCACATAGCCTTTGACCTCAATGACATCACAGAAATAACTATAAGACCCTTGACCCTGATTTCTTTCTTGGAAGGCATGTCATATGCCACAAATGATGTTGCTGAAGTTCCAAAATAACTGCGTGATTGGTATTACAGGATTTTGGAGACACACACACAGCCAAACTAAGAGTATAGCGTGTTTATACAAGAACAACTGTCAGACACGTTATAGGGCAAAGACTCAGGCAGGACTCCTCACTGTATTCCAGAATCCTTCAACATGGTCCCCCATCATAGAGAAACAACCCACCAAGAGAGTGTCACATGCTATAGAGTGCATTTACAACTCAGGATAACACAGTCAAATCTTTTAGTTTGAGCCTATACAGCGCTTGCACTGTTAGACAATCTGTTGTAGTTACTTTGTGTAGGTCTGACTCCTCCCATGCATTGGATTGGTTTTTGCGTGTGTCTTTTTAGAATCATAGCCTGCAATGGCTAAAGGTCGGTGTATGTCCCACCTCTTCTGAAAAGTTCATGCCCACGGAGTATTGCCGTGGGAGCAAGCAGCGGTGCGTAGGGCGGCAGCTGCCTCCTTGTGTCCATGTGCCCACCTGCCCCCACTTCTCCGTGTGACCCTGTGCCATATTTACCCACCCACATCACTTCTCCTTGTCTCCATATGCCTACCCCCCCCCACTCCTCTTTGTGTCCCTGTGCTGTTTTGCTTGACAAGCCTTACTGTGACATGCCTTGACATGACCTGGGCTTGCATAATAAAATCTGTGTGGTCTACTGCATTGGCAGTACATTGTCATGTGGCTGGTGGCTGTCAGAAGTTGTCCCGCCTCTCTGTATTTACTGCTTGTGTTGCCAGGGGTTACCATTGCTAGTATAGAGGCATCTCTAGTTGTCAAGATGGAGGAAGGAATCTGGTTGCGCGATCTGAAAAAACAGAGGTTAACAGCCCTGCCTCCCTTTAGCTTAAAGAGACACTGGAGCTGCAGCTGATTCCTTTGAGGGCATGGCTACGCTGTGCAGAGATGTCAGTCCATGTGCTTAGTGTCTAGAGCTCGCCATCCTTGTCCTATTCGAACCACAGCGTAAATGCTAGGCACCCAGGGGCTAGATTCCCCACCCGCAGAGCACCATGCACACAGTGCAAAGCCAGTTCCTACTCCTATCCATTACGAGTGCTTCATCTAACCCTCCTCACCCTGCCCCCTCCATCCACAACTTACTCGCAACATTCCTCATTAATACAAAGAAAATCACAAAAAAGCAATTGCTACAAACATCCACTGCTTGCATTCTGGTTATTTCATTTGCACTGATAACTGTCCTATAATTTTGCCACAAATAGTGGTGTACTTAAGCAATGTGGCAAAATGGTATCATTTTGGTTATTTCATGTAGCAAGCTAAAGGTGAATTTCCTGAAATTACATGGATTACGTTGGCACAATTTAAATTTTGTTTTGCCGAATTAAAATCGATTAAAAAGAAAATATTTTTCATCTTCAAACTATTCCCAGGAGACTAGGCTAACAGTGCACACCATAGCAATCTAGAGCAACCATTGGGAGGCAATTTTGCTTAATCATCCAAAGAACGTAAGTATGATGAATATGCAAATGGGTGTCTGTTTCTCCAATATATCTCTTCTTCATGCCATGATTAAGAACAGTCAGAAGGTCACTGTGACATGACAGGAGTACATCTCTGAACCTCACACATGATGCTATAATAGTGCTTGCCACATCGGAAGCGCTACAAAGCCATACTTAGCTACCATGCACAATGAACAAAGTAACGCTTTGGAACCTCGCTTAAAGGTATGAAGCACTAATCAATTCTGCACTGCAGCATTATACAATACTATTCTCTTCAGCTTAAAAGTACCACAAGGTGACAGCAATTTCAAATATGTCTTCTGACACACTCAGACATATGCTCAACCTACTAAACTATTATACGCGCAAAGTTGTTTATATGGGATTCATAATAAAGAAATAGAGGCACAACCTCATTGGAAACCCCAGACCCTGCTCTCGCACCCCATACTATCGCACTGCAAAAAAGTAGAAATTCTCTCATATTATTCCTTCTTGCTCAGTCGTAGAAAGATGGAAAAAGCCGAGCAATGAGCCATGAGGTGGTTTTTATTATGGGTTGGCTAAATTCCATGATATGAACCCCTTATCCGTTTTATAGGGGATGCTAACAAAAAAGCAAGGCTGGGAGTAACTGCGTCTCTGTTACTGCCTGCCCTGCTTCTCGTACACAAGGACTATAAGTACAAAAGGCATTCTTATGCACTGGTTGCTCAATAGAAAAGCTGATAAGTCCATGTCTTTCAAAAGGGGAAAAAAATGCAGGCAGTGTGGAATGTTCGAACCATTGTTGACACAATTTCTCTACCAAATAGGTGGTGACAATCCATTAGTGTTGAGACTTAGAATAAAGAGGGTTGAGTCTGCTTGCCTAAAGCCCCGGTGTTGAATTAAAAAAGCAAGCATTATAATTATTTGTGTCCTCTTGTCACAATAGCCACCCATTTGGACCTGAAAGTGTGGAGTTAAATTTTCCAATCAGTAACATGCTATTGAGTTGCTCTTCAGTGTAATCTGTTGCCAATTTTAAAATCAGGCTATAGAAAGAATGTTTGGTGCATTCATGTTTTTAATTTTGCCAGTACTAGACAAGGACTGTATCATTCAGAAAATCGTTTGTGTAGGAATTAAGCAGACACAAAACAAGGTTCCCATCCCTAAAATTTGCCAAGATTTGGTACCCCAAATTGATTTCATATCAATGGTATCCTTTCAATAAATATACCCTTTCATGACTAATTGTGTGACAAACAAGTCTGTATATATTAGCTTGATTTGCGTGAGCATATATTTCTTTGGTGGTCTAGGGACAAGTTTAAAATGAAAAGATTTTGGGTCCAATGCATCGTGTCCAGAAAAATATGTGAATTTCTTCCTATGTGTTTTGGAACTTCCTTGTGGGGGAGTACGTCAATGTTCTCATTGTGTATTATTAAAAAGTGTGCATTCAACACTAGCTCGGTGCACATAATAAAGTCCATAATAATGGTAACAGAACATTTCACCATTATTAGCAGAATTTTAATACAGGTACTCTGATTCGAAAACAGTGTAGTATCCCAGTGCCGAGAACACGGGGTTTACAGCCTTAACATCTCAATCAGTAAATATAACCCAGGCACAAAAACCTCACCCACTGAAACCCTAAAAACATAAGGTGTTTACAGTATGTCTGTTGGTCTGAATTTATCGTAAGGCACTTTATCCCAAACCATTCCATTAGTTACTGGAACAGCTGAAATGTTCACAAGGGATAATTCTCTTTTAGGCTTACATGAAGATGAGTGAGGTGTTAATACCTCTTCAAACAGTTCTGTGGCATAGCATTCTGGGAGTTAATGGCTTTTTATCAGCAAAAAGAAAAAGTCACCAATTCAATCTAAGCGAATAGAAAAACCAAGAAAAGTGTTATACAAGCATATATCCAAGGAGGGACCAGATAAGTGTGTTTCACCTATGAAATCAGAGCATAGGCCTGTGTAAGTGGAATGTCTAAAATGGAGAAACTGTCAAAAGAGTCACATGAAAAATCACCTGTTCCCATATAATAACCAGAAGCAATTAATTGAAAACAGGATCCACAAGTACAGTAAGAGAACCAGTAAAGCTCACGAGAGGTAGATCAGTAGAAACAACATCAGCTGCCATAGACACAGTAGTAAGTACAGTGCTTTCTTCAATCATGTGGCAGGTATTTGTAGCCGTATTGGGAATCAACTGAAGTTCATTCTCTGAGCCTCCCCCCCCACCCAGGTGGGCAGAAACAGCAGTGATGGTGCTCACAGGCTACAGAATAATTTCCTGTAAGCTAGTGAGAGGAGTTATGGAACTACCAAGGACTCCTCATGGCCTACTGTTGAGAATCAGCTACATGATGTAACTTGATGTGCTCAATGGAGAAAAAATGATTGTCTTTAGAACCAGCAAGTGGTGGCACGATACCAGTTCTTGTACCTTGAATGCCAAGGGCTGGCACCGGTGCTCAGTATGATGAACCAAATTCCTTTTTTCTGAATTTCATTCTCGAACAAGATCCCCAACTTGTGGAGTCAAGCTTGATGGTGCTGGCTGTGCCTTGATTCCTGTAGAGTCAGAAGTCTTCAACTGCTTGGTTGATTGGCCATCACAGAAGTTTTGTAAGTCCTGTAAGACAGCACAATGATAATTTACATCAAAGGGCATGGTTGCTGCCCCAATGCCTGGACCGTCAAGGTCTGCAATGTACATTTTAATGCCAAAGAAAACCTCATATTGGGTCCGGCCACCAAGAGATCTTTTAAAGAGATTACTAAGTGCTTGTTGTTCCCATATAGGTGGTGGATCTAATTACACCCTGTACCGAATACTCTAACTTTTAAGGACTGCTTTAGGTCAAAGTTCATCCTCTCCACAGCGGAATTGCCATCAGGCCGACATGGTAAAGAGTAATGTATCCCTAAACCCAGGGAAGCCATAAAATCCCTATATGCTTTAAAGGCTAAAGCAGGGCCACGGTCTGAGTGAAATGTAGTGCATGAATGTGTCTGATAAAGACTTGTAGTTCTTTAATAACAGTGCAACCCTCAGTTGGGTGTTGTGGCTACACCCAGAAGAACCTGGAGCATGAATCAACTGCAACTTGGATGAATTTATATGCTACGTCTGAATTAAAAAGGCACTGGTGCCAGTAATTGCAGACAAAATGTTTGTTGGAAACCAACAGGTGTGTCTGCGGTGGATGAGCCATGAAGTAAGATTTAATTTGTGGACAAACTTCACCACAAATGACACAATTTCTTTTGGAGGGAGAAATTGTCAGAGTTTAGATGGAGGGGAAACTTTGTGAAACTGACCTATGAGGAGGAGCCCTTTGCCTGTGTGGATTGGATAGCGCTACAACTTGCCGGACCGGCTTCGCGGGTGCCGTTGCGCCCTTTAATCTAACGTCATCCCCGTCTCACCGGGGTCAGCAGTATTGGGTGGATTGCGCTGCCACTAACAACGTCTGCGAGTCCTTGGAGGGGCGAAGAGCAATGCGGCAGGGACTCAATCTTTCAAGAGTCCCTGCCTGATCATCAACACCTGGTCCAGCGCTCCCTGTGAGCCCCACCCACTGGCCCTGCACGGCTTAAATCCCCCTGCTTCCATCTAGACAGCGGGAAACTTTGTGAAACTGACCTGTGAGGAGGAGCCCTTTGCCTGTGTGGATTGGATTAGCGCATCAGCATTACAACTTGCCGCACCCGCTTCGCGGGTGCCGCTGCGGCCTTTAAACCAACGTCATCACTGTCTCACCGGGATCAGCAGTATCGGGTGGATTGCGCTGCCACTGACAACGCCTGCGAGTCCTTGGAGGGGCGAAGAGCAATGCGGCAGGGACTCAATCTCCCAAGAGTCCATGCCTGATCATCAACACCTGGTCCAGCGCTCCCTGTGAGCCCCGCCCACTGGCCCCTGCTCGCTCTACATATTGGTCACAAGCTACTGCTGCACTGGAGCGTCCTGGGAGAAGCCCGGGACAAGGGCGGGACCGTCCAAGGCCGTCATAGGCCAGAGCAGGCCGGGCTGGGCCACCCATCAAACATTTTGCCTTCCTGGCTTTCCCTCTTGACTTGCAAGTTTTGTTTATTCTTATTTTAGCCCACTGTTTGTTTTGGGGGGTAGTTGTTGTACTCAGGTTTTCTCGCTGCCCATGACAATGACAACAAGATCTGGAAAGGGTAGGAAGGCAAGAGGGGGGAGTGTAAATGGGACCCTGGACAATTTTATAACTCGAGCCTTCTCTGTGTTAGAGAAGGAACTTGCTTCTGCAGAACGCAGACTGTCTCTTGAACCTCTCTTCCTCAAGCGTTCCTCCCTAGGGGCCCTAGCATGAGCAACTTCACCAGAAAACACTACAGCGCTTGGAGCAGAAACGCCCGACCCCTGATCGCGATAATATAGGTGCCATTAGGGCCAGCCTGGATAGGCTCAATGGGGTAGTTATCTCTAGGCTAGAGTCTTCTGTTCCCTCTGAGTTGCCAGAGCCTCCTGTCCCCTCTGTGCCGCTCGTGGTCCCCACGGCTGTTACTAACCATATCCACAACCCCAATATCGTTAGTACCATCCACCCAAATGGGAAGATCTCGGGTGGTGGGGGCCCCAGAAACTCCGCTCCCAAACGAAAAAGACCTACCAACAGAGCAAGGGGTGGATATGCCAAACCCTCCAAATAGGTTAAAGTAAAATACTTCAGTGATGGTGAGGAACCCATGGCATCGGGGAGGGATCATCCGCTGAATCGACTTGTAGGGAATAGTGCAACCCCTGATCAGACCAATTCTGCCAAACAACAACCAGAGGGCCCAGCAGCGCGCACTCCTGCTACCGATCTCCCTTCATCCTCTCCCCCAATAGAGCAGATCAAGAAGTTGGTAAGGTCCCTGATCCTCCCTGTGTTACAAAGGGTTAAGGACATTGTGGAGAGATTAGACAGATTTGAGCAGTCAACTCTGGTTAATTTATTTTCCCTCAAATTTTTGGTGAAACTACAGACTAAGAACATCTTAGGAGAGAGTGAGCAGGTTAGAACTCACGGGGAAGCTCCAGCCCTTGATGTTGTACGGGTTCAGCCTACCCCTGTAACAGCTTGCACTTCCGGGTCTGTGCAGCAGGCTGCATTACTGGCTGGCTTTGCCACTGGCGTGTTGTCGTCTAGCACTAGTGCCCGAAGGTAACGGAACAACTGCTAACTAGCTCTGTTTCCCAGGCTTCAATCCCAAAGGGTCCTAATAATACGCGGTCTAAAGCAACCCGACTTTGGAAGGACCCTAAAGCCTCCTCGAGCAACCTAGTAGAAACAGCCCTAATTCTGTACCAACCACCCAGCTGTCTCGGCAGCAACCCAACGAGGCTCCCAGACTCCCCTCCTTAAATCTCCTGCCGGACTGCCAGCCCTATGTGCTGTACTTACCAATGTCCCGCCCCTGAAGGCTGACCAATATGAATCTTACCAGTCGCTCAAAAACAAATCTATGCACTGGTTAAGAGAGAATAGACCTCTCCCTAGCGAACTGGATGGCCAGATACTCAACATTAGGAGGGTAGGGTGGGCAGGCAATGAACATAAGCAATTCCAGGGGGATTGTGTGGTGGTGAATTTTAAGGATGCCAGGGTTGCCCAATTTATTTGCAACCAGCAGCCAGGTTGGGGAGGTGCGGGAATTGGAGTAGTAGACCTGAGCTACTTCTATGTCAGACCACAAGGCACTTCAAACGCCAGCTACCAAGGGTGGGGAGGAAGGCAAGACTCCTTTTTCATGGAGAATCATCATAATTCTTTATCCCATTAACCGAATGTACAATCAGGTAACCACAGGTGGGCATATGGCTACTGAAATTATACTTGCTCCTTGGACTCATTGCTGTGCTTGAGCCCAGTAGCTGCTCCGACGACCGATGTCCTGGGATCATTCAGAGCCAACCTTTCACCACAGCACGACCTTGGTAGTCTTCCCAACTCCAGTCTTTCAAGCCCCAGGCAGCTATTAGATCTAGTATCTAGCCCTGCTGTTACCAACATCGGGAGGTTTGTGAGCGAGAGCTCATCACTAGCTGTCTCTGGTTGGGTGGGTCCATCTAGGCCCAAGTCCTGCGGCGAGCCGGCTGTGGCGGATCCAGTCCTTAGGATTCTCAGCTGGAATTTTGCCAGTATCTCTAGGAAGCTAGATCTACCCGACTGGAATACCCTAGTGGAGGATTATACAATCTGCATCTTCCAAGAAACCTGGAGCAGGGAGCCCTGCCACAAGGTGGCGTACTCATTGTTTTGTGTACCAGCAGTTCCCCCCTCCTCAGGGTAGGGTCGCCCCTCAGGACGCCTCCTCATATGGGTTGATGTCTCGCTTGGGTGCCAAATCGTGCAGCACAAGACTAGTTCCCCTGACCTCCTAAAAATTTCACTCAAGGGGCCTCGGAGAAGGCTCACCCTGGACATTATAAATATCTATGCCAGGGGCACGAAAGGAGGTTCCCAATCAAAGGCAGTTCCCGGATAGATCAAATGTCCTGGCCGCAGGGGACTTCAACTGTACGTTTGAGCCTCTTGCGACGGAGGACATCCTGGGCACTGCCGATGAAGACTCTAGGAGAGGTACACCAAAATATCCATCCCACCCATCAGGAGGTGGTCCCAACGAGTTGTACAACTCAACTCTCTGACCCTGGAATATGGTCTGAGAGCAGCTAACGGGAGGACGACTTCAGACCAATCGGGAGCTCACACTTATATTAGGGCAAACCACACGTCGAGGATCGACTATATCTTCCTTGACGTTAGTGCTATGGAGCTTTGTGCGGGATATGGAGGTTCTTCCCACAGTCGATAGCGATCACAACCCCCTCTCTCTGACCCTGTCCCCCTTGTGGCACACATTGGACCTTGTGGTCCAATGTGTGCCCTTGCCCCCAAAATCTGTTTCAACCTCGGCAATATGTCCCTCCAATTGTGGGAGGCGTCTGAAGTGGTGCAGGGTTGCTATGGACGAGGGGAAAATGCTTGCTATAGGGGCCCTCTTAGCAACAGCTTAGTCTAATTTGGACCTGTCCTCCCAGACAATTAGCAAAGTGACAGCTCTCTTCTGTAACACAACCAAGGCTTTGGGTAATCTCTTCCTACTCCCAAGTAGGGACCCTCCGGCGGGGGAAATCAAGAGCCCTGGGAACCAACCAGGTTGGTTTACTAAAAAATGTAGGGAAAAAAAATCTGACCTGATTACCACTGTCAAAGGCAAATCCCCAGTGGAGATCAGGCTTGCCAGGAAGGAGTACACCCAGACCACTAATGCAGCCAAGAAAGAGTGGGAGGATAGGTATTGTTACGATCTCAAGGAAGCAAGTGCAGGCAGAAACTCCAGAGGATTCTGGGATCTAATAAGAACAAGGAACAGACCAGATAGCACTTTAATCACTTTAATCACGTGCAACATCCCAGCCCACAATTGGTACAATCACTTTCTCTCCCTCTACACCTCTAATGAGGTGTACACTCAGACATCCCCCATTAGTGGTTTTCTCCCACTGGAATCCCTGGGGGACTCAATGTGCAATCCCTTTACCCCTAGAGAAGTCGAAAACGTAATAAAAACCTTGGTGCCCCTTAAAGATGCTGGGCCAGACGGGATACCGGGTGATCTGTTACGCGCCAATCCTAAAGAGTGGAGGAAGCTGGTCTCAACCCTGTTAAACGCAATCAACAATGGTGAACCAGTCCCTGAATCCTGGAAAGGGGCGGAGGTCGTCCCGATATTCAAAAAGGGGTGTAGGGACGACCCCACCAACTACAGGCCCATAAGCCTTATCGACTCAACTCAAAAGGTGGCGGGGAAAGTGATCTTGGGGAGGGTGCTCCAGTGGGTAGACGATAATAACATTCTATCGGACTACCAAGCCGGCTTTCGCTCCGGAACAGGGACCATAGAACAGGCCTTCAGATGCTCCTTCTTTACTGGAAGGTGGTGGTGCTGGGCAAGGGCAGTCTTTATCTGGCCTTTATAGACCTGAAGACTGCCGTTGAGCTAGTACCTCGGGAGGGGTTGTGGAAGGTTTTGTCTGAGACGGGGTTGCCCCCATATATTCTATCCCTACAGGTGAAGCTCCATGCTGACAATTTCGCGCAGGTGCGGTGGGGTAAGCATGGGGAGAAAACTGAGAGGATTCCAGTGTAAAGGGGTGTCTGCCAGGAATGTGTGCTCGCTCCCACTCTGTTCTCTCTTTACGTGAATGGAGTGGTAGAGCATCTGCTAAGAAATCCTGCAGATGCACCATCCGTGGCGGGCAAGCGCATCCCCACATTGCTTTTCGCTGACGATACTCTTCTTATCTCAAAGACCCCTGTAGGTCTGCAGAGTCTCCTGAATAGTTTCCAGGAGTTCTTCTCACAAAGGGGTCTGATAATTAACACCAACAAAACTAAGTATCTGGTTCTGAACCCGCCCAAAAAATTGGGCCGCCCCCGGTGCTAAATTCCGTGCCCCTGGAGAGGGTAGACGAATTTGATTATTTGGGCATTCGTCTTATGGACTCAATGCACTGGAACTCGCATATACAAAAGATGCTACTTAGTCATAAAAGGGTGGGCGGTGTCCTTCTCAAGGAGCAACGCTCCTCCACAACTAAGCCTATTGCCCCTGTCATGGAGATTTATAAAGCAAGTGGGGTCAGTGCTGCTTTTTGCCCTTAGAATCTTTAAATCCATTTTGGTGCCAATAATTCAAATTGTTGTTAAAAGACTGAACACAGTAATATGAATCACACAGTAAAAGCATGGGACATTCTTGATTCATATTTACCTGTGCAAGAAACAAGGCTTTTAGTTCAGTTAACTTTGAAGTGCAATTCCCTAAGGACTGTGTGCAAGTTTTTTTGAGGTTGGAATTTTCCTTCCAACATCACACCAAGTACAGTGGCACATGCTGCTGAATATTGGTGCTTAGTACCTACAGCAGGTTGGGCTGAACCATCACTATAACTAATGTATTTATACTGTTAAAGAAGAGTAATATTGCTAAGCATGGGATAGACATGCTCTTATTGAAGAAACTCTTGCAGCTGTCACGCTATTACAACGACTGGCGGACATGGGCGTGTCGGGCGCGGCCCTGGAATGGCAGACATCCTTCCTGGCTGACCGTTTCTTCCAGGTCTTTGAGGGCGAGGCGGTGTCTCCTAAACACCCACTCAGGTGTGGGGTCCCTCAGGGCTCCTCCCTGAGCCCTACCCTGTTTAATGCCTACATGGAACCCCTAGACAGGATAGTCCATCCCTTCGGTGTGCGTATCGTCACCTACACGGACGATACCCAACTGGTGGTCTTTCTAGACCACTCTGAGGGAACGTCCCACACCTTAGGCCCCTGTCTGGAGGCTGTTGCCAGATGGATGCAATCTTCCTGCTTAAAACTTAACGGGGAGAAGACAGACGTCATCCTATTGGGCAATCCTTCTCCCTCTGTTCTTGCATCCATCTGGCCACCATGTTTGGGCCTGCCACCCGTTCCCAAGTCCCAAATAAAAAGCCTCGGGATCTGGTTCGATAAAGTTTTGGACTTTTCAGTCCAAGCCACAAAGACCGCCGCCACCTGCTTTGGGCTTATGAGGATGTTGTGGAAGGTGCTCCCTCTGCTCCCATTCCAGGCAAGGAGGATCCTTGTCCAGGCCCTTATACTCTCCCGCCTGGATTACGGGAATGCCCTCTACATGGGAGCTCCGACCTTTGCCACCCAGAAGCTCCAAGTCACACAAAAAAGTGCGGCCCACCTACTCTATAACCTCCCTCGCTGGCAGTCAGCGAGGAATGCCCTAAGGGAGCTTCACTGGCTCCCTATAGTGGCAAGAGTACAATTTAAGGCTATCTGTATCCTACACAAAGCCTTTCATCGCACAGGTCCCGCCATCCTGCATCCCTTGGCTTCTCCCTACGTCCCGTCCCGTTCCCTCCGCTCCTGCACCCTCCGGCTGGCCACTTCCGCCAGAGTCAGGAAAGCTCGATGGGGAGGCCGCTCTTTTTCCCATACTGCGGCCAAACTCTGGAAAACCCTCCCTCTATCCCTTCGAGGCAACAGTAACCACCTGTCTTTCAGGAAAGCCTTGAAAACACACTTGTATGCCAAATTCTGCTGACCTGCCCTGAGCCCGCGCTAAGCAAATTCAGTCACAAGCGCTACGAGGCCTCCGGGTAGTTTAGCGCTATACAAGTGCAATTAAAATTAAAAAAAATTAAAAAAAAAAGCTGTAAAGACAGGTCAAAGACAAAGTCTACATCAACAGCTGTCAAGGATGTTGCCCATTGTATCCATTTAGGATGGAGGGCTTTAGCATTAGGAACACTAGCTTCTGTGACAGCCTCTAAGGCTGGAATGTGAGTGACGACAAAAAAGCATTTCCCTTGTGCATGTGGCTGCTCTTTAGCCTCTTCCGTGCTCATGACAAGGTCAGCTCGTCATGAGACACAGTGGAGCTGTGCTTATGACGAGTTGACCTTGTCATGAACAATGGTATATCTCACTTTCCAGCGCACAGCGGGAAATCCCCTTAGCAGCCAAGGTGTTAAGCATAGCCATCTGCATTGCAGTCAGTTTTTTTCAGTGGATGCAAAAAGAATTTTCCTAATGGAATATAAATGCAATGTATATGCAATCTGCACTGTTTCACCTTCGTTAAAGGTGACACAGGCAAAGCCAATAGTACCCGCAATTATATGGATGAGTTTTTACATGTGTTTACATGTGTATAGAGGAGTTGTGTTGCAAGCAAATCAGATTATAGTGATCTGCATATGTATGTATGTTCCAGTGTCCAATGAGAACTGGAAAAATCAGGATGAATCAATTCATATAATGATTCAATGCTTTGTGCACAATCAGGGATGTAAAGTCTGACAAAATTAAGGAATCCTAACAAGGATTGCAATTACTGTAAAGTGTTTGGAGGCTGTAGCAGAGCATACATCTCTAGGAAGTGTGGTGCAAGGCTTTTTCCTTCATGTGTAAGTTTGTAACCTAAAAATAGGACACTTAGAAATGCTACATTAGATATCTTGAAGTTGAACTTGTAGCCAGATTTTGTGAATCCCACTATTTTGCGATGCACTCTGGCCAAAATTGGTTTTAACTCATCATCCGTCAAGTAGATATGATCTACATGGGACAATGTGTCAAGGTCAATATCTTGTGGAATTGACAGTATGTGCGAAACAAACAGTCCTAGACTGTTCCAATACCCCATAGTGGGACGTGAAAAACACAGCTAAAAGCGGAGTGTCAAGAGGCAGTCCAATTTCTGCTTTCAGGTGCTATATTTTGGCAGTGAAAACCCCTGGAAACGCCCAAGGTTGTTTTATATTTTTTACGGACTATATTATTTTTAATTGCAGTACTGAGTTTATTTTGTATTGCAAATGTGCGTGTATGACTGTTTAAATATCTGTAGTCTTTTGATATGAGCAATATGGCTGTAAGAAAGAAAAAAGAGGACTATTCAGTTGAGAGACATAGGATTTGATTACTCCTTGGTACTCCTTCTGGGAGAATATTTCTCTGACGGGTGCTTTAGCATCCCTCTTTATTGGGTATTTATTGGGTATTGTGGTTGTACTTGGGGGCTGGTCAGTCTGCCATTTTATGATAAGGAGAATCCTTATCCCAGCCAACATGATTGTGATATAAAGCTGGGGCTAGTGAAAGAGCCCATTCTGTGGCATAGGCTTGTTTGACTTTGCCTGGGACAAGCCAGAGAAAGAAGGAGGTATTAAATTCTCACCTTGTGGAGATGTTTGGACAAACTGCAGGGACCGATTTACTTCTGGTAGGAGAAGGTCATATGACAAAGTTACATTTTCTCAAAATATTACTCTAAAGGTGCGCTGTATTTCATGCTCAATTTGTACTTCCAAATGATATACACTGTTTTGAGGGGCTACGCACTTATCTAGGGTTTCCAATGTAACAAAGTTATCAATTGCTGTAGCTGTCAGAAACTACTGTAGATTCTGGCGCACTATAGTGACTTCTGTCGTGCTGTTCAGGAGAGGCACTGCCCACAGTGATGGCTGCCTCAGAAAGGGGGCGGTGGGTCAAGGGGTGGTAGGGAATGGATAAATAAAATAAAAACGTACCTTTGCCGCCGTGCTGTTGCCCGCCTCTCCTCCGTCCTCTTCCTTTGCTGGTAGCACTGGGAGCATGCAGGCTCCTGTACTCTCCCAGCCAATCACGACACTGCATGAGCAGGCCCAGCCTGTTTGGCAGCTCAGGCAATGCCTGTGAGCCTGAGGTACAACACAGCCCTGTGGAAAACATGCCAAGTGTGTATGGTGGTTTAGCCGGCTCAAGGGGGCACTTAGAGTGCAAACCGCTCCTCACTGTGCCCTGGCATCACAGAGCCCAGCCCCCACCCGACCAGGCTTCAAGTCCCACTTAGAAAGATTAAATGATAACAACGTCCTGTTATTATAATTTTATTTTTCTGTTTTGCACTGCCTTAGCTTAGGAGCCGCCACTGACTGCCAATCTCCTTTTCAGTTCTCAGTGTTTTGAGGCATATTTGGCGGTTATAGCCGCAACCTTATTTTTCTGAAATGTGGGCTTAATTTGAGGAGGTTTTTACCTATTTCCTTATCTTCACATCAGATGAGCATTTTGATTCCCTCTACTGTTTCACATACTCTTCCTGCCTGTGGTCAGAATGCCCTCCACTATTGTATTGTTGCTCGATTGAGTCCTGAAAGGGTATAGAAGAACGTGTATCAGAAATAATTCAGGTGTACTTGTTTGTGTGCAACAATGCAAATTATAGTGACTGTCAGAGGCCTCCTGAGGTGGAAATCCCCCTCGAGTTTTCGTTTTTTTCCATCGCTTATTAACAAACTCAGGGGCATAATATTAAGGGCCTTATAGCTGCTTTAGCGGGACTTTTTCCCGATAAAGCGGTGATAATTTTAGCGCCCTATCAACAAGCTTTCGTTAACAGCAGTTAGCGACAGTTTCCAGCGATAGCGACCATCCAAATTATCGCCATGCATGGAAGCGATAAATATCGCTAATGATATGCGAAGTAGACGTACCCTCTCTAAATCTCACGAAAAAAGTTGCTAACACACTATCGCACTATTACCAACGATCGCCTCGACCAGCTTAGCGACAAAAAACGTCGCGCTAAGGCCCCTTAGCTGGAGATAAATAAGAATTGCTAAAATCAGTTCTAAAATGGAAAAACTGGAGATAAAAGGACACTATAAAGGGAGACTAGCCCAGCCCAGACACAAAGCTGAGGACTTGCAGACACCATGGAGGCACTAATCAGTCAGCTCGGAGTACCACAAAGACAACAACCACCACTGCCTCTGCCACCACTTCCTGGACCACCACCAAGGCAGCGCCAAAGACGACAGCGGCCAATACGAACAAATCTCGTCCTTGTTGACCTACAACCAGAGGATGTCATAGCCCACTACAGGCTCAAACAGACATCCATTGAATACATCCTGAAACAGATAGCCCACAGGCTGATACCACCAACCCAGCGGACAACTAATATCCCCCCGCAAACAAAGCTGCTGGCTGTGCTGCATTTCCTGGCCTCAGGGACTTTCCAACCTACAACATCCAGACTTGGAGGTGTCTCACAGGCATCCTTTTCAAAATTCCTCCCAACTGTGTTGGATGGCATAATCAGCCTGATACCCCAACAACTCTACTTCCCCAATACTGTGCGGGAACAGCTCCTGGTCAAGCAAGGATTCCATGCCATAACAGGATTCCCACTAGTCCTGGGAGCATAGACTGCAAACATGTCTGATTTGTGCTCCCCTGCGGACAGTGCACACATATATCACAACAGAAAGCACACTGACTCAATGAATGTGCTTTCGATAGTGGACCACCGTGGACTCTTCACAAATATCATAGCCAAGTTCTCAGGAAGTGTGCATGATTCGTACATCTTCCAACAGTCCGTCATAAATCAGCGCTTCCAGGATGGGACATATATGTAAATGCAGTCCTAGTCCAACATACCACTTGCATAAACATTACACACATGCAAAACAGAAATGTGCAAATGTCCCTGTCACAATATCCCATACAACAGGTCAAACAACATCACCCCACACCAGACACACTAACACCATGAACTGTGGGAACTGCAGCTAGATACCTTGATCAACCTCACTCCAAGGCGTAGATCCTTGCCCCCCAAACAAATGTGGTGAGAGATGGGAAACATGCATGTGTGATGGAGAAACATTACTCACAAAGAAAGTTGAAACATAAGTCCCACTGTGCATGTCTTGTGCTGGACAGGCAGGATGAATCCCACAGCAGATGTGGACATGTTGCCATATAGTGTGCAAATGTAGCCCAGCTTGACGTCACTTACTGTCTGTGACCCAATTGCACACAACAAAGTGGGAAAACTTGTGAAGGCTGAATGGAGGATGCAGAGGCAGGTGAGGAAGATTAAGGCCGCTGGGTACACCTGTAGGTATATGGAGATGGAGGTCTCAAATATGGTGCCCATGTACCTAGTTTAGTGGTGTGTATATCTGAAGGCAATGGCCAACCAGGTGATCACACATGCTGAAGGTTATGTCCCCAGGAGGATGGCCCATATATTCCCCGTGTAGATGATGTACCAGCTGCAGACTGGCAATGTTGCAAATCACAGAAAACCCAAATGAAAGTGAATTTGTGTGTGTGTTTTGTTGATGGTGAATAGGAGCCTCATGTCAATGTTGGTGGTGCTAACCCATCAGATCCCAAAGCCTGCACCAGCTCCACCACATGTTTACACAGATGCATCAACCAAGTCAGATATTGGTGCTGACTGACTTGTCCTCCAGTGCATTCCGTATGTAGCAGTTGCACAATGGTACAAGGGTGCATGGACAGTTGTAGATACATGTATACAAACATTTTGTCTTGTGCTATTGCTGACAACAGCAGTGGTGTGTCCATTGCTGTTGAAGGTGGATCACCAACTCAGTGGTGGCCTACATGTACTGAATCTTGGCATGGGGTACAACAACAAGGTTGTGTGTGCATTAGTGGACAACACATGTGCGTTCAGCGTGCCTGATGAACTAGATGTAGTCCACACATGCAATAAAATTACTCTCACATTCCCCCTTTGTCAAGTGTATGTTCACCCTGCAGTTGTGACCCTGTGACAATAGCAGATACCCAGATGGTGGACCAAGGTAGAAGAAACAGCCTGCATTTCTGCCAGTTCTCAGTCTTTTGCAAGGAGCCATGTAATTAGCCTTTTACAGAAGGCGGCTTCCCATGGCTCAGTGCTCAGCACCACTGGTAACGAACCCCAATATCTGCCACCCAAAATTCTGATGGGCATATCATCAAGACCAGTGTCAAAATATTATCTGCTTCATTGGCAGTGTCCAGAAATAAATATAATGCCAAACATTATAATATGCCACAATCTCTTGTAGGATATTCACAATGCAAGCTGCTGCATATTCAATAGGTATTACTGTTTCTCTGGTCAACTCCTTGATACACCAAGGTACAAGGGTATCCCCAAATCAAAATGAGAAGTGAGCACTGCATGTACTACGGTTTGCTGACCAGGATGGGAAGTAGGTCCTGGACCTGACTCAGGACATGCAGTGTTCCTAAACATGTCCCTGCTACTTTACTCACTGTGCTCTCATACAGAATGTGGAGTCATTCCATATAATAAAGTTATTCCCATCTATGTTGTGTTTTGGGAGTTGACTAAGCGTATGAGGCCACCAAGCAGATGTCCATATGAATGACGCTCCTTCTCCGGGCATCACCTCTGTTGAACCACCATTAAGTTACAGGCAGTGATTAGCAATCCATGCAGCAACAGCCTACATACAGGGGGAAAAATTGTCAGGCGATGAGGTCTGGCTTTTGGAACAGTGTGAAGATAAGCAGAGTATCATCAGCGTATGATACAATTGAGACCCAGTGCACCTACACCATCCTGGAAAATGGTTACAAATATAGACCCCTGGAGGTCTCCATGTAGGAGTGGAGTACTTTCTGAGGAGAATCTTGCTTGTACCACATGAACGCTCCTTGACGTAATGAAATAACTCATCCATCTAAGGGCTTAGGTCTTGACTCCACATGACTCCAGTCACATGAGATTTAGCCCATGAGAGACGGTGTCAAATGCTGCACTGAAAACCTACAGGACCTGTGCATCAATCTGACCCACAGCTGCTCGTCGTCCCAGGGTTCCACTAGACAAGTGCAATGCAGTTTCATTGGAGTGTGCAGCTTGGAAACAAGATAGCAACATGTGTAGCAGGGCATTCTCAGTGCAATGGTTGGTGAGCTGTAGACCAATGTATTTAACAGCAACTCTTCCCCAGGAAAGGTATTGTCGAAATGGGACACAAACCAAAAAGCACTTCATGGTCTATGTGAGGGAACATTTCAATGGATGGACCATGTCTACTTTACATTCAAAGGGGGCTGTACAATAATTGAATGAGTGGTAGAACAGTAATGACAATAATGGCATGAGGCAGTGACCTATCTGCATCTGAATGCATATGTGTGCAGCTTCCTGCAGTGAGCCTGTAATGACAACAGTTGCTAGCTTCATAATCACATCTGTTGCTAGCACTCCAAACTTGTCCAAGGGTATTCCTATGACTGCTAAATCCATAGTGGTTATGCTGCCCATGCCTTGGTGAGCCTCCAGAGGAAAGTTGACAGAAACTTCATTCACCTCATCTGACAATAAAGTGAATAATCCATTACAGGACCCCTCAGATGTATGAGGGGGCTGAGTCAATCTCACATCTCATCGTAAGACTTTCAGTAAGCTAAACATGTTTTCAGATGAGTATTCAGACATATCAATGTGCATGTCATACAACTTGCGTTGAATGCCCTGACCAGTATTTAAGATTGTGATTGCACTTGCTTGTAAGACCCCTTAACTATGATACAATAGTTCTTAGGCCATCGGTGTGTCAGCTGTTTGCATCATTGCTCTTGTCTATCGTAAGTTCATGTTGAACGTGGGTGCAGAGGTCATAGCTTTCCTGGCATTGTCAGTGGACCATGGTGCTAACTCATTGAGTGTCTCTGTGAAACAGGATACTACTTGTCTGTTGGCTATGTCAATGTCCTTAACCAATATGGGTTCATTTTCATGTAAAGCCCGTGCAAATGTCTCTGTCATAAATCATCCCACTGCCTGTGGGTCACTGTTTCATTGAGTTTGCATGTTGTTACAAATTGACTTGGGATGTGAAAAGGGATACTATGGTGGTAGTACCATGGAAATGGCCACGAGCATTCACAATTTCATGGTTGTCATTTCATTAAAGATTGCATCCAGGAAGTACCCTGCTTGGTGTGTGGGAGCAATGTCTCATTTGTGTCAGCTGGAGCAATATGAGCCCATCACAGACTATTGCTACCTCTGATTTCCCAACATCATCAAAGTGTATGTTGAGATACCCTAAGCTGATGACAAATTTGTGTCGGATTGCTCAATGTATCTCTGAATACACATGGCTGCTGAACAAAAGTTAGATCCTGGGCCAGTGGTGCGGGAAATCAGGAAGCATGCTGTGTTTTTATGGTCACTGATGGTGAGTGTGGATACATATCCTTCACATTTGGACATGCATGCCTCTCCCATTTAGCACGTGAAAGATAATTTGTAACTTATTGCAGACCACCCCTTCGTTGTCCCACCTGATCCTTACTTGTAATCACATAGCCTCCAGGTACAGCATCAAGGATGTCAGGGATGGAATCATTAACAAGCAACGTCTTGGCAATGACCATCTCCTTTGGGCTTTTCTCCCTTGAGTATGGTGTGGTCTACAGATGCATGTTAGGTAATGGACCGACTATTTAGCTGGAGGAAGAACAGGGCTCTACCCAGTTGTGTGACCGTAAACAAGTGTGGGATCTCATTGTTGCAGTGTACACAATTTTAAGTCTCCTTGTCAGCCAGGATAAATTGCTGACATACATTTTCAAACGTTGGAGTCCTGCTTTGCAGTTAATTGGCCGTGTACTCAATGCTTTGATAGGGTGTATGACTTGCAGGAACCAGGGGTCTGGTCCTGGCTGGTTGCGGACAGGTGTCAACGTGCTGCCCCTAAGTGTGCATAATGAGAAGTCTAAGGTGTGCCCTGCATTGTGGATCAGTGTGGTGACAACCCTGCTCAGCCTAATTAAGTAAGCGTAAAATTTGCGAATTCGCGTTCCGCGAAATTTGAGCGAAATTGAATTCGCAATCCGCAAAATCCACAAATTCGTGCGGATTTTTGTTTTTTGCTTGTTCGCGGGGGTTTTTGCGTGTTCACGGGGCTTTTTGCGTGTTCGCAGGCCGCCTGCATGGCAAAATTACCCATGCGGTTGTGTATGGGCACAGCATCCTCTGGGGTTCACCACTGCCACCCTCTGGTTCATCACTGCCACCCTCTGGTTCACCCCTGCCACCCTCTGGTTCACCCCTGCCACCCTCTGGTTAACCCCTGCCACCCTCTTGTTCACCACTGCCACCCTCTGGTTCAGCAATGTCACCCTCTGGTTCACCACTGCCACCCTCTTGTTCACCACTGCCACCCTCTGATTCATCACAGCACCTCTGGTTCACCACTGCCACCCTCTGGTTCAGCACTGCCACCCTCTGGTTCACCGCTGCCACCCTCTGGTTCACCCCTGCCACCCTCTGGCTCACCACTGCCACCCTCTGGTTCATCGCAGCACCCTCTGGTTCACCCCTGCCACCCTCTGGTACAGCACTGTCACCCTCTGGTTCACCACTGCCACCCTCTGGTTCACGACTGCCACCCTCTGGTTCATCACAGCACCTCTGGTTCACCCCTGCCACCCTCTCTTACAGCACTGTCACCCTCTGGTTCACCACTGCCACCCTCTGGTTCACGACTGCCACCCTCTGGTTCATCACAGCACCTCTGGTTCACCACTGCCACCCTCTGGTTAACCACTGTCACCCTATGGTTCAGCACTGCCACCCACTGGTTCACCACTGCCACCCTCTGGTTCAATCCTGCCACCCTCTGGTTCACCACTGCAAGTCATTGGTTCACCACTGCCACCCTCTGGTTCACCCATGCCACCCTCTGGTTCACCACTGCCACCCTCTGGTTCACCCCTGCCACCATCTGGTTCACCACTGCCACCCTCTTGTTCACGACTGCCACCCTCTGATTCATCACAGCACCTCTGGTTCACCACTGCCACCCTCTGGTTCAGCACTGCCACCCTCTGGTTCACCGCTGCCACCCTCTGGTTCACCCCTGCCACCCTCTGGCTCACCACTGCCACCCTCTGGTTCATCGCAGCACCCTCTGGTTCACCCCTGCCACCCTCTGGTACAGCACTGTCACCCTCTGGTTCACCACTGCCACCCTCTGGTTCACGACTGCCACCCTCTGGTTCATCACAGCACCTCTGGTTCACCCCTGCCACCCTCTCTTACAGCACTGTCACCCTCTGGTTCACCACTGCCACCCTCTGGTTCACGACTGCCACCCTCTGGTTCATCACAGCACCTCTGGTTCACCACTGCCACCCTCTGGTTAACCACTGTCACCCTCTGGTTCAGCACTGCCACCCACTGGTTCACCACTGCCACCCTCTGGTTCAATCCTGCCACCCTCTGGTTCACCACTGCAAGTCATTGGTTCACCACTGCCACCCTCTGGTTCACCCATGCCACCCTCTGGTTCACCACTGCCACCCTCTGGTTCACCCCTGCCACCATCTGGTTCATCACTGCCACCCTCTGGTTCACCCCTGCCACCCTCTGGTTCTGCACTGCCACCCTCTGATTCAGCACTGTCACCCTCTGGTTCACCCCTGCCACCCTCTGGTTCATCACTTTCACCCTCTGGTTCATCACTGCCACCCTCTGGTTCACCACTCCCACCCTCTACCAAGACCTTTTGTGACGCAACAGCAGCACAAAAGATGCGCCATGGTGCTGGGTATTAACAACGTGACGCATCTGAGAGATGCGTCACGTTGTAAAGACCTGCGCCATCAGGAGGCGTTCCGGTGCAGGGGAGGGCGTTCCTGCGCAGGAACGCCTCCTAAAAGTGGCTGAGTGAAATCTACAAGAATTCACTCAGTCACTTTTAAGCCAATGCTGCATCAAAACCCTGTGCCTGCTTTTACGGCACAGATGCGTCACGCATCTGTGCCGTTTTTGCCACATGGTGCGCCGCATTGTAAATGTGGCGCACCATGGGTGATGGAGCTGCGGCGCACAATAACTGGCGCATCCCTGGGGATGCGCCAGTTATTGTAAATCTGCCCCTATACATTTAGCCAACGAGGGAGCACTTACTGATTAGACAGTAGAAAGTACTCCGCAGGGCAGGATTAATTCTAGCCCCCTGTTAGACTCGTTTTTTGTGCCCTTCTGCCCTCTGTTAGACTTGTTTTTCCCTTGTTTTTCTGCCCTTCTGCCCCCTGTTAGACTCGTTTTTTGTGCACTTCTGCCCTCTGTTAGACTCATTTTCCCCTTGTTTTTCTGCCCTTCTGCCCTCTGTTAGACTCGTTTTTTGTGCCCTTCTGTCCTCTGTTATTCCCTTGATTTTGTGCCCTTCTGCCCTCTGTTAGACTCGTTTTTGTGCCCTTCTGCCCTCTGTTAGACTCATTTTTGTGCCTTTCTGCCCGGTTAGACTAGATTTTTGTGCCCTTCTGCCCTCTGTTAGACTCGCTTTTTCCCTTGTTTTTCTGCCCTTTGTTAGACTGCTCTTTGTGCCTTTCTTCCCTCTGTATCACCACATTATCACTCAGCACCACCACATTGTCACTCAGCACCACCACAGCACCACTCACCACAGCATCTCTCAGTGCCACCACATTATCACTCAGCACCACCACAGTACCACTCAGCACCACCACAGCATCACTCAGCACCACCACAGCATCACTCAGCACCAACACAGCACCAATCAGCACCACCACAGCACCACTCAGTGCCACTACAGCATCACTCAGCACCACCACAGCATCACTCAGCACCACCACATTATCACTCAGCACCACCACAGCATCACTCAGCACCACCACAGCACCACTCAGCACCACCCCAGCATCACTCAGCACCATCCCAGTATCACTCAGCACCACCACAGCACCACTCAGCATCACCACAGCACCACTCAGTACCACCACAGCACCACTCAGCGCCACCCCAGCATCAATCTGCGCAACCATTCAACAACAACTGGTTCAAATATGTTTCAAACTTTATTACAAATGTCACAAAAAGATGTTAATATTTCACTTCTGTTCTTGGATTTTCGTCACGATAAAATACTCTGAACATAATCTTCACAAAAGTTATTTACAAAGGTTTAAGCTATTGCCATTATAAATTAAAATTACTTTTATTTAAGTATTAATTATTTAAAAAAGTTAAAAGCCATTGTAATTTGTAATATCAATACAGCTAAGTCACGTAAATACAAAACATGTTGCATTACAAATGCTATAGGTGTCACATTTGCGAAAGTTATAACTATTGGCATTATAAATGACAAAGCTATTAATTTAGCTATTTTCAAAACCAACACCTAAATAAAAAAAATTGTCATTTACAAGACCAATAGCTCATACTTTCCTAATGCGAGACCTATTGCATTGCAAATGCTTGTTTTTATATCTGTTAGTGCTTCCTGTTGAGGTTTAATTTTCGTGACAGGCGCCTCATTGCCTACTTGTAACTATTCTCTGACCCTGCTTCAAGGGTCAGAGCAGGGTCAGAGAATAGTTGCAAGTAGGCAACGAGGCGCCAGGAAGCACTTACAGGATTACAGCAGCAGGTGCCCAAGTTGAAGTTTATTTCTTTGTAACCCTTTTGTAAAAGGTTACAAAAAATTAGCTTCAACTTTTGCACCTGCTGCTGTAACACTGTAAGTGCTTGGCTGAAAATTCGTCCCCGCTTATTCACTGATTTTACCGCGATTTCGTGAGATTCGCGGATCGCGAAATCGCGGAAAATCCGCAAATTCCGCAAGCGGAACGAATTTTCAGCCCATGCTTAAGCCTAATGTCAGACAACATGATTTATTCTAGCCCCCTGTTAGACTCGTTTTTTGTGCCCTTCTGCCCTCTGTTAGACTCGTTTTTCCCTTGTTTTTCTGCCCTTCTGCCCTCTGTTAGACTCGTTTTCCCTTGTTTTTCTGCCCTTCTGTCCCCTGTTAGACTCGTTTTTTGTGCACTTCTGCCCTCTGTTAGACTCGTTTTTTGTGCCCATCTGTCCTCTGTTATTCCCTTGATTTTGTGCCCTTCTGCCCTCTGTTAGACTCGTTTTTGTGCCTTTCTGCCCGGTTAGACTAGATTTTTGTGCCCTTCTGCCCTCTGTTAGACTCGTTTTTCCCTTGTTATTCTGCCCTTCTGTCCTCTGTTAGACTGGTTTTTTGTGCCCTTCTGCCCTCTGTTAGACTCGCTTTTTCCCTTGTTTTTCTGCCCTTTGTTAGACTGCTCTTTGTGCCTTTCTTCCCTCTGCATCACCACATTATCACTCAGCACCACCACATTGTCACTCAGCACCACCACAGCACCACTCAGCGCCACCACAGCATCTCTCAGTGCCACCACATTATCACTCAGCACCACCACAGTACCACTCAGCACCACCACAGCATCACTCAGCACCACCACAGCATCACTCAGCACCACCACAGCACCAATCAGCACCACCACAGCACCACTCAGTGCCACTACAGCATCACTCAGCACCATCACAGCATCACTCAGCACCACCACAGCATCACTCAGCACCACCACAGCACCACTCAGCACCACCCCAGCATCACTCAGCACCATCCCAGTATCACTCAGCACCACCACAGCACCACTCAGCATCACCACAGCACCACTCAGTACCACCACAGCACCACTCAGCGCCACCCCAGCATCAATCTGCGCAACCATTCAACAAATACTGGTTCAAATATGTTTCAAACTTTATTACAAATGTCACAAAAAGATGTTAATATTTCACTTCTGTTCTTGGATTTTCGTCACAATAAAATACTCTGAACATAATCTTCACAAAAGTTATTTACAAAGGTTTAAGCTATTGCCATTATAAATTAAAATTACTTTTATTTAAGTATTAATTATTTAAAAAAGTTAAAAGCCATTGTAATTTGTAATATCAATACAGCTAAGTCACGTAAATACAAAACATGTTGCATTACAAATGCTATAGGTGTCACATTTGCGAAAGTTATAACTATTGGCATTATAAATGACAAAGCTATTAATTTAGCTATTTTCAAAACCAACACATAAATAAAAAAAATTGTCATTTACAAGACCAATAGCTCATACTTTCCTAATGCGGGACCTATTGCATTGCAAATGCTTGTTTTTATATCTGTCAGTGCTTCCTGTTGAGGTTTAATTTTTGTGACAGGCGCCTCATTGCCTACTTGTAACTATTCTCTGACCCTGCTTCAAGGGTCAGAGCATGGTCAGAGAATAGTTGCAAGTAGGCAACGAGGCGCCAGGAAGCACTTACAGGCTTACAGCAGCAGGTGCCCAAGTTGAAGTTAATTTCTTTGTAACCCTTTTGTAAAAGGTTACAAAAAATTAGCTTCAACTTTTGCACCTGCTGCTGTAACACTGCAAGTGCTTGGCTGAAAAGTCGTCCCCGCTGATTCACAGATTTTGCCGCGATTTCGCGAGATTCGCGGATCGCAAAATCGCGGAAAATCCGCAAATTCCGCAAGCGGAACGAATTTTCAGCCCATGCTTAAGCCTAATGTCAGACAACATGTCATATGTCAACATGGACAATGTATGTTGAGCAGTCATGGCATGTGAGTTGGAATCCAAGCCAGGAAGGAGCAGGTAGTACAGGGAGTGGATGGTGTCGCATCTGCTGAAGTCGATGGTGTTGGTGAAGCAAACAATTCCACATTGGTCCTTGCGTGTAAGGGGTAGCTAACTGTTGTTTTGGATCAGCTTATGAAAGGAAACATCATGTGTTGTACGTTGCTGCAGGCTGGCTTGCTGCAGCAGCACAGAATGTCAACTGTGTGTTGTGTGTTCTCCTGCATCCTACCTGGCAAATGCAAAGGACAGTGCATTTGGTGGATCAGTGTCAGTGGCAGACGAAAGAAGAGCCACTCATGCAACTGAGCTGCACACCAAATATGGAGGGAGTAACAGCAGAGAGTCAATATTATTTGCAAACATGCACTAAAGCATTCTGCTGCAAAGACATGGCTAACCTGAGAAACAACATGTCATAAATGCCAACACATAAATCCATCTACATCAACAACACATCCAGCACAACCAATGACTAATTCCTCTTTCCCTTATATGTCACAGGGGACCAAGGATATGTACTCGGACCATGGATGATGACACCCTTATGAAACCCCACCACCCATGGCCAGAGGCAGTATAATGCGGCACACAGACGCAAAAGGTCCATTGTTGAGCGCACATTTGGAGTTTTAAAATCATGTTTTGGTGCTTGGACATCACAGGTGGAAGCCTGCTGTACAGCCCTGAAATGGTGAACAAAATCATCCTGGCATGTTGTGTGTTGCACAACATGTGTGCATACAAAAGCACCATGGATCCAAGTGACAGAACCACCAGATGAGGATGAGGACGAAGAAGAGGCTGGTGCTGTACACCCCACAGCAAATGCAGCAGGACTTGCACGAAGGAACTGAATCATAAACAATTTGTTTGACTGAGTCAGTCACATTGTGATGGTCCCCCTCCGATGCATGTCAGAGCAAAATGACCACACACGTGGTGTGTGTCAAATAAAATGTGAGAAACACATACCATGTCTACGTGTCTCTGTCTGCCATGGGCATTGTACTCATGAAACAGTTACGTGGCTCAACATGTTGTAAGAGAAAACACTACTCAATTGATGTTGGGAATGTGTCCAAAGTACAGATATGCTTCGCAGTGTGTCAAATGTATGACACTATAGTCTACATGATACTACATAGGCTAGCCAATGTAAAAAGGTTGTGTCCCCTGAGTTTAATACAAGCAAACTAGGGTGTTGTTTGTGAGGAGGATGAGAATCAGAATCGGTTGACATTGGCCAAATCAAGGTATATTGGAGGGTGTACTTAGTGTGAAATTTCAAATTAAGGAGTGTGTGAAATTGTGTAAAAGATGCTAATAGTACATACAACCTTCCAATATACAATGGGGCATATCATCCAGACCCTTGTTAAAAATATGTCTGTCTTAACGGCCGGAAGCTGTCCATAAAAAAGCAACAATGGGCTTGCTAATCTGCGTGTTATAATTCATATAGAGGCCTGCGTTAGATGTGCAGGGTATCTAACCTGGGCTTGTATTTGAAATATATCCTGCATATTAGCAATCCCATTGTTGCTGTATCATCGACAATTAGCAGCTGCACAGATGGCCATAATGTTAATGAGGTTCTCAAACATATGCCCCGAAGATGTATGGGTGGAATCGGGTAAGAGCTGCAAAGAGGGCCTGTAATGTCTGGAAACATGGAAATATGGCGTGATATGTGATACAATATTAAATGTGGGAATCAAGTTGGGAGTAAAAAATGGAAATGGGGCGTGAAATGTGGCACAATATGAAATTTGGGCATCAAGTTGGGGGTCAAAAATGGAAATGGGGTGTGAAATGTGGCATAATATGAAATTTGGGCGTCAAGTTGGGGGTCACAAATGGAAATGGGGTGTGAAATGTGGCACAATATGAAATTTGGACATCAAGTTGAGGGTCAAAAATGGAATGGGGCGTGAAATGGGGCACAATATGAAATTTGGGCGTCAAGTTGGGGGTGAAAAATGGAAATGGGGTGAAATGTGGAACAATATGAAATTTGATCATCAAGTTGGGGGTGAAATACAGAAATGGGGCGTGAAATGTTGGGCATTATGAAATATATGGGACATATTTGCCAAAAATGGGAAATGTGGTGTATAATGGGGTAACAAGATTTATCTGTCTTTCACAAGACATTAGCCTGGAAGCCAGTACCACATACAGATCAACAAGGTCTACTATAACTATGTTGACCAGATACTTACCAAAACTGATGGACCATCACTGACACACAGAAAACACCAACATCTCCAAAAGGGTACCATGCATGGGTGAAGACACCTCCCACAGCTGGACAGAGAACTATATGAGGATACACGCTGACACCTGGCTCATTCATAGCTACCAGTGAAACACATCCCCCTTTGCACTACATAACATCAACATCTGTCAAAACACATGCAGGTACACACACTGGGAAGTGTATAGAAAGTGATGGCCCTATGTCATCTGTCCCCCATGGCTGAGTAGCACATGTAAAAAGAAATACTCATTACAGATGGCCCATTTGTGAGCAATGCCAATATGGCGTGAGATGTGTGGTGGTGAAGCCAGCATATAGTGCAGATGTGCTTGAGTACAGCGCAGCCGGGAGCTTCCTTTCTATGGGCACATTCATTTGTTGTTTGTTGACCTGCTGCACATCTTGGCGAATGGAGGCACAACTACACACCTGCTGCAGCCCTGAGGCAAATCTAAATGAAAATCAAGACCTGCTCATCGCACCGCTGAGCCAGGGACTCCTGAACCGCAGAGCACGCCCATTACATATCTTAGTCGCTGGCTATGTGAGCTCATGGATGAGCTCGGCCCCCAGGCTGTGGAAGTGGTGCAGTTACCATTACAGTGCCACTGGGAGGAGGCCTAGGGCCACAATGCACAGGGGAGTGCAAACTGTGCCCTGTACAACTGATTCACTGGACTGGACCATTGTAGCAACTTGGACCCCGATGCCACCCACAGTGTCCCTGCGTAGTCCTGCGCACTGACACCTGATCCCAGGAGGATGACCCGGAGGCTCACACCCTACATCCTGTGATGGACCACTACGCTCCCAGATTTGTGAACGAGAGCCCTAGATGGACTACAGTGTCCTCCAAGAGTCCTGCTGCCAAACAGGTGCTTGGTGAAAGTGGGGACACAGACTTAGGACAAACTGGTGGCGAGTCACGATGAGTCACAGTGCATCTGGACATCCCTGAGGGCCTGACCCACACCCTACCCACCCCTTACCTCTCCTGACCTTAGACTGTCTGATCCTGGGCACTGTGGATCTGGTGGTCAGCACAGGGAGACACTGAAGGTTTGTTGTGATCCTGCATGCTGGGGTGGTGCCTCTGCTGCATAGCCCCACTTCCACCCACTCTGCTCCCCTCTGCTGTGTGGACTAGCTATGACTGCGGCCATGTCCCAGCACTCACCAACTGCTGTGCCTTTGGCGTGGGTGCACAAGTGTGACGGGGAGGACTCGATGCCTGAGAACACTGATAGGTGCAGCAACAGATGCTCAGTACCTGAGCACAGTGTTGCGCCCACAGACGGGAACTGTGGCATGTTCATCCTGACATCGTAGTGCAGGCAAGGCCTCCACCCTTGTGATACAGAGCCAAGCAGCTCGGATAAATCACACACACGCACCACGCAGAGCTGTGCTTTAGCAAACAACACCTCACTCTCCAACTGGACACTGTTCACTAAGCCGCAAACCTGTTGTCATTCATGGAATGTAGATCTCCAGGTGCCCTACACATCAGCCTTTGCTCCATGCTGAATGGTATAACCCTGGTGTGGCAGCTTCACCTGCGACGGGTGGACATTCCGAAGCCCCACCTATTCCACGCCAGGAGGCAACATGTGGCTGAGACTCCAGCCACATGTCACACGGCACTCGTGCCAGGGTGGCTGCTGGAGGCGCACTGACATCCCCTCCGTCCTTCATGGGCAAATCAAGTAAGATGACATTGCAACCCACATTGGATTATGGCTCTGGAAAGCAGGATGCTCTGTTAATAGCAGTTGAAAAGCTGGGTGAGTCACTACAGCAAGTATGCTCTCCCTCAATAAACAAAATTGTGAACGTGGCAATAGACCTCATAAATCTACGTGCAGATCATCACTAACTGGTAGATCACACCATTCCCGCAGAAGATGACATTGCTCAAATTGCCCTACATGTTGCAGCTACAGACCTACATATACTACACTTACTCAACCATGTAGAGTTGCTGGAAGACAGAGTCGAGGATGCCGTAGGACAGACACAACACAACAACGTACGCATGGTGGGCCTGCCGGAAGGCCAGGAGGCTAAAGATCCGGAAGTGTACACTGCGACTGGGCCCTACTCAATGCTACCTGAAGGCACTCTCTCATCTTGCTTCATAGTGGAACGGGGAAACAGGGTGCCTACAAGAACATTGGCAACAGGTTTGAAGCCCCCTATGTTCTAGATCCGCATCCTCAACTACAGGTACAGGGATGCCATAATGCAATAAACTTTAAAACAACAAGACATTCAGGTTGTCAATCATTCTAAATGTTCACCCAGGACTACACGTCACAGGTCACTAAACACAGATACACATTCATGACAGTCAAGAAACGTCTTAAAGCTTGAGTGAAATCTTGTAGATTGGTGGGATGCCCTGTAATTTGCAGATGTGCTTTGTCTTCATTCCAGCTGTGAGATTGGGGCTGTATTTGGGTGAGCTGTTGCCCAGGGCATGAGTGACTGTCCAGACGTACACGACAACTTCGGACCCCAAACTCCACTGCCGGACATCAAACCAGTGAACCCCAGCATCACCATCAACTCCTGGGCCTCCATCAGCAGAGAAGACACCATCCACGTCATGAGCACCATCCACTCCGGCTCCCCCTCCGACCCATGCCCCCATCACATCTTCAACAAAGCCGGCACCAGCATCGCACCCCACCTGCGGAATGTCATAAACAGCTCCTTTACATCATCAACCTTCCATGAGAGCTGGAAGCACGCAGAGATCAACGCAGTCCTGAAGAAACCCACAGCAGACCCCAAAAACGTCCGCCCCATCTCTCTTCTCCCCTTCCTGACTAAAGTCATCGAGAAGACCGTCAACAAACAGCTGACTGCTTTCCTCAAGGACAACAACTCGCTTGATCCCTCTCAGTCCGGATTCCGAGCCAACCACAGCACCGAGACGCCCTCATTGCAGCCACCGACGACATCAGAACCCTGATAGACAACGGGGAAATAGCTGCCCTCATCTTTCTGGACCTCTCTGCAGCCTTTGACACTGTATACCACCGCACCCTAATACACCGCCTCAACAACACTGGAATCCAAGGAAAGGCCCTGGAATGGATCACTTCGTTCCTCTCCAACAGAACCCAAAGAGTCCGCCTCCCTCCCTTCCGGTCCGTGGCCACCGAGATCATCTGCGGCGTACCGCAGGGATATTCACTCAGTCCAACACTCTTAAACATCTACATGAGCCCCCTCGCCACCATCGCATGAAAACACAACATCAACATCATCTCCTACGCCGACGACACCCAGCTGATACTCTCCCTCACCAAGGACCCAGCCAAGCCAAAACCAACTTCCAGGAAGGAATGAAAGAGGTAGCAGACTGGATGAAGCGCAGCCGCCTCAAGCTCTACTCAGCCAAGATGGAGGTCCTCATCCTCGGTCAATCCCCATCTGCCTGGGACGACTCATGGTGTCCCACGCTGCTGGGAACCGCAGCAACATCCACGGACCACACATGCAACCTGGGCTTCTTCCTGGACTCCTAACTCTCGATGACCAAACAAGTAAATGCTGTCTCATCCTCATGCTTCAACACCCTGCGAATGCTCCGGAAAATCTTCCGATGGATCCCCACCGAAACCAGAAGAACAGTCACCCAGGCCCTTGTCACCAGCCGACTGGACTACGGGAACGCCCTATACGCAGGAATCACCGTCAAACTTCAGACTCGGCTCCAGCGCATACAAAACGCCTCCGCAAGTCTCATCCTCAACATCCCTCGTCCCAGCCACATATCCACCCACCTAAGAAACCTCCACTGGCTCCCCGTTCACAAGAGAATCACATTCAGACTGCTCACCCACGCACACAAAGCGCTCCATAACATGGGCCCCGACTAGCTCAACAGCCGACAAGACGTACACCAACGAGGAAGCCTTGATACGTCCACAGGGATCCAGCTAAACATAGAGACGCCGGTTAACAAGGCACCTCCGTGACCACCCATCGCCCACAGATACCGAAAATACGGTGTGGGGGGTGACTATGTAGCTAAGATACGCCGCTAAGAATCTTTTGAATTCGTATTGAGCCGAATCTACAAGGAAATTGTGAATCTTTAAACCTTTTCCACTCCATCACCAGATTTGATGTGCCATACTTTACCGGGATCCCATTAAAAACTTTGTACCCCGTGAAGAATATTGAATTATCGGTAGATACACCGATGGGACCTTTGAAAACATTTTTAAAGGAGTAATTGGATACCTTTCCCGATGTGAGAGAGTGTGCATACGGTCAATAATTTCTCATGGTTCTCCCATGGGGGACCACAGGATCACTCAAATCTTGGTGAAACTGCCCCTATCGTCTTCTTTGTCCTGATGAAGACTCGCA
Organism: Lissotriton vulgaris; assembly: GCF_964263255.1. Taxonomy (NCBI): domain Eukaryota; kingdom Metazoa; phylum Chordata; class Amphibia; order Caudata; family Salamandridae; genus Lissotriton; species Lissotriton vulgaris. The sequence continues at coordinate 888,061,646 of NC_141687.1, forward strand.
CGGCCGAGGTAGAAATTACCCATTGAGCCTAAAGACGAGTCAAAACGTCGATGCTTACCCTTTGATTTCACCCTGGACCATGTTCCTCACTTGACGTGCCTAGTTTGGAATTTATATCCGATCAAGAACGATATACATGAACTATACTTAGGCAAGGTGAATATATACACTGTTGGATAGTGATTTGGAATCGACTGCCTACTTGTCCTCAAAATATTGCATTTATTTTTGTCACCATGTTCTGATTCTTCCTTTTTTCTTCAATCACTTAAATCAATCTCTATCACTTCTATCTTTGCACGTTCCCTAGTTGGGGGCACATCTATATATTTATGTATATATTGATTATATAGTTGTGATCCTTTGATAAAAATCGAGTTGGCATCTTTATAGCTCTCAAATAAGAAAAAACCATTTGGATGTAGCAATGAATTAAAATTGCTTGATAATATTTCAGTCCGTTGCTTTATTGTTCGTTTTGTATTTATTACTATGAGCTGGTGATTGATTGTAAGCTCTGAATTCATTTGAATAATCAACTGAGGATTGATTTATACATTGTTTAAATTGAGGTCCAAGACCCTTGTCTTTCTCATATTGCCCTCGCCACCGTCCCACGAATTCGCAGAACCACCTCTGGAGGAAGATCATTCTCCTACCTGGCAGCGAAGACCTGGAACTCCCTCCCCACTCACCTACGACTGACCCAGGACCATCTCAGCTTCAGGAAGCACCTCAAGACCTGGCTCTTCGAGCAGGAGCAGCCCCCCATAGCGCCTGAGACCCTCACGGGTGAGTAGCGTGCTTTATAAATGCATTGATTGATTGATTGATGTGTGTTTGAGTGGTAATCATGTGATGGCCTAACATAGGGGGCAGAGGGTATGGTAGCAGGAGCAGGAGATGGGGTAGATCTTGGGGTACATATATATATATATATATATATCTATATATATTACCTACTGGCGATAGCCAGTAGGTATATATAGTTAGGATTTTTTTCCTATGGGATTTTTGAAAATTCTATGTCGAATAACTTTGGCGTTTGAGGACAGAATTGGCTGAAATTTTCAGGAAAATGGAACATTTTGTTCCTGAGCAGCCCCTGAAAATTTGGGGGGGTTTCGTCAAGGGGGGGCCGAGAAAAAAGGGGGGTCCCAAAACGTGTTTTTCCCATGCAATTTTCCATAGGGCGGTTGGCCTCACTTTTAGCCTGAACGGCTGAATGGATTTACACCAAACTTGGCAAAATTGTAGGGACTGGTAGCCCGATGTGCCTTTGCTATGTCTCAAGATATAGGCTCCAGTGGTTTTTATGAAAATTAACTTTGAAAAATATATATTGGGCTACATTGGGCTATATATATGTTGGAGCCCAAATGTAGCCCAATGTAGCCCAATGTAGCCCAATGTAGCCCAAAGATGGCCACCAGAGACAAAAAAAAACAAATGTAGCCCAAATATCAGCCAGATGTAGCCCAACTATAGCCCAATGACAGAATGTCCCAGAGAGTTCTAAAGAACAACTAGAGTGCTAACAGTCCTGCTTATTACAAAGGTATGGCACACCTGAAGCCATCTTGATTGGAATAAAGTGGTAACTCTTAAAACATTTAATTTAAAAAGGAACAAAATGAGGGGGTTCATTTTGCCATAGAAAGTATGATTAGCGAATATATGACGAAATCCCGCATACCATCAGTCCGCAAAAAAAATCCCGCATGTACTATTAGGCCGCAAATTAAAATAACGAAAACTTTTAGAACGAATATGCCTTTAGCATACACTAAACAACTAAACTACCCTAAACCCTAAAACACTACCCCCAGCATGACCCTACGCTACACAAACAGTACAACACTACCCTAAATCCTAAAACACTACCCCCAGCATGACCCTACACTACACAAACACTACAACACTACCCTAAACCCTAAAACACTACCCCCAGCATGACCCAACACTACGCAAACACTACAACACTACCCAAAACCCTAAAACACTACACCCCAGCATGACCCTACACTAAGCAAACACTACAACACTACCCTTAACCCTAAAACACTAACCCCAGCATGACCCTACACTACGCAAACACTACAACACAACCCTAAACCCTAAAACACTACCCCCAGCATGACCCTACACTACGCAAACACTACAACACAACCCTAAACCCTAAAACACTACCCCCAGCATGACCCTACACTACGCAAACACTACAACACTACCCAAAACCCTAAAACACTACACCCCAGCATGACCCTACACTACGCAAACACTACAACACTACCCTAAACCCTAAAACACTACCCCCAGCATGACCCTACACTACGCAAACACTACAACACTACCCAAAACCCTAAAACACTACACCCCAGCGTGACCCTACACTACGCAAACACTACAACACTACCCTAAACCCTAAAACACTACCCCCAGCGTGACCCTACACTACGCAAACACTACAACACTACCCTAAACCCTAAAACACTGCCCCCAGCGTGACCCTACACTACGCAAACACTACAACACTACCCTAAACCCTAAAACACTACCCCCAGCATGACCCTACACTACGCAAACACTACAACACTACCCAAAACCCTAAAACACTACCCCCAGCATGACCCTACACTACGCAAACACTACAACACTACCCAAAACCCTGAAACACTACCCCCAGCATGACCCTACACTACGCAAACACTACAACACTACCCAAAACCTTAAAACACTACCCCCAGCATGACCCTACACTACGCAAACACTACAACACTACCCAAAACCCTAAACCACTACCCCCAGCATGACCCTACACTACGCAAACACTACAACACTACCCAAAACCCTAAAACACTACACCCCAGCATGACCCTACACTACGCAAACACTACAACACTACCCAAAACCCTAAAACACTACACCCCAGCATGACCCTACACTACGCAAACACTACAACACTACCCAAAACCCTAAAACACTACCCCCAGCATGACCCTACACTACGCAAACACTACAACACTACCCTAAACCCTAAAATACTACACCCCAGCATGACTCTACACTACGCAAACACTACAACACTACCCAAAACCCTAAAACACTACCCCCAGCATGACCCTACACTACGCAAACACTACAACACTATCCTAAACCCTAAAACACTACGCCCAGCATGACCCTACACTACGCAAACACTACAACACTACCCTAAACCCTAAAACACTAGCCCCAGCATGACCCTACACTACGCAAACACTACAACACAACCCTAAACCCTAAAACACTACCCCCAGCATGACCCTACACTACGCAAACACTACAACACTACCCTAAACCCTAAAACACTACCCCCAGCATGACCCTACACTACGCAAACACTACAACACTACCCTAAACCCTAAAACACTACCCCCAGCATGACCCTACACTACGCAAACACTACAACACTACCCTAAACCCTAAAACACTACCCCCAGCATGACCCTACACTACGCAAACACTACAACACAACCCTAAACCCTAAAACACTACCCCCAGCATGACCCTACACTAAACAACCACCACAACTCTACACTACACTAACACAACACTACATTACACAACACTACACTACACTACACAATCACTAACCCACGAAAAAATTAACACAAACCCACTTACCTCTCTCGTCATCGTGGTTTTCACAACGCAAATGCATTTACCATACATGCCTTTAAAACGTAATTCTTTGTAAAGGCATGCGCGATAAATGCACATGCGTTTTGAAAAAATGCGGGATAATGGTATGCGAGGTCAATGACCTTGCGGGATAATGGTATGCGGACTGAAAGTCTGCGGGATAAAAAATGCGGGAAAATGGCTGCAAACCATGATTAGCAGCAGACTTCCCTGGTGAGCACTAGCTTTACTACAGTGATCTAATGAGCAACTAGAGTGTTAACATTCAGAATTTATGGCAAATGTGTGACACATCTGAATGCCTTCTTGATAGAACCAAAGTAAACAAGCATTGAAAATGCAATAGATCTCGCCCTCGTTTAAGTTAAAGGCATTCTGTTTGTAATGAGGTGGCTTTTTAGCTTTGCTTTTATTAGTGTTTTTAAAACTTTCATGTAAATAACATGCATATGTGTGCATATATGTATATGTATGCATGCATTTATATTTATATAGATATGCAGATTATATATGTTTATATATGTATATTACCTACTGGCGATAGCCAGTGGGTATATATAGTTAGGATTTTTTCTCTATGGGATTTCTGAAAATTCTATGTCTAATAACTTTAGCGTTTGTGGACGGAATTGGCTGACATTTTCAGGAAAATGGCACAGTTTGTTTCTGAGCAGCCCCTGAAAATTTGGGGGGGTTTCGTCAAGGGGGGGGCCGAGAAAAAAGGGGGGTCCCAAAACGCGTTTTTCCCATTCATTTTTCCATAGGGCGGTTGGACTCACTTTTAGCTCGAACGGCTGAATAGATTTACATGAAATTTGGCAAAATTGTAGATATGGTTTGCCCGACGTGCCTTTGCTATGTCTCAATATATGTGCTCCAGTGGATTTTGAGAAATTAACGTTTAAAAAAATATATATATCTGTGACAGCGCTCCGGTTAGCGCCCCGGTTCGCGTACCTGACGCGTAACGGAACTTCGCGAAGCGAAGCTGATTGGCTCTCCGGTGTCTGTCAACATTCTAAACAGTCCGGAGCGGCCGCCATCTTGTCTCTCGGTACGATCGAGAGACAAGATGTGGTGAAAAATGAAGGGGGAAATGAAGGAAAGGGGGCAAGGTAGACAACTCCTGACCCCCTAGGATTGATGAGGGGGATATTAAAGTGCCCCGCGGGGCAATAAATACAAAAAAAAATTTTGGGGCGATTTTACGCCGTAGAGGCACGTCCCGGTACGCGAACCGGGCAGCGAACCAGGCAGCTCACTGGGCAGCTAACCGGGCAGCTAACCGGCAGCGTAGCTGTCAACATTGTAAACAGTCCGGAGCGGCCGCCATCTTGTCTCTCGGTAAGTTCGAGAGACAAGATGTGGTGAAAAAAGAAGGGGGAAATGAAGGAAAGGGGCAAGGTAAACCCCTCCTGACCCCCTAGGATTGATGAGGGGGATATTAAAGTCACCAGCGATTTTTCGCGGTAGAGGCGCTTCCCGGTACGCTAACCGGGCAGCTAACCGGCAGCGTAACGGGAGTCCGCCATCTTGTGTTTTTGGAGCGTCCGGTTCGCGTACCGGGTAGCGTCCTGGTAAGCGTAACAAGGGGAAAACCAAGAGAAACAGTAAAAAAAAATGAAGGGAATAGATTTCCAGCAAACTTGGCAAAATTGTAGGGACTGTTTGTTTGATGTGCCTTTGCAAGGCCTCAAGATATGTGCACGTGTGGATTTTGTCTAATTAAGGTTAAAAAAAAATATATATATCTGTAAGCGTGCTCCGGCACGCTTACGTTACGGGTTTTGTTTGCGCTGCAGAGCCGATACGTCACGGTTATGCGACGCGTCATGAGGCGTCTCACGTGGCTACGTGATACGTCACGTAATAAAGAATATATTTTACAGCTATAGATATTAGCTTTTAAAAAACCAATGAAATTCACTGAAAAAACCATAGGTTATAGACCATATATAGTTAGGAATTTGCATTTACAAAACCTTGAAAATTCACTGAAAAAACCATAGGTTAGAGACCATATATAGTTAGCTGGACATTTTATTGACATAAAACCAATGAAATTCCATATATAGTTAGTTGCACTAACTATATATCGCGCACCCGCAATCCACTGCTGATGATGTCACATATTACATCATTCATGACATGGTCAGTGACATCACTGATGACATCACTGATGACATCTCAAATGACATCACTGATGACATCACTGATGACATCTCAAATGACATCACTGATGACATCATGACACACCAATACCAGTTACTACATACGCACTCACTGATTCCTACGTCTACACACACATTCACTCATTCACCCATACAATCACTCATACATACAGTCACTCATTATTACAACACTATCATATGCACTCATACACCTATGCAGACACTCACACACTGCCACTCATCCATGGAGTTACTCACACACCTAGTCAGTCCTGTAAAGAATCAATCACACTTCCATTTCCTCATCTATACAGTTAAACACAGAACACCATACTTCAGTGACATCACTGATGACATCACTGATGACATCTCAAATGACATCACTGATGACATCTCAAATGACATCACTGATGACATCATGACACACCAATACCAGTTACTACATACGCACTCACTGATTCCTACTTCTACACACACATTCACTCATTCACCCATACAATCACTCATACATACAGTCACTCATTATTACAACACTATCATATGCACTCATACACCTAGTCAGTCCTGTGAAGAATCAATCACACTTCGATTTCCTCATCTATACAGTTAAACACAGAACACCATACTTTTCACACATATACTAACACATACTTACTCTCTTATACAATCACTGATACAAGTACACATTGATATGCACAGAGTCACACACCTCCCAGCCAGCCATACACAAACTCAGTCTTCCATACATCCACTCATTCTTCAATATGTAAAACATATTTAAACTTTACAAAAACACACAGACACTAGAAGATGTCATCAGTGATGTCATTTGAGATGTCATCAGTGATGTCATCAGTGATGTCATTTGAGATGTCATCAGTGATGTCATCAGTGATGTCACTGACCATGTCATGAATGATGTAATATGTGACATCATCAGCAGTGGATTGCGGGTGCGCGATATATAGTTAGTGCAACTAACTATATATGGAATTTCATTGGTTTTATGTCAATAAAATGTCCAGCTAACTATATATGGTCTCTAACCTATGGTTTTTTCAGTGAATATATATATATATATATATATATATATATATATATATATATATATATATATATATATATATATATATATGTCAGCTTCGATAATCCCTCCCCGCAATCCTCGGGAAATAGGAGGCAGCACTCCAAAGATAGATGCACAAAGTAATTTTAATCTCACAAGCGCTTTCGGCACTCGGCCTTCGTCAGGTATGAGACGCTGATAACAAACAATAGATTGTATTTAAACTCCCGCGTTGCACGGGTGATTAACATAAAGATAGGACTAACCTCAAAGGATAATTCGAACATAGAATGGCGGTCGCCATCTTGTAATAGTAGTGGTTGCAATATGTTATACATATATATTCCAACATCCATGAGTAATATCTCAATATGTTTCCACACAATGCAACAATTTCAACTAAATCATAACGCCCTGTATGGGCATATTAACACCACGTTTGAGGTCCCCCTCTTTTTTCCTTATGCTATATCGCCCTGGATGGGCATAAATCCATGATAATATCTACAACGTGCCACAACCCTTATGGAATTAAATTATTTAGATATAGATATATATATATATAGATATATATATATATATATATATATATATATATATATATATATATATATATATATATATATATATATATATATATATATATATATATATATATATATATATATATATATATATATATATATATATATATATACAGTTCATCTATATTCACAGGTTGGTTGCTTTGTCCCGGGGGGTGCTTCCACGTGCATGGGATCACCATGTGTACACCCATGCATCTCTGCCTTTGAGCATGACGGGAAATGACGTTTTGTTGTCGTTCAGTTTTAGGCTACTGTCTGTCATCCATATAGCAAGGCCTTCCATACCCTAGCAAAAGTTGGGTATGGCGGACATGTGTCTTTTGTATGTGAAGAGGCTGATATTTTGCTTGTTGTATGGTGCAATGGAGATCCATAGCTTTGGAAGATGCTTGCAGGCAGAGCCATGTAGATGTTGCCACGCCTCGGTCTGATGGTGGTCCCCTGGTGGACTCCACAGGTTGCTGTAGTGGGGTCTGATAGGAAAGTGGGTGCGTTTGTATGTAGATAAAGGAGCAGATCCAGGTGGGGCCTTCTCTTGGATCCATGCCTCATGGATTTTTCACATTGGTGTGTGTTGAGAAACAGTGTTGAATGCCACAGAGAGATAAAGTATGATGAGGGCAGCACTGTTACCTTTGTCCGTTTCTGTGCAGTTGTCATCCCTTGTGTTAATGATGGGGATCCATAGACTGTGGTATGACTTGATGCAGTATTGGGATGTATGGATGATGTTGTAGTGTCTGATGAAAGTTGCAAGTAGGCTGTCAATGGATCTCTCAATGAGTTTGGCTGGTATAGCTAGCAGGGAGTTGTCCATGTAGTGTTTGATGTTTGTGGGCTTGGCCTTGTGTCCAATCAGGAGTGACTTGAACTCACTGTGTTCCATCCAGTTGGTCAACAATGCATGTGCCTGGGAATGTTTGATGCCGTGGCAGAGTTTGGCTGAAATGAATCTTGCATACAAGTAGAAGATGTTTGTGCGGCAGGGTTCCATGCGGCACACAGAGTGGCTTGACTTCATACACCATAGTGTGTCAGCGTTGGTGATGGGAGTCCAGTTGTGGATTGCTGGTTTGTGGTTGGTGGTTATGTAGCTGTTGGAGATGCATCTGTGCATGTCTTGTGATGCGATGGTGTTGGTGTAGTCCTCCTCAATGTTTGTGATGGAGTACCTGAGTGATGTGTGTGGATGTTGAGCACCAATTCAGGTGCTGTCTGTTTGTGGGAGTAGGAGCATGTTTCTGTGGATGGTGACAGGCTTGAAGGTGGAGTGGACACATCAACAGTAATTCAATTCCATTATGGGGATGTGGCATGAGCTCATTGACTTTCCTGTTGTGAAGTGTGGTGCAACTGTGGGTCCCGATGAGTGTCTGTGCTCAGTCACAATCTGGCAGAGTGCAATGTTATGTATGTTGTGCTGGATTACATTTGTGCTGGGCTACAGTTGTTTAGCAATGTGGGATTTGTGGTTCACAAATGGGGTGTAGTTGATGGTTGCAATGGCATGCAGGGAGAAGATGTTGGTGATGGAGATGGCAAGAGGCACATGGGGGCAGCCTCGGTCGCCATGGAACGTGCATGGATGGTGGAAAAGAAGGCCAAAAGGACATATAGAGTGAGTTGCAGATGACCAGAAAAGAAAGAGCATCAGTAAATGGATGAGGGTGAAAAGTTTGGACGTTAAAAGGTTACAATGATTGCAATATTGAGCTGTAAGCAGGTGACAGAGGTCCATTTTTACACCATGGATGAGGCACAGGTGTACCGGTCGATGGAGGAAGCCATCAGACAATCACAGTAAATAGTTCAGGTGCTTGTGTGAGGCCATATGCAATGTTGGATCTGTAAGTGGGCAGAGCAATTCCAAAGAGAAATAGTCGGAGGTCCAGCTCCTCTCTCCCCTCAGCGGGCGTCATTGAGTAGTGTTACAATCATTAAAAATTAGAAAAGTGAGGTGTGAGGGCAATGCGTCTAGGCATGATGTGGTTACATCAGACACACAATGCTGCATCATTTTGGCAAGCATTGGGGGCTCTTATGTGCGACCCGATGTGCAGGATCCAGACTTGGCACTGTAGGGCCAAACTTTGTACAGTTGGGCAAAGACTGTGTGGAGGATGCTGTGTATGTGTTCAGTAAGGGTTACTGTACATATAGAAGCAGAGCCATTGTGTGTGTGACCTATGTGCAGGACAGAACACAGTGTGACAAATGCTGAGCTCCATGAGAAGCAGAACTGTACCTACACTGCCCCTGTACATGGTTCATGTGCAGTAATGTCCTTGTCAGGTCAAAAGACACTACGGTAGTTTGACAGCTCCAGAGTGTCATACATCCCAAAGCACTGAGTAACTGCCTCTTACAAACTGCAGATATGCCATCATACGCAGTACAATTTAGACATGATGCCTGTGTGGAAATGGTGCCTTGAAATTGTGTGACACAACTCTTATGTGCATGTATTACAGCACTGATGTTTTGTGTGGCCCGCCACTGCATTCACAGACCGATGTGTGCATGGCAGTCAAACTGAACAGGGTCATGCAGACAACATGTCATTCACCACCACAGTGATGTTGTTTTTCCTGTGACTGTAATGTTTTTGCTCACGTCTATGTCACGTTTCTTGATGCCTGATAATGAAACATATTTATATTTGTTCACTCACAGATGGTCGTCAACCCATCACACAGGGTGACGTGGATCGATTCCAGGACCCACACACCACTGGTGAGTATTGGCATTTAAAATTGCAATGTTGTGGTATCATGAATGTCGTACTTGGTACATAGCTAGCTTGTCATATCTGATAAAGGTGACACAGCATCTTAGCCCATGCACTGTTGTTTTCACCTCGTGCACCTTATCCACTGTCTGCCTTCAGGAGTTTTTTGGGATCATTTTTACAGTTGTATAATCATTTTGAGCACTGTGCCCCAATCACCTTGAAATGGTAGTGTACCTCATGTTCTATATTTGACCAAGTGTTGTTTATATCTTTCTTCTGCTCATCTCCACCCTCACTTTCCCCTGTAGCATCCCCTATGTCCACACCTCCACGCAAGGCAAATTGACCCGCTAGCCCTTCACAGATGGTCCTCCCTCCAACGTCCCCCTCCAATGGCAGACACTGTGTATCCACATTGCAGGGATACCAATGGCACTCATGATGCTGCCCCGTATGTGCCCATCTCCAACTGGACCACGCACAGAGCAAGCACGCCAGACACACACAGATTCCACATAATACAATGCCACTACAATGGCAGCAGCCTCTACACACTCAACATGGGAAATCACACACCTGCTTCCGAGCGTCCCCAGAACACACACAAGGACCCTCCTCACATTTGATCTGCAGCTCATTCAGCTTCCGATCCACTGATCCACCAACCATGATGTGAACTAGGCCTGGGCAAAGCACTACATTAAGCTTGTGTAGTTTGCGAAGTTTGCGCAACTTTGCACTATGCGAACTGCACGTAGCACCATGCGAACACGCGTAGCGTAGCATAGTGCAGCAGTCATTTTTTGCTTGCTCACGGTCCTCAACGTCAAGTTGGCGACCGCAAGCAAGCAAATTGACATCCTCCCGAGACTTTTTCTGTGTTCGCAATCAGCAACATCAAGTTTCCGATTGCGAGCATGAAAAATAAACCTCCTAGCGAGATTCTCAACGTGGGGAGGTCAGTTTTCTCATTGCGAGTGGTCGCACATACTCGCAACCACTCGCAATAAGAGACTACTAGTCTGCATTGAGAAAGCTGAAGCTCAAGTAAAAATCTACTTGAGCAGCAGAAAAGTACAGCTCGCACTGTGCAATATGCTGTTTTCAAAGATTGCACAGTGCCGGATGCTTGTCCGCACTGTGCAGTCATTGAAATGACATCTTGCACATTGCAGACATGCTACTACGCAGTTGGCGTGGTGCTACTCGTAGCTCGCATAGTACGAAGTGCACTTTGCCTAGCTACACTTAGCGCTACTTCACTAACTGTTCCCACCCCTAATGGGAATACACCTTCCTCAGACCCATTCTCCTCAACACACACTCTGCCCACAAACACGCCCTTGTACTCTGGGACCAAATTTTCACTACATCACCAAAAGTTGCCTTCCTGCCGGAGACCTGCCTGTACCCCTCCACAGCACACATCATTGTCATTGACATCCTGGACAACTTCAAGTGCATCTGCAGGGACCACGACAACGGAGTAGGAGTACAAAATGCCATCCTCCACATGAGCAGTCTCAGAGTCTCAAAAATTAGCAACAACCTCATCAGCAAGGAAGTACACCTGTACTTCATGATCCACACCTATCACAACACACCCCTCAGAGTGACAATCGTGTACAGACTCCCAACCCCGATTACAGTTCAGCTACTACATTGCCTACTTCATCAGTACACATGCCCTTGCCTACACAGACTACATCCTTCTCTGGGACCTGAAGTTCCACCTCCGTAAGGACACCACCACCACCTCCGCAGCCCAGATTGACAGCCTCGCAAAAGTCTGACTCAGGATACTACTCACAACACCCACACACTCTGTCTGCAAAATTCTTGAGCACATCGTATTCACTTTGCCACATGTCTCCTTCAAACACACCACCCAACTCCACTGGACTGCCCATGTATGCATCCACTTCACCACCCGGCACCCCACCACACACCAAGACACAAACCAGATCCCCCACCAGTGCTGGGGCACAGTCACCATAGACCAGCTAACCACCACACTTTCCTGTGGCCCAAACAGCTACCACACCAAACCACACCCCACTGCACACGACCTCAGACAATGGTTCAATGACTGTGCCAACCAACTGTCCACAAACACAATAGCTTCACACAGACACACCAGCAAGTGAGCCATCATGTTCATTGAGGAACTCCAGGACAAACGTGCCAATTGCTACTGGGTACAGACAATGAACAGCTACGCAGCACCCAATAACAACACCGGCAGACACCATCACCTCATTTGATCCTCAAGAGGCCCTCAGTAGACGAACACCTAGGCAACTACAACAACAAAAGTGCCATCATCGTCAACAACAATGAGATCAGGGCCCTGCAGGTCAACATAGACAACGCATCACTGATCCTCCTGGACCCGTCATCTGGCTTCAACACTGTCTGCCACCAGACACAGTGCACAAGCCTCCATAACGCAAAGTTGTGAAACAGAACTCTGGAGCAGAACACCTCCTTCCACTCTGGCATGACCCAGTGCTTCCGCATCCCCCTTTCAGCTCTGGATCCACCACAATCATGTGTGGTGTACACATGGCTCATCCCTGACAACACGACCGTTACATCATCTCCTACAACAATGACAGCCAGCTGATCCTCTCCCTCACCAAGGACCCCCTCACCACCACAGCAAACCTCCATGTAGGAATGGTAAGCGTCACTGAGTGGATGTAGTACTGGAAACTGGAGAGGAACTTTGACAAGACAGGTGTCATCTTCCTGCGCTCCACATCCTCAGCTAGTGACAACTCCTGGTGAACCACTGCACTGGTAACAGCTCCAACAACACCCAACCATGCACATTACCTATGCTTCTTCATCTAATCTACTGTCTCCGTGACAATGTATGTAAAAGGCCATCTGCTCCTCCAGCTTCAACAACCTCCACATGCTCCACAGGATGTACAGGTGAATCCCCACCGTAACAAGGATTAAGGTCTCCCAGGTCCCCCTGCAGTAGCAGGTTGGCAATAGATAAGGCCCTCCCTGCAGTCCCCTCAACCAAACTCCTGAACCAACTCCTACACATTTGAAAGGCCTCTACACGCATGAACAACAACATTCCGTGCAGCAGCCACATCACACCCCACCTGTGAGGCCAGCACTGGCTCACTGTCAACAAGAGGGTCACAATCAAGCTCCTCACACACGCACACAAGGCACCCCACGACACAGGCCCAGAGCTTCCCCGCATCCAGTGAGTGACCTCCAGGGCTGAAAATTCTCCCTCCTCACCACCCAGACCTGGGCACTCTCCCCATACTCCTGCAGCACACCCAGGAAATGCAAACCTTCAGGTGACTCTGCAAGACGTGGCTTTTCATGCAGTAGCAGCATCCCCTCCCCAGTGCATTGAGGCACTCACAGCTGAGTGGTGTGCTTTATTGATGTGCAGCTTGATAACTTGAGATATATAATTGGCTCCTACGCGGTCATCTCACTGCCTAGCCGTATCAGATGACACATGTATATTGGTTCTATTTCACTTGGTGGACCTTCTTGTGGATTCACAGTCCCTTTCTTATTGCCTCAGTTGAATACTTTCTTGGTCTTGTAAACACCCATCTGTGTGTATTATGTGAACTCATTTACAATGCAAGGTTGAGACTGCACCAGTGCTGACCCATATAACACATGTTTTGATGGATGTTGGAGTGGCAGACATAGTCCATTGTGAGTGTCAAGGCCAAGGGAAGTGGCGGAGTTTGCTGTGCCATTGTCAATGAAAAGTAGATTTTCTGCAAGTCCATGCATGTGTCCCAGGTGAATGTTTGTGGACGTTGCAAGACAGTGAAATAAGGAGGTCAGTGGAATGAGGTTAAACAAAATACTAAGGTAAGACAGTCCTTTGTACGTCACTGTCTGCAATTTGTTGTTGATAGGCCCCCAAATGAGCCTAGGGTCACACCAGACACTGGATTTTGGATCAAAATGTATGGGGGATTTTATCACGCCTCTTGCAACCACTTTTACGTGCATTTTCTATTGCAAGGCAGTGATGATTTTGTCACCTATCTGGGTAATATGGCCCCACATCTTATGGATCGGCCAGGAGGCACATTTTTACATGATATTGCAGGTGTTGTCCTAATTTTTGATTTTGATAATCACTACACACATTTGATTGCGTTCACACAGACACATAGAACTTTGACAGCACATTGTGAATGCACTGTGTATGTTGATGTTCATGTGCACAATTAGGCATGCCACCCACGACATTGGCCCACAGGTGACATTGGACACATGTTCTTGAGTAGTCTGCAGGCAAGTGTGTATGTGTCAGGCTGTCAATGCTTGCACAAGCTTGGACACTACTCAGACACATGTAGGCAATGCTGCAGGTGTGCAGACGTTGGGGGAGGCATGCCTGATTTTGCGCAGGGGCATAGACATTTCCTGCACATCCAAAATGTGGCATCCGAGTGGCATGTGTAGTTGTGCAGTCAATTTGTATGTGCATGGTGATGTGGCAAGGGGGCCATTTGGTTATTTTTTCACATGTGACGTTGTTGTGCCACTGTGTGTTTTGCAGATGCACATGTGGGGTGCTCTGGCATTGTGATTGGACTATGTTTGCCTAGCTTTTCGGTGCACATTTAATGTTCAGTCTGGCTGCCACAATAGGCCATGATATGAAATGTGTCACCAACATTGTAGTACATTTTTCAGGAGGGTGATGCTGCTTCAGCGACACAACGGTGCTTACTGATATGCACTATTGGATACAAATGGCAAAAAAGCTTCTGGTGTGCACCTGGCTGTTTCCTTCCACTAATGCATCGATTACACTGGCGTCATTCCTGTTACTATGGCCCTGTGTGTTGTGTGAGTTGCTGTTTGTGAATGGTGATATGTTCCTATGCCAGCATGCACTGGGGTATCCAGTACTTGTTGGACAGTACATGAGGGTATGCAATACAATTACTTTCATAGTACATGGGTGCCACTGTGCCCATCCAACCCATTCCCACGTCCCTGGTTGATGCTCACCCTGGTGTTGTTGTGGGCGTTCCAACCCAGCACTATCCTGGCCTGTGACTCCAACAACAGTCTCCTCGCTGATGGCGTGGGTCACCAGCTTCTCCAGATCATCCAGCTCCTCCTGTGGAGCTGGTCCGCCGCCTCCGGTCTCTCTCGCTGCCTTAAGGTTGGCTCCCAGTTTCTTCTTTGTCTTGCTCTTGGTATCATGCCACTGCTTCTTGCACTCATCCACTGTCCTCCTTCTCTCCCCCACGGCATTGACTTTGGTCATGATGTCCTGCCATATCTCCTTTTTCCTTACCAAGGTGACAGTGGAACTCACAAAGAGTTCCTGCTGGTGTTGCGTCACCTCTTCAACCAGTACCTGGTTCTCCATCGGACTGAACTTGGGGTTCCTCTTCCTCTTGGCCTTTCCTTGGGTCTCTGACTGGCCTTCCTGGGTGTTGTTTCTGGAAGGTGTTTGGTAATAACCACGTCTATATTGTATGGCCACATGTATCTTAATTCGTCTAGGGAATGGGTAAATAGAAACACCCTTATTTATTTTGCGGAACAATTCTGTCTTTTTATGATTGAAGGATGGAGATTGATGATATTGAATGTGTGGAGTAATGTAATAGATTTGTTGCCTTCAACACCATCGACCATGTGTGTTATTCACTTCCACTTCCTAATGCAGGTGGCATCAAAGGCCTACAACCAAATAGCATCTTTTGTGCCTGAACAAGCATAATCAGAAGGGGCGCCACCCTTTAATTTCAAGTCAAACCATCTAGCTTGTGATGTACCTCAGTGTCCCGTACCATCATATTTCCTCTCAATGAGTGACTGCCTTATCTGTTGAGGATGATAATGCATAATCATGATATCTGGTTCTATAATTACTCAGATAACATCCCCCACGTGCTTTCCACACTGAACAAGCAATCATCGAACACCCTCTGCCTTAAAGAAGCATTCTTATTTATCTTTATTATGGGAATTTATAAAACATAAACCTACCCCCGAGAGGGAGGGCAGCAGAGCACTGTGCACAGACACAGGAAACATGGTGATCATGGGAGGACAGAGACGTGAAGGCATGCTTAGTAAGAGACTTAAGGACAGTAAACAGCTAAAAATCCAGAAGCAACGCAGCATCGCAGTGGATTAAAGTGGGCAAGGAAAGTGATGCTGCTTGCCTCACTAGTTAAGGAAGGGAACCCCACGTGGTGCAGATGAAAGGTACCGATGGGGACTAGCAGTGAGATCTGAGAGCCTATAGAAAGCTGTATGTGATAATGGATTACCAGGCTGCACACGGGATAGAACAAGGTCAGACTTATTGAGCCCAATGGCCGTTCAGCTGAGATACTGCTTGGACCCAAGAAGCTATCTCCGAATGCATAAACATACAGAGCACTCTTCAAAACCCTATAACAATACATAGCATAGTACCATAACATAACATAATAACATAATATAGCATAGCATAACGTAATATAACATAACATGACATAGCATAACATAACATAACATAACATAAGATAGCATAGCATAACATAACATAACATAACATGACATAGCGTGGCATAACATAACATAACAACATTACAACATAATTTACCAACACAGCATATCAGTGAAATATGGCGTAACACAACCAAACATTGCACAACATAAGGTAGAGGTATAGTAAAGCATAACCTAACATAGCATGGAGTAGTGTAGGATAATATAATAAATATCACATTGTTTAACATAATTATCACAGTTAAACATGGATTTAAAGCATAGTGTAATAGATAGAAGTCCATGCAGTCCGTTTTTTTGCTTCATCGTTCTGTTGTTTAATCCCTAGACCACAGTACCCCTCCTTGATCTCGCACCCGACATTTTCCTAGCATTGGCTGTTATGTACAAAATATGAGGTAGCATTACTTTGTGCGGGTTAATACATAGTAAGGTGTTGCCACCAGATTTCTCATTTGTATTCTGAAATATCCCATAAACAATACAATTAAATGTGCTTTTTTATCTGATGGCTGTTTCTGTAGAAATAGTTCGAATAGTTAGAATACGAAATAAGCAGGGGCAGAAACAAAATCAGAAAGGCTAACAACATTGACAGTGCACAGTTATATCTCTCTAGTTCATATCATTTTAAATTAGTACGTGTTCCAAAACAGCTACAGGTTTATACCACAGATGCAGTAGTTCTACTAAACAGGAATCCTGCATGGAGGATGCCAGTGCCTCTTCATGGTTCATTTAGCATTAAAGAAAATAATAGATATATATTACACTGGTGTACCTTCAAGAAGGCATTTCAAAGAAATGTGAATGATAATAAAAGATGAAATTACAGCTGAACGCGGTACTTGTGACTTAATGCGAAGGCTGTATGTATTTAACCAAGTTTACCTGCTTGGTTGATTATTAATAAAAATTCGGCAATGGGACAGTTTTTAAGTTGATTCAAGAATGCAACAATTGCTTGGGGTTGGAATTGCATGCACCAATCACGAGCTCGCATAACTTCAACTTCAGCATACAGTTTGCTCTTTAGAGCAGAACAAGTGTTAAATACTCCTGCAGAAGGTATGCAAGGGAGGCACTGAGACCAGCCCAGGGATCCGCACTTCAGGAGTGAGTGGGAACAGCAATGTTGATGTATATGCTGATGACAGACGTGCCTGATGCGGGAACACCTGCAAGCACGCGGTGTGTACGTTTCACCAGGTGGAGCTGGAAGCCTATGGGTGACCCCTCCTGAGAAGGCACAGGTGTAGAACGCAGTTCTTATTGTCCTGCTGCGGAGAGACACAATTCTTTCAGCACTCCACCACCATCAGCAATAAGGATACAGAAACCGTGTTGTTACAACAGGGTTTGAATTGATGGGCCAAATATAACAAACTGTTTGCCATGTCTGGTGCCTTCGGGGAGTAATGCGTCCACTTTAGGGGCCTGTATTTCAACCTCATGGCACAACTCTAAGCAATTAGGATACAGAAACTGAGGGAATGATCAGGATGACAGTGAGTCCGACATCTGCCCCTGCAGTCCACCTGCCGCATTACTATGCGGTGGGCAGAGGCATCAGGCAGAGCGACTGTCCGCTGCGCTTCCAATGGGCTCCGTCGGAAAGACATGATCATCCATTAATGGCGGTGGCTGCACCGTCAGAGTCATGATGTCGGTTTCCGAAAGCCATTCCATGTCAGCCTTTCCGACATAGAAAGACTGTCGGAAAGTGACATTGCGGGCCCCTAGCAGGGCCACCTTCCTCCCTGGTCCTCCACTAAGCGTCCTGGGGGGCATAAACACCCCTGCACCGTGTGGCAGGCACTGTGAGGTCCCTGCTGCACGGTGCAGAGATGTTTCAAACATCTATTTCACTGTGGCATCTTGTGCTGTGGGCCTTTTCCACCTGCCACACAAGCTGCCATAATGAAATGGATGTTTGTGATGTTGGAACCGCTGACCTATGGTCGGGTGGTTCCAGACCAATACGGTGTTAGCCCGACATCATAAGAAGCCCCAGAGTGGTTGCAACAGGGTTTGAATTGACCGGCCAAATACGACAAACTGTTTGTTGGTTCTGGTGGCTTAGTGGACTAATGCATTCCCCCCTTAGGGCCCTGTAGTTTGAACTCATTGTCACAGGTTCAAATCGCAGCAGTCCGCTCCGCCTTTCATCCTTCTGAAATCGAAAATATATGTTTTGTATATGCAAAACCTGTGATTTGTAAAATTCCAATGTTTACGAGCACAAAATAGCAACTGTCTTTCCAACTTGCAAAGTACACTTTGCGACTCATTGCAAATCAGAAGGTGGAGGGAGGGCGGAAAGGGGCATTGCCATTTTCCTTCTGATTTCCGATTAAATGTATCAATGCTGTGCCAACACAACAGAAGGTGCACACCATTGATGCACAAGCGACCAGTCAAAGTAGGCAGCATTGAGTTACAATGTGGGAGTAGCCTATTACTGAAAGTTTCAAATCTGCCAATCACAGTTTAGTGCAACGTGAAGGTCAGGCAGTGGTACAAGAAACCACTAACACAATGCCATTTACAGAACGTCTATTTTATTTTTTTGATGCCCATAAATGGTGAAGGGCCTGGAATTATAATAACTTAGGACTATATGTACGAAGCATTTTTGAGGTCGGAAATCATTTGCAACTGCAAAAATGCTGTCTGGGATGTACAAAGCCCAAAGTGCGATTCAGTAACTTGTTACCGAATCACATTTTGGGCTTTGCAATTCAGTGTTAGGAAGAAGAATGTTGAGGGCATCCCTTCCTAATGCCAAATTGAAATGGTATGTATGAATATCTTGCGACTGAAATGCGGTTCCAAAGCATGGTGGTAACCCATTCTCAAATGGAAAGGGGTCCCAAAAATACCTCTTCCCCTTTCAGAATGGCTGGAAAAAGATTTTTTTAAGACACCGCCTGCTCTTCAGAAATGAAACTTCTACGTTTTTTTTAAATTTTGTTTTTAAAGCAGCCCGTTTTCCTTTAAGGAAATGGGCTGTGTTAAAAAAAAAAGATTAATTTAGTTGAAAGCAATCACAGACATGGTGGTCTGCTGACCCAGCGGGCCACCATCCCTTTAATGGCAGCGAATTGTAGTGGGTCACAGATTGCAACCTACCTCATTATTATTCATGAGGGAGGTCTATTTGATACCCACTGCGAATTGCCAATGAAACTCAAATGAGTGACTTTCATACATTAGGAATAGCGATTTCCTTATTGTGATTCGCAAAAAATCGCAATTTGTCAATCCACTGTTCCTAACGTTCGCACATCTAGCCCCTGTCCTTCTGCAAATGTGAACGCAGGGATGAAGGTATCTTTTTCCTTCCCAGCCTCCTCCATCTCTTCATCTGCAGCCAATCACAATGAGTCCCCAAAAGAGTCCTGTCTCATGCAGATTAAAAGGTTCGAATTTTGGGTCTTTTTACATATCGTGGATTATCACTGCTGCTGATTGATTTATACATCATTTGCTGTCCAAAACCGAGGTTAGGTCGCACTGCAGGTTCAGTGCAATAACAGCGACTGCTCAGTGTCCTGGCACTTGTACTCCAGACTCATAGCCGCCAATATTCACTTTTGTTAGTTTGGAATCTTCTACACCTTGGTGCTAATGTACTGAGATATAGTTAGGAAGAAATGCAATTTCTAGAAACTGGTGGACGACATAGCATCACTGATTTTACTGAAAGGAAAACCAGGAAATTGACTTCCTGTGGAAATACTTTTGGACCTATGAAGGGTTTTTGAATATATTGCATCATAGATAATTTTTCTCTCAATAATTTACAGTTTCATCCAGGGCCTGATTACGAGTGCAGGTGCTTTTTATTGCACCTCATAAGTAACAATACCCCTGGGTGCGTTGTTTATCTGGTGCAACAAATAGCACCTATTACGAGTTTTAGGGAATATATTGCTGAATTTGATATTTAACACACCAATATTTGCATGCTATGGTATTTAGCGTACACATTTCTCCTGTTAAATTTCAGCAGGTTTGAGCTGCTGACATTAACCAACAGTTGAAATATGTTATACTCCCGATAATTATAGGGTGTGTTAAATCAAGCTATATACATAAATCCGACCCCTGCCAACAGGGACTCATGCGGGGTCGGAAAACAACCATCCATTTGTAATCACGCCCCAAGTGTAAAAATACACCCCCCCCCCCATTTTGTAGGGATTTTCTCACACCACTCTTACTTGTGCTAGGACTGTGCTCTTTTTTCCGCCAAGCATAGCGCTAGCAATCCTCACAAGAACTACCTACAGTCTTATACCTGCACAAGCAATCTCACAAGAACTATAGGCTTATACGAATAGAAATTATGCATGAGGTAAGAAATGGAGTCCAAAAGGCTTGTGAGATAGCATCACAAAATATGTCCATCCAGTTTGTGTAGGTTCCACACTGAATGGTGCTTGCACAGTGCTTGCAGCTGCTGAAAACTTCCGGTTTCGCAGTTCTTGTGAAACATTTCCAATATAGTCGCCCATGATAAAAAAATGTGTGTTTGGCAAACGTATAAAGGAAATGAGAGGCACCACCCGCGTCTAGGGGAGGGGTGCCTTTAGTGGGATTTAGTGCAGAGGGAACGGTTTCTTTTCCCTGAAAGTGGGCATGGGGAGGGTCGCCTGGAATGCGAGTAAAGAAGGAGGTGCATTGGCGGTCCCTCCCTGTGGGTGATAAAATAGCTGGAATCAAGGGAGTACCCCTCTTTTGTCCTCTCGCCTCTCAGAGTGGCCGGAAAGGCACAGCAGGAGAAGTTGGCTTGAGGTAGCTACCTGGGCCCAGCTGCGTTTTTGGCAATTCACAAATGTGAGGGGGCTTCACGCGTAGTGGAAAAGCTTGCAGGGCATCAATAGGATGTCAATTGCATCAATAATAATCACAGCCAGTGAGCTACTTGCCCTGTGGCGGGGTACCGGACAAGAGGAAAAGGCTGGGGGACTTCTTTTGGCAGAAACTGCCCAACCCTGCAACAGGGAGGCAGTCATTGGGGCTCTGAGCTGGTGGGAGAGGGGGACATCCTGCTGGTGGTCCTGGACTCTCCGGCCCTACCCTAGTAGCCGGTGCTTGGATGAAGCAACATGGTATCTCATGTGGACGAAGTGGTAAGGGGTTGGGTTGTGTCCTGCTGGTACGACACGCTTCGAGTGCATCTAGAGCTGACAAATTGTAAATACATGGTAACCTGTGGCACAGATGTATACTGTGCCTCCTTATGTTTAGTAATGGGACTTTATGGTTAATAAAATTGGTCAAAAGTCGACGGTTTTAACAACAAATAAAGATGGTGTTCTTTGACAAGTAATAAAAGCTACGCAGTGAACACCAAGTTCTTGTAAAGTGTCTTTGTGATGGGGGGTGTGGTGGACGAATGGCACATGATATCCCCACTATGAGAGGCACCCCCCGCGTCTAGGGGAGGGGTGCCTTTAGTGGGATTTAGTGCAGAGGGAACAGTTTTGTTTCCCTGAAAGTGGGCAAGGGGAGGGTCGCCTGAAATGAGAGTAAAGAAGGAGGTACATCGGCGGCCCCTCCCCGTGGGTGATAAAATAGCTGGAATCAAGGGATTAGCCCTCTTTGCCCTCTCGCCTCTCAGAGTGGCCGGAAAGGGTCAGCGGGAGCAGTTGCCCACCCACCCATCCCATAGTTTTAAAATAGATTTGGCGGGGTCCCGGGCAAGAGGAAAAGGCCGGGGGACTTCTTTTTGCGGAAACTGCCTTACCCTGCAACAGGGAGGCAGTCCTTGGGGCTCTGGGCTGGCGGGAAAGGGGACCGTCCTGCTGGTGTTCCTAGACTCTCTGGCCCTACCCTAGTAGCCGGTGCTTTGACGAAGCAACACGGTATCTCATATGGATGAAGTGGTAAGGGGTTGGACTGTGTCCTGCTGGTACAACGCGCCTCGACTGGATCTAGAGCTGACAAATTGTAAATACATGGTAACCTGTGGCGCAGATGTATACTGCTCCTCCTTATGTTTAGTAATGGGATTTTATGGTTAATAAAATTGGTCAAAAGTTGAAGGTTTTAACAACAAATAAAGATGGTGTTATGGTGTTATTTGACAAGTAATAAAAGTAACGAACACCAAGTGAACACCAAGTTCTTGTAAAGTGACTTTGTGGTGGAGGGTTGTGGAGGACGAATGGCACATGATATCCCCACTATGAGAAAGTATGCAAGCTAAGGTTAGCCAAATAATCTGGAGAATATACTCAAGTAATACAAATTACACACAAGTCAAATTGTACCCATCCACATGAAAAAAGCACCAGGTTGGAAGAAATACCTACACCAAAATACATGCATTTCATAAGTAATTATTGTAAAATGTACCACTGGAGCAATTAAGTAACTAATAAAAAGGGCAGAAGGACATCTGGCCGATTCAAATATTGTTAAAGGTTATTAAAACACATTTTGTCTATTCAAGCCTTAGCTGCCTCAGCAACACAGCCACTTAGCTAGGATGACATGCATTGAGGCAATTAACAATGTAACCTGCTACAAAACTATAAAATTGCCCCATGAATATGGTTAGTAGTAAGTGAGACAATTAGAAATAATTTGATCTACATGTCCCTTGCCCTGAAGGGGACTGTTTTTTGCGGATGACAACGTTTTGCTTGGGTAAAAATGCTGTCACTCACGCACTAGAGAACCAATGGTTGAAGTCTGCTGACCCACTGTACATGCTGCATGGTGTGGTGGGTGTATCAAAATGTGCTGTGGTGGCTCTCAGAGGTAACGCTGTGGGGCGGTGAGGTGGGGCGGCGGAGGGGCTGAGTGGGGGGTAGTGGAGTTTGACATACAACAGCAAGTATTTATTTATTTATTTAAGTTCACCTTTGCCGTCATATGTCGGACTCCACTACCCCCTCCCAGTCCCTACTCGCCCTGCCTCACCGCCCCACAGGTTTACCTCTGCAAGCTGCCACTGATAAATGTGAATGACACTATAACAGACCAATGTATCAAGACGGTTGACTGGAAAGCCCCTGTATGCATACAAGTGTATGTATGCATTTTTTTGAAATGATATTTTTGGCCAAAAAGGTCTTGCCGAATGCAGACCCAAAAATGGTATTTAAGGATTTGAGCCCTTACAAATTAAGCAATTTCACAAACTATTCACTTGCAACAGGGATATTTACCATGCTTCCAGATCAACCCCTGGTAGATTTCCAAGATAACCACTGACTAAATATGATTTACCTTTAAATCAGTTACATGTAAAAAAAAAATTACGTGAGAAGCCCCAGAAAATCTTGCCTGTCTCAGACCTTCCTGGACTTACATAGGAAATCAGTGACTATCAAGCTTATTCTACCATGGAATGAAAGTGTATGCTAATTCTCATACTAAGAGAAATGCATATAAAAAAACAAACCTGGAATTTGGGAGTTAGCAACAAGTAAGCAAGTGCAAACTTTTTTGTGATTCAAGTTCAATGTGTATAATAGAAGACGACGTGACTCTTGGAGGTCTATTTTCTGCAGTTATTGAGTTCAAGAATGTAAAGTCTTCAGAATTTTAAATACATTTTCAAATGTCTCTATGTATAAATAAACTGGTCAAAGAGAGAGAGGTGGATGGGCTGCAAGCAGTCCAGTGCCTTTCACCCAATTTTAACATCTAGGATACTAACATATACAAAACGAATACCTTGTTTAGGTAGGCACAGTTAGCAAAGTTCCCATCTACCAATTTTGGTATGTTTTCCAAAAATGGCTTTATTTTAGGGAATTCCAGAAAGGTAATAATGTTTTTTAAGAAACATGACAACTGAAAACGCCTGCACACTCTATTTTTTGCAGGACAAATAAACTTAAACTGAACATACATTTCCATTGAGAGGGCACCCACCATTTCTTTTTGCACTGGCGGTACAACCCCTGACAGAGGGGATTAGGAGGGACATCCTAGTAAAGGGATTCCAATGGGGAGACATCTTCAAGGACCTAGTATCCTTATATGCTGACAACATGTTGCTATTTCTCCGCAAACCACAATGGACTGGAGAGAGCCTAGTGACTATTCTTGACTTGTATGGGGAGGCCCCTGGCCTGAGAGTGAACTGAGACATGTCCAACCTGGTACAAATTAGGAGAGATATAATAATGCACCAGGAGGAGCACATTTTATGAAGTATTTGGAGATACATGTTTCTACTGATCCCAAAACCTGTTGGAAATCCACCATAACTCCCACATTAAACAGCTTTCAAAGGAATCTCAGGAATTAGGACAGTCCTACAATCTCTGCATTGGGCCCATTTGCCCTATTCAAAATGATCTCACTCATAAACTCCTCGATATAGAACAGAATGATGCCTATGAACCCCAGATAGCTTCTTTATGACCATTGAAGAAGGAGCAGCACTTTTATTTTCATTGAATGTCCTGAGAAGCTCCTGGAATAAGTGTATCTAATGGGCCACACTACAGTGGTCTGGGAATGGCTGACAAGCATATACAATATTGGATGGCTCAACTGCCAGTAATAAAGGACTGGCTCTTCGGGCCCACGGATAATGCAGTGTACTATCTAGATCCTGACTTTTTTGAGAAGCCTGAACTACTAGATTTGCTCTATGGTCTGTGGTTTCCTGACACCTACCCCTTGCCCAGTAGAATAGTGCAACATACCTGGAAAGAGGCCACCAAAAAGTGTGTGATAGATGGAATGCTTGAAACAATCGCAGCCATTGGCAATTTTTCAGGCCACATCCCAATCCATTGGTTTCTGCCAACCATGCCACCATAGTTTGGACCCATTCGTATGCAGCTTAGTTGTGACCATGATTCATCGGAGAGCAGTCCAGCTTGAACTGTCAGGCCAGGTTCTCCCTGAACCGGAACACTGAAGCAACCCAGGACAAGTCTCGCTCTTATAAGGGCTAATAATCCAGGTCTAGTTTCGTTCCAGTGGCATAGTGTGTATGGGATACATGTCTGGGCATAGCCGTCCATTATTTTTCACCCTTCAAGCCACTATGTCAGCGCACATATGGAGAAGTGTGGCTCAGTGGTTAGAGGCGGCAGACCCGGAAGCTGGGATCGACCGTGGACCAGGGTTCGATTCCCCGCCTCAGCGGGTCTCGGGCTCAAAAATTCCACGGCCTCGATAATTCTCGCTCCGGTGCCTACTCGACTCACGGGGTCTCACTCTGCAACTCTGGGCAATAGCTTGCTTAATCTCCACTACGGCCCCTCGCGGCGGGATGCCTGGCTTTCACCCTGTGGACACCCTGCCGGGGCCTCTCACAGGGGAATACCAGGACGGGTTCCCTAAGCAAGCGCCAGGATGCCCTTTGGGTGACAGGTTGCGCTATATAAGTACACCTACATTTACATTTACATGACTCTGTGGAATGGGCAGATGCTCATGTACTGAGAAAATACATTTCACTTAGAGAAAGGATGTCCAAACAGCATTAAAGATAGGAGGTCTCAGGGTGGATTATTTTGATCTGGACAGTAATTGACCAATTGAATAATTACTATCATCAGATATGTATCATGGAATTGGGAAAATGATGTGCGGAAATGCATTACGTAGTTTTAAGTTATTTTAATGCCTGTTTTAATAAGTAACCAATATGCAAACTGAAATTGCTCGAATGTGCCATTTGTTATCATTAAGAAAATGAATACAAATTGTTTATAAAAAAAGACATTAAAAACCTGCATTTTGAGTGCAAATTCTCCAGCAAAAAGATTGTTCATGAAAATGTCCCTGAAAGATCTGCTTCCCTTTAAAAGCAAAGTTACAGAGATACTCTAGTTTACATGCAGAAATCTGAACCTGCCTAGCTGTCTTCTTGCTTGATTTTGCTGCCATGATCCACCATGCGCAACGTTTAAATTATGTTTAAATGAATGCAAGTGTTAATTTCGAGGTCATACATCACTTTGGGGTTAAGAAATATTTTACAGAGAGACTTTTACACCACCTCCCATCCTTTAGCAGAACACTTTTGACCCCTTTTGCTGAAGCCCCTTATTAATCACTGTTTAAACCATAACACTTACTGGTATGCTTACATTTTTTTTTGTTTTCAATTGTATTTTATTTTCGAAATTATTATCCTGAGATTTTTGTAACTCAAGGTAAATAAATAAATCAAAAATCACATCACCTGAAAAAGTTGTTCTTTTACCCAGGGTACTTAAATGTTTTCTCGTCATCAAAGTATAATTAGTCCCTCATGAGCCATTACTAGTGCCACGGCATTGTTGGGACACTTCCTGTGACGTCATGTGAGAGCCCTCTATAAGGCAATATGAATGTTCCCATCTGACTGGTAAAATTGAGGTAATCTGTCAGTATAGTGCCCTTTGTACATAGGCAAGAAGAGATGCACAGATTGCCTCGTCAAAGTGGCACTTTCACGATATTTAACCAAACATTTTGACTTCTGTAGCTCCATTAATTTACTACTAGAGACCAGATAATGGCTATTTACTTGAATGTATGCCAAGATACTCACCAACGGTTTTAACGGACGTTCACAAT
Organism: Lissotriton vulgaris; assembly: GCF_964263255.1. Classification (NCBI taxonomy): domain Eukaryota; kingdom Metazoa; phylum Chordata; class Amphibia; order Caudata; family Salamandridae; genus Lissotriton; species Lissotriton vulgaris. The sequence goes on from NC_141687.1 coordinate 888,088,961, forward strand.
GTGCATGATATAGACCTGGAATGAAGCAGAATTTTTGACTAGCACAAAATTCTAACATTTTCTCGAGCATTCGTATTTTGCCCTTGGAGGGTTGGTTCTGTGTTCACATCGCATGAACCACAAACTTACATACAGAGTGAAAGATGGTTCTCATGCCAAGGTTGAGACCTCTCTTCCGCATTACTGAGATGCCGAAGGAATGAGGTCGGAGTAGGATGCTGCCAGAAACTTGAAAGAATTATCCAGGAGAAATGCCCAAAGTGCGATGATGAGGCGCCCCCCTTCATCGACTGAACACGTTTCTGTTTTTCAGCAACTGTGTGACCTGTCCTGACTCGCATCCACACTCGAGTCTCAACCAGTTTTATAACTACAGAAAACCACACCAGGAAAAACAAATACGGTTTCCCCAAGAACTACACAAGAACTCTTTGAACGCTGCAGTCCATTCCGCCCTTGAGTAATATCTTTTGCACTTACCTTCGCTTTCATGAAGGAATCCGACCTAGTCCTGGTCCTGAGGAGAGCCCCCAAAGAAAAATAGGGCTCAGAAACGCGTGGACCACACACAGCTGGCCGCAACCGACATCACTTCACTGAATAAATGCAGTGTGCAAACAGGACGTTCAGTCTGTTGTGATATAAATGTCATCTAGCTGTTCATAGCAGGTTTCAGCAATGTCAAATACAAATAAGTCTGTACGGCTATCTTTTCCTTTCCAAATTTAGGACTGGTCATTTATGTTGCCAAAGTGTCTTTGTTGTATAATTGTCCATTGGTTATTGTATTGTATTTATTATTGATTGATGTCTTGTTGAATTGTCACATGTATGTCTCTTTGCTATGACAGGACTTTGATGTAATTTTTCATGTATGATGTATAAATGAATATATAAAGAAAAGGTGAAGTAAAAACACCAAATCCATTTTACGTGTTGAAAGGGGTTTTCTTGAAATAGATTCAGTTGAACAGCATGTCCAAACAATCTTATATTAATAGTTTGATTGGTGGCCTAGTTTGGGCGGATATATAGGCCCAACCCCCCATTGTTAATAAAAAGGTTCAGGGCCAGGCATCTCCTCAACTGAAAAAGCTGATGGTTTAATAAAATAAATAGAAAGGCCAAGGATGTTTACATTAATCGCTGAACTGAGGAGTCATCGGAGAGCAATACCGTGGTTACCATGGCAGGTAAGCAAAGCCACACTGCACCGGAGAGAAAGTAATTCAATTCAACTTCAACAGAGTGTATTGTATGAAGAACATGATACCATCTTTTTAAACCGCTTTAAAATTACATCATGCAGTCATGTATCGTATTATGGCATGTTATCACAAGTTTTTACCCTGTTCTGAGAGGTAGAATGGATAATGTTTTCCAGTGATGGATATTTCATTGTGTGAACCTCTCATTGTACAGAAACAAAAGGTAGTCTTGATTGCAGTATTGCATCAAGAAACATCTCTGAAATGGCGGCTCATTTCGATGAACGAGTACAGACTACAATCAATGAATAGAGAACATCGACTTTAAAAAAACAACAACAATACATCTTGAAAAGACATAGGTGTTTAAATTATTCTTGATTTTTTGAGTTGATTCTATGGCTTCCTCTATAGGATGTGTTGCGATGTTGGCTATTTAAGTCAATTAGCTGCAGCCTGGGTTGCAGTTGCAACCCCTGGCTTGCCCTTTGGTACACCAGGCACTGCCTCTACAACCTGTGGCCTCGAGGGTTCTGAATGCAGCAGCTGGAACAAAAGGTAAGTGGGCTTTAGAAGTAGGGTGACCATATGTTGAGATGAAAAAAAAAGTGACAGGCGAGACACAAAAGTAGGACTAACACTTTTAGTCCTTGTAAGACTTGACATCTTTGGTATGGTTTTCCCAGCCTTTTTGCCTCTGCCTCCTGTGTTTCTGATGCTGTGCTGGATTTCGTTTTTGCTGGCTTAGATGCTGTGGGCACTTTGCCACTGTTGATCCATGTCAAAGTGCAAGTGCTCCCTGTGTAAATTGTTATTGCAGTTGGGTCTCCCTGATAGGCATATTTGATTTACTGGTAAGTCCCTAGTGAAGTGCACTGAGTGTGCCAGGGCCTGTAAATCAAATGCTGCTAGTGGGCCTGCAGCACTGATTGAGCCACCCACCTATGTAGCCTTGCAAATGTAACTCAGAAATGCCACTGCAGTGTCTGCGCACAGTTTTGTACTGCCAAGTCGACCTGGCAAGTGCACCAACTAGCCAGGCCCTAACCTTTCCTCTTCTTTCATGTAAGACATCCCTCGGGTAGGCCCAATGCACCCTCAATGGCAGGGTGCAGTGTATGTGAAAGGTAAGACATGTACTGGTGTATGACATGTCCTGATAGTGGAATATTACCAATTTCGTTTTCCACTATTGAAAGGCTGTCTCTATCTGTTCCCCTAGGATAACATGGAAGATACTCTGTAACATCTTCCAAGTATAAATTCCTATTGGGACAAGATAGAGGAATACATTAGGCTCTCTGAACTTAGAATTTAATACCACATCTTTTAATAAATATGCTTTTTTGTGTGATGAAAAATGCCACTTTTAGAAAGTAGGTGTAAATTGGGGGGTTTGGCCCTTACCTACAAGTGCCTTGGACTGTAAACACAATACAATATCAGGTGGTTGTGTGACTCAAACGCATCTTTACGAATGCATGAGGAACATCTTACTAAATAAACATGACCTCAGATTCTTTAAGTTATATTGGGAAAAAGCACATTTCAAACTTTCACAATTGGTGTGATGAAAGAAAAGAAAAAACGCATTCAATTCAATGGCTGTTCAATTAATAATTTGTGAAAAAACTTGTGCTAAGTCTTAAAGAACAACAAAAACAAACTAAGTTCAAACTCAAAATTGATGCAAACTAAGACATAAACATTTTAAAATTCAGTCTTCAGCAATTCTTAACCTGAAAAGCCAGAGCAATACATTTCCAGAAAACGCTCTTGGTTTTAGGACATTGAGATGGTCCAGATGTATATAATATGGGCTTGCAAATAATTTCTTGTGGAAAAACAAATTTTAGTCATCAATATTGATATTCGTAGATCTGGGATCCCCATAAATCCTGGTCTATATGTTTGGAACCCAAAGTGTCTTTGGGGGCTCTCCTTAGGACAAAGGCTTGTTTAGATCTGAAAGGGTAAAGGTAAAGATTTTTAATTTAAGTGGTCAGCACACTCCAGTTTCTTTAACATGATATAATTATCATCTGCTTACCTTAAGGGCATGAGGAATGGCAAGGACTCAGAAAACGGTCCATCTTAACTATAATTCATTGGATGAATCTTTTTTTTCCAATTATCCAACCTAGTGCCTCAGGTTTTCAGCATTGGTGCTGTGTGGGGCTACATAGTTCAACATCCATGAAATATCATATAAATGCATAAGCGGTTGTAGACTATGTATAAAATGCATTTACCTTGGGTTATTGAGGTACTCGTACACCAAATGAGAAGGGCAGAGAAAGCATTTTTTATATTAGTCTAGAGAGAAGAAGAAGAGTAAACTTCAATATGTGATATGTTGTCTGGAAAAGTTGGTAGTAAAACACTATATTCTTGATGGAGCGCAGTGCTTCAGTTTCAGATTTACATTTGTGTTTTTCTGGTTTTGTGCTTGGCATCAAATCCAGGAGCCCAGTCTATTCTGGAAATAAAAATGGAATGAACCAATTGAGTTTATGAAATATCAAAAGGTATTGGAGTCGTGCGCGCTTTTAAAGTCGATGAAAAAGTGACACAGATGGCTTAAGTCAAAGTTCACACCAATGCTTACAGTCTGGGCAGAAGAGTTCCATACTGTTTAGGCATGCAGTTAATTCTGGGGAGCTGCGTTGTTGAGCCCTTCTCATGGTGGTATGAGACTATCTCGCGTACAGCTCTTACTACTTACTTGCAACTACATATGGCATGTGGGTGAACTGTTTGTTCTCAGTGTACATTACTTTAAACACATTCAAAGTTTGTGCACGAGCTGGACCAAATCTTGTTACTTTGTGGCAAAGGGCGTATTAACTTATCATTGTGCTCACGCTGCTGAGGCTCTGTGGCTACCAGGATTGGCACACTATATTACAGTGTTCTTCAATCTGTTGGGCGCGCCCCACTGGGGGGTGTGACACCTTCCCAGGGGGCGCACACACTCCACTCAGACCTTTGTTCCCTGCGTACAAGTCTTCTTGGAGGACTCAGGTATGTGAACGGGGGAGGGGAGATCGATGGGACACGATGTGCCCGTTCTTTTGTGTTGTTAACTCTCCCAGGATGGGGTTAATTCACAGAGGTGACAGCTTCAGCTGCAGTGGGAGGCAAGGAGTCTCCTCTTCTAAAACCGAAAGCAAACAAACAGACACGCTTTCGGTTTTAGCAGCGGAGACTCCTTGCCTCCCACTGCAGCTGAAGCATTTCAGCTCTATGAATTACCCCCTCCTGGGAGAGTTAGCTCTTCCCAGAATGGAGACCAAGGGGCCCATTAGGATAGCGGGCGGTGGCACCAACGCGGTGGTGGCGAGGCGGAAAAACAGCTTTTTCCACCCATGAGCAGCGGTACTCACGTCCGCCACATTAGGATAGCAAAACATAGGTCATTTCCCGTCCGCCGCGGAGCGCCGCGCACTGCCATCAAAGTGCACCCGCAACTGCGGTGCTGTGAGCCAATCGAGACTCACCGCCATGCGGAATGACATCCGCCCGCTACACAAATTAGGATGGCCCTAAAAAGCAGACACACCGCAGCAGAGACACCGCCCAACTTGAGCAGGCGGAAACTCGACAGCAGAGCAAGATTGCCGAGACCCGGTCATGAACTCCATGGACCGAGCCCTCCATATGCCTCCAGTGATGTACCTCTTACAACATTACCGTCAGATGGGTCACTGCAGATGCCGCAGCAGGTACGCAACTACACAAATACAACACACAACACACAGGCTGGAACAGGGTACAATCACTACAGAGACACCCTGCTGGGGATCACAACACATCCACAAGGGCACCAACACATTACCCACCTGACAACAAGGCACCCCTCAGCATCCGGGACACACATCGACCACCAACCAGCAGCAAAGTCCCGGTCCCGGTCCCGGTCACGTCACCGCCGTGGTCAACACATGCGCACAATGCAGAAGGCAGGGCCACTCCAAGGCATGCTGAGAAAGAGGGGTCCCAGTTAACACACACACAATTGTTTGCAAAACACAAAAAATTAGTCCAAATATAAAGACAGAAAAGTCAATCTGCTAACATTGTTTTTAATTACAATGAAGCTAAGCCAACTATTAGGGCAAACATTCTTGATGCAACACTTAAAAATGTAATACTGATGGAGCAAGGATTCGCACGTAAAGCGCCTTGCCCCGTGCAAGAACCTCGCCCAATGTATAATACTACTAAAATCATTGTTTGTCATTTATTTTACGTTTTCCCATACACGCGGGTGTCCCCAGGATGCTTGCTCGTATGTCTTTTCCATATTAAACGAAGCTTGCACTAACGAATCGGCTGCTTTGATGCTATTCAGTCTGCGCACGCGTCGGGCATACCCATGTGATGTGACGCACTCGCATTCTGGAGGGATTCTGTGCACATGCGCACTGTTGCAAACATGGCCGCTTGTCTCTCACCATGCTCTCTGCTTGCTACTGCTGCTTCAGCCTATCTGTCCTTTTCGCACTAAAACAGTAACGCTATAGTCATTATAAAGTAGGGGTTGGTTAAAATTTCTCATGGTATACAGTGTGATCATTTTATATGTGATTTTAATTTGTTCTCGCTTACTTTTCATGTACCGCGTCTTTGTGGGCTGGGGCATACATGAGCAACGCCATGCTGAGGCTCCTCTGAACCCTGTCATGTGACTGGGGAAAATCCTAACTGCGCAGAAGCTAAAACCAGCCAGCTGGCTCCTGAAGCCCGATGCGCCTGGGAACCCATCCCGAAGATGCAGTATTGCACCTTGAACTGTCATACACTGTTGCTATATGCTGGACTCTTGTATTGTATTATGTATTCCTATGCCTGGGAACGTGAACCCGAGGGGCGGGTGTGCAAAATTGAATAATAATGATGGGAAAGCCGAACTCTAGGAGGTGGTAATGACCGCACCACCTCTCCTGACCAATCAAAAATGTGGGAAACTGTCACTTGCAACATTAGTGGGTGGTCTAAGGGACCCCAAAACAGTATAACTGCCCTAGTTTAGCTTAGGAAAATTGTCCGACTTGTCCGAGTAGCAGACCTGTCACTGACCCTACGATCTCAATAGGTGCTCAATCTGAAAGTGCTGCGGAGCACTTTGTCCATACTTTCCACAAACTCCTAAGGGGTGGAAAATCCTAAGTGCTGGCGAAGCACTTTGCTGGGGAATCCAAAAAATCCAATTGGGGTTTCTGGCGGATTACTTGCAGAAGGAGGTAACGCAGGCGTTGCTGTCCGGAGCTGTGGGTGTTGGTCGTGCCCTGGGAGGCCCAGTCCTTTGACCCGAACCTGAGGGGTATCCTGTCCTTACTGTCCGTGAGCTGTACCTGCTCGCATTCTGGTATTCCTTCCTGAGGGTCCTTGTCCCCGTCCTTCCAACTGACCTGTGGCCAGGGTTAGTCTTCTTTCTGAACTAGGTAAATATCAATCCGTGGGTTTGCGTCCCTGTCTCTCTCTCTCTCTCTCTCTATAAAGTATTCTTGCCTTTGATATTGCTCTATCACCTTGAGAACAAGTTATATGCTATTGTTGTAGAATTGTTCCACTTCTCTCCCCACCTTTAGAAAATTGCCAAACTGTTATATTTTATTAGTATGTTCCAATTTTTCCCTTTCCTTTAGCTGATTGCAGTGAATTTAGTAAGAATAGTTTAAGTGCTTAGGTTAAATACATGTTCTAGGTCCCAACCCTGTCCTATTGTTCCTAGCATAAAGTTGCAGTGACTAGTTCTGTTCTAAAAATCCTACCTTTAGTCTTCCCATATATTCTAATGGTTATAATTCTAATACAAAGTTACTTATTGGTGCTGATTCTGATGTTTGATATATTATTCTGCATATCGCTTATTGTCTTGGCATCTTCTCTTTGAACCTTTATATAAAGTTTTAAACTTCATCAGGTGTCTGTGGTCATTTACAAGAAATTGTGGATAAGTATGTACTGAAGTATAAAGAGTATTTTTCCTAGGTTCCCTGTCTACTATTTTCCTTGTTAGCTCCAGGTCCGTCGGAAAGTTGTACTTGTGGTAAGTCAGGTACATGGTAAGAAGAGGTGTAACCCAAACCCTAATTGCTCATAGAGGCGTGTAGCAGAAACCATCACCCGGTTCACCCCAAATGTCAATGGTGTATTAAAATTTTATGCACGCCAGGGCCCAGTGCGTGTAGGTAATTGGTGAATACGGTGACCCGGGTGAACTGCGCGCTCTATCAGTAATTTTCTGGTAGCAGTAGTATGGTTTGGACTAGTTAGATTAGGTAGACAGGATAAACAAACCGTGAAAACAAAAGTGTGCTGCTGATTTTCTACTATATTGGTTTAAATGTTTTGAAATGTTTAAGGATTTATATGTAAATGTATATGATTTTACATTGCTGCTATAGATATTACATGTTGAATTAACCCAGAACTGTTTGTAAGTGTTCAGTGTAGTCCGAATCCCCGGGGAAGTATTTGGCTAACGGTGAGCAGAATCCGGTTAGCTGTTGAAGTCACTAGGGTTTGAATCATTAGTGCAGGGTTAGGAATAACTGGAAGCACTAATTAGGACCTTTGTTGCATCTGAATAAATGATAGCTACGAGTCCGGTATAAAACTTTCATTGCGATATCACCTAGTAAGGGTCGCATACGGAAGGAGTAGTAGGGTCTCCGAGGCTTGACTGGTAAGTAAAATAGTTCACTGGTGAAATCCCGGCTCTGTACATATCCCTGACGAAAGTGGATGAGTCGGAAGAATAACGGGTTCTATATTACTCGCGTGTGAGGTTAGGCAAAGAAGTCTATCCAGAGTGAATGAGAAGTAGACAGAAGTGGTTTACTTGCAGTGAAAGAAAGTTTTTCTATCTCTTTAGAACGCTCAGACATAGTGGCAGACGTTGTGTGTTAGTAACTAAGTTTTACATTTGCACTTTAGGAAAAGTTAAAAGTTTCCGTTACCTTGTGAAGGAGGGAGTCAGTCGGAAAGCTGCTCTGACGTCACTCCGTGCCGCGCTGGTATTGGTCAAGACAGCGGGTGTGTAGTGAAGCCGAATTTGTGAAGGAGGGGTGAGTGCCGGAGCGTGAGACTTGCTCTCGCGAAAGGCCGCGCACCCATTGGCTAAAGATTTTTTGTATTCTCTGACTTGATTGGGTATTGCGAAATAAAAGTCGCGCTAGCTTTGGAAGCACAAAAGTAAACAAAATTAATCAGCAGGAGCTTGAGAGGGGTCTGGAAAGGTGTATGTGGTATCCTGAGTTCTTACCTAACCCCCAAAACTCAGGCTTCTATAGGGAACAGATTATACGGGGTAGACCGCACATGATGTATGGAATAAAAAGGAAACTGTCATTTACTGACAAAGTAAAGAATTTTTTCAAAACCGACAAGCCCATTAGAACGAGGGAAGGCGTTCTCATTCCCCCGCCAAACACCCCTGCCTCTTTCATGATGTTTGACAAAGGGTATCACACCTGTGTATGGTTGGAAAATTGGGCAAAGTATACTGCTGAGGACGGAGTTTTAGCATTCCCTGTTGAAGGTACATTTAATGGTCGGGTTCTGTTTAACTTAAGGACACGCATGAATGAATTACACCCCAGACCCAGATTGACCCAGTACGAAGCCCTGGAAGAATGGGAGATTGAGGCATTGGAAAGGGATAGACCCAGGATGGATAAGGGAGTAAGTAAATGGTATCCCAGACTTCCAACGCCAACCAAAGAGTAGAAAATGAAACAGTGGAGGCAAACCATGATGACAGAAGGGTTGTTTCCTATGATGGGAGTATTAGAAGAAAAGAAAGGAAAATGTAAAGAAAAGACCCATCACATAATGCCCGCAGGGGACTCAGAGGATGAGCACCTGGAAGATTTGTTAATGAAAAATCCCCCTCCCTATGTTGCAGAGTCATAACCTGTACATTCCCCAAATCCCTTTTCAAAGTATCCCAGATGTAGGAGGGATAGTGATACAGATGGAACGGGTACAGACAGTAAAGTCAGTGACGGGGATGGGTTTTGCAGACCTAAATCCACGGTCCCAAACTATCAGCCGTTCGGAGAGGGTCCACCCCGATTGGTCAATCCGACTGCTCCGAGTATTTATCCGTCCTTAGTACCTCAGGTATTGCATGACAATTCTGCCGAAAAAGCATTGCGGGAAAAAGAGAAAGAAGCCCTGGCTAGACAGCGGGAAGATTTAGTTCGAACCATTGCCCAGATACATCCCCATCCCGATTCTCTGACTATTCCAGTAACTATTGGCCCAGCTATTCCACTGTATAGAAACGACCCGACTAGCTCTCATCCTCCTGTTATCCCCTCAGTGTTGCCCACTCCTAGCGTCCCTTCCCCGAGGAAAGAAGTATTCATAGATGAGGATCAGGAAAGTGAATGTGAGTCTGTGGTACTGATGGATTTGCCCATTAGAGAGCCTAGGACTAGCACAGCAGGGGCAAGAAGTCAGCCGAGACTAAAAGAGGTGTCGATTGCAGGTGCCACTGGGATTAGGAGTGCCACCGTAGTATCCCCAGAAGAATTAGACAGATGGACAAAGGAGCTGGAGAAAGAGACTACTCCCCAACCCAAAGCATTAGAGATATATAAATTGAGAATAGAAATAGAAGAAATGATGGCTGGAAATGTAGGAATTGAGCGCCTAAGCTCGTACAATGAAGAAGAACTACTGTTTATCAGCAAAAATCTCACCCGGAGTGCTAGGTTGCTCCATGAAAGGATAATGGATACAGCCACAGAAATGGGAATTGACGTTAGTCGCTCCAAAATTCTTCAGAAACCCTACAGAGTAGGTTTTTCAGACAAGGATTTAGAAAGCCTGAATGTGATGGGGAAGCAGATCCAAGTAAAAGAGTTGTTGAAGCTCCTGCAAAAGTGGGGAGAGGTGGGAAAATGGAGAACCCGGTGGGCAAAGAAAAAGGAAGACAGTAGAGCAAAATCACAAGCGTCCGAATATATGCTGAAAGAAGTAACTCCCGCAGAAAAATTGTGTCCCATGAGAGAGGTCCCGGGAGGGAAATATGTCCATGTCCCTTGGTCCAGACAGGATATTGTGTCATTTACAAATGACTTCCCGAAATTACGGGAAAAGCCTGTTGATTGGTACAGGCAGGTAGAACGCTTCATAAAAGTTCAGAAATGTCTGCTGAAAGACCTGGATGGGTTTTTCGACATTGTGGTCCCCGTAGATCTGTGGACCGACTGTAAAATTGAAATTGATTGGCCCAGTGAGGAATTCCCCAGAGATGAGAAAACAGGAGCGCCTGCACCTGAAGTAATGAGGAAGTATGAACAAGTCATACAATATCTCAAGAAAAAGGTTCCCGCAAAGGAAACAGATTGGACCCGAATAGATAGAACCACCCAAGAACGTGATGAAACTGTTCACTCCTATTATGAAAGGCTACTGCAAGTGTTTAAAACATACAGCGGTATCGATAATGTGGACATGAAAGACATGACACATTTCAGTTACAGATTTGTGCTAGGATTAAGGCCCGAAATCTCCCAATGGATTAGAGACAACAAAATCAGTTGGCAGGGAAAACCAATAGATGATGTCCTGAAATATGCAAAATACTGCGAAGATGAAATCGAAAACAAAAGAAAGGCCCTCAAGGAAAAGGTCATGTGGGCACAGGTGAAGTTGGCTGAACAACAAGAACAGCAGTTAAGTAACTTGAATTCTAATAAGAACTCACAGAATACCACTGGTGGAGGAGGAGGGGGAAAGCCCCGAACCAAAATGAGTAGAGAAGAGGCTATGAAAAAATTCCCTTGTCACGGGTGCGGCCAGATAGGGCATTGGAGAGACGAGTGTCCACACCTGCAGGCCGGTAATGCCCCTGTAAATGGTTTAACCCCACAGGTGCAGAAAGAGGGGACGAGGAAGAACCAGCAACAGGTAAAGCTACCTCCTGTACCTCGCGCTCCTAGACAAAATTTTAAGAATCAGGGTCAGCAGAATGAGAGAGCGGAAGTATGGGAAGTCGAGAATGAAAGAGATGCAGTCATTCCACAGTACTTGTTAAATGACACCTTCCTCTATGAAAATCAAGATTGATGGGGCCTGAGAGGGGAGGATGAGGAGTGCGTGCTTGGCGCCTCCTTACCGGTAGACCAGACTGGACCATACATTGAAGGAAAGGTTGAGGGAAAAGACGTCACCTTTCTGTTGGACACTGGTGCTACCCGATCTACTGTGAGGACAGTGGATGTTCCTAACCTACCCCTCTCGGGAGAAGCGATCCAAGTAGTGGGCGTCTCAAATCAAATAATAAGTACTCCAGTAACCGAACCAATGGAAATCTCCATAGGTAATTTCAAAGAAATGCACAGATTTGTGGTCTGTGATTCTAGTCCTGTGAATCTGCTAGGACGAGATTTGTTGTGCAAGATGCGTTGTACCATTTACTGCACACCAAATGGCGTCGAAATTCAGACCCCCGATGAAGATGGCCTGTACAAACTGATGTTAGTCAGACAAGATGCTGATATCAACCCGTTAACAGTTGAGGATTTGCCGGAAGAACTCCAGTTAAGAGTAGTCCCAGAAGTATGGGATTTTACAGGAAAGGATGTTGGCTTGATGGCGAATGTAGACCCAGTTAAAATATCAATAAAAACGAATGCTGTATATCCCAAAACCAGACAGTACAAAATGAGTGCAGAAGTGAAAGCAGGAGTAGCGACTGAAATTACCAGGCTGCTTGAAGCGGAAATAATAGAAGAAGTGATGAGCAGCCCCTGTAATTCGCCTATCATTGGGATCAAAAAGCCTAGTGGAAAGTACCGGGTAGTGCAAGATTTGCGTACGGTAAACCAGATTGTCGTACCTTGCTGTCCTATTGTGCCCAACCCTGCTGTGATACTATATTAGATTCCCTGGAATGCAGAATGGTTCACTGTCATCGACCTGTGTCATGCGTTCTTTTCCATCCCATTGCATCCAGAAAGCAAGTTCCTTTTCAGTTTTGAATTCGACAGTCATATCTATGTCTGGAATCGTGTCCCTCAGGGGTACACTGAAAGTCCATCGATTTTCAACCAGATACTAAAGAAGTGCCTTGAAACTCTAGTGCTGCCGAGAGAGTCTGTTTTGGTGCAGTACATAGATGACCTATTGGTGGCATCTAAAACCCAGACCGACTGTGTCACCGACACCATTGCATTACTGAATCACCTAGGAAAGGGAGGACATAAAGTGTCACCTGACAAATTACAATTTTGCAAAAACTCAGTGAAGTATCTGGGGCATCAGATAGAAAAAGGAATCAGGAAAGTTACTACAGAAAGAATCAAAATAATAAAAGCAATGGAACTGCCCAGAACTCAGAAAGAGGTGAGAATGTTCCTAGGAGTTGTGGGTTACTGCAGACAATGGATTGTAGGATTTGCCGCGCTAGCAAGACCCCTGATAAAAATGACCAAGAAAGGAGTAGAAGACCCCGTCAGCTGGGACAGTGAAAGCATGAATGCTTGGGTAACATTGAGAAATTGTCTATGTACTGCTCCTGCATTGGGTATGCCTGACTACTCTAAATCTTTTGAGCTTTTCTGTGACACAAGAGAGAATTGTGCTCTTTCAGTCCTGACCCAGGAGCACGGATCAATCAGGAGACCGGTGGCCTATTTTTCAGCCACCCTAGATCCGGTGGCTGCTGGATTACCGGGGTGTCTGAAAGCAGTTGCTGCTACGTGCGTCAGTCTGGAACAGAGTGAGAACATTGTCATGGGACATCACGTCACTGTATATGTTCCTCATTCTGTTGTAATCCTGCTGACTAGAACCAAGACCCAGTACCTCACACCTAGTCGGCTGACTAAGTATGAAAGAATTTTGATTGGTGCTGAAAATGTAACCATTTCTCGGTGCAATGTCCTAAACCCAGCGACCCTGTTACCTGTCCCTCTGGATGTAGACCTAGAAGAGGAAGGGGAACATAATTGCATCGATTTGACTGAGTTCAGTACAAAGCCCCGTCCAGACATTCGTGAAATAGCACTACTCGATGGGATAAGACAATGTTCGTGGATGGCTCGTGTTTAAGACATGAGAGTGGGGGCCTGAGTGCTGCCTATGCTGTGGTTACATTGACTGAAACCATAGAAGCATCTTACCTGAGCGAGGTGAAATCTGCACAAGTGGCAGAGCGCATCGCGTTAACTAGAGCATGTAAGAGGGGTAAGAACAAGAGAATAACTGTTTACACAGACAGCCAGTATTGTTTTGGGGTTGTTCATGACTTCGGCCAATTGTGGTTGCAAAGAGAATTCATGACTTCCTCAGGCACCCCTATCAGAAACGGAAAGGTGGTGCATAACTTACTGGAAGCTATCCAATTGCCCAAAGAATTGGCTGTGGTCAAGTGCGCGGCTCACAGATCTGGAAATGATGATGTGACTGCCGGTAATAGGTACGCTGACCAAATTGCCCAGTTCTGTGCCCGACATCACATGTCACTCCAAATTGCGTTGTGGAGTGGAACCAGCTGCCAACTTATGTTGTTTGAGAATGTGTCAACGTGGGAAGAATTAAAGGATTTGCAACAGGCAACAGACAGACAAGAGAAAGGAAGGTGGGCCGCAAATGGGTGCAAATTGAGAGATGATGGTGTGGTGGTAAATCCGACTGGGGTGCCTGTACTGCCTGATAGCTTGATCGACCCCATGATCAGAATGATACATGAACCAACACATATGGGAAGAGACGCGATGTGTCGAGTGTTTGACAAGGTGTTCTGTAATTCAAAATTCAGGAACCAGGCGGAAAGGCTTTGCCAGAGGTGCCTAGTGTGTCAGCAGTTCAATGCAGGGAAAAAGACTGTGGTAGAACAAAGTACGGTTGGAAAGGCAATAGGTCCCTTTGTCAAAATGCAGGCAGACTTTGTAACCATGCCTAGGTGCAAAGGGTATAGATACATCCTGGTCGTAGTCTGTCTGTTTTCCCGGTGGGTGGAGGCCTATCCCGCAAAGAAAAATGATGCCATAACCACTACCAAATTATTGCTCAGGGAGTTGATACCTAGATTCGGAATCCCAGAGACGATCGAAATGGACCAAGGTGGGCATTTTGCCAACGATGTCCTAGAAGAACTCTGTAAAGCATTCAAAATGAAGCAAAGACTGCATTGTGCCTACCGTCCAAAGGCTTCTGGGGTAGTGGAACAAATAAACGGCACCCTGAAATCCAGATTGGGAAAAATGTGTGATTCCACAAAAATGAACTGGATAGAGGCTTTACCCCTTGTGCTGATGAGTTTGAGAAGTATCCCGAACAGAAAAACTGGCCTGAGCCCCCATGAAGTGTTGATGGGAAGAGTGATGCGACAGGCGTGGGTACCCGGACACAAACTGCTAAGCATTTCTGATGATATGGTACTAGAATACTGCCAGCAGCTGGGTGACCAAGTGCGTTCTCTCTCTCAGCAGATTGGAGAGACAGAAGACGAGTGGCCAAAGACTCCAGCACACAACTTGCGACCAGGAGATTGGGTGGCGTTAAAGAAACACACCCGGAGCAGTTGCCTGAAACCCAGGTGGGGAAAGCCACGACAAGTGATCCTCGTCACTACAACTGCTGTAAAGTGTGCGGGCGTACCGAAGTGGATCCACGCCAGCAACACCAAGCGGGTATCTGGAGGAAACGCGACTGAAGCTGAAGGCAGCACAGCTGAGGAAACTCCCGAGGAGGAGAGTCCAGAACTAGCTGACATCGAACTGCCGAGCACAAGTCGAGACGTTGAATGGTATCCCGCCGACGACCAGGTTCATGATCCAATACGAACCAGGAAATATTCCTACTTAGACAGTGAGTGGGATAGTCCAGGTGAGCTAGAAATAGACGAAGCAGATCAGGTCAACGAGAATTACATCACACCTGATCAGGAATTAGGCCAAGTAGGGTCAGACAAGGACACCGAAACTCCTCCTGAGACTCCAGAAAGTGGAGAGGGACAGTTAGAAACTAGAGCTGACGTTCATGCAGAAGACAGCGAAGAGATCGAAGAGCATGAACAGGAGCAGATAGAACTAGATCAAAGTGCTCAGACAACGGAAACGACAGTAACCAGAAATAAAAAGCAAGTGCGATTTGAATCTGAGCAGGGTCAGAATAGGGACCAGGCAGAAGACATAGATGAAAGACCTGGAACTAGTCAGACAGGCAGGAAAACAGAGGTGCCACAACAAAAAGTAAAAAGAGTGCACGAAGAAGGGCAAGTTTCCTCAACGACTGGGGGGAAAGGAGGCAGAAGTGCACCCCGATACGTCAAAAGACTAAGGCTCAGACTAAAGACAGTCGACGAGAAACTGAAAGACCGGAAAAGGGCTGAAAGTGAAAGAAGGGCAGCCCAAGGAAAATCGCTGAGAAAAAGCGACAGACTAAAGAAACAGAACCGACTGTATCGGAGCCCTGAGTGGACTTACTTTGTGTTGGAGGAAATAGACGAACCCCACCACAGTGGCAACAGTGACGACGAATCCATTGCTGATCGGAGTTCGGACGAAGACCCTCCTTGAGAGAGCCCTGAAGTGAGCCTTTGGTGCAAAGGAACGAAGAGGGGTAGCAAAAGCCACCTGTAAGCTAAAAATGTCTGATCCGAGTGTCTCTGGGAGGTCCCGATGTGGGTGTCTTAAAACTTGCTGTAAGATATGCTTGTGTAGTATAGCCATGCTAATAATAATGTGGATAGCACTAACAGTTTTTCTACCTTTTATGATAAGCAAAAATCCAAACTTGTCCCCTACTGAACCAGAAGCAGTAGACGTAGGGGTTGTACCGACTGTAGAAACACCACGAAATTTAGAAAGACGCGACAAACAAGTAGGCTTGACACACACACGACCTAATTTAGAAGCATCAGATGAGGATGGACTACACTTTCACAAAATGAGAAACAGGACACATTTGAATGTTTTTGCTAACTTGTTGGTGCATTACGTAGAAGCTATGGAAATAGAAGACTGTTATGTCTGCATGAAGCTACCTACCTCAGTGGCTGAAGGCGTGACATACCATCATCTACCTTTGACCTATGGAATTTCCTGCAGTATCTTAGCTAGCTTGTTCTATAGAAGCACATTACAGTACTATTATTCAAATGATGACGTAGTATTTTCTGAACTTCCCATTAGAGGACATTTGAACCGTGTACATACTACTAGTGACGTGACCCGTTATATGGGAGAATATTTTCTGACTATAGGGAATATAGATTTAGATGAAGCTAAACAATCTAATCTGACCTGTTCTCTGCAAGAGCAGGAAAAGATGTTCATTAAGATGGCAGACAGAAGGAGAGAAAAGTTTCAAAAGAAGGCAAATGACGAAAAGGATAGAGTCCCTAGGTGGGCTGAGCACATGGATAACACCTCGCAAAGCGAAGCTAATCCTGCCTTGTTGCTGGATTTTGAACGAAAGGGGAAACTTTGTATCCACAGGGAAAAGACAGAGTACTATAACAATGTATTCATCGGTTCCAGCGAGTGTGAACATAATTACAAGGTAATTGGAGGTTGGGGTTTCAATAATGGGTCAGAACCTGTGTTTCCCGGAATATATTATATATGTGGGAACAAGGCTTATTTTAAATTGCCGGATCACTGGTATGGAAGCTGCTACTTTGGCATTGTTTTCCCGAAAATATACCATGTGAATAATGCAGCTGGAAGCGACGAAGAAACTAATGTCTTAGTGCGTAGTAAACGTGAAAGTGTAGGTGAAATTATAGGTGATATTTTTAGTGCACTGATACCTGGAATGGGGGTAGTTCTGAACACTCATAGAATCTGCAAATTGTCTACAGTAGTGGACCGGTTATCAACGGACACTGCTGCCGGATTCCTGATGGTCAACACTGAAATGGTTGCGATCAGATCAATGGTTTTACAAAACCGTCTTGCCCTTGATACCCTATTAGCAAAAGAGGGCGGAGTCTGTAGAATGCTGAAAGCGCAACATTGTTGCACTTACATTCCAGATAAAAGTATCGAATTAAAACAATATGTGAAAAACATAACTAATTTGGAGAAAGAACTCAAACCATTGGAGGTTGACAGTGCCTGGACGAGACTGACTGGAGGTCTCTCCTCTATAGGTAGTTGGTTTACTAACCTAGGTAGAAATATTTTGTGGAAAATACTGATGCCAATAGTTGTGATAGGTATAATTGTATTGATCATTTTTATCTGCTGCAAATGCCAGAAGTGCAGAAAGAAATATACAGTGAATCAGAGGGGGGTGAAAAGAAATATTGATGAACTAGAATTAGAAGAATTAAAGAGTGCAATTTATAAAAAGGCGAAAAATCACCACTCTCATAGAGAAGCTGAAAGGAAACTCAACAATAGATTTGTTGAAATTGAAATGAGTGATGTGGATGAATGAGAAAAGTTGGCATCTGTTTCCTTTATGTGGTGATGATAGTAAATATCATCAAAGAGGGGATTGATGGAGCAAGGATTCGCACGTAAAGCGCCTTGCCCCGTGCAAGAACCTCGCCCAATGTATAATACTACTAAAATCATTGTTTGTCATTTATTTTACGTTTTCCCATACACGCGGGTGTCCCCAGGATGCTTGCTCGTATGTCTTTTCCATATTAAACGAAGCTTGCACTAACGAATCGGCTGCTTTGATGCTATTCAGTCTGCGCATGCGTCGGGCATACCCATGTGATGTGACGCACTCGCATTCTGGAGGGATTCTGTGCACATGCGCACTGTTGCAAACATGGCCGCTTGTCTCTCACCACGCTCTCTGCTTGCTACTCCTGCTTCAGCCTATCTGTCCTTTTCGCACTAAAACAGTAACGCTATAGTCATTATAAAGTAGGGGTTGGTTAAAATTTCTCATGGTATACAGTGTGATCATTTTATATGTGATTTTAATTTGTTCTCGCTTACTTTTCATGTACCGCGTCTTTGTGGGCTGGGGCATACATGAGCAACGCCATGCTGAGGCTCCTCTGAACCCTGTCATGTGACTGGGGAAAATCCTAACTGCGCAGAAGCTAAAACCAGCCAGCTGGCTCCTGAAGCCCGATGCGCCTGGGAACCCATCCCGAAGATGCAGTATTGCACCTTGAACTGTCATACACTGTTGCTATATGCTGGACTCTTGTATTGTATTATGTATTCCTATGCCTGGGAACGTGAACCCGAGGGGCGGGTGTGCAAAATTGAATAATAATGATGGGAAAGCCGAACTCTAGGAGGTGGTAATGACCGCACCACCTCTCCTGACCAATCAAAAATGTGGGAAACTGTCACTTGCAACATTAGTGGGTGGTCTAAGGGACCCCAAAACAGTATAACTGCCCTAGTTTAGCTTAGGAAAATTGTCCGACTTGTCCGAGTAGCAGACCTGTCACTGACCCTACGATCTCAATAGGTGCTCAATCTGAAAGTGCTGCGGAGCACTTTGTCCATACTTTCCACAAACTCCTAAGGGGTGGAAAATCCTAAGTGCTGGCGAAGCACTTTGCTGGGGAATCCAAAAAATCCAATTGGGGTTTCTGGCGGATTACTTGCAGAAGGAGGTAACGCAGGCGTTGCTGTCCGGAGCTGTGGGTGTTGGTCGTGCCCTGGGAGGCCCAGTCCTTTGACCCGAACCTGAGGGGTATCCTGTCCTTACTGTCCGTGAGCTGTACCTGCTCGCATTCTGGTATTCCTTCCTGAGGGTCCTTGTCCCCGTCCTTCCAACTGACCTGTGGCCAGGGTTAGTCTTCTTTCTGAACTAGGTAAATATCAATCCGTGGGTTTGCGTCCCTGTCTCTCTCTCTCTCTCTCTCTATAAAGTACTCTTGCCTTTGATATTGCTCTATCACCTTGAGAACAAGTTATATGCTATTGTTGTAGAATTGTTCCACTTCTCTCCCCACCTTTAGAAAATTGCCAAACTGTTATATTTTATTAGTATGTTCCAATTTTTCCCTTTCCTTTAGCTGATTGCAGTGAATTTAGTAAGAATAGTTTAAGTGCTTAGGTTAAATACATGTTCTAGGTCCCAACCCCGTCCTATTGTTCCTAGCATAAAGTTGCAGTGACTAGTTCTGTTCTAAAAATCCTACCTTTAGTCTTCCCATATATTCTAATGGTTATAATTCTAATACAAAGTTACTTATTGGTGCTGATTCTGATGTTTGATATATTATTCTGCATATCGCTTATTGTCTTGGCATCTTCTCTTTGAACCTTTATATAAAGTTTTAAACTTCATCAGGTGTCTGTGGTCATTTACAAGAAATTGTGGATAAGTATGTACTGAAGTATAAAGAGTATTTTTCCTAGGTTCCCTGTCTACTATTTTCCCTGTTAGCTCCAGGTCCGTCGGAAAGTTGTACTTGTGGTAAGTCAGGTACATGGTAAGAAGAGGTGTAACCCAAACCCTAATTGCTCATAGAGGCGTGTAGCAGAAACCATCACCCGGTTCACCCCAAATGTCAATGGTGTATTAAAATTTTATGCACGCCAGGGCCCAGTGCGTGTAGGTAATTGGTGAATACGGTGACCCGGGTGAACTGCGCGCTCTATCAATACAGTGCCCTGGAAAAGGGAGAGAGGGGAATTGTGCAGTGAGTGTAGGAGAGGGTAAGTGACATAAAGACAAAGCCACAAGGCCACACAATAATGGATTGGCAAATACACAAACCTAGAATTAACCAACCCTAGGTTCAAATGTAACACTACAGAGAAACATGCTTCATGAGTATAATTAATAACACAATTATTGGAATGAAGCTGAAACCACAGGAAAAAAGTCGACTTTTCGACCCCTTTATGGAAGCAGGCTTGAATTGATCCCTTGCAATGGGGTCTTCATCAGGACAGGAGACAGGGACACAAACCTATTTAGTGCAGAAATTGATAATTAGGGTCGACTCCTAGGTAGAATATATTTAAAAACGAAGCACATCAGAATTAAAGTAAACAAGACATACCAGGATGCTCGTTTTCAAGGGCGGAGAAAGAACTATCAATCCCACAGGACAGACTAGATAGAGCCTGGACTTCTGGACCAACCTCTGGTATCAGAAATGAATACAGTACATGGATGGGTAATTAACATTGAAGAGAGGCGTCATTCTGGATAGGGAAGAAATAATGAAATAAGTAAGCCAATACCAGACGGATTGGATGGTAAAAGGCGCATCAGGATTAGAGTAAGTGAACTTACAATGTGCACCATGTTGTAATTCCCAAGTATGATCGCGATTGGTCTGGGACACTAGAGTAGGTGTACTTCGAAGGTGGACCTCCGAGTCACATCAATGTGTGAATCGACAAAAGAAAAATCGGGCAACTGTAGGTCTCTGAAAGGAAACAATGAGACCATCACCAAACATAGCAAGCGCCAGGGAACTCCAAATAAACAAACAGTTCAATGAAGTGGAAGGGGCGCCTACCGGTTGCCAATTGAATGGAGGGGATCACCGAGCTTACATCGTGTACACTGCAAAATCTTAATATTCAATCCAGCACCTGTATCGAACACACAGAGACCAGAGGACTACGTTAGAAATCCATTGAGGAACAGTTAACTAGTGTCTAAGTTCCGGGCCATGGGGTAGAGGACGTACCTGATGCCTAGTTAGTTGTTCAGAATTCGAGCCACAACAGCGTAACGGAGTTAACCGGGCAGCTCAAAGCTTTGAAGTGCGATCACATAGTACTGATCGTCATAGAAATAGAAGAAGGCGAATGTGTATTGCAAATGCACTGGTATAGAAGCGGCCATCGTAGAATGACTAGTGCATAAAATAATACAACTGAATGCCTCCTAATATGTTAAAGATGATACATGTCAGGCCACCAATACTAAAAGGCAGATAACCAGGTGAAATCACGATGCTGTCATTGAAAAGCATGTAAAAAATATTTAAATTGTAATTACATGTAGCGATCAGTGACCGATACTTCGAGACTCAAGGTTCATCAGTGTGCATTTCCGTACAGGGTGAATTATAAAAGGGGAACAAAAACCAAAAAGGTGTCTGACTGATTTCATTCTGTAATCAATACATAAAAATGCCAACTCATTCTGAATAGCATAATAGATCAGTTAGATTGTTCCTAAAGACATACATTATAGGATCAAATCACAACTGTCGATTTGGATTTTAAAAAGAATTTTGGAGAGACAACAATGTATGGCGTACCTGTCACAAGATGGTATAGGCCACCGCAAGCATGTTTATCAAATTTTGGTTTGGAGATACACAATCAATTCACATGAGACAATACTATCATACATTTGACATCCAATCAAACCTATCATCACGTGTATATATTGCAAAATGGCGTACCTGTCACAGGACGGTAAAGGCCAATGCGTCTATTATTACCATTTGATGATAATCACACATAATTTATGCCCATACACCAAGTTTGACAGAACTTGACCAGTCTAGATAGATCACTCCGTCATTAGGAAAGAATAAAAATTGATGGAGCCACCACCATGCATTCTATCTTACAGAGTTGGGGGACAGAACACTCTAATTAGGCAACGCCAGCTGGGAAAAAGAGCTGTCATGTTCATTAAGGCCATTGCTGATGGAATTAAAGCGAAACATCCATTTAAGCACCCTTATATTGAGGATGTCTGCGATGTTACCACCTCTGGGGCCCAATGACACCTGTTCTAAAATGACCCACTTAAGACTTTCTGGAGAATGAGGGGCAGACTTGAAATTTTGCACAAGAGGTGCACCCTGGACTTCACAGCGCATCTTGCTCATGTGCTGAAGAATCCTGACTTTGGCTTTTTGTTGGATCTGGCCAATGTATATCAAGTCACACGGACACACAATGGCATAAATGATGTTAGTTGAGTTACAATTAGTATGAGATCTCATAGGTGTTTTGATGTTGAGATACTCAAACTCCTTGGTCTGTATGGTGCTGTCACAGGCCTTGCATTGCCCACACCGATAGTGACCGACAATTGGTGGCAGATTCCACATAGTCAAAAGAAAAGGGTCTTCCGGACTACGCAAGAAGGAACGGTCAACAGAGTCCCGTACACTCTTACCCTTTCTAAATGCATGAAGGGGAAGTTCCTTCTGATCTATATCATCAGCAACAAGTGCCCAATGTTGGTTAATTGTGCGCTCAATGGCATTGCTCTTTGTAGAAAAAGTGGTCACACAGACAATACGGTCATTCAAACTATCGAGCTTGGGCTTAGGGACAAGCAAGTCTTCCCTGGGATTAAACCACGCACGTTTCCTAGCCCGACGGACAAGTCTTTTGGGGTAACCCCGTTCTAAGAGACGGTTGGATAAAGCTTCAGATTGGTCCATGTAATGTTCTTTAAAAGAACAATTTCTTCGGATCCGAAGAAATGGCCCAAAAGGTAAGTTATCACGGAGTGCCCGGGGGTGATGACTTGTGTACTGTAATAGTGAATTGCGTTCGGCGGGTTTGCGATACAAAGTGGTTTTCAAGGCTCCCGCATCTTCAAAGATGGTAATATCCAGAAAATCTATTTTTTGGGGGTCCAAGGGCCAGATGTAGGTAAATTAGATTTACCGATTTTTAATTACCGAATTTTACCGATTCGGTAATTAAAAATCAGTAAATCTAAAGGGTGGATATGTAGGTATTTCCAGATGTGGAAATACCGATTCTGTAACAATCGGTAATTGGCTTTGAAGCCCATAGGAATCAATGGGAAATACCGATTCTGTATTTACAGAATCGGTAAATACCAAATTTTGCAAGGGTGCAGGGGGTGTCACTTTGACACCCTCTGGCACCCCACAAATAGGCATGTGCGCCATGTGGCACACAGACATGCCCTCCGGAATCGGTATTTTACCATCAAATTGGATTTGATGGTAAAATACTGATTCAGTAAGGCTCCTGGGACTCTGAAGAGTCCTACCTACATATGGGTGGCACACATTCGGTAAATTTACCGAATTTTTATTTTACAGAATCGGTAAAATTACCGAATCGGTAATTTTACCGATTCGGTAAAATAATGCCCCCTACATGCCAATTACCTGTTTACCGATCGGTAACGGCCGAAAATACCGATTTTCGGCCGTTACCGACCGACCTACATCGGGCCCCGAGTGTGTTGTAAATTGAAGGTGAGGAGACTGTTCATTCAGCCAGATATGAAAAGATGATAATAGGCTGGAACTGCCATTCCAAATGAAGAGAATATTGCCGATATATCTCATCCAGAGACCCAAATGGTCTCTGAATGGATTAAGTTGATGCAAGACAACGTTCTCCTCAAAGGTCGCCATGTATATAATGGCCACATCCGGGGCAAAAGGAAGGCATGGGCAGGGCACAAAGACCACATCACCCCGACCACACATCAACACACCCCATCAAGTCACAGGCCCGGTGCCCATCCTGTTCCCCCCATGTACACCAACAAGCAACAAGCACTGCAGCAAGCAAGCACAATACACACCCTGCACCACACAAACACACAACCAGGGAGACAGCCACTGCAGGAGTGGCTGACAAGGAACACACAACACCAGTGCAACACACACTGAAGGCTCACAATCCTTGCCAGCACATACACACACAAACAAACACACACCATGGGTGTAGCCACAAACACAACACACACACAGGGATGCCTCAACAGATGCCTGAACAAGAACAACACACAAACACTACAGGAACGCATACTGAACCCTAACAGAAACAGATATACCCTGTCAGCCAAACTGGGGAAACGCAATGGGAGCACAGACACTAAGCATGGGCGAATTTTGCGAATTGGCAATTCGCGAATTTGCAGATTTGCGAATTGGCAATCCGCAAAATTCGCGAATTTGCAGATTTTTTTATTTTTGCATGTTCGCGGGTGTTCGCGAGGCGCTTTGCGTGTTCGTGGGTGTTCGCGAGGCGCTTTGCAATTTCGTGGTTTTTTTTGCCTGCTTAATCACTGCAACCCTCTCATTTTTTATGCCCATCTGCCCTCTGTACCACTCGTTTCTGTGCCCTTCTGCCCTCTGCCCCACTCATTTTTTGTCCCCTTCTGCCCTCTGTCCCACTTTTGTGCCCTTCTGCCCCCAGCCCCACTTAGAATGGCGCCGGCAAGCTGCCAGCGCCATTCTAAAATAGCTAGAAATAGCTTCAACAGAAGCACTAATAGATAAAGTAAAGCAGGTGCTCCAGTTGAAGGTCAAATTAAGTTACACAATCATTAATCACCCCAAGTTTGGGGTGATTAATGATTGTGTAACTGAATTTGAGCAGCACCTGCTTTACTTTATCTATTAGAGCTTCCTGTTAAAGCTGGCATTTGTAACTATTTTAGAATGGCTCTGGCAGCTTGCCAGCGCCATTCTAAAAGAGTTACAAAAGTCAGCTTGAACTTTTGGGAAATTCGCGAATCTCGCGGTTTGCGAATTTACCAAAAATCCGCGAAATCCGCGAGCGGACCGGATTTTCCGCCCATGCTTAACAGACACAACAGGAGTTCAACACATCATCACTCAGAAACAAAACACACACACCATAACACATACCACACAAGAAGTGCATCAGGACAAACCCACACTGCCACATCAAACCAACCACAGATGCACATGAAACACTAATCAACAAACAAAACAGGACATCAGGGTATGCATATCAGGCAATGCCAAGGCCACATACACACAGCACTGCATGCACAACAAGCAGTGTGTGCATAACAAGCACAACAGCCACACACAGACGTGATTGACACAACCTCATTATACACACCACAAACCAGCACAGCACAAATACAACAGCACACCCAGGAAGTGAAGCAATACCACAGCCAACACACACACATCCAACACAACTACACATGCACCACTCTGAGATACAAGAGCCAAGCCATCTCCACCAGAGCACTGGGCAGCACACAGCTGAAGTGCACATGACTACTACAGAATGACTAATACCACAAGGACAGCACACATACACCATTTTGGTAATGTCCAGAGTGGAACAACACTCATGGCCCAAGAACTGCACCACAAAGCACAAGCTCACAAATGAAGTGATGGGGAGGCACACACACATGAAAACCAAGGGGACAGCTGACATCAAAGTGAAATACCCTGCATGTAGACATGTAAGGGATGTACCACACACAAATAGAGGGAGGGAAGACCCACAATGGCCAGGCACAAGTGGCACACATAGGGGATGGCTTTACACCACACATACCATGCTATACAGGAGGAGAAAAGCCACCATGTGCCTGCAATGCATGACAAACACAAACACAATGCCAGTGTGGAGCAGCAGGGCCACACAGTCTACACAAACACACCCAAGACACATTGAGGATCAAACAAACACAACACTGATATGCAACTCACACACTTTGCACACTTCTAACTTACCAACACAAAAAGGAGGAGTCACACACAACAGCATGGAGACACCAACACACAGCACAGTGCACAACAAACAGCTCACACAGTGCATACAATCTTATACACAGGGCAAGACAAAACAAACAATTGGCACACAACTCCTGGGTGACACATGTGTTTCTCTCACAATCCAAGGGCACACACACATCCACTACAAACTTACACCCTTCACACTAAACACCTCTGCTACACCCAAGACCACGCATCTCATGTAGGGCATGGTACCAGGACTAAGGGCCAACACAAGATGACCATACACATACAGGGCTGGGCACACATAAATGAAGCCACACACATACATCATTACATATCCCAGCCTGCTCCCAAACCTTTACACAGCATCATACCCTTTGCTGGCAGTGTCACCCAACCTTCCATGTGAACAGTGTAGCCAACAATAGCAAATCACCAAGACGAAAACTGCATGGCAAGTAAAATAGCCATCATAGATTACACTATTATCAGGTTCAGAATGGACAGAAGACCCTGTCACCCATGTCTACAAAATCTGATGCGTGCAAAGAGCTTTGCAATGTTGAAGTGATACATAGAGCATGGAATTCCATTCAAGTACATTAATGCAGACCTTTCTGTGATTGAAATCCGTAATATACATGAAACTGAAGGAAGACTTATAGCAGCAAAATAAAAGGGAGAAAATCTAAAAACTCAAATCCATGACTAATTACACTTTTCTCCTTTCACTGGAGAATTAACAGGCATATACAAATAAAGTGTGCAAAGGTTCAATTAGGGAATAGGGTAAGATGCGTGCAAATGTTAAGACATTTAAGGGATGATTGAACATATTGAAACATATCAAAAACGCAAACAGATACGAATTATTAAATCTGTTATGCTAAGAGCCCCTGTAAAAGTGAACTGAACAAGCAAGAAAATGCCAGATTTTGGAAAGAGCAAATTAACTAAAGAAAATTAAGAAAATCAATATCCTTGGACAGACAATTTGAAATGTATTCATTATTTTATCTACAATAGTTGCTTAACAGTATTTCCTGGAAAACAAAATTGAACTTACCACTGTCATGTATAACTTACAATTAATGCAATGAAAAAGTACCTGGAAGCTCGCTCAAGCTTTCAGTCAATTGCTACAATGAGGGGGAGCTTCATTGTCAATGCCATCAATGAATCACTTAAATGATTCATCACTACTGAATTTAGGAAAGAACTGCAGTGGTCTCAAACGTTTATACCATAGAGCACTAAGATTACCACTTTACAAATCTTATACCATAAGCTTCTGTTTAAAATTGAGTGTATAGCAGTATTGTGAATGGGAATAGGAGTTATGTACATTTATTACTTGCCGAATGACAATGGGTCATCTGTCCTCCCTCAACCACCACCCTCACCAGGGTCACAGTATGAGCTCTAAAACATTCTGTACAAGTTGTAGAACAGAATTGTACTTCGACTTAATTACCAGTTTAAAAATAAAAAGTAACATGTTCTTGTTTACTTTTTCTACCGGTTAGAGTTTGTTAAACTAACTGCATTCACAAAACCCCATTTACTCACAGTGCTTCATTAAAAAAACGTAAAAACCCACAGTAACCATACAAATCTAGATGGAATTGAAAATGAATAGAAGAAAATTTTGAAACCAAGTGTATCCGTTTAGCTTGTACCTTATTTTAAAGTACAAACGCCAAGCAAATATTTCTTCATCCCACAAAATGTTAGCTACACTGAGGTTGTGAAAGTCGATGAACTATTTTCATTACATGTTGCACGAGGGAATACATGTGTAAGATACTGAGCGACGGTGAACAGATAGTGAATTGTGGCAGTCATTGGTTGTCCCCCTCTGCAGGATCGGCATAGTCTCCCTGATTTTCTGATGTCCACAAAGTAAGGTTATCCCTTAGAAGCTGCATGATAAGAGTGTTATCTTTGAAAAATTCTTCATTGAGTGTGTCCAACTAAGCAATTGCCTCATCAAACACCGTTTTTGCCAGGTGGCAGGCTCTATCAGGAGAATTGAGAATTTCATAATAAAACACTGAAAATTTTAAAGCGAGCCCAAGTCGAATCGGATGTGTTGGCTGCATTTCCTTCTTGCTAATCTCAAAGGCTAACTGATACGCCTCCTGGGATTTGTCTACTGTTTCTTTCTTTTTGTCGCCACTTGCCACTTCAGAAAGATACCTGTAGTAGTCCCCTTTCATTTTCAAGTAAAAGACTTCCTGCAATTCGCCTTCAATTTTATCGCGGTACTCCCTGGACATCTGCTGCTTCTTCTCATTGCCTTCGGTTTTCTGCTCAATACTGGAGATGACTCGCCAGGACGAGCGACGAGCCCCAACTACGTTCTTATATGCGACCGAGAGCAAATTCTGTTCCTCATTGGTCCGCTCCTTCCCGTGTTCAGTCACCTCCTTCATGGCAGCAGCCATGTCGTCATACCGCTCGGCTTGCTCGGCGAGCTTAGCCTTCTGCACAAGCTCAGCTGGGTCCATATCTACAACGCGGCCCGGGTTCACCAATGCTCACGATAAATCACCGAAAGCAGCCGTAGCTTTCCGTCCTCGGGCAGCCTTACGGTCGTTTTCTTACTTCCGTTCAGTTCGTCACTTCCGCTTCCGGAAAACTCCACCCTACTATGCAAAATGCCCTATTGCAATCGTGACACCCAGATCACTAAAGAGCGTGCGCAACCCTGTCCAGGAAGTACCTGGACATAGAGCATGGGGCACAGCCAATCAAATGCAAACACCAAAATAGCTTTAATCAGCAAGGTCACTGACAAAACACACAACAGGAGTAACTGTATTTATTCACATATTGCACAGATGTAGCAGTAGAACAATAGGAGACAACAGCAAGGCACAAAATGATGATCATATGCAAGATAGTATGCACGGGTCAAATACAAACAGGAAGGCCAGTGTCCATAGCACAGGGGAGACAGCAAGTACATGAGAGGCTGCACAGTGGAGAGTACAGCACAGCAGAGCAACAGGGCCAGTGTCCATGGAACAGGGGAGAGCCAAATACAGCAGAGCAACAGGGCCAGTATCCATAGCACAGGGGAGACAGCAAGTACATGAGAGGCTGCATAGGGGAGAGTACAGCACAGCAGAGCAACAAGGCCAGTGTCCATGGCACAGGGGAGAGCCCAACACAGCAGAGCAACAGGGCCAGCAACACACCCAGGTTGTAAACAATGGTCAGGACTAGCACACCTGTATGAGGCACAGGCATATGAGGGGGGCGTCAACTCACTCCTGGCTGTCATGCGGACTTGGACCTGGCTGTGTGTCTGGGACAGCAGGCCCACTTGACTGGGGTGACAGAGCCCCAGGTGATGTGGGGCTAACAGTGGCTTTGCAAGCTGGAGAGCTGTGTGGACCAGGTGGCATAGTGGCACGTGGAGGTGGAGTCATGCAGACCTCTGACACAGTGTGGGTGGGAGAGGTTTGAGGAGTGCCCTTCCATTTTTTGAGAATATGAAATGACTTCCCTGTCTTGGGCTTGATGGGAAGTGGTGATGGTCACTGAAGGTATTGAGCAGGGCGGTCTGGCCCACACAAAGCTGGCGCAGGAGCTCTACACACTCTGCACTGAGGGCAGCAGGGGGGACAGGTGCCGGGGAAGCGGTGCCAGGTGTGAATGTGACTTGTCCCATCTTAGTGACACGGATACGGGCAGCACCAGAGGAAGTGGATGGGAGGCTGGGCACTGGCCGCTGGGTGGTAGATGATGATGCAGACTTCCCATCCCCTCTGCCTGCCAACATGGATGCAT
This sequence comes from Lissotriton vulgaris, assembly GCF_964263255.1. Classification (NCBI taxonomy): domain Eukaryota; kingdom Metazoa; phylum Chordata; class Amphibia; order Caudata; family Salamandridae; genus Lissotriton; species Lissotriton vulgaris. The sequence continues at coordinate 888,118,358 of NC_141687.1, forward strand.
TCCCGCTGGCATCAGATGATGTGGTACTCTGTGTCTCAGCCACGGATTCCTCCTGCATACTTCGGTCCTCCTCAGATGCGCTGGTGGGCTCTGTGCCACTGGCCTCCGCTGCAGCTGTTGTGCTACTCTCGCCACCACTGGTTTCTGGCTCATGTTCCTCTGTGGTCTCTTGCGAATCTGCATGAGAGTGAGATACAGGGTTGTGTCAGTGTCATCATCTGGTCACACCATTTCAAATCAGTGCAGTACAGGAGAGGCCCAAATCTACATGGTAACCACCACACCCTGCAATCACAATGCAGCAACACACAACATAGACCACAACAGTGCCTGTAACGCTGAATATCTGCCATGAGTGAGCCATGTTGATGCCACACAGCACTACACCATGCCCGCAGATGGAGTGCACAACACACACAACTTGCCCTGCCCTCACCTAGGGACTTGATGTGGGTACAACACTTATTACCACTGACAGACCTTCAGGGAACAGGAAGGGACAACACACACACCTATTATGACATCACAGTCCACAATGCCAAGTTGGCCATAGCAAGCCCCATGTGGTAATCCGGGGCACATTGTTTTCAGATGTGTGGGCCTCAACGATGATGGTGCATGCAAAGTAGGCATTAATGAAGTCACACTCAGAAAGTTGACACTGCTGTTCACCCCATAATAGATACCCCACACTATCCCAATGATGAATGACCATGTGGAGCCTAACACATCTGGCAATGTGAAAGTACAGCAGGTAGGATCAGCTTATTAAGGCGAGGGTGGCCCAATGCCTCATACAAGCACACATCACAACAGCCACTCACATTACACAGCACAGCACAGCAACACACGCACATCACATGGGTCACCGCTGCCACAGGCCCTTTACACATGCATCCACTCCCAGAAAAAGGCACCCTCCCCAGATACTCACCACCCCTACCTTGCTGGCGAAACTCCTTCAGACGTGCATCCAGGTCTGGATGAGTCCCTACCAGGATGCGGCCCATCAATGGAGTCATGCTGCGCCGTGCCAAACGCCCTGTGCGTGGTACCATCCCCAAGGTCATCTCTGCCACTTGCTTTGCCAGCCGGCTGATGTCGTCCCACCTCTTGTGACAGTGGGTGCGTCGTCTGTTCGATACCCCCAGGGCTCGCACCTTTGCTGCAATGGCCCTCCACACGGCCTTACGCTGGTGTACCTTGAGCTGCAGGTATGAGATAAAAGAAGGGTAAATGACCAGTTACACAGTGTCAGGTACCACAATCTATCAGTACAGTAGCAAGACACAGACTCAGTACCAATTGTAACCTCCCTCCCTCCAAAACTGGGGCACCCCTCACAAGGGCACTCTGCATGGCCCAAACAGATGTGATTGCAGGCATACATTGGGTCGTTGAGGATCCATGACAATCTCACAAATGCAGGATGCATCAACAAAATATGCATTGACAGAAGTGTGCAAGTGTGAAATTATAGAGGACACAAATGGGCCATATCTACTATTCACTGTGAAGGAACTGTAGCAAGGAGCATGTAAGTCTGGTCAGGTTTTCTCGTTTGGGTGGGCAGGCACTGGACCTACTCTCTGGGTCACACTGAGTCAGACAACAGGGGCACACTGAAATATTCACACAATCAATTACTGTCCTGGCACCTACATGGCTAACATCCAGTGGCTCTGTATGGCTGACAATGTAACACACCCCACTCACACATACAAGTACAGGCATGGAAAAGAGTGACTTTGGGACACACACTCCCTCGCCCTGGAGACAGCTTGTCTGTCAGTGTTTGACACAACCCCACACCCCCAGGCATATTCTGCAGCAGCACAACTACACGTCTGATACCCCCCTGCCCTACAGCTACCTTCATGGTGACTTACCACTACATTGGGACCACCAAACAGCCTTGGGTACTGTGCCAGCACCTCATCCACGAGGACCTCCAACTCCTCACTTGTGAATGGACTGGCACGGATCTTCTCTGTCCTTGCCATCCATGTGGACATGGAACCCCTTTGGTGGAAGTGAGTGGTGGTTGGTCCCAGGCAGTAGGGTCTTGAGGCAGCAGCAGGAGAGGGTCCCAGGCAGCAGGCTCTTGAGGCAGCAGCAGGAGAGGGTCCCAGGCAGCAGGCTCTTGAGGCAGCATCAGGAGAGAGTCCAAGGCAGCAGGCTCTGTGAGCAGTGGAAATGTGAGGCTCACTCCCACAGATTTATAGCCCCCTGGGCTCGGCTGTAAGCTCAAAACCTGCAACAATTGGTTGTCCAGGTCTGCCTCTTTTAAAAGCATCCAATGACCGCCTCCGTGGTGGCGGTGCACACCTTCCGCGATTTTCAAATCTGCATCATGCCACTGCGATCATCGCTACCATTGGCTGTAGGCAATGCTCCATGGCAGTGATGCACCGTGGGTGCCCGGGGTGTGCTACCGCGATGGTGCATCTTTCAAAAGCATCCAATGACCGCCTCTGCGGTGGCGGTGCACACCTTCTGCGATTTTCAAATCTGCATCATGCCACTGCGATCATCGCTGCCATTAGCTGTAGGCAATGCTCCATGGCAGTGATGCACTGCGGGGGCCTGGCGGTAGCTACCGTCATTTGGGTGGCGGATCATGCCCACAGCCATCTACACATGTCTCCATGCCAATGGCTACCGCACTTGTGATGGGGGTGGTGCTGGTGTCACACCGCAGAGGCCAGGCGGTAGCTACCGCCATTTGGGTGGTGGATCATGCCCACAGCCATCTACACATGTCTCCATGCCAATGGCTACCACACTTGTGATGGGGGTGGTGCTGGTGTCACACCGCGGGGCCAGGCGGCAGCTACCGCCATTTGGGTGGCGGATCATGCCCTCAGCCATCTACACATGTCTCCATGCCAATGGCTACCACACTTGTGATGGGGGTGGTGCTGGTGTCACACCGCCGTGGCCAGGCGGTAGCTACAGCCATATTAGTACCATTTACTGGCTATGTCCATCGTGAACAATGCATCAGTACACAGATGCAACATGGTGAAGGGCACATCATTATACACACAATGCCATTCTTCCATATCATGCACAGGTAGACGCATGTTCTGTGTGACGCACTTTGTTCTGTGATCCCTGCCTTGTCACTTATGCATTTGATGGTTGATGATGTTTGACACTCTTAAGCAGGTGTCAATGATGTTGAAGAAATCATTGTGTTGTGCCTCAGTGCTGAGCTTGTCAAGGCTTGTCTCACTGTACGGTATTGTACCAGGCTGGTGCTTTCACATTAGCTCATGCACACAACATACATTTTTCCTTCTACTGTGGTCATTGTGTTGTGGATGTGTGCAGAGTTTACATGATGCATTGAGGTGTGACAGGTACAGCAGATGGGTATGATACAGTCATGGTCATGTAAGACAAATTGGCGGATGGCACAGCACTAGGCGTTCACAGGTGAAATGGGTGGTTCAGTATGTGTGCATTCACATTGACCTATGTGTTGTTTGCGCCACCTGTGTATTGTAAGTGGAGAGGTGCACCCTCTGTGTGTCTCAACTGGCCACGCATATAACCTGGTGTGCCATGCATCTCTTAGGGCAGTGTTTTTTTTACCATGACATTGATGGTGAGTGCGGTGGTCATCTCATGATGGTTGTCACTGACATTTACACATTTACATCTCAACTAAGAGGCGGCCAAATCTCCTACGTCACCTGACAGTGCTGGAGGACATGGAGGATGTTGCAATCATTCAGAAATTGCGCCTCGATAGACCAACACTGAAGACCCTGTGCGATCTATTGGAGCCCCACCTGCAGCCTTGCCGCCACTATCCAACAGCATTCCCACCCACATACAAGGTGATGGGAGCCCTCCACTTTTTTGCAACTGGTTCCTTCCAGGAGACCGTGGCAAGCGCTGGAGGGATGTTGCAGCCCATGTTCAGCCATGTGCTGAGGGATGTTCTTGCAGCCATGATGCGATATAAGAATTGCTACATTCATTACCCTAGGGGAGCAGAATTGGCCAGTGTGAAGAGTGACTTCTATCCCCTTAGGCGCATCCCCCATGTTATTGTTGCAATCAATTGCACCCATGTAGGTCTGGTGCCACCACAGGCAACTGAGCACCTCTTTAGAAATCGTAAACATTATCATTCTATCAATGTGCAGGTGGTGTGCCTTGCGGACATGACCATTTCCCATGTGTGTGCAAGATTTCCTTGCTATGCTCATGATTCGTACATCATGAGGAACAGCATGGTGCCACGGATGATGTAAAATCTGCATCCAGAGCATGCTTGGATTGTGGGTGAGTATGCCTACTGATATGGCGTGCTGTGTGTTACCTGCTGCACTCTGGCTGTACGACATTGCAATGGGTGTTTGTCATTCACAGGTGACTCGGCATATCCCAGTCGGCCATGGCTGTTGAGCCCGCTAAGGAATCCCAGGGCCCCGGGTGACGTCCGGTACAATGAGGCCCATGGCAGGACCCAACGTGTAATCCAGCGGACTTTTGGCGTGCTGAAGTCAAGATTCCGATGCCTTGACAGGACAGGAGGTGCACTGGCATACTCACCTGGGAAGGTCTGCAAGATCGTTGTGGCATGCTGTATGCTGCACAACCTGGCCATCCACAAGGGGATCCCCCTGCTCATGCACGATGGTGAGGAACCAAGGCCACCGCCTGTTAAGGACCTGAGTCCAGTGATGAGGACAGTGGAGAGGAGGAAGGAGTTGACCTGTGCCAACAGCGCATCAACCACTACTTCACTTGAAGGTGGGTGACGAGGTACGACTTGTATATTGTCTGGTGTGGTGCTGTTGTTGTGAAGGGTTATGCCCGGATGTAACAGACAGGCACATGTGGAGTGATCTGTATGCAGAAATGTGTCAGTGACATTTCGCATGTGACCATATACAGGACTCAGTTTGTTGACACTTGCTGCACATTGTGTTGTCTGCCTGTACAGTTATGTTGATGTTTGGTGTTGTGTTATGTCTGTGATAGCACACTGACGCCTGTTGTGTCTGCCTAGGTGCTAGGGAGTCATCCTGGCCTACATAATGTACATCTTTTGTATAGGTCATGGACATTTTGGACACAGTCAAAATATCACTGAAGACAAGACTGCACAAATTGTAGTGTGTAAGGTGTTTTATTTACAAAGTTGACATGTGAGGGGGGCGTGCATTTTCACATGCAGGTGGTGATGGAGCAGTGAGTTGACAGTCATAGTAGATGAGATGCAAGAGTAGAGACCACATGAATGTGGTGACCCAGCCAAACAGACATGTGCCATTCACAAGGCAGTGTGGGGAAGGACAGTTCAAATAGTCAATGCAGTGGGGAAGAGGGTTGGCATCAAGGCTGGCTCTGTGACTGGCGTGTGGCTGGTGCTTTGCCTCCAGAGACTCCCAGGCTCTTCTTAGGATGCCCCCTTGATCTCTGGGGGGGGACTACTGCTTGGCCAGCGGCATCTGAGGACTCACCCCTCTCTGTGGCCGCAGAGGAGGATGGTGCACTGCCATCCTGTGGCACAACTGAGGGGGCGAAGGTGTTGTTTGGGACGCTGGCCTGTCCCTCAGTAACGCCACTTGCTGGCCCAATGAGGTCCACCATCTGTCCAAGGCGGTTGTCGCTGAACCTCATCAGCAGGATGAGCTCCCTTAATAGTTCATCAGACCGGCCACTTTGTCCCTGGACCTGTTGGTATGCCTCCACAACTCTGGTGAAGTGATCCAGGGATGGTGTCCACTCCTCCTGAGGTCTGGTGGTGACCTTGGCCCTCCCACCTGCCCTGCTGCCACGGACCTGTTGCCTCGCCACTCTGGGTCCACGCACACTCTCCCTGCCCTCCACAGTTGTTGGTGTGGCCTGGTCATCCCCTGGGACAGGGAGGGTGCTGCAGGTGGTACTGGTGGTACTGGTGGTGGTGGTGGTGATGGTGACGGAGGTGGCAGTGGTGGAGGCAGAGGCCGTGACTGCAGGGGTCTGCTGTGCTGTTGTTGTTGCAGCAGACGTGGTGGTGGGGAGGATGGGGTCTTGGGACCTCTGGGTCTGTGGCACACCAGATGGGCTGGCCTGGATCTCATTGTCCAAACTGTTCCGAGAGTGGACATCCGAGAGTCCATGTACCGGGGGTGGAGACTGGATCTGCTGTTCCTTGTTGTGGTCCTCAGCAGTGAGTTCTACATCACCTGTGGATTAGATGGGTAATGGTCAGTGTTGGGCACTGTGCAAGTAGTGTGTCATCTGCGTGTCATCAACTGTCAGTACACTACACAATTGTGAAGTCACGACCAGTATTATTCATTGCAACACTGTGTAATTTCATGGTGCGGAGGAACATCGTTTACTCATACATGTCAGGTGTCAATGCATTGCATGAAATTGTTGCTGTGTGTAGGGATGCAGGTCTCTCACACACACATCAAGAAGAGTGAAGATAGCTACCTACCTGTTAGGTGAGGGTGGACAGTGCAATGGCTGACACATGCTCCTGGGTGGATGAGACCTCCATGCTGCTGGAGTGTGGGACAGAGGGCATACTGGGAGTAGTGATACAGGCCTCCCACCCCCAAACAGTCCTCCTATACAAGACGCCTACCTACCTGTTAGGTGAGGGAGAACGTTGCAATGGCTGACAAATGCTCCTGGGTGGGAGGGAGTGCTTCATGCTGCTTGAGTGTGGGACAGGGGGCATGCTAGGAGTAGTGATACAGCCCTCCCACCCCCAAACAGTCCTCCAATACAAGATGGCTACCTACCTGTTAGGTGAGGGAGAACATTGCAATGGCTGACACATGCTCCAGGGTGCGTGAGGCCTCCATGCTGCTGGAGTGTGAATTAGGGGCATGCTGGGTGTGGTAGTGCAGGCCTCCCTCCCCCAACAGGCCTCCCAGTGAAGATGGCTGCCTACCTATTAAGTGAGGGTGGACAGTGCAATGGTGTTTGGGTTGTGAAAGGAAGTACTTATCAGTGTGATTTTTGGCATTTGTTTGTACTTACCAGCCTCCGTTCCCCCAAGTACTCCTGTGAGATGCTCAGGATGCAGTACGGCAAGCACATTCTCCTCCCATGGTGTGAATGTTTTCGGTGGGATGGGAGGGCCACTGCCAGTCATGTTTGCCAGCTCCCAGTTCTTGCTCCTCTTCTCCTTGACAACCCTCTTGAGATCATACCACCACTTCATGATCTCCTTATTGGATCTTGGGGTGGTCCCTACTGCATTGACCCTTTGTACTATCCTTTCCCACATTTGTGTCCTTGTGGCTAATGGTGTCTGTTGGACCAGGCTACCAAACAGTTGTGGCTCTACTCTGACGATCTCATTTACCATGACTGTCAACTCACCCTCTGTGAATTTGGGCATCTTCTGTGAGGTCATGGTGTGTGGTGGTTGAAGTGTTTGTGGGTGCAGGTGTGTGGGTGGCAGGTGTGGTGTTGGTGTGTGAGTTGTGTTGTGTGCTGGGGGATTGTTGGTGCTGGTGTGATGGTGGTGGTGGTTGTGTGTATGTGTTGTGCTCTTTTGGCTCTCCTGTCAGATGTGGTGTAAGGCCTTCTCTTCTGGAGTGTTGCAAAGGATTGTGGTCAGTGAAGGGGCTGGTTCAATACTCAGCTATGTGGGTGTGTACAAGTGGAATTTGGCAGTCAGGTGTATTGTGGGAGTTGTCCTGTGCTTTTATTTTTCGTTTTGCATTTAGTTGTTTCATTTGTATGTTTTTTATGTATTTGGGAAGCATGGCTACTTTGATTTGTGCATTGTTTGACATCACTGAGGTGTTTTTACATCGTCCGCCATTTTTTTCATGTACCTTCCGCTGCGGTGGCTATGCTGCAGCTCTTTCGCTATCTCTCCCATTCACTCCTGTGTGCGACCACGGCGGTCGGAAACTGCGGTTCCGACCGCGGGACCCTCGGGATATCCTAATTTCCTGTGCGGTGTCTCCGCTTTCCTTGCAGCGGGTTGTTGCTTTTCCGACCGCCGCAGTCGCTTTTTTTGCCATCACCGCCTGCGTCAGGCGATTTTGGTAGGCCTGCTACCGCCGTGGTCGGTCTTTTGTGGCAGTTGATCCTAATTTGGCCACCGGTTTATCCGCGGTCCTGGCGGGCAGTTATTTCCCGCCTCCAGGGCGGTCGGGGTGATTTTCCGCCCGCTATCCTAATGGGGCCCTTAGTTTCCAGAGAAGTTTAAGGCATGGGCCCCAGCCTTTGAAAGGGAGTGGGAGGGGGGTTGAAAGAGCCAGCTCTATTCTACAGAGTCTTGCCCTCATGACCTTGACTAATTTTTAAACCCAATGTAAATAGCGTTTTTCAATCATCTATTTTTAATGTATAAAAGTCAATTACAGACATTTTGCAGACAAAAGATCAATACATTACCTCACATATGAGAAATAGAAGGGTGTAATATTAGTGAACTGCTGTTGTGTACATACTGAAAACACACAGCACTATCTCTGAATATCTGATGTGTACACACATTTAATATTTGACCAAAGAAGGCATGAAAGAGCTGAGACTGGATCATAAAATCCAAGCTGGTCCGAAAAGGGGCCCCAAAAATACATTTGGCCCACAGGCCCCAAAATCCTTAAAACGTCCCTGAAAGTTTCTTTTAAAATCACACAGGCAGGCACGCAAAATGCCAGTCAGCCACGTGTTGTTTAAACAACTTGCAAGTTGCTAAATATGGTTATAAATAAGAAGTATGTATTCATTTGTAATGTTAACGAGCTCACGGCCCCCCCTTCTTTTTGTTGATTCATTTGTAATGTGACTTTTCTATCTTTGTTCCCTTTTATTATCAGTCATGGATCATTAATGCAGCTCTAGAAAACAAAAGTTCTTTCTATTTATAGTTGCTGTTCAAAGTATGCACAGACAAGTGCTGAAAATACAGCTTTAGGTGACTGCTTATTTTTATACCATCTGTGACATCAAAATAATGAGCTGGCAACCCTAATCATAAGACTGGAAGTTTGTTGAGGGATCAACACATTATTTATTTGCTCCACCCTGATCCCTGGTTACTGCCATAATAGCAATAGTTTAACACATTTGAAACCCTACGCTGCCGTCAATAACATGCTGAGTTGCATTAAGTGTCTGGGAATGCACCCTGCATTCAGACCACTCACTCCTCATTCTCGCTCTTCACTTTCACTCTCACCCAGCACTCACACTGATCCTGATGCACTCACACCATTCACCCACTTACCCTCCACTCACAGTGATCACTCTGCACTCACAATGCACTTGCGCTGTTCACCCTGCACCTCACCCTGCAGTCACATGAGCACACTACTCAACCTGCACTTATGACACTTCACTCAGCTGTCCCCCTCACTTTTCAATCTGCAATCTCACTCGAATAAGCCCACAACTAACCATACGTTCACTCTGCTCTAATATGCGCACCCAAATTCATATGTTCACCTCACTCACCCCTGTACGCAAGTATGGGCATGTCGTGCCCCATTAAGTTTTTCGTCCTAAATTACAAAAGGAGACATCTAAATGCACTACAATCCAGCCTTCCAGGGGCCCATTGATTGAGACAGTTCTGTTTTTGCCCTGATGAAATGGAATAATTCCTAAACAGATTCTTGCAAATACAGTTTTGTTTAATTTCTTTTTAATGTAATTGATGTGAGGGAGACCATTACTATTTGTAGAGAAATGTGTTTGTTTCATGCAACAACCATAAAAAAGTTAACCATAAAAAAAGTTAGATCCAAGCGGGTCCTCACATATGAGAAATTGGAGGATATCACAGATATTATTCCCTGTAAAATTAGTGGGTGGCTTCTTTGTTACAACAGGGAAAACACATCACTATCTCTGGATATTAGCTGTAAACGCTTTTAGAATTTTGACTACAGTGCCTGTGCACCGTTAGTAGCCTGGCTAAATAGGGTATGGCAGAGCTGAAAATAAATCATTTAAACTCAAACCTGTACTGAACAAGGGCCCCCAAAATAGTTTTGGCCCAGGGCACTTAAAAATCCCTAACATGTCCCTGCCATCACAAAGTCTGTCAGACAACATTACTCTGAAGGAAACTAGACAACATCATTAATGTATTATAAGTTCTATTTTTTTAAACATAAGCCTGACGTGTCCCAAACCCCCACTACTTCAGGCAAGCAACTTATTGTACCACTAAGGAATTCTCAATGAGGTGTTTGTTCAGCACCTTCTCTGTGGACTTTCAACTGTCTTCGGATCCATAACTGGTTGGTGGGCAATTATCCCGTTATTATGCTGCCTGAAACGGTTGTTAAGGATTTCTGAATAAGATTTGTTTCTCATGTACCAGCTCTGAGCTAGGGAGCGCTCAAAACATCTGACAACACGGTCTCCCTTACAGTCCCTGTCTTGGCTGAAAATGTTTGCAGACTATTCAGCTTTGGGAGAAACTGCTATCAAAACTCTCTTGCCTTTCAGCTCGTCTTATTTATGTGAGATTGGGTCCTCAGCACTTGCGGTATTAAAGACTAATTACCATTCAAGACTGGATGTGGAGCACAACCTGAGGATGGCAGTAGCAAAAATCCATCCACAGATTGACCGTCTCTGAAAAACAGGCACACCTGTCACATTTATGTTGGCGTGTTATCATTCCATGTCATGTGTAAAACAAAGCATCCTAGTAAAAACTATTTGCACACATTTTATCTTGGAAAGTGGTGTTTTGAGCAAGGTAATAAGCCACTGTCATTTCACCAGACCCACTCACAAACCTGCAGTTTACTAAACACTCTTATTGTATTGAATGTTATTCGCTGAATATGCCCGTAATGTGCGCATGGTGGTCGAGTCCAGAAATTTCTGTCAGGGGGTGGGGGGGCCCAACATCTAAAGAAACTCAGCTGGGGGGGCTCAACCTACAAAAGTTTGAAGACCTCTGCTCTATTAGATACTAATCAGCAAGACGCTTGAAGATTCTTAAGGTGGTACAACAAGCCTGTTTGTACTTACTTTAGACCTGCTCAAGCTCGCTCTGCAACACACAGTACTCCTTCTAAAAGGGATATGGTCTTCTGTTCCTCAGGTCTTTTAAAAGAAGGCGTTTCTCTCAAGGGCTGGACATGCCCAAGGAGTCTGGCAGATGGAGGGTATTGTGTTTGAAAACTATCTTGGCACACAATGCATTGCTTTTTTGAGACTTTGAGGGACATCAGTCTGTTTATTTTAAATGTATACTTCGAACATTTAGGCGTTGTTTTGGTTTTCGAAACTCTATTGACACGAAGTGTATTATGTAGTGTTTAAAAACTTTATTGACTCACAAAACCCAAACTTAAACACTGGACAGGGCAACAGTCTGTTTTTTTTAAAACTTTCAGATTGTATTGTATTGTATTGTAATTGCATTTATATAGTGCTTACTACCCCTGACGAGCCGTCAAAGCGCTTTTTCGGCGAGTAGCACGTTACTCCGGGACCCATAGAGGATTAGTGTTGAATTACTATAGTGAAACATGCAAGTACATTTTAAGTGGTGGATAGGTTAGTCAGTTATTTGTATTTGGAATGATAGCAGAAGGATAGAGGAGGAAAAAGGTTTGTATTTATATAGCGCTTGTTACCCCTGATGGGGTGTTGACGCACGCTATTCAGGAAGCCCATAAAGGATTAGTGGTAAATTAATATGGTGAAATATGAAGTCATTTCTGTGGTGGATATTAGTCAGTTATTTGGCGTGAGAAGGATAGCGGAGGGATACAAGGGGAAGAAATGTTTGCATTCATATAACACTTGTTACCCCTGATGGGTGTTGAAGCACTTTTCTGGCGAGTAGCACGCCACTCCGGAACCCATAAAGGATTAGTGTTGAAAATTAGTATAGTAAAATATGAAGTAATTTGACTAGTGGGTATGTTACTTCAACAAAAATAGAGAGGTCAGGTCAGTCTTAGAACTGCCACAAAACTGGAGCAAAGTTTAGAAGAGTAACACACTCACTCAAGTTGAGTAGGAAGGCCCTCACACACCGACCTAGTCAGTGTCATGCTTCATCACTGGGCCCCACCAAAGAGGCCGAGTGCCTCTTTGGTGTGCTGCGATGCCAGAAAGACTGCGGAGCTGGTTGTGTGAGAAGGGCGTGATGTGAGAGTAACTACAATTAAAAGTGCCTAAGAGGGTATCGAAAAAAATTAATTTTAATGAGTGATCCCTAAGACACAGGTGAGTAGTATTTATGTGTCTGAATTTACATGCCAAGGTTTTAGGATTGGTTAAATTCAGTTAAATACAGTAAAGTCAGTCAACATGTTTCTGCCATACGGGTGGTTTCAGTTTACCAAGGCATTCATCAGGACTATACCCCGGCGGTATGGACTCTCTAATCGTCCACCCTAACCTGGGGGCGTGAAAGTGAAAATAAAAAGGTGAAAGAAGTGCTTAAAAAATTAGAAGAGCGGGTAGCTCATGCTAAAGAAAAAGAACTCCAAATTCAGGAGTGTCTCAGCACCTGTGGAGTGAAAATACACAGACAAACATACACAGACATACATATAATTAATACATGCCAATGCGATTGGTCATAGTGCTCCATAGATGGTGGCAAATAATGGTGTGCCCACAGTAAACGCTATTTTTAGCACCATCCAAGTAGCCCTGTGGGGATGATAGCGATAAACTCTGGGAAGTGAAGTGCTAGAGGTGTTTAATTAAAACTACAACTGTAGATGTGGGATTAAAAACACGAAATAGGGTCTCCTTAAGGAGGGATCAATGGACCAAGAGGTCTGTGAACCCCCTAAGATGGTAACTTTGGTGATATCTCACTTTCAAATAGGGCGCTACTTGCACCATGGGTCTCGGGAGGGGGGTTGGAGCGCACCTGGCACATCCTGAAAAGAAAGAGGATTAAATGTCATTGCTTCCAAAGCATTTTGGTACTTAGCTCGTTATATCGGGATACCAGTCCTGTGATCAAAGTACACTCACGCCCTCAGCGCTCACAGCCCGCTCTGAACCTTCGGATTGCCTCGAAACCGGACCCCAACGATGGTGAGCGGGGCCGGCGAGTGGGTATAAATGCGTTGTTGCTCTCGGGCGCGTTGTTCCGGGTGGGCATGTCTCGCCCAAAACGAGGCCTGAAGCGCACACGCCCACGTTGATGGGACGCGGCCCATTTCCAAAGCGAGGCTTGGAAGCGGGAGCCTATCGGTACGCGGCTAAGGGGTTCGCCGGTGGGCTTCAGTAATTGTAGGCTATCATTGTAACGAGGATTAAATAAAGTGCATAAATGGAAGGGAGGTGTGCTTAAAGTGTTGGTATGCTACCTCAGCAGGGATTCCTCCTGCATTTTAGCGCGATGTGGGACAAAGGGTATATTAAGGCAATGAGTACTCAGTGCAAGTTTGCAGCACTGTATGCGCTGAGTAACTAATGCATAGCCTTAGTAGGATTACTCCTGCTTATGCTTATTTACGCTCAGTGGGAAAACAAGAGTTAGGTATTCAAGGGTAGAGTGTTCTAGGGTAAGGGAAAACAAAGAAAGACAGAAAACGCACATGCATTTGGATATTAAGCACATGTTATTGGAATTCATAACAAAGATTTGAGAACCCCAGCACATAGGTTCATGACAGGACAGTGTTCCACGGGATGTCGTCGTTGAGGCCATTGATGTTAGTGCCTAACCGATACACCCAGCGCTGTTCTTTTTCGAACAGTCTGTTTTGTACATTTCTTGTGCCATCAATTGCTTCAATATTGGTCCACCTCATGTCATTAGTGGTGTGGTTATTGTCCAAGAAATGGCGGCTCAGTTTGGTTGTTGCCTTTTTACACCTCACATTGCTCCGGTGTTCGCAGATGCGCTGTTTAATCTTGCGTGTGGTCATGCCCACGTAACGGAGCTGGCAAGGACAGGTGATCAGATAGACCACATTTATTGAGTTGCAGTTAGTATGTTCGCGTTGAGTCCACACTCTGCCTGCTTCCAGTGACAGTGTTTTAGTTGCTTCTGTTAAATGACAGACGCTGCAGTTAGAGCAGGGATAATGCCCGGTGATTTTTGGCAAACCCCATGCTGGAGTCACTGTGGGCATCGTATTAGGTGGTTTTTCTTTTGGGCGAGTGTGGACCAATGCGTCTCGTATACTACGTCCTTTTTTGAACGAAAATAGGGGTTTTTCCCAATTCTCTTTACAAGATGTCAGAATGTTCCAATGTTTATTAATACTTTTTTCATTGGATTAGAAAGGCTGCTATATGTGGTGACACATGTAAGCGGTATTAGGTCAGAATTGTTTGTCTTCTCTTCCAAGAGTGCCTCCCTTGGCTGGTTCTTTGCTCTTTTGAATCCCTTGTTCAGGATAGATGCTGGGTAGCCTCTGCTTTTTAGTTTGTCTGTGAGGTTGGCGGACTGATCTTTGAAGTCTGAGGTGGTACTGCAATTCCTCCTTAGTCTCAGATATTGCCCGTAAGGAAGGTTTTCCTTCAGCGGGCGAGGATGAAAACTGCTGAATTCAAGGAGGTTATTTTTTGCAGTCGGTTTGTTATGGGTTTTGGTAGTGAGTCTGGTTCCATTCACGGAAATGACCACATCCAGGAAGACAATGTCTGTTTTACTTATGGTGTTGGTAAACCTCAGATTGTGGTCTAAGGTATTGATCCATGCCAGAAAGTTCTCAAGGTCACTGTTGTTGCCTGTCCAGATGAGCAAGACATCGTCAATATAGCGCTTCCATAGAAGCATTGATGATGAAAAAACTGCATTAGGTGGCAAAATGTGTTTAGCCTCAAAGTCAGCTACATACAACCCGGCCACACTAGGGGCAAAAGTACTGCCCATAGATGTACCTGAGCACTGGAGGAATAGCTTGTCTTTGAAAGAGAAAAAGTTTTCTTTTAACGCTATCGTGGCACATTCGATGATAAAGTTCTTCGGTGTCTGGTAATCCCATACGATAGAGTCAAGTACCTTAGTCAGGACCTCAATGGTATCATCCTGTGGGATACTTGTGGAGAGGCTTACTACATCTAGGGTCACGAGAGTGATTGAGTTTTCTGTGAATGTGATCTCTGCTAGTAGTCGTAACAAGCTCTTGGTGTCTTTTAGGTAGGTAGGAGTTGACTGTACTAGAGGCTTTAAGAAGTAGTCACAAAACTGGGACAGAGGCTCCAAAAGAGAGCCAATCCCTGAAACGATAGGACGTCCGGGGGGCGGCAATCTGTTTTTGTGCATTTTGGGCAAAGTGTAAAAGTAAGGTATGACACTACTTGTGTTGTTCAGAAATTCTGCTTCGTTTTTTGACAGATGGCCCTGTTCCTCTGCCTGTTTTACCAGAGTCGTTATCCTTTTAGTTAGGTCAGCAGTAGGATCAGACATAAGTGGGGTATAGTTTCTAGGATCCCCAAGTAAATTGTTACAGGTATTCTCGTAATCAGTTGTGTTTTGGATGACAATACCTCCGCCTTTGTCTGCAGGCTTTATAGTTATTGAGGTGTCGTTCTGCCATTGGTGTAGTGCTTGGAATTCAGCAGTACTGAAATTCCCAAATGTCTTTGGGTTCTGGCAGGTTTCCAGGTCTTTGAAAACAGCCTGCTCAAAGGCGGTGATGGCCGCAGGTATTGTGTGCGGAGGGGGGGTGAAAGTGGAATTCGGTCTTAGTCCCGTATCACCCTTCCTGATTGCTTCCATTGGGTCTGTTTTGCCTTCGAAGAACGCTTTCAATTTCAGTTTGCGAAAAAAGCCAGCAAGTTCGCAGTGTAGCTTGAACTTGTCAGGTCTCGCTGTCGGTACAAAACCTAAGCCCTTTTCTAGTACTTGGGTTTCTACTGGGGTTAATGTCCTTGCAGACAAATTAGTCACTAAGCTCATGTTCCGCTCGTTCCCGGCTGTTGGTTGCTCCGGGTGTGGTTCGCTACCGAGTCGTCCTCTTGCCAGGATACTCTGTTGTTGCCTCTCCTTTTGCCTCGGCCTCTCCGGCCGCTCTCTAAAAAAGGCTGTCTGTATTGATTCTGAAAGTTAGCCGGGGGCATAAAGCCCGGATTCCAGCCCATGAAGGGATAAGGTGGCTGCTGGTAGGCATAAGGGTGTGGGCCCATCCCCATTTGTGGTGGGTACCATTGTTGATGGTTACCTTGATTGCTTTGCCCCCCTCTGTTATTCCTATTGCCACGGTTCCCTCTTCTCTTAGTTTGTTTGAAGGAGCTGCTGCTTGATCCACTGCTGTTGGAGGAATCATCGTCTGAGTAATCAGACTTGTTGGCATTACGTGCCGGTGGAGTAAAGGTTGTAGCAGAATAGGGATACACCTTTTCAAAATCAAACTTCTTTTGATCCTTTTGAAGTTTGGTAGCTTTTGATTGCATCAAGTTATCTTTATACTCATTCATTTCTTTATTTAATTCGTCAAGCCGTTTTTTGAAACCAGTGATTGTTGCTTTGAAATGGGATTCAGTTTCTCTGATTTCTACCATTAAAGCTTCGGAGAGTCTTAGTGCTGTCTTTATTATTAGGACAATCCAGTCGCGCATGCAATGCCACGCGATCATGGCCCAGTCCTTTCTAAAGGCGGCATCGTTGAGAAAGATGCGAGGGGCATTTGTTACTAACAGACCTTTAGGTGCTGAGTTGGAAGTCAGATATCCCTTAAGGATTGTGCCGTGGAGGATAGTGCGTATGTGGTCTTTCTTTTTCTCTGTTAGGTTTTCCCATTCGGCAGTATTGGCTATTGCCTGTGATATGTGTGGATCTGCAAAAATGGTAGCATCTGACATTAGCTCCTCAATTTCTGCTTCAGAGTATGTCAAACCCAGGTTAGCCATGGTGAGATATCAATGAAAGGAGACTGATAAAAACAAGCAGTGATAAAAAAAAGTGTTATCTAGCTTGGAATAAAAGACAGGCTCTCACAGCTGTGCGCTGCTATGATATATTACAACAAAGGGAGAGGTAGGGAGATTCAAGGACACTCTCTCAGTCCCCGGTTAAATGTACTTCAACAAAAAAAGAGAGGTCAGGTCAGTCTTCGAACTGCCACAAAACTGGAGCAAAGTTTAGAAGAGTAACACACTCACTCAAGTTGAGTAGGAAGGCCCTCACACACCGACCTAGTCAGTGTCATGCTTCATCACTGGGCCCCACCAAAGAGGCCGAGTGCCTCTTTGGTGTGCTGCGACGCCAGAAAGACTGGGGAGCTGGTTGTGTGAGAAGGGCCAACATCTAAAGAAACTCAGCTGGGGGGGCTCAACCTACAAAAGTTTGAAGACCTCTGCTCTATTAGATACTAATCAGCAAGACGCTTGAAGATTCTTAAGGTGGTACAACAAGCCTGTTTGTACTTACTTTAGACCTGCTCAAGCTCGCTCTGCAACACACAGTACTCCTTTTAAAAGGGATATGGTCTTCTGTTCCTCAGGTCTTTTAAAAGAAGGCGTTTCTCTCAAGGGCTGGACATGCCCAAGGACTCTGGCAGATGGAGTGTATTGTGTTTGAAAACTGTCTTGGCACACAATGCATTGCTTTTTTGAGACATGGAGGGACATCAGTCTGTTTATTTTAAATGTATACTTCGAACATTTAGGCGTTGTTTTGGTTTTCGAAACTCTATTGACACGAAGTGTATTATGTAGTGTTTAAAAACTTTATTGACTCACAAAACCCAAACTTAAACACTGGACAGGGCAACAGTCTGTTTTTTTAAAACTTTCAGATTGTATTGTATTGTATTGTAATTGCATTTATATAGTGCTTACTACCCCTGACGAGGCGTCGAAGCGCTTTTTCGGCGAGTAGCACGTTACTCCGGGACCCATAGAGGATTAGTGTTGAATTACTATAGTGAAACATGCAAGTACATTTTAAGTGGTGGATAGGTTAGTCAGTTATTTGTATTTGGAATGATAGCAGAAGGATAGAGGAGGAAAAAGGTTTGTATTTATATAGCGCTTGTTACCCCTGATGGGGTGTTGACGCACGCTATTCAGGAAGCCCATAAAGGATTAGTGGTAAATTAATATGGTGAAATATGAAGTCATTTCTATGGTGGATATTAGTCAGTTATTTGGCGTGAGAAGGATAGCGGAGGGATACAAGGGGAAGAAATGTTTGCATTCATATAACACTTGTTACCCCTGATGGGTGTTGAAGCACTTTTCTGGCGAGTAGCACGCCACTCCGGAACCCATAAAGGATTAGTGTTGAAAATTAGTATAGTAAAATATGAAGTAATTTGACTAGTGGGTATGTTACTCAGTTATTTGAGTAGAGAAGGGTAGGTGGCGGGATAGAAGAGGGAAAGAGGTTTGTATTTATATAGCGCTTGCTACCCCTAATGGGGTTTTGAAGTGCAAGTATCATGCTACTCTGGAACCCATCAGGATTAGTGTTGAATTAGAATGGTGTACCATAGGGAGGGGTAGAAAAGGGAAAAGGTTTGCATTTATATAGCGCTTGTAACCCTGATGGGGTGTTGAGACGCTTTATTGGCAAGTAGCACTCTACTCTGGAACCCAATAAAGGATTAGTGGTGAATTAGTTTAGTTGAATATGGAATTTGAGAAGTGAACATGTTAGTCTGGTAATTTTGATTGAAAAGGATAGTGGAGGGATGAAAGAGTGAAGGATTTTTTTTGGGACTTAGCAGGAGGGGCTAACTTTTGGATGAGTAAAAAGGAGTTTTGGAGGGGAGGAGTCAGAGGGAAGAGTTTACTAAGGTTTGTTTTAGTGGATCGGTATAGTAAAAGAGGTGTCAGATGATGCAAGGGTGGGTAGAGTAGGAGAGAGTCTAGAAAGGGTTATGTTGGGGATCATAGTAGTGGTAAGAAGTTTGGGATAAATGAGGGAGTAGATGTAGAGAATATATTGATAGACGATAGACGTATAGGATGAGAGATTGGAAAGAGTAGTAGAAAGAAGTTTGAGATGAGTCAGAAGGTTGGGCTAGAAGATATATTAAGCGAAGTATAGGTTGTGAAATAATGTAGTGTATTGGAAATGCTAATTTAGAAGAAAGTGATAAATATATAGATCCATAAGTACATTGAAAGTATATAGATACATAAAGGAGGTAAGTATATGTAGATTAAAGATATTGATAGAGGCACAGGATGAGAAATAGGGTATTGCATTGGATATGCTTTTTCAGGAGAAAAGTAACAGACACACAGATCCAAGTACATGGAAGGTACATAGATGCACAATGGAAGTATGCACAGGTAGACCAAAGATGATTTTTATTTATTTATTTATTATTCCTATTATTATTATTATTATTATTTTTTCTCTCAACAACATAATTATTTTACATGTTTATACAAAGTAGTACACAAAGATAGGCACATATCTATAATGAAAACAAATGCTTATATACAGAAGGATATGCTGTATATTTCTGTTTGCGTATGGTGCTTATGTGGAGAAGAGCCAATTCTTGAGTGGGTGTCTGAAGATAAGATGGTTGTCGGTGGACCTTATTTTGGGGGTTAAAGAGTTCCATAGTTTGGCTGCTTGAACAGAGAAGGATGTGCCACCCATGGTTTTTTTCTTGTATGGTGGGATTTTGAGGTGAGATGTTCCTTTAGAGCGGAGGTTCGTTTGTTGAATGTGTTTGGTGATTTTATTCCATGTATTGCTTTGTGGGTGTTACAAAGTAGCTTGAAAGTAGATCTTCTGGCGACTGGTAACCAATGCAGGGCTTTCAAGGCAGGGGAGATGTGGTCTCCCAGTTTGATATGCAAGAGTAGTATGGCAGCCGAGTTCTGAATCCGTTATAGTCTTTTCATGTTCATGGTCATTAAAGCTGATCCGTGGTAGAGGCTATTGGTGTAATCGAGTTTGGACAGAACAAGGGAGATGGTAGTTTGGACCTTGTGTGGAAATCCCAAATGAGGGAAAATTCTTTGCAGTGTTTTTATAGTGACAAAGCTTGATCTTGCTAGTTTGTCCACTTGGGCATTCATCAACAGCTTGGAGTCCATGGTCATTCCGAGGATTCTTACTTCCTTCGATACTTTAGGCAGTGATCCCAGTTCATTAGGCCATGCGGCAAGCGGGTTGTAATATTTCCAATCACCACACTGAGCATTTCAGTTTTTGAATCATTTAATTTGAGATGGCTCTAAGTCATCTACTGATCCACGGCACTGAAAATGGGTGATTTTCCAATTTCTTTGGGGTATTCCAGTTGAACGAGTATTTGCGTGTGATCTGCATAGTTATGGCAAGTAAGGTGAATTTTATTGATCAGTACTGGTAATGACTTCATGTAGATGTTGAAAAGCATGAGCAAGATGATAGAACCTTGAGGGACCCCTGTTTTTGTGGAGTACAGTTTGGGTGAGAAAGGTGGGGTATGGATGACATTAGTTCTGTTTTGAAGGTAGGATGCGATCCAGTCTAGAGCAGTTTCCTCTATTCCGGCTTCATAGAGTCTTTGTTTCAGAGTGTCATGGTCAACCGTGTCAAAGGCAGCTGAGAGGTCCAAGAGGAGCAGCGCAGCAACTCCGTTGAGGTCAACTGTATTATTCAGGTCATCCCAGATGGCAAAGAGGGCAGATTCAGTGCCTCTTCCCGGACGGAATCCTGTTTCGAAGTCTGAAAGTATGTCATTCTCTTCAATGAATTGTGTCAGCTGGGCGAACGCCGCTCTTTCTATCAGTTTGCCCAGGAAAGGTCCAATTGTAATGGGTCTGTAGTTGTCAGGGTTCAGCGGGTCCAAGTTTTTTTTTCCAGTAAAGGGGTCATGTGTGATTTTTTTGAGTTCTTCTGGAAATATTCTGGTAGTGGAAGAATCGTTGATGATTCTTCTTACTGGAGTGGCAGCAGTGGTTGTTAAAAGAATTGTCTTGAAAGTTTGTGGAATGGAGAGGCTTGGTTAGAGTATTGTTGGTATGCTGCACTAAAGCTTCCAGCCCAGCCAGGACTTTGTTAACTAACCTTTGGAAGTTGGCGAGGGTATTCTTTAAACCAAAGAGCTAAACAGTAAACTGATAATGCCCATCTGGGGTCGAGAATGCTGTTTGCTTTTTGGCTCCTGGCCCATGTCAATCTGTCAGTATCCTGAGGTTAAGTCAGATTTCCTGAGAAACATAGCTGCCCCCAACTCATCAGCTGTGGTTATTGGGTGTACATCTGTCTTGACGACAGCATTGAGACCTCTGTAGTCTACACAAAACTTAATCTCTGCTTTTCCACACTTGGTGTGGGTCTTGTGGACTAAGACTACTGGGCTAACCCAGGTGCTGTAAGAGGGTACATTCACTCATAATTCCAGCATCTTACTTACTTCAGCTTTTATGCTCTCCTTAACAGCGTCAGACTGTTTACAGATCTTGTTTTTGACAGGCATGCTGTCTCCAGTGCTCACAGCATGAGTACACCAGTGTGTCTGTCCAGGGGCTATGGAGAAGAGCCCGTCTTAGTGCTTTGAGACTTGCCTGCAGTCGGCTTGCATCTCCTCTCCTCTCCAGCAGCCTCTTCAACAACCCCATCTTTGGGGCTGCTGGAGAGGAGGTCAGGGGGAGTTTCACTCTCTGATTCCTGATTCTCGCCAGTGACCATCAGCATAGTCAATTCAGCCTAATCGTGGAAATGTTTCAAGCGATTAACCCCTTGGGTGCTCATGACGAGCTGAGCTCGTCATGGCACACAGTGCTCGTGTGCTCATGACGAGCTCAGCTCGTCATGGCATACAGTGCTCGTGTGCTCATGACGAGCTCAGCTCATCATGACACCCACCCCAGGAAATCCCTCTGGTGCGGCACCAGAGGGATTCTATTTTCTCCCCCAAAGCCTCGGGAGCTGGGAAAGAGCTTCCCCAGCTCCCGAGGCCCCCCCTAGTTTCTCTGAAATGACGATCAGCGCACACGTCGTGCTGAAGTAATTTCAGTGAAACCGAAACTGAAATTAGCCAAGAGGCTCAGTTCAGTTTCCCTTTCTATGTGCTCAGGGGGCAGATTGGGGGCTACTGCCCCATATGCCCCTAGGGGGGGCAGGAAGGCTGTAATTGTTGCAGGGGAGGGGGTGGGGGCATGGGCATGCCCATTTCAAATTTGCACAAAAAACTCCCTGGCATCTAGTGGACTTTCTGCCCCCCCTGGGGGGCAGATGGGGGCATTACCACCCAGTCTTCTCTGCCGGGAGGGAGCAAAAAGCCAACTAGATGCAGGGATCTTTTGGGGGGCAAATTTGAAATAGGGTGGGCTGCCCAAAACGGGCATGCCCATGCTCCCAACCCCTCCCCTGCAACAATTACAGCCTTCCTGCACCCCCTGGGGGGAGATGGGGCAGTATCCCCCAATTTGCCCCCCCTCCGGGGGGGCAAAAAGCCCACTAGACACCAGGGAGTTTTTGGGGCAAACGTTTATTATGGTGGGGGCATTGGCATGCCCGTTTTGGGCAGGCCCCACCCTAATTAAAATTTGCCCAAAAAACTCCCTGGCATTGAGTGAAGTTTCTGACCCCCCTGGGTGGCAGATGGGGGCATTACCCCCAATCTGTCCCGCCGGGGGGGGGGGGGGGGCAAAAAGCCCACTAGACACCAGGGATTTTTTTGGGGCAAATTTGATTTTGGGTGTGGCTGCCCAAAACTCGCTTGCCCATGCCCCCACCCCCTCCCCTGCAAAAATTACATCCTTCCTTTCCCCCCTGGGGGCAGATGGGGCTGTAGCCCCCAATCTGCCCTCCCTTGGGTGGGCAAAAAGCCCACTGGACACCAGGGATTTTTTTGGGCACATTTTTATTAGCGTGGGGCATTGGCATGCCCGTTTTGGGCAGACGCCACCCTAATCAAAATTTGCTCAAAGAAAATCCCTGCCCTCTAGTAGGCTTTCTGCCCCCCTGGGGGGCAGATGGGGGCATTTGCTGGGGGGCAAAACGCCCACTTGACGCCAATGATTACGCTGGCTTTTTTATCTTTGGCGGTGGGGGCTGCCTTGAATGGGCATACCAATGCCCCCACCCCCCAAAAAAATAGCTACAGTGTTTCTGCCCCCCTTGGGGGCATATTGGGGCAACCCCACCCCCCCCCAAATCCGAAATCCAGCAGAAAGCCGACAAGGCACAGATTTGTTTTAGCAATATGCCTACCTGTGGATTTTGGGCCCAAGCGCAGCTAGAACATAGGAAAACCTATCAAACCTGTACTTTTTTGAAAACTAGACACACAGTGAAATCCAGAATGGGGTGACTTGACTGGCTCTCACCATGTTCTGTTACCCAGAATCCCTTGCAAACCTAAAAAAATTGCTAAAAAAAAACAAATTTCCCTCACATTTCTGCGTTGGAAAGTTCTGGAATCTGCGTGGATCTGCAAAATTCCACCCAACCCATGTTCCCCAAAGCCTTAAAAATGGTACCTCACTTGTGTGGGTAGGCCTTGTGCCTGCGGCAGGCAAGGGCCAAAAACCTATTGAGGCGCCATCAAAATTACCTATCACAAAACAACCTGGTTTTGCAAGGGGGTCCCATGGGTTTTTGGCCTCGGGCTTGGCGGCCATCAAGGGAAACCTACCAAACCCACCCATTTCTAAAAACAAGACACCAGGGGGAGTCCAGCGAGGTATGGCTTGCGTGGGTCCTCTAACGTTTTCTTACCCAGAATCCCCTGCAAACTCACATTTAGCTGAAAAAATCACTTTTTTCTCAAATTTCTGTGTGGGAAAGTTCTGGAATCTACATGGATCCACAGATTTCATTCCAAACAGCATTCCCCCAGGTCTCCTTATAAAAATGATACCTCACTCGGGTGGGTGGGTCAAGTACCCGCAACATGCAAGAGCCCAAACCCTATTGAGGCAACATCAAAATGACCTATCACAAAACTACCTGGTTTTGCAAGGGGGGTCACCTGGGTTTTTGTCCCCGGGCTCGGTGGTCATCTTGGGACACTACCAAAACCAAACATTTCTGAAAACTAGACACCTGGGGGAGTCCAGCGAGGTATGGCATGCCTGGGTACCCCAATGTTTTCCTACCCAGAAATCCCTGCAAACCTCAAATTTAGCTAAAAAAAACACTTTTTCCATACATTTTGGCGTGGGATCACCTTGCCGGCACAAATGTCCAACCACCCAGCGTTCCCCTTGTTCTCACGAGTAAAATGATACCTCACTTGTGTGGTTGAGCCAAAGGCCTGTGACTAGGAAGAGCCCAAAACATAGGGATTTAGAGTATATCATCAAGAATTCTAAGCGCTACATTTTTAAAAAAATACGTTTTTAGCCAGTTCTGCTTTGGACACCCACAAAAGTGAGGCATCATTTTACTCAGGATACTAAGGGGAATGCTGTGGGATTGGAAATTTGTGCCGGCTTAGTGATTCCACACACAAATATGTGGAAAATGTGTTTTTTTCTGCCAAATGTCAGGTTTGCATGGCATTCTAGGTAGGAAAACTTTGGGGGATCCATGCAAGCCCCACCTCATTGGACTTCCGCTAGTTTTGAAAAATGTTTGTGTTTGGTACCTTCTCAAGATGGCCGCCGAGCCCGGGGTCAAAATCTCAGGAGCCATCCCCCAAAACCAAGTAGTTTTGCCATAGGTAATTTTGAAGTCTCCACAGTACGATTTGGGCCATTTCCTGTTGCAGCCACTATGCCTACCCACACAAGTGAGGTACCATTTTTATCGGGAGACCTTGGAAAATGCTGGTTGGGATGAAATTTGTGGATCCATGCAGATTCCAGAACTTTACCACACAGAAATGTCAGAAAAAAGTGAATTGTTTGGCAAAATGTGAGCTTTGCAGTGGATTCTGGGTAGAAGAATGATAGGGGACCCATGCAAGCCATACATTGCTGGACTTCCCCGGGTATCTAGTTTCCAAAAATGTGTGGGTTAGGTAGGTTTCCCTAGATGGTAGCCGAGCCCCGGGCCAAAGACTCATGGGATCCCCCTTGCAAAACCAGGTTGGTTTCTGATAGGTAATTTTGATGTAGCCTCAATAGGTTTTGGGTCCTTGCCTGTTACGGGTCCTTGACCCACCCACGCAAGTGAGGTACCATTTTTTATCAAGAGACCTGGGGGAATGCTGGGTGGGAGGAAATTTCTGGATCTACGCAGATTCCAGAACTTTCCATCACAGAAATGTTGGGAAAATTTGTTTTTTTTTACAATGTTTTAGTTTTGCAAGGGATTTTGGGTAACAGAACCTGGTGGGAGGTAGTCAAGTCACCCCATCGTGGATTCCCCTGGGTGCCTAGTTTTCAGAAATGTATAGATTTGCTAGGTTTCCCTAGGTGCCGGCCTAGCTACGGTTCAAAAACGACAGCTAGGCACTTTGCCAAAAAAGGGTCATTTTTCACTGCGAAATTAAGGTGTGACCACGTTGCGTTTTGCACCTTTTCCTGTCATGGACACTAGGCAGACTCACACAATTGAGGTACCATTTTTCTCAGAAGACTGTGGGGAAAGCAGGGTGTGTGAAAATGTGTGGAAACACGCAGATTCCAGAACTTTCCACCACAGAAATATGGGGAAATGTGATTTTTTTCTTGACAATCATTTAGGTTTGCAAGGAATTCTGGGTAACAGAACGTGGTGGGAGGCAGTCAAAACACCCCATACTGTATTCCCCTGGGTGTCTAGTCTTCAAAAATGTATAGGTTTGCTAGGTTCCTCTAGGTGCCGGTAGAGCTATGGTTAAAAAACTACAGCTAGACACATTGCCCAAAAAGGGTAATTTTTCACTGCGAAATTGAGGTGTGTCCATTTTGCGTTTTGCAACGTATCCTGTCGCGGGCACTAGGCCGACCCACACAAGTGGGTTACTATTTTTCTCGGAAGACTTTGGGGAACGCGGGCTGGAAGGAAATTTGTGGATTCACGCAGATTCCAGAACTTTCCACCACAGAAATGTGGAGAAAATGTGTTTTTTTGACAATTGTTTAAGGTTTCATGGGTTTCTGGGAAACAGAACCTGGTGGGAGGCAGTCAAGTCACCCCATCCAGCATTTCCCTGAGTGTCTAGTTTTCAAAAATGTATAGGTTTGCTAGGTTTCCCTAGGTGAAGGCAGAGCTAGGGTTAAAAAACTACAGCTAGGCACTTTGCAAAAAAAGGGCTATTTTTCACTGCGAAATTGAGGTGCGACCACATGGCGTTTTGTGCTGTTTCCTGTCGCAGGCACTAGGCCGACCAACACAAGTGAGGTACCATTTTTCTCAAAAGACTTTGGGGAACACGGGGTTGGTGGAAATTTGTGGATCCACAGGGATTCCAGAACTTTCCACCACAGAAATGTGGTGAAAAATGTGTTTTTTTTAATCATTTTTTTAGGTTTAAAAAGGGATTCTGGGTAACAGAACCTGGTGGGGGGCAGTCAAGTCACCCCATCCTGGATTCACCTGGGTGTCTAGCTTTTAGAAATGTTTGCTAGGTTTCCCTAGGTGCCAGCAGAGCAAGGGTTCAAAAACTACAGCTAGGCACTTTGCAAAAAAAAACCTTTTTCACTGCGAAATTGAGGTGCGACCACGTTGCGTTTTCTGTCGTAGGTAGTAGGCCAACCCACACAAGTGAGGTACCATTTGTCTCAGAAGACTTTGGGGAACGCGGGGTGGGCGAGGTACTGTTTTTTATCGGGAGACTTAGGTAATTCAGATTTGTAAATCAACTGTTATTACCTCTTGAGTTTTCATGCATTTTTCCCTTCCAAATGAAAGACATTGTGTAAAAAGAAGTCATTTTGAAAAATGACCAATAATTCTCATGCTAGTATGAGTATTCATAATTTTGAAAATGTGCATATATCTACTGTTTCTAAACTCTATAATTTGTACCCATTTCAGAAATACAGAGGTGTTTTTCCATGTATACATTTTCCCAGAATAATTGCTCTATACCGGGTATATAATAAAATACCATTGCAAGTTGCTGCTCAGTTTTTGGCTCTGGGTTCGTCGAGTTCTTGGTGAACCTACAGGTCCTATATATACCCACAACCAGGAAGGACCAGCGGATGTAACAGTATATTGCTTTCAAAGAGCTATCATAATTCCAAGAAGTTACAAGTGAAAATGTTGACACAAAAGTCTGTTTTTTTCAACTAATTTTTAATTTTTCCAATATTTAACTGTTAGTTTCTATAAAGAAACCTTCATGGATTTAGACAAATGACCCCTTTCTGAATTCAGGATTTTGTCTACTTTCTTAAAATGTATAGCGTTCCAGGATCCATTATTGCTTTTAAACTCATTATTACCATTAACTGGAAGGAGGTTGAAAACACTAAAAATAGCAAAAATAGGCTATGTCCCAGAAAAATGTCAAAACTGTGTGAAAAATGGTGGGTCTCTGACAAAAGACTGACATTCCCTAAAATCTGGGAAAATGGTGATTTCAGCCCCACAAACCCTTTTTGATAACATTTGCAGGGAAAAACCCAGAGGCTTTCATTTGCAGCCCATTTTTTTCCATTTTCTTGAAAGAAACAAAAATGTTACTGTATTTTGCTTAATTTGTGGGACCACTCCAAGGAAATCCACAAACCCTGGGTACCTTTAGGATCCCCATGATGTTGGAAGAAAAGGACGCAAAATTGGATACCTTATGTGGTCAAAAAGTTACAGGTGCCTAAGCGTATACTACCGCAAATAGCCCAAAAAAGGCTTAACACAGGAGGGGAAAAGGCCTAGCAGTGAAGGGGTTAACATGGATGACCCTTTTGGGTTCCTGCTAGTGCCCAGGTCTACCAGAGAGGTGGCCTCACCTTTCTTCTCAAGGATAGATGATGAAGCACTACATTTTGAAAAACCTTACATGCACAAGAAGCAAGGTGGAAATGAGGAGTGGAAACTAGGCTGGGCTACAGTCTGTTCCAGACATTTTATTCAGACCTCTTAGTACTGTGTTGAATTTCATAATCAAATATGCTTCTTTGCACGCTACACTAGCTTGTTATCAATGTTTCCACCTGTAGGATCTGCTTGAATGGTACTTAGCACTGTTCAGTGAAATTCTTTCTCCTTATAAACCATTTGGTTGAAAGTGTTGATCATTGGTGCTATTAGAGCGTTCATTTTGATTTGGAGATTTTTGTGGATGATTTGATGTCTCACTTCCTAATTAGTCTTGCCATTGTAGATCTTTTCACATGGGCAAACAATGGCATAGACCACAGTTTTGATTTTGCAGTTTGAAACTTCTTTGTGAGCCCAGATGATCTTTCCATCAGAAAAAGTGCATCTCTCTAGTGTCTCATTACAGACACTACAAGTGCCACATTTGTGTTGGCCTTGAATTGGCTTCATTTTCTAGGCTGTAAGCAGGTCACTACCCTTTTTTGACTTGGTCAGGCTTGTGCAAACTATTTGGGATCCCACACTTGGACATTTCCTCATTGCAAACATAGTGATTCCCAGGCTGCATTCAGAGTTTTTATCAAATGCCAGTTGTTACATATGGTTTTCTTAAATTGTGTTGCGTGGGAGCAGAACACATATTAGTTTCTTACTGGGTTCCTTTTGTTTTTTAATGAGCAGAGTTACACGGAGCTGAACCAGGCCTTTTCATTGAGTTCTTTAAAAGTTTACGTGGGTACCCTCTTTGCTTTAGTTTTTGTTGCAATACTTCTGCATGCAGAATATAATCCTCCCTTCTTTTGCAGTTCCTGCGCATGCGAATGAATTGCCCATAGGACCAATTGTCACTCAAGTTTTTTGGGTGAAAGCTCTTATAATGAAGTGATTTATTTTTGTCCATTGGCTTTCGGTATAAGGTTGTGTAAAGTGTATCATTGTTTGCCCGCACTTGCACATCCAGAAAAGTGAGCGTTGACTTGCATTTTGAAGTTCTAAATTGGATGTCAGGGCATCTGTTGTTTAGCAATTATGAAACATTTTAAGTTGTTCTTCTTTACCCTTCCACAGGCACCACACACCGTCGATGTATCTGACCAATTGAACTATTTGGTTCGAAAAAGGGTTTGAATTGTGCCATGTGTAGTACAGGCATTTTCAGCGTGAAGGGACACCCCATGGCAGTCCCTTTGACTTGGATGAAAAATTAATTTTCAAAAAGGAAAAAGTTCCTTTTTAGTGCCTGTTCTACCAATCTGAGTATGAATGAGGTCGGCACTCGAGGTGTTCTTAGGCGAGTCTCGAGGTAGATATCCATTGCTTCTAGCCCATCATCCTGGGGGATTTGGGTATGAAGTGAGACAACCTCAAAGGACACAAGCCAGTGGTCTTCTATATCACACTGGTGGCCTTCAATTTTGTTAATAATGTCCATATTATCTCTCAGGTATGATGATACTTCGTGGAGGAATGGTTTGAGAAAGACATATATGTATTGTGCTACCAGTCCAAGAACCGAATCACATTTAGATACAATCAGGTGACCAGGAGGATTTAGGGGATCTTTGTTTAGTTTTAGTAGAAAATGTAAGACCAGGATCCTGGGGTTGGTTTGACCAAGTAGGCAAATTCCTTTGGGCCTAAAATATCATTATGGAAGTTGTTCTGCAACACCTGATGAATCTCCTACTTGATTTCTTTTGTGGGGTCATACGTTATGTATTGATACTAGTTTCTGTTGTCCAAGTGTTTTTTCGCCTCTGCGATATAGCTATCTTTAAACCAGACAACGACTGCACCCCCCTTGTCTACTTGCTTGATAACTACAGACTGGTCATTTTTCAGTTCCTGGATTGCTGTTTGTTGTTCTCTGGCGATATTGCTTCTATAGTATTGTTTTTTATTTTCCAGTTGTATAATGGATGACATCACTTCTTGCTCAAAAGTTACAAATGTTTTGGGAACTGAATTCAGTGGAGGGCAGAACAAAGATTTGAGCTTGAGACCAGATAGTTCCTCCTGTGCGTTGCCATCCCTATTGTGAAAAAAAAGCTTTGAGTTTCAGCTTCCTAAAAAATTCAAGGGCCTCAGTTTTGAGTTTTGCAAAATCAATAGGCTTCTGAACACAAAAGAAAGGCCTAATTCAAGGACCCATTCTTGATCCTGAGTGAGAGTTTTTGTAGATAAATTTACATCTCCTGAGTTGGTTAGTTCCTAATATTCGCACCTTATACGCATCTCCCATGGTTGGATTTTGAACCGAACCCGGATTTGTTGTTGGCAAAGAATTTTGTCAGTTGTGTTTTGATGTATTGGAACTGCTACGTTGGACATAGTCTTTGCTGATTCGGATGAAGATGTATCCAAGAATGTCAGAAAACGAGTTTTGGATCTTTCTTTGTAGTTTACCAGTGTCCGCCTAGATTCTGTTCTTGTATAAAAATCCTCCTTGACTTCCTCTGACTACGAAGATAGAAATGCTTTACAGCGGAGACGGCAATCATGTTTTTATTAGCATGGAGATTGAGAGCCAGGCAAAGGGTAAACTAAAGCAAAAAATGATCCTTGGCTGCGTCTATTTACATCCAACAAAAACGAGGCATGAGTCCACCTTGAGCACGTTACTACCTATAATGAACAATCTCGAAGTTCTCTATCCCGCTGACCTTTGGCTGATAATGGGTGACTTTAATGCGAATTTAATGGAAATCGATCCTACTCAATCCTCCCAAATAACATATTTTAACGTAATGTGGGCAATTCCGGAGATAAGATCCCAGTACCAGAGAAAGGATATGAATGGAATAAACCTGGCAACAAAACTGAACCATCTTGGCCTGCGCATCCTCAATGGCAGGATGGCCACAAACCAACCGGCCGCCTACTCACACACATCCTCCTCTCGAATGGCCACTCTAGATTACATATGGATTTCACTAATGGCCTTCCATCTGGTGTCCCAACTTCTGGTAGCGCCGTCTCCAGACAGCGATCACGCCATTTTAACATGCAGCATCGCCCTCGGGCCACTACATCGTCCGAACATAAATCCAATAGGGACCGCTGCAGGACTGCAGAGTGTGAGGAAACTTCGATGGTCTGAAATCAACCAGGAAGTAATTGAAATTGAGGTGGATAAGCTTATGACCAGAGGCCCCCCAGCTGTTTGCACCCAGGTGACATCTCTCACCTGGGAAACAATACTGACTAACTTTAGAGATCTCTTCGCAACAAAACCGCCAAACAATCTCTCCAGGGACATTATGACTCTGACAACCTTGTCAGTGCAACAACAACGCATAAAAACTGTCAAGAGTAAATTAAACAAGCTACAAAGAACAACTGTCCATAACGAAAATGACCACAAACTCTTGAAGGAGGACATCACGGCTGCGCGGAAAGCCTATAGGAAGGAACGTTTTACCCTAAAGAAATTAGAGGAAGATCAGCATGGGGTAACAGCCTTTGAAATTATAAAATCTAAAGATCAAAGGAAATTCTGGAACTGGGTTAACAAGGCTAGCAAAACCACCAAACCGCCTACCGCAACAAACATCTCCCCTGCGGACTAGCAAATCTATGTTAAGAAGCTCTACACAGCACCACACGGCCAAACCATTAACAGCCCGGCCTTTCTTGACCATCCAGTCAATCATGACGAAACCATCATCCCTGTCAATACACTAACGGACGATATAACTGGAATAATAAAGAAAATGCGCTCGGGTGGCGCCCCTGGTCCCAACGGAATTCCGACCCAAGTATTTAAAGCCTCTGCTGGAAAATGGGCCCGGATACTGACACCCCTCTTCCAGGCTGGAATATTGGGTGGCCCTATCCTGGCGTCTTAGCAAGGATCGCTTCTTGTCCCCTTTCATAAGAAAGGACCACGCTCTAACCCCGATAACTATCGGATGATAGCTCTCCTAGACGTGGACGGGAAGGCATATGCCAGCATTCTCTTAACTGCACTCACTACGTGGGTGGAAACCAACAATCTAGTTCCTTTTACTCAAACCGGTTTCCAAAGAGGCTGCCACATTGAAGACAACCTGATATGTCTTGCTCACCTGATGGAATCCACCTTAGCCGTAAAAGGTAAAACCTTACATCTTGGTTTTATCGACTTTCGAAAAGCCTTTGATAGCGTAAGTCGGCCAAAACTATGGGCAAAACTAGCAAGATGGGGTGTCCCACAGTCGCTACTGAAAGCATTAATCGCTTTACATACTGACACCTGGGTCAAAGTGCGAGTTAGATCGAGCTGGTCGACCTCCAATAAAATATATACCCCCAGAGGGTTAAAGCAAGGGTGTACCCTTGCACCAATGCTTTTCAACCTATACCTCGCGGACCTCCCTGAATGGTTGTCATGCACCCGTACTTTCCCTCCACGAATAGAGTCAAGAAAGATCCAAACTCTTCAATATGCAGATGACACCATCATGTTAGATCAAACTCAGGTTGGTCTTCAGAGACTGTTCGACTCCCTCGCTCAGTACTGAAATATGAAGACGCTTGAGATAAACATGACGAAAACTAAAGCAATGATATTATCATCTGGAAAACCTAAAAAGTCTACGTGGTTCATCGAAGGGAAAAGACTGGAAACTGTCACCGCCTATGAGTACCTGGGGGTGTGGATTGACCACAAAGGGAGACCCTCAGTGCATACAACCGAAATGCAGGCCGTTGCCCGTAGTCTGGAATGGGCCTTTATAAGAACAAAAAGTGCTGTTCACTCTCAAAATCTAGTACCATTAATAAAACTGATTACCACGAAACTACTCCCCACTATCTTGTTTGGTGCAATAATATTCAAGGACAAAATGAATAATTGGTTGGACAGAGCACAATCTTCTTGTTACCATAGGGTTTTTCGGTTGCCAAATTCTACTGCCCACGCCCAAATCCGGAAAGAATTTTCATTGTTTTCCCAGAGGTGGATAATGAGTGCACGCTACATTAACTATTGTTTAAAAACAAAGCACACTAGCCCTCACTCTCTAAAGAGCTGTCTATGGTTAGTCTTCAGCAACCACAAAACACAGTGAAATAAATATTTGACGTCATGTCTAGAATCCCTCAAAGCAAAGGACATATGGTCATCCCTGTTGCCCATTGCAGCGAAAACAAAACTTCTAACGAAACAAGCAAAAAGTCTTTCAAGCGCCCTCGACGAGCAACGGGTCGCCCAGCTCTTTCATGGCCCCTGGGTCTCTAAATTATACTCCCCAAAAATTCTTCTGTCGTATCTGGCAGCTTCTACGAAAGTACATATAAAACTTCAATTGATGCAATTTTGTTTTGGTTTAAGCCCGCTGATGGCATACAAGTTTGGCCAGGGGTACAGGAATGGGGCATCATCTCAATGCCACTTTTGCAAGCAGGAAGAGGAAAACCTTATCCACGTACTGTGCATTTGCCAAAAACTTCGAGCCCAAAGAAACGTCTGGTTGCATCCCCTCTGGCTTCTTCTTAACATTAGGACCTGCCAGGAAGCACTAGACGCCTGCATGAGAGGAGACTCTCCGCAGTTGGCGGCTCGTTTTGTTAAGTTTATTTTAGAAATTAACAGCCTGATTCATCAATCTCCCGTTTTGCGAGGCCCTAATAGCGAATTATAGCGATTCGCTATTAAGGACTCGCAAAACGGGATTCATGCAGGATTAGCAAAATTTATTGCGATTCCTACTGATTCCTTATTTGCGATTAGCAAATTGCTAATCGCAAATAAGGAAAAAATCCCCATTCATTCCTATGGGCCAAAAGGCCCATAGGAATGAATGGGGAGTATTCCTTATTTGCGATTAGCAACTTGCTAATCGCAAATAAGATTGCGATTTGAAGAGTGCCAGGGGTGTCCAAAGGACACCCTGTAGCACCCCTCAAATGCACATTTGAACAGGTGTTGCGCACACACATGTCCAGAGGACATGTGTGTGTGTAACATGCAAAAGTAAAAAATGCACTAAAGTGCTTTTTACTCGTTTTTCGCAATTTACCACGAAGTCAGATTTCATGTTAAATTGCGACCAAATATTGCGAATTCGCAATTTCAAATAGGGCGATGAATTGCATTTAAGGAATCTCTATTAGAGATTCCTTAAATCCAATTCCTCACAAATATGCGATTTCGCAAATAGCGATTTTTGCATTTGGGATGATGAATCCCAAATGCAAAAATCGCACTCGCAAATGGCCAGATTCTCAGAATCTGGTCATTTGCAAGCACAATTCAGGTTGATGAATATGGCTGTAATTCCCCTAACTTGCTTTCTGACCCAGCATGAGTTCCTTTTCTGGTGACATTATTGCATGCTCTTTCTTTAATTTATAATTTTTCTGTTTTAATTGTTCTGTGCATCCTTTTACTCTTAACATGTAACGTCCATCCCAGTGCATGTACATGGCAACAATTTTATTTAATTGCGCAATAAAAACTTTTACTTTACTTACTTTACTCCTTTAAATATGGGTAAACTAATTCAATGTTCAAAGTTTCTTTTTCTTTCTCAAACTTGTGGATCTTAGAGTTGAAGGTGTGATCTTTAAATGTAGTATTTTCCTTAATTGTTTGTTTCAATGCTGCTATCTCACCCACTTGTTTTTTTAAAGATTCTTTGTGCAGTTTCAATGGCGTGGACCATGAGGCACTTTGTACTGATGAAACTAAATCCTTTTTATACTCAGGATCACCATTAAAAATAACTAGAATTTTTTTAACTTGTAGGCCCCACAGGATCGTGCCCGCTTTGAGATGTTGAAGAA
The DNA here is from genome assembly GCF_964263255.1 of Lissotriton vulgaris. Classification (NCBI taxonomy): domain Eukaryota; kingdom Metazoa; phylum Chordata; class Amphibia; order Caudata; family Salamandridae; genus Lissotriton; species Lissotriton vulgaris. Next base: position 888,152,880 of record NC_141687.1, read on the forward strand.
GTGAACAAGGGAGGACAGAACTGGTTTGGACAGGACTCAGACACCCTTGCACAAAGAAGAACAAAGACAAAATGGGGTATAAGTATTGGACATTGAACCCCAGAACTTTATATCACTTCTGGACTCAAGAGGAACCTTTACGAATGAGAAGATCTGTAGAGCTATAAGGAGGAGTATTGCCCCTTTGCTGTGTGCTGAGGGAGATTGGCCTGCAGTTGCTTCTTCTGCCAAGGAAAGAAACAAAAAGGCTGGGACTTTGCTGAGAAACCTGCTTGAGAAAGAATTTCCAAGGGCTTGTGTGTGCCTCCTGTTCTGAAGTCTCAGGGACACAAAGCTCCCCTGAACTCTATTTCTGAAAGTTCTGACCTGCCAGAAGTTGCCTGTTCCAGTTTTCGTCCTCTGGAGTTTGTTCCTGTTGTTGGGAGCTGAAGAAAAACCTAAGAGAAGCAAGAAAAACAATCTGGGATGCAGTCAGCGATGCCGCCGTGACGCTGCAACCTGCACCGAGGCCAGGGGCACCACTCGTGAATTGAATAATGCACCGCCCAGCCTGCACCACAGCTCTGATGTCCTTTGATGCCTGGCAACGCCTACAGTTATCGGCATTCCCGACACTGACTCGGTCATCGCCAGCATCTGCATCCTGTTATCGCAGTGCCGATAACCAAGGATGACTCCATGAACTAGCCTTACCAGAACTGACGCCTCACCGCCGATGCAATCAACGTACTCTGACCTAGATTTGACACGTCACCTCCTCGCAGACACGACGCCTCGCCTCCCCCCGCAGCAGCCAGGTAGACGGATTCGTCCGTGGCAGGCAGGGAGCCAACCTTGACCTCAGCACAGATGTCTCACCTCCACGATGCCGAGCATCCTCATAGACTTCGTATTCCAAAGTGCTGTTTGTTTGGCGGTCCATGTGACTCCATGCCCAATGGGGTGCACTTTGTGGTTGGGGCTGTACTTGGAATTTATTACTGACACGACGTAGTAATAGCCCCAGGTGCAGCTTTTTGTTATTTTTCAATCTCTGTTTTGGAAATAACTGTTTTTAAGTGCTTCTTTCACTACCTGTATGTTGAGTTGTTGTCGCTTTGGTCTTGTTGAGTTTAGATAAAAATACTTTATTAGGTCAAGCCTGAGCCAGCTGCTCGGGTGTTCTGTTGTAGGTACTGTATGGAGGAGAAGCCTTGCCCACATTTGTCACTGGCTGGTGTCTTTGTCCTTCGTAACTGCTGGCGTCTGATTACTTAATAGGTTTGTTAGTCCCTCCTTAGTATGGCTATGTCATCATTTGTATCCTTCCATGGCTACTGGCCCCTTTACTTGGTTGTTATACGGAGCGTATTCTATTTTCTTTATTGAGTTCCTACATTAGGCAAAGCAGCCGAGACAATGGCGGCCATTGTTTTAAATGCCATAGGTCTCGCTTTTGAAGGCGAGACCTATTGCATTGCAAATATTTTTTATTGTTTCCTGCCTCTGCTTTGTGTCCTGCCTCTGCTTTGTTTCTTGCCTCGGCTCTTGTTCTGATGTACATGTTTTTGCTTTATGCATGTACCCGATGGGAGTTCATTTGCAGGCAGTTTCAGAAAGCAGCATGCTTCAATTTGTGAATTTGTACGCAATGAAGTCTGCCTTCACAGCGTTCTTTTTCAATTCATGTAATTTTTTTCACTTTGAAACCATTTCTTAAACTGAGCCATGTTGGTTAATTGTTTCCGAACTACTTTTCTTTCTGCTAGATTGTAATAGGTTTCTTATTGTCATTGCGCTTATGCTTTTAAAATATGGAATGCTTACTGTTTATTTTTAAATTGAATGTGGAATGCAGTGCTGCACAAGAACCCCACCTCTCCCATGTCCACAGCTGTGGATGTCAAGACCCTTCACTGCTCGCAGAGAACTGTGTGATAGACGCAAACATTTTGAAAGATCCATGAGCCTACTAATGCTGCCCAGTTTGCCGACTTAGATAGTCGATCCCTGGATTAGTTCCTAATTGATAAATGCTGCTTCTGCGCACGATCATGCACATCCACTACACTCTGTAAACTGACTGCCCAAATGGCCACCCACCATTGTCTGTGTTAAATACCCTCTCTGCTGCCTCCCACCCCACAAAATAAACTAAGTGGTCTGGCATACCTAGCGCAACTGCTTTTATCAGCTTGCTCCAAAGTTTAGTTGCAGCACTTCAAGCTACTGAATACAGCTGCTCACCAACAGACCTTACACACGCACACAAGTCCAAGAACATTCCTAGAAATTAACAACCCTTGAATCACACTCCGAGCACTCACTGCACTCCATTTCATGCCTCACAGTCAATATCTGTAAGTTTTAAATAAGAAATACTGGCGCTGAATAACATCAAGGGACCTTTTTGTTTTCACAAATGCTGTATGTGGAAATGGTGTTTTCATGGATCCCAATATCCATTTTCACAAAGTTGAATGATCGGACGTAGTCAGTTCTATCTTTTCATTCTGCAAAGCATCCCTCAGTCTGAAGCTAGATGGGTGATAACCTTTTGAAGTTTGTGCTCAGCACATTACTTCATTGCACAGAAATTGTGGTCCGGAATCTGATTTTACGTTTAACGCCCCCCCCCCCCCTCAATATTACAAAAATAACGAGCTGTCGTAGAAATTCATGTTAAATTAAAGTTCATACCATCTTCAAATTTTATGCTACATTTGTGTATTGTTTTGCTAGTACTGAGCAGAAAAAGGAAAATTGTAATTGTATTTCTTCCAGACCGATGACAGATCCCATTGCCTCTCACTTCCCAGTATTGTCAAAGGCAGAAAGAGCAAGCCAGTCAGCCCTGTCAGTTGTTAGTGCTATATAAATACATTTACAGTTGTCTCTGACTGCCATGACTTTTCAAAGGAGACAGTAAAAATGTACAAAACATTCAATTAAGATCATGAAGCTATAAAAGGAGATACAATGGGCCCGATTTGCAGAACTAACTTAAGCCAAATCCTAAACTTACTACCATTTTGGTATTCACAGAACGTACTTACTACTTTTGGTATTCACAGAATGCACTTACTACTTTTTGTATTCACAGAACGCACTTACTTTTATTTGTATTCACATAACGCATGTACTACTTTTGGTATTCACAGAATGGATTTACGACTACTAGCTTTACGCCCGGAATCGGGCCGGAATTCCCGCACACGGAGCAGGAATTCCGCTGCAGAGCCGGAATCTTCCCTTCTGTGCCAGAATCTATCTCTGTTTCTGAGCTGGAATATCAGCTTCCTGGCCGGAATTCACGATTTTGTGCCGGAATACCTCCATTTTAACCTGATGATCATTTGAAGCGCCTACCATCCCCCACCACGCACCAGTTGAAGTCAATTAACACTAACTGCAAGACCAGCACCACAAAACATATAAAAGCAGCCCAAATTGAAGAAACAGGTTTGGCCACAGAGAGTTCGTGTTTTCAATCGCTGTACATCACCAGAGGAAAATGGAGCAAATGAGGAGGAAGAAGAACTTTACTACTGAGGAGACCACCATGCTTGTGAAGTTCATAGTGAGGCACTACAAACGCCTATATGGTCTTCCACCTTACTGCACCGGTGGCACACAGAAGATAGCTCTATGGCAGCAATTAGTCACTGCTGTCACAGCATTGGGGGAGGAGAGGTGCACAGTCCAGGACATCAAGAAGAAGTGGCAGGATGAAAAGAGGGTAAAAGAGAAGTACCCCGGGATCCAATTGAACAGGATTCTCCCTGCCCCACACTCTGGAACTCACCTCCATCTCACCCCACTCGAGGTGGATATCCTCACTACAATCCACCCCCACATGCTCCATGGGCTGCCTGTGATGATGTCTGCAATGTTGTACCAGGTAAATGGGATGACAAGAAAAAGTATATGAAAAGATTGTCTGTGTTGCACTGCCATTGTGAGTAAGGAAGCTGTCCAAAGTATATATACAAATATAGTCAGTCATAGACTCATGTGTTACCCTCTGTATGTTGCACCACAAGTCCCAGAATCCTTTGTAATGAGAAATGGATAGAAATGGTAAATCACTCTCCCACTATTGAAAACATGGGCCAGGTACTGCTGACTTATTAACCTAACCCTACCAAGTAGCAATTGACAAAGTACCCTATACACTTATCCATGTGCGACTGGGTCAGTCGAAAACGTAAGGTGGTAGTGGTTGTGGAGAATATGAAAATCAACTGACAAATGAATTGGGAAAATACAAGGGGCAGATTTACAAGGACTGGCACATACCTGCAAATTAGCAGGGAGTTCCAGGGCCGATGCGACATGCAATTCTACCCTTGCGCCACCATGGAGGTGTCTCATTTACAATGCGGAGCACTGTGGTGCAGAGATAGACAGATGCGTGTCACATCTGAAGGCATAAGGACGGCGCATTGCTGGAGTCGTGTCCCAAGCGTGACATAACTAAAATGTTCAGGGACCGCCCATACCTAACGTGCTGCGTAACTCCTTACATCTGCTTCAAGCAGGCATAAGTTTTCGTCGCAGCAGCCTCTGCAAAGTGACTCGGGAAATCTTGTAGATTTCACTGCATCACTTTTACTAAGCTTTTCCTGACGGAATGCCCACTCTGCTCCCATTAAACATGACGCAGGTTTAATGTTGAGCAGGGCTTTACAACGTAGCGCATCTCCTGACACAGTCACAGAAATGACACAATGGCAGCATAAATGTGTCACAAGGGGCTTGTAAATCTGCCCCAAATTATCCAAAAAGTAACTCACACTGTGCCAGCCAAAATCACAAAGCACAAAGCAGAAGGTGAGAGAATCCTCAGATCAAAATATGTCATTCACATATTCCGTTGTTTATTTCCCACCCTGCCACACCATTACATCCCCAACACCCCACTGCTCCTACCTGCCCTGTCTGCGGCAGTACTTCGCAACACTGTTAGCATGCAGAAGATATGGGGAAATGCCTGACAAGTTCCACAGGTCCCTTTCCCATTTGGTCACTTTTCTCACTTCTCACCTAGTGATCCATTCAGCCAGAGCACAGACAACTGCAGTAGCAGAGGTCCCTGCATCTTCTGGGAGGAAACAACATCATCCAGAGCAAGGCATACCACCCTCACTAACTGGTAAGTCAAACTGGTCAGAAGATGGTCAAAATGAATATATAGTCAGGAGACAACAGATGAACATATAGTGCCTGAATATGAAAGGTAACCAGAGATTAAAAAATAGCTTATTAACTATTGGAGTTGTCAATAGACATCCACTTTTAGCAAATGATGTTTGTGAATAGCGAAAGACAAATATAATGGGTCTTGGCTCATCATACCTTTGTAATTGGGGAACATAACATGTATTCCACCAATCGTGGAATCTAGTGTCAAAGGGGGGTCCCCACTATATTGTAATAGGTTCTGTACACCTAATCAAGAAATCCAATGTTAACAAATATGACAATGACGAACAAGAATTGAGATACTATTGTCAGTAGTATTGACAATGCATCCACAGTTCAACTTAGAATGTTTTCACTATACATGCAATCACCCAGTCCACCCAGCTGTTCATGTACTTTTTTCATTGGATGGCTTGTTTGTTGGCCATCAACAAAACATGATAGTGGACTTTACTTCAGGATTCGTCAGCATGTCATTTTGATTGATGTCACTTCTAGGTAGTGGGCCCATTATAAGTTAGATATGGTGTCACTCATAGTATCAAGTGATAGACACTTCTGCAACGGTGGTGCCCACAACTGCTTGTGCTTATCCTTTGTGCCTGAAATTGAGGACATCACATATGGCAGCAGAAATGTAAAGTTGCAAACACACTGCACATTGTAGGTAGAATGCAATTGAAAACCGAAGACCTGGTTTAATTGAAGTACTTGAATTGATCAGAGACTACGAAGGCTGCTATTCGATCTTGCATACATTTAACAGGCAAGGTGAGCCAGTGTTCCTCAGATCAAGGGAGTAGCCAGAAAATTAAAATTCACCCCACTTTCAACCAAAGGTCTTATGGTACCAAACAGGCAAAGCACGTCATTGTATCCCTCTCCAGAAGAAGTTGCTTTTCTATTCCACTAAAGCATCTACTCATTTAGCTTTTCATCATTCATCCACCTGCAGATATCCACCATTTCATCCTTACATTCTGTCATCTATCTAGTCTTTCATCCAACATTCAGTCTGTCAACTTCCACCCATCCATATCGAAAACTCTTTATCTATCTTTAAACCTCCCCTTAACACAAACCCTTCCTTTCACTCAGTCATCTATCTTTTCACTCATCCATCCACCCATTCATCAATTGATCAATGCTTCCATCTTTTCATTGATCAAACCATCCTTTCACTTAGCCATCCACCCTTTCACTTATCCAAGATACACTTAATTCATCCTCCCTTTCACTCATCAATCCTTTCACTCAGCCAGTTACCCTTTTACCCAGCCATCACCCTTCCACCCATCCATCCATTTACCTTTTTACTCATAGATCCTTTCACTAACTCATCCATCCACCCTTTCACTTATTCGTCCATCCATTCACCCTCCCACTCATCCATCCACACTTTCAGTCAGCCATCCATCTACTCTCCATTTCACTCATCCATCCATTCCTTCACTCAGCCATCCTTATGGCTATTCCTTTACTCATCCATCCATCCGTTCACTCATCCATCCACTCAATCATCCATCCATTCGCTCATTCATCCATCCATTTACCCTTTTACTCACTGATCCATCCTTTCTCTCACTCATCCATCCTTTCTCTTATTCATCCATTTATTCACCCATCCATCCATACATGCTTTCACTCATCCACCCATCCTTCCTCTTTTATTCATGCAACCTTGTATCAATCATTTTGCTCATTCATCCATGCATATATTCATCCATATTTTCACTCACCGGCAATCCACCTTTTCACTCATACATCTATCCATCCATTTATCCTTTCACTCATCCATCCACCCTTTCACTCACTCATCCTTCTATTCATTCACACTTTCACTCACCCATCAATTCTTCCTTTCATTCAGATATCCATCTGTCCTCCCTTTAACTCATGTATTTATTATTTCGCTCATCTGCCCATATATCATCTTTTCACTCACTCATCCATCCATTAACCATTCATACAATCATTCAACCCGTCCATCACTCCAGCCTTTCACTCATCCTTCCAGTTACTCTTTCTCTCATCATCCATCCTTTCACTAATTAACCAATCAATTTTCCCTTATCATTCATCCACCCTTTCACACATCCATTCAGCCATCCATTAATTAATCATTTCACTTATTCATCCATGCATTTATCCATTCACCCCTTCACTCACCCACCCATCCACCATTTCACTCACCCATCCAGTCATCCTTTTACTCACTTACCTTCCCACCCTTTTACACAGCTATGCAGAAATAAAAAATAACACACTTTGTATTGAAAGCAATGTTGCTGTTTTCATTAGGGAACAGTGGACACTTGGAAAATGCCGTAGTTGGCTAGAGCAAGAAGTACTAAAAGAACTACTATACAGAGGCAACCCGATTATCTCATTGGTGGGAAAAGAGTTAAATGTTTTCTGCATTCACACAGTTCATTGCTACACAATTCAATAGCACAGCACATAATTAAACTCCACAACACAAAAAACCTTCCACTGTATTACACCCCGCAACACACAATCCCACTCTACATAATTCCAGTACTCAATACCACATAATTACAATACACATATTTCCACTGCGCACCAAGCCACATAATTCCACTACACAAATCCACAGAACTACACGCCACACAAATCCACAGAATTACACGCCACACAATTCTACAACTAACACTTCCAATTCAACCCACATAATTCAACTACACCAAATACATACACCCCATGCCACATAGATAAAATACATTGTTTTTTACAACGCCAACAGCTCTAACTCAAACAAATGTGAGACCTATTGCATTTTCAATGCTTATTTTTCTAAACTGGTGTGGTGTCCATTTGTGGCGTTATCACTGTCTTACTGAGTGTTTTGAGTACAAACACTTTACACATTGCCTTTGGGATAAGCCTGTCTGAACGTCCCAAGCTACCAAGCGGGTGAGCACAGGTTATCCAAAGTGCGTATCCCCCTTACTCTGACTAGAAGCAAGTGTCCCTACTTGAAAAAAGGTACCTACCTCTGCCAAGAAACCCTCAGTTTTAAAAGTCCTATTTCTATATCTGGCCAGTCCCATTTTTTGCATAGACTTGTAAATGTGGGTGTGTATGTGTATATATACATATATAGGCACATGTAAACATTAAAAGATGATCATGATGATCTCAGACACATCCATTCCGCAGACTGTGGTGTCTAATCTGGGAGTCTGTGCTCTTCAAGCAGGACCAGACACAGCACTTGGGTGCAATAACTGGCACCCTTCCGAACAGGTTTAGATAAGCATGCATTGAATTTAGTAATGATGACTGATGCACCATGATTGCCAACTGCCATGATTTACATTAGGTTTTTGGGTTTTTACATAACATATGGTATAGGGGTCTCAAAAACAATGGGCCTGCTGTTTGCGACATGGCAAGTATGTGCCACCTCTTTGAAAGTTCAAGGTTCCTGGTAACATCACTAAAAGCCATATTCCTGTAGAGCAGAATTTAACACCAGTTGTGTTTCACAGTTTTTTCTTTATACAGGTTTGCAACCACAAATTGCATTCTATCTCAAAACGCCATGGATATGTTTCTTTAAACCCTGCAAGAAACATTGACCTTGACTTAAACATTAGAATTCTTCTCAACTTTATTTCGTTTGAATGACACTCTCCTTCCTCTTTAACATGTGCAAGTCTACTTTGTATACAGACCACTTTGTTGGCCTTAATTTATCTTTCTTTAAACAATATCCCTGCCATCTAAGATATCTATTTATTCAATCAGCCATTTGCTTCTCACATAGCACCCACGTATGATCACACCTAAGTCATTAATGTAACTCAAAGAAAGCGGAGTAGATGCATGGAATTGTTTCCCTGAAAGCACAAGAGTAATCCTAATAACCAATGGACTAACTAAAAACTTTGAGTTGTGAAGTATTTTTTCTGTTTGCCATTTGGGTGCATTCTTCTGCCACTATGCACGAGGAACTGTTTTGCATCTAAAAAGTACAATCAGTCATGACACTTTTTGTGACATACAATTATTTCATACAAGAATCCAGTAAACAAAACAATCCATAATTTAAAATGTTATTATTGTTATCACTGCAGCAGGGAATTTTTTATTTTTTTACCAGTGGTCAAGTGTGAGCCTGACCTTAAAATGGCCCCGGGAGTGTAATCGCCAGCAGCAGCTCGACCTCATGCTGAGGTACATGGGAGTGTGGAGATAGGCTCTTGGCACTAGCCCACAGAGGTGTCCGCTGCCTACTTGGTGCTGTGCACCGCTCTGCACCTATGCCACCGAAGAAAGCGATGAATGAAGATTCCTGCTACTTTGCAACCGCAGATAAGAACGCCACCTCCGCCGACTTAAACCAGACGACAACCATTGCCCTCACCAGGGAAGACCTGGTGGCCTCACTAAGAGACTTTAAAGCTGAATTGTGCCAGGAGAAAAAACAGGACCAACCCGCCTCTATGGATCAACTGAAGGCCGACCTAACAGGGAAGATGGCGTCGCTTATTTATTTATTTAGTTATTTATTTTTAAAATTTATAAAGCGCAGCATATGCCCTTGGGCGTCTTGGTGCTAATACTCACAGGTGCCTGAATATGCTCAATTTACAGTTTTAATAATGAAAATAATAAAGGGGGAAGTGGAAACTTATTGGTCAAACAGCCATGTCTTCAACAATTTTCTAAATTGTAACAATGTAGGGGTGGATCTAATCACCATTGGAAGCATGTTTCAGAGTCTGGCTGCATCATTGGTGAAGCATCTATCTCCCCAAGTGACTGTCTTATTTCTTGGTACAATAAGATGAAATGAATTTATTGACCTTAATTGTCGAGTGGGGCGATAAAACATGAGCTTCTGCTTAAGAAACTTCGGCCCTAGCTGATGGATAGCTTTAAAGGTGAGGCACAATGTTTTAAATTTAATCCTGTTTTTAACAGTCAGCCAGTGATAGCTCCTGATTGCTTGTTTAATCAGTTTATATTTGGGGGTCCCAGATAGCAGTCTTGCTGCCGCATTCTGGACCAGTTGTAGCTTGGAGACCACCCGAGCTTGAGCATTCAAAAATAAACCGTTACAGTAATCCAAGGCAGACAGTACCAGTGAGCTCACCACCGTTTTCCCTCCATTTTCCGAGAGAAATGGAATTATTTTTCTTAAAAGCTTAAGTTTGTAAAATGCTGTGGAGGCTGCTTGATTGGCATGATTAACGAAGTTTAGTTTATCATCGAAGATGACTCCAAGATTTCGAACTTTCTGCACCGGAGCTGGTAGTACTCCGAGTAACGGAGGCCACCAAATTGATGACCAGATGGGAAAAAGTTTACCAAAAATTATCACCTCAGTTTTCTCTGTAATTCAGCCTTAAACAGTTGCAGGCCATCCATTCCTTAATTGCCAGCATGCCTTCCTGAAACCGAGCAGCCACCTCTTCTCCATCATTGTTGATGGCTAGCACCAGCTGCGTATCGTCCGCATAAGTGGTGAGGCTCATTCGGAAGATCTTAATAACCCTAGCTCAGTCCGACACATAAATGTTAAAAAGTGTCGGACTTAGGGACGAGCCTTGCGGCACTCCACAAGGTAGAGCTAGGTCGACCGATCTAAAAGGCCCCAGAGTTACAGCCTGCGTTCTCCCTGCCAAAAAGGAAGCAAGCAAAGCTCCAGCCGTGGAATGGATACCCATCTCTCCGACACGGTCAATCAAGATGGAATGATTGACCGCGTCGAAGGCCGCGGATAAATCTAGCATAACCAGAACTGCCGTGCCACCCTGGTCTCTAATGGCCCTGATATCATCAGCGGCCTTGATGAGCGCAGTCGCTGTACCATGCATTTTCCGAAAGCCAAACTGTGACTCATCGAGCAAATCATTCTGTTCAATGTATTCTGAAAGCTGAACATTCATTACTTTCTCAACCACTTTGGCTAAGAAAGGCAAGCTAGCAATGGGCCTGTAGTTTTTTAATAACTCTTTATCCAAGCCTGGCTTCTTTAGACAGGATGTGGACGCGGTGGGTACCAGGGTACTGGAGGTGGAGGACCTCAGCGCCTCCTCCTGGAAGCTACATGATGCCCAGCAGAAGCTTCAATCCTAACTGCAAAAATCGTGCTCCTGAAGGTGCAGGACTTAGAAGACAGGTCTCGGAGGGAGAACATTTGTATCTGAGATGTGGAAAAGGTGCGAAGGGTCAGACCTAGAGGCATTTGTAATAGTCCTCTTCTCAGGGATCCTGGTGTCTTGCCAACTGAAGTTGAAGATCGATCAAGTCAACAGGTGGGGGCCCCACAGACAGGTGGATGCAGAAAGACACAGCAGTCGGGACGTCTTGGTAAAGATGCACTCCTTCCAAACGAAAGAAGCCATCTAAGGATATAAGTGTGTGCTGTTCCAGGACTTGGTGCCCTCCACTTTGGCCCGTAGACAAGCGTTCCGCCATGTCACCACCAAATCGCGGGAGGACAACATACGCTACCGCTGGACCTATCCTGTTGGCCTTGCCTTTGACTATAACAATAAGCCTCACCACGTGTCTGAGCTGAGCAAGGGTCTGCGAATTTTGGGCCTACTGTTGCCGGATGATGACACCGCTGCAGAACCTTCACACAGCACGGGTCAGCCTAGGAAGGAGGCCCAATCCTGGCAAACAGTCAAGAAGAACAGGTCAATCCCTAAGTGACAGGTTTTGTGTTTTTTTTGGGAGGAGATGGCTACACACACGCCGCAGGCTTCTCACGGAGATCGGACGCCGGGGTGGTGGCGACCACACTGATGATGCAGCAGGACTATCCAGGCGATATGCCTCGACTCTGCTCTAGAACACACAGGGGTTAAAGTTGAACTGATTTTTGCAAGTGCTCGGTTTTGCCGCATGGCAGCCAGGGGGTGCGGGCCTTGTCCGTACCGTCCAGAATTTCGTTTCACTTCCTGGTGAGGAATCGAGCTGAGTGCCTGCGGGCGACTCGCCACATTTTTTCTAGGGGATGTTGGGAAATTGGTTTTGGGGGAGGGTTCCTGGTGGTGATGTTGGAGTAACATTAAACTTTGAGTTTCTTGGGAGGGGGGCACACATGACGGTAAAACTAGCCACCTTTTGCAGCAAGCAATTGGAAGGGGGCAGCCTTAGAGAAGGGGTCAATGGTCGGGGGAGGGATCGATCTAGACCATGGTCTGCCTAGTGACCTGGAATGTTAACGCTTTGTGTTCGCCACAAAAGCGCAAAAAAATCCGAGATACCTCAACGACCGCCAGTTTGAGGTTGTGGCCTTACAAGAGACGCATTTCAAAAAGTCCGAAAACATACGGCTTCGCCACAAATCATAACCTTTAATTTAGCCTTTGGCCAATATCAAGCTCAAGGGTGTGGCTCTGCTCTTCTGGGCCTCAGTCAAATTTCTGCCCGAAGGGGTTAAGTCCGATCGGGAGGGGAGGGTCATAATGGTGAAGGTAAGACTGCGGGGTACCCTTTGCACATGTATATCCCTCTATGCACCCAACTCTGGGCAGACAGTGTTCCGTTCCACAACACTTGACTTAATTGGCAGCTTCGCAGAGGGCCAGTGATCCTTCTGGGGGACTTCAACCTGACGTGGCACGACACCTTAGATAGTTCGCATTCCCACAGGGCAACCTCTACTTGCTTTCCCAAAGGGGTCAAACAGAACCCGCACACATTAGGCCTGTGTGACGCTTGGCGGACATTACATCCTACTACTAAAGACTACACATATTGCTCTCATGTCCACCACTTCTACTTCAGGATTGACTACATTTTTCTTAGACAGTCACTAGTGGGGTCACTTCACGCTGCCCAGATCCCGCCAATTTCGATATCAGATCACGGCCTCATATCTATCAGCCTAGCTTGGGGAGGGTTTAAGCCAGGTATGTCTTGATGGTACTCCCCAGCTGTGATTAACCGAAACAAGTCCCTCTGAGATGATTTGCGGACCGCTTTTACTGAATTCTTCACACTCAACACACCGGATGCCACTACACCACAAAACAACTGGGACGCTTTCAAAGCGGTCTTAAGAGGTAAATGCATCCAACTCAACACAGTCCTGAATAAACATCAGGCTAAGGAATGATTGTCCCTGTAAGGAGAACTTGAAGCCCTAGAAAAGTCACACAGAAAACCCCCACCCGTGCGCTACAGCGACAACTCACCATGTTAAGAGTTAAATTACATGCCATTTACAATAACAGAGCAGAATACACTCTGCTTGAATTACGACAGACATCATATACCCAGGGTGACAAAGTGGGAACTCACTTAGAATGACAGTTATGGGAGAAGAGGGAACATGAGTTTATTGGGGGCATTACAGATGCGGCTGGGCACCTCACACATGCAGACGACATTAAAGCCAATATCTTCAGTGCATTCTATGGGGATCTGTATTGAGGCACTCCCCTGATACATCCCTTCAACAGCAATATCTCGACTCGGTGGACCTTCCTCACCTCTTCCTGGTGATCGTGAAGCCGTTGGAGGCTCCCATTACATCAGCGCGATCCCCTTGTAATTCCTGTGGCCAGGAGGCTGCTTTCTCCTCACCTGCTGCCCTGCTTGCTCTCTGACCCTTTACACAAGAGGCATGTGCACACGCATAGAAGGCCCGCACCAAACACTACCAGTATCAAACGTTTTTCCCGCCCTTTCCCCACTATGATGGACAGCTCACTCAAGGGACCTCAGCGCCTTTTTGCGCGGTGGCAAACTTACAGGCACACACGGTCACTGGGGACGGATATATGACGGTACAACGCGTACCGTCACAACGCATACCTTTACAACGCGGCCGTGACAACGCAAGTCGTTACCACGACTTGCGTTGGGGGGGCGCGGATTTCGAATAGTTTAATTTACTATTCTAACACCAGTCCCCGTGGACCCTAGGGAAGGTGTTAGGATAGTAAATTAACTATTTTTAGCCCTTGAGCGCCCTCCAGCGCAAGTCGTGGTAACGACTTGCGTTGGCACAGCCGCGGTGTAAAGGTACCGCGTTGTGAAAACATCGTTGTAAACGATGTTTACCCTGGGGACAAATCATCTGGCCCTTTACGCAGCTGCAGTGTAGGAAAAGCACTATACATTTACCCAATGAGGTAGCACTTACTGATTAGCCAGTAGAAAGTACTCCAGTTAAGTATGGTGCAAATCGCAAAAACATCCGCGATTTTGCAGGAAAATCCATGAATTCGCGGATTTTTTTGCGATTTCGCGTGAATTCGCAGACCGCAGATCCGCAAAATTGGCCCATTAGGCCTTTTGACAGGGTGGATTGGTCATTTATTTTCCTTACCATGTGTAAATTTGGCTTTGGGGACAGGTTCCTCAACATGGTCTGGGCCAACTATCATCTTCCGCAATCATGCGTGCTGGTCAATGGTTACAAGTCACTCCCCTTTGCCCTAAGCAGTGGTACGCAACAGGGCTATCTGCTCTCCCCCCTTTTATTTGCACTCAGTATCGAACCCCTAGCCACAAAATTTCAAGCAAAAGAGGATATCCGGGTATACGGTTTGGAGGCACAGACCATAAAGCGTCCCTATTTGCAGATGATATCTTGCTCACACTCTTGGAGCCAGCCTTCTCACTCAGCACTGTACAGGAGTAAACTTATCCAAATACTCGATACTAAATATCACACTCTCTCAGATTGAGGCAATGAGTTGCGGGGTAAAGCGTCTTTGCACTGGGCTAAACACACTCTTTTATACCTGGGCGTACATCTCATGCCCAAAATTGGGGACCTTTACAAGGCTAACTACCCTTTTCTGGAAGCCAGCTTAAACAAGACTTTAAAAGATGGAAGCCTCTCTATACCTCCTGGTTTGGTAGGATTAACGCCATCAAAATGACGGTCCTGCCAAACTTTTGTATCTATTCCAGGCTCTCCCAATTGCTTTCAACCGGGCCTTCCTACCTCGCCTGCACTTGCTTGTCACCAATTTCAGTTGGCAGGGAGGGAGGGCGCACCTTCCCTTCCATGTCCTCCGGCACGCAAAAAACGGTGGGGTGTTGGTCCTCCCGGATTTTAACTTATACTATCAAGCAGCACAGTTGCGGTGGTGACCGACTCGTCCGCTAGAGAATCTGACAAATACTGGCTCCACATGGATCGGGCCATAGTGGGGCACACAATCTGGGATGTCCTGTGGAAACCTAAGTCGAAAAGGCCAGCCAACGCATACCTCAGCACTCCCACATGCACCACAGTTTGGGATCAAATCATGAAAAGGGAGGGATGGGCCTCTTTCCCCTCCCCATACACTCCAATTCACTTCAATCCAAATTTTCCTCCAGCAATGCACGAGGGGCCCTTTGGCAGTTGGAGGGAAGGTGGCTGCTTAAAATTGGAAGACTTATTTCACATTTATGATATTTTAATGTTTGAGAGCTGCAAGCGTGACTTCCAGGTTCCCCATAGTGAGCACTTTCATTACCTTCAGATTAAGCACTGGGTCATTCTCACGTGAACGAGGCTGCTGCCAGGAACCCCACAGCTATGGAACGACTAGTACAAAAAGCGGGAACCATGAAGGGGGCGATTTCCTCACTCTACGCCATGCAGCTAAATACTTTAAACACACCCCGGGTGCGATACATGTCCTTTTGGGAACAGATGCTAGGAAGGAAGATTTCAGATGAGGACTTACAACACATTTGGTGCGACATTCCTAAGAACAACCACTCACTGGCCTTGAGGGAAGCACATTATAGGACCCTCTTCGACCTGGTACCTTTACCCCACTAAACTCAAACGGATTTTCCCTGACACCTCGGATCTCTGCTGGCGGGGTTGTGGGCTGCAGGGGGACTTTCGGCACATCTGGTAGGACTGCTCTGGTATCCGTCCATTCTGGAAGGAAATCCTTTCCCACCTCAAAGACCTGCTGGGGTATCCCATCCCGACAACTATAGAAGGAGCACTACTAGGCATTAGGGACCCTGATCTAGAACACCAAACGAAAGCTAACAAGACCATTATGTGGGTTTGTCTGGGGCAGCAAAACTCACGACAGCAGCGGCCTGAAAAAAGAAAGCCGCTCCGGCGATTTCCTTGTGGCATGCTTGTCTATGGAGAATTCTTTCTATGGAACGCCTCTCAGATATTTTCTGTGGCAACTACAAGGATTTTGAATACAAATGGGGACCACTAGTAACCTATCTCGGCGCCTGTCCTCCCTCTTTAAGGGCCATGCATCTTTTTCAATTCGAAATACCTCAATGAGGGTTAGCTGAAGGGAACATGTAACCCTGCCTTCACAGTCTCACCTTTTTGACACACCCATGATTCTCGCTACGTTTTTTGTACAGCTCTGCCACCACCAGGGAGGGGGAGGAGGGAGGGTTGGGGTTGAGGGGACTTCTTTTTGTGTTTGATTTTCTTGTTTAAGGGGTCACCCTTCAGGTTGAACGTTTAAAAACAGACATCTTCTCTTTTGGGTTGCAGGGGGGTGCAATATGCCTAGTGACAGGTGAAACTGGACTATAACTGGCTGAATGTTTTGACCCTGGGTCCTGTGCGCCCTACCGTACTCATGTCATTGTATTTGCTTATGATGTTGAATAAAAAGACTTTTGACAAAAAAAGCAGGTTTGTGAATTGCAAAATAACCATAAACTTACACAAATGTGTAAGCTTATCTTTGTTAATCAGGCCCATTGTTGTTTTTCTGTTTATTATTACATTGGTTTAGGATAAACCATACCAGGGATTCAAAAATATTAACTAAAACAAACACTATGTGGAAACTGTTGCCCATGTTCATTGTCAGCAACTTAACTGCTATTAAAGCACAGAGAGCTAAGTGACCTAGGATCTTATTTAAAGTGTGTCGGATCAGTTACTATGTCACAAACATGACCAACCTGTCTGCTAAACCATACACCAGGACCCTTTTGCCAAACACAGCCTAACAATTGATCCACTGTTTAATTCTTGTTTAAGATGGACATCATTTAAATAAGTTTAGGCTGAGTAAACAAGTTTTAAGAGATACAACAAACATTTAAAAGAAGATTGGTTCTGGGACATATTTGTAGTACATCAAATGGGGCATAAGTCTTCATAAAATAATTCGAGTCGCTATTGCATCTTTTTAGGTCTCCCCTGCAGGCAGTGCACATACACTGCTGCTTGGTCACAATGTAAAGGAGTTTTTAACCCGCCTTTTACTTACCATTCATTGAAATCATTATCACTCTTCTTTGCTGCTTCCTGTGTCCCTTCCTGACTGATTAGTTCCCATCTTCTGCTTGCAGTGTGATTGATTTACTATTCCTTTTTTGTTTTGGTGTTTTTATATAGTACAACCCCTGCCCGACCTGAAGGTACTGGAGCACATAACCACCCCCAAATATGCTTTTCCCAGTATAGACCAGGTATTTTTCCGCTGTTAAATTGGCAAAAGAGGTGGAAGCCATACTCGAGCAACAACCACACTCCTGGTCAAGGTGAACAACAAAAGTCACTAAAGTAGCCTGTGCTTAACCCTCTGGTAGCTTGGCACAAAGCAGCTAGGATTAAGGTGGAGGGAATGTGTAAAGTTTTTATTCAGCACACAAACAGTAATAAAGTGGAAACACAACACAAGAAAAATCAAAAACCAAATTTAAAAAAATCAGTAGAACCAGAGATATTCAGTTTTAAATATTGTAGCTAAACTAGCACCTAAAAGCACAAAGCACCACAGTCATCCATTCATGCTAGAGTAAGGGAAAGTAGCAAGTTCAGACTGAAGATGTTGGAGTGCACATCACATATGGAGACATGGGTAGTCCCACTGAAAAAGGTAATTTCTAAGTTCAGCACAAATAGTTCAGTTCGAAATTAGAAGAGGACGCATGAAGAAGGCTTAGCTTGGCAGATGGCCATTGGAGCATGAAGAGCAGCTCATTCATCATAAATTATTTTGCTATAGAGAGAATTTCGCTGGCAGTCACTGTCAAAGAACAGATCTCACTGTAACTTCATGCTGGCCAATGTTGCAGGTGGCATGGTCTTGGTACGAACGAGCCAGTCCAAAATGAACCCAAACATCAAGATTTCCCTTATTCTTTAGGTGGCGGACACTCATATGCCAGGACCTGGGGGGGGCACGTATTTGAGGTCAAGATTCACTGCAGCAGAGCCCAGCAAGACTGGTCCAGTTGCAGGTCCAGCCAAGTCCTTTTTCAGCTGGACAGCTACAGGGGGGCTCTGAAGCATGTTGTGTTCCTGTAGCTCACACAGGAAGTCAGCCAACTGACCCTTGTAGTCATACTGGATAGCCTAGGATGAAGGGAAGAAGGGCCAGTATTCCTCCTCAGACAAGGCAGTCCTTCAAGCAGCAGAGCAGTCTACTGCGAGCAGGACATTCTTTCTAGTCCTTCCTCTTTAACTTCCATAGGTCCAGGAGTGTTCTGATGGCTCTGCAGGACCCATATTTGTACCTGGTGCCATACTTGGTGTGGTAGAATCCCTGTCCTACCCCCACAACCAGTATCGGAAGGTTCTTTACCTTCCACTGTCAAGCCTCCAAACTTTCTGGTGGTGACAAAAGGCAAGACTGACCAGGTGTTATGTTTCTGTGTGTGCGCAGGAAGCAGAGCCCTTAAATGTGTAAGTGGGGCTGGGTAGAGCCCCTCCCCAGTCATTCTGTCAGGATGTCCCAACAGCAGAGCCATCCAGAATCATGTGATCCAAGATACTTGCAGGGGGCATAGGCAGTTGGCAGAAGAAAACAGCAACTTTCTAAAAGTGGCTCTGTCAGAATTGTAACTTACAAAGAAAATGATTTGGGCTGGCACTGCTTGATAATCTGTTTTCTTCCAATTAATGGTCTGTGGCGTGCTACGGTGGAATCGCTGTCGTGTCCAAACAGCGTATATGGTACAAAGTCTATTACTTAGCTACCCCGTGGTGGGGTAGAACACCTCCGAGCACTGCACAAATGACTGCAAGAGTTTACTTCATTTCACAATTTAATCATAGGTAAAACATCAAAAGTTCATTACTGGTTCAGCATTCCATTAATTTCATGGCTTTTGCTTTAACTTTCACGATCAGTCTTTCTCAAGTTCTTACATCCAATACAAGAAAATAGTAATGTTTATGTGTCCCAATGCTTTTCGGGCTCTATTGTGGCCCTTCGTCAGGGGATACTCTACAAAAAGAAAAAGGAAGATTGCTATGAGCTATGGATAAGAGTACATTGATGTTTAGTTAAAGAAAATCAATATCTGTGATGGTGAGGCATTAGTGTCTATAAGACATGCATGGACCCAATGCATACAAATCTCGTGAAAGTATGCCAACTTCTGAATTATGGAATTTGTGTGCTCTGGGTGATGAGGTAGTGAACAGAACCCACGTGAAATAAACAAAGTATTGTGCAGCTTTAAAAACGTGGTAAACCCGTTGTGTGTAAAAACAGGTGCGCTTTAAGTCGTAAGTCTGCCCGATAGAACAGCATGTGCCTAAAGTGAACTCGAATCATGCAAATGTTCGGAGCATGCTGAGGAACCAAATCGTAGACTCACATAAACTTGCTCGTGGCTGTAAAAGTCTGAAAAACAATGTGTGACAAACGTCCGGTTAGCATCCGGTTTAATATGGTTAAACGGACGTGCTGAAAGGGTCCTCTAAGAGGTACTTACATCGGTAACGGCGATATAGAAAGCTCAATGTGTGGTAATCCCTCCGTATGTCGATCCCTCTGAGTTATCGGGTAGTGGCTTCTGTGGGGTAATTCAGTGGAAGTGTGAGGGTCGCATATAAGTGAATCAACATAAACGATGGACCAAGTCCATGATAATGGGCGCCATCTTGGAGTGGTGTGCTCGTGTTTACGTGTGTGAAAGCCTAATATCTGTGACATTCTCGAGTTCGATAGAACCATCCATATTACTTTTTAAACAAACCTAAAAATGGGGCAACTATAAAAATATAGCAAAGTGAGTTACGTGGTAAACAAATAAGCAAAACATGGACATAGACAAAGTACTGGAAAATAAGGTATGACACATCAACAATCTCAGCTGGTTATAATAACTCATAGGTAACAAAGGAATTCCATCCTATCATTCAACCCATGCGGTTGCATTGTCGCAATATAGCAAATCCAAAAGTTCTCTCGTTTTAGCAGTGTGTTCTTGTTTTGTCTGTTTTTTTGGACTTGTTCCAAAATCAAAAACTTTAATTGAGCCACAGTATGATTTTTATCCATGAAGTGCGCTACCACGGTGGATCTGATATTCTTTGTGCGGATGTTACATTTATGTTCAAAAATACAAGTTCGTATTTTTCTTTCTGTGTGCCCGATGTAGCTGAGGCCACATGGGCATTTCAACATATAGATAACATTTGTGGAATTGCACGTGGCATTGACCCTCAATTTCACTTTATAACCTTTCATAGGATGGTTGGTGAAGTTTCCTTGGATGGTATTGTTGCAGTTACTGCTGTTATAACAAGGCAGTAATCCCTTGTAAACTATGGTTTCTTTGTTGTCTTTAGGTCTCGTAAGTATCTCCTTCAGATTCCGCCCTCTGGTGTAGGCAAAGATGGGTTGTTGCGCAAAGATGTTGTTAAAATCCGGTTCTGTGCTGAGTAAAGGCCAGTGTTTCAAAATGATTTTCCGGAATTGATTGCTGGTGGTGGTGTACTTAGACACCACTACCATTCTAGTATTTTCCGTTTTGGTTTTGGTCGATAACAATTCTTCTTGCTTTGCCTTTTTACTTCTGGAGTACGCCTTGTCAAGTATTTGCTGAGGATATCCTTGTGCTTTAAACTTTTGTAGCATCTGCTTTTGTTGTTCATCACTTTCTGAAGCTGAGGATACTATTCGTTTAACTCTCAGTAGTTGGGAGTAAGGTAGGTTCTGTTTGAGACCAGGACGATGAAAACTTTCAAAATGCAGTATAGAATTGCGATCTGTTGGTTTCCTAAAGAGGTTGGTTAGGATCTTGTTACCTTGTTTACTCACTTCTAAATACAGGAAGTGGATTGTATTCTCATCCAGGTTCCATGTAAATTGTATGCGGTCGTTTACTTGATTCCAGTTTTCCAAGAAATTGAGTAGGTCGGTCTGATTGCCTGCCCACAGTATGAAGATGTCATCTATGAACCTTAGATATAGTTTGCCATGCATTTTCCACAAGTTGTCATTCAAGATATGAGTTTCTTCGAAGATCTTCATGAATGTGTTGGCATACAATGGCGCGGCACAATTGCCCATGGAAGTACCACAGAGTTGATGGTACCAATTGTCCTCATCACCCAGAGCACACAAATTCCACAATTCAGAAGTTGGCATACTTTCACGAGATTTGTATGCATCGGGTCCATGCATGTCTTATAGACACTAATGCCTCACCATCACAGATATTGATTTTCTTTAACTAAACATCAATGTACTCTTATCCATAGCTCATAGCAATCCTCCTTTTTCTTTTTGTAGAGTATCCCCTGACGAAGGGCCACAATAGAGCCCGAAATGCATTGGGACACATAAACATTACTATTTTCTTGTATTGGATGTAAGAACTTGAGAAAGACTTATTGTGAAAGTTAAAGCAAAAGCCATGTAATTAATGGAATTCTGAACCAGGAATGAACTTTTGGTGTTTTACCTATGATTAAATCGTGAAATGAAGTAGACTCTTGCAGTCATTTGTGCAGTACTCGGAGGTGTTCTACCCCACCACGGGGTAGCTACGTAATAGAATTGTAACTTAAAAAGAGACTTTGCATTAAAAAGGGTTTCAAATTACAATTCATTTGAGTGTAAACAGCGTATCTCCCACTGTTCTCAATCGAAAGTTAGTTAAATGAAATAAAGTAACCATAAGATAACCCTGTGTTAGTCAATGGGAGGGATAGGCCTTCCAAAAGTGAAGAAATTACTTTAGGAGTTCTTCACTGCTAGGTCAACTTAAATATACATGCCCTATCTGTTAAATACATTGTAGTAATGATACCACATACATTAAACCACAGCCTCTGACCTTCTATGATCTATCTTACCGGTGAGCAGAAATTGCAGTTATAACTGCACAACAGGCTACAGTGGCCTAATACCTTTATAACCTGAACCAACCCTCTAACAGACTCCAAAGACTGCAAACAGCAAACAAAATATGTATATACTGACACTCTATCACTACAATTAGACAAAAAACAATACTAATTAGAAACAATGGACACTTACCTTTCAATTCCACAGTACAGCATACTACAATACATTATTAACACCTATAACAAGCACAGACAGAGCGTGTTTAAATATACCTCAAGCTAAGAAAATATGAAGTGGTGAGTTTGTATTGTATTCTATTTTATTCATATAAAGCTTCACCCCAAACACACAAGGAATAATTGAAGTGCTTTACAGCAAGTAGCACACTACTCTTGAACCCAAGGTTAGTGGTTAATCCAGTGTGGCTTGTTGGGAGTAGTTTTGTCATCTCAAGGAAACCATTCCATGCATTTACTCCAGTCTCTCTGATACTGTGAATTTATAGAAGTTTGCTGTGATTATGAGTTGGAGGTTATGTGAGCTTATGCCGCTTGGAACTACAAACTCCTGACTACACCAGCACAGTGAGGACACAAGAAATGGAGAGAGGAAGACCTCAGTAGAAGGCGATTTCAAACATCACTGATGAGATCAAAACAATTGGAGATTTCCTCCTGGTATTATTATAAACTTAAATGTGTATGTGTACAGATTCTGTCACATATAACAAGGTGCACTACTCAAGCCCATAAAGTGCTCTTCAGTACACAAACACTTTATCCATTATGAACACAGTATAATGTGGATGTATTCTTATTTCACTTCAAAATCAATGGTACTTTGCTACCAAAGTCATTCAAATGATTGAACAAAAAAAATGGAAAACATACATTGCAAATGTATGAACAAACAATAATGGGTCAATGTAGCATTTATGTCGCAATTCAATAATTTATTTCACAGAGTGTGCTCCATGTCGCTGGTCCCAATAAATTCTGGGAAACCCTTCTTCAGGGTAACACTACAAATGCAAATAAAATATCATTTAGGTTCATCAAATAATATGAATTAAGTCTTGGAGCTTTTCAGAGACAAAGACCCGAATTCCAAAAAGGAAATTGTATTCAAGCTGTTGCATACAAGCTGGTCCATGGTGCATGTGCCTTGGTGTGAATACGTAAAAAAACTACACCACACCTTAAGAGACCCAGTGAACCTGTGTCAAACAAGCAGCCGTAATGTAAATGAACCATCAGTGCAGTGAAAAAGCTGCCAAAACAAAGATTTAAAACCATCAAAGACTCGTAATCAGCCATCTGACTTTAAACCCACAGATTATCACCATGTGTTCACTTGTAATTCTGGTGATTTCAACAGTCGTAATTGATGAAGCTATTCCAAATGGTATATTGTAACTGCATAAAAAATAACACATCTAGTGAGCCCTTTGTTAGAATTTCACAAGCCCACCCCTCAGATTCTATCCCCCACAGTCCTCATGTCCGAAAAGACTTCCTACTTACTCAATTATACCGCAACTCGGCCGTCATCCTGTTCTGTCTGTCCATCATGTAAAAAATCTTCCTGGGATACCGCTGTTTATATCAGCGGGTTGACATGATTCATGCATGCGTCGGGTCAATAGTTGACTGGCAGAAAAGACTTCCCGATCTGTTTGCTATGTTTGAAAACAGACTCGTGATTAAATGTGGGGCTCTGCACTTAAAAATGTATGTTGAGTGGAATTAAGGACTATAATACACGGGACTCATTTTTGCATTATGAGAATGTGATACCGTGTTCCTCAGTGTCAGAATGGCAGCTAAAGTGGTGTATAATAAAAAATGTGGGGAATAAACGGAACAGAAACGGAACGGAAAAGAAAGGTGACAACCGTCCTGGTATAAACGAAAGTGCAATGTATGTCAACCTAATGGTGATTAAAACAAAACAAGGACTGCTTATAAAATATGCACCAGTGTGAATTCTTTACATGTAACATATTTCGTATAATATACTTACATATTTACAAATTGAAGAATAGCCCTCTATTAATAGCAAATTTAAAGTAAACCATATGCATTGGGCATGCCTCATCAATGCATCAAAAAATGTATAGCATTATTAACAGACAGTCTGTACATCTTCTCAACAAATACCAGTGTAATCTTGTTGCATCCTATAAAAAACAGACCATTTCCAACTTATCATTGAGTCCATTTGGTAATAGTGTGTTAAGATGTTGTATCCAAAATGTCTCTCTTTGTGCTAACTGCTGGTGTACGTTAGTGTAAGATGTTACTTCAATCTTTTCTAAAATGGTAAATCTGATTTGTGGTATGGTATGTTTGTTTGTGACCCAATGGTCAGTTAAACAAGATTTAGTGTCAACTTTTCTAATCATACTTTTGTGTTTGGTCATCCTGACTTTCATCTTTCTAGATGTTCTGACAAGATAAACCAACCCAGATTGGCATTTAATGACATAAATCACCATTTTGGAGTTGCCATCCGTTGTATGTTGTAGTTTAATGGCTTTTTCTGTGTGTAGGTGTGTAAAAGTGTTCCTCGTGATCACATTGCCACAGTGTCCACAGTTGGAACATTTGCGCATCCCCAGGGTTCTAGTAGCTTCTCTGTTCATGTGTCTTTTTTTCAAAAGTTCCTGATGATTTTTAGATCTGGAATGAGCAAACATTGGCTTTTATGTAAACACTTCTCTAAAATCGATTTCTTTTTCATTGATCTTCCATCGCTTCAATATGCAACGTTTGATCGCTGGTGTTTCTGTGGAAAATTCAATAACAAAGACTTCTCTTTGCGAAGTTGGTTTCACAGCTTTCCTTAGTGGTTGTTTGCGTTGCATGTAGTGTACCTTCCATTTAGCCATTGTGAGTATTTCATTCAGATATCCTCATTGTTGCTATAGATTAACTGATTCTTCAATACTATTCTCACATACCACATCATCTGAAGTGATCCTCTTGGTTCTAATGTATTGGGATAACAGCAAGTGGTTTTTTAAGGAAGGCCCATGGAAACTGTGGAAGTGAAGTGAGTTATTTCGATCAGTTGCTTTTTTAAACACTTTAGTGTGTAAACTGCCTTCTTGTGATTCAATAGAGATGTCTAGATAGTTAATGGATGATTGGCTCATTGTTTATGTGAATTGAATGCAGGGATTATATTGATTTAGTGTGTGGATGCATTCTTCTAATTTTTCTTTAGGTCCACACCATAACACAAGAATGTTGTCAATGTATGAAAGATGTAAAAGTAGATGCTCTGTCCAATAATTGTTTTTGTAAATGAAGGTATCTTCGTATTTGGCCAGGAAAATATTTGCATACGTAGGCGCCCCTGTAAAACCCATTGAGGCCCCGGTGCATTGTAGAAAGTATTGGTATTGCCAAGGAAAGTAACTATGGTACAGACTGAGCTGCAGCAATTCTGGTAAAAAAACATGAATCAGCATTCTTTTTAGTCGCTTTGTGATAACATCCATTCAACTGCCTCTATTCCTTCAGAATGTGGAATAGACGTGTTCAGTGCCACAAAGTTGATTGTGCAAAACCACCTGTTCTCGTCAATGTTTTTTTTTTATTCCAATCAATTTATTTAAACAATCAGTAGAATCCTGAACATATGATGTCCATCCTTGTACTAACAGTTAAAGAAAGTGATCCAAGAATCTATGTACTGGCTCATGCATTGACCCACAACCCGCTACGATTGGACAAAATGGTGGATTTATCTGATCTTTATGCATTTTACGTAGCATGTACATGTGAGGACGTGATACTTTGTGGTTAAAAATCTTTTGGTGTTTTCGTCAATCCAACTTAAGTCCATAACCTTAATGAGAATGCTCCACAGGATATTCTGAAATGCTGTCGTAGGGTCTGAATCCAAAGGGATGTAGGTACTCCTGTACTTTTGCTTCATAGTAGGATGTGTTCATCACGAGTAAGGCTCCTCCTGCAGGTTATAGCTATAGCTCAATGTGGAAATGTGATCACGGGGAACACTTTACACACCAACACACTGAAAAAGCCTATACACTGCAAAATTCAACAGATTGCAACTCAGAACAGGTGATTTACGCCATTAAATGCCCATGTGAGTTGGTTTATGTTGGCAGAGCATTTAGAAAGATGAAAGTCAGGATTACCAAACACAAAAGTATGATTAGAACAGCTAATACTAAATCCTGTTTAGCTGACCATTGGGTTACAAACAAACATACCATACCACAAATCATATTCACCATTTTAGAAAAGATTGCTGTAACATCACACACTAACATACACAAGAGGTTAGCACAAAGAGGGACATTTTGGATACAACATCTCAACAAACTGATACCAAATGGGCTTAATGATAAGTTGGAAATGGTCTGTTTTTTGTAGGATGCAACAAGATTTCACTGGTATTTATTAAGAAGATTTACAGACTGTCTGTTAATAACGCTATGGATTTTTCTTTTTTTTAAAAAGTATTTTTATTGAAGAATTTTTTCCCCCTTTTTTTCCCTTATAACATGAGCAGGGCACAATAGGGTTCATAATCGTAGAGCACAAATTCATATATACAACAGATATATAAAACCATATAATACAAAATCATACATAGTTATTCCAATATAAACAATATAAACAATATTCAGTATATTAAATTCTCCATTTTTTCAGTGATCGGTTCCTAACTTCCACCGAATGAAAGGATCCCAAATTTGCATACCCAGTTTCTTACCCTTTTTTCCCTTCCTAGCATAGATAGCAGTTTCCAATTTTTGTATTGATAATACCTTGCCCAACCATTGATGATATGTGGGAGGATTAGGATCAAGCCATGCCGAAGCCACTAGCAATCTAAGAATAGCCATCGCTACAAATAAAACGTTTTCACAATTTAACTGTCCGTCGGGACTAACCCCCAATAACATAGCAGTTGGATTTAGTTCTATTGTAGTTGATAATGCATTCTGAAAAAAAAATCCCGATATCCTGTTTTACCCTATCTAATTGTGGGCAGAGCGAAAAAATATGTATCAAATCCACCTCTGCACTACCACACCTAAAACAGGTAGTTCCAGATAGACCCCCCCATTGAGCAATTTTTCCGGGTGTGTAGTACAAATGATATAAAATCTTATAGTGTTGAGCCTGTAGGGATGATGAGCACAACAATTTTCCTCCCATTTCTAATGACTCCGTAAAAATATCCCTAGCTATGTCCAGATCTGTAGACCATTTATCTATCCATTTCTCCAAATCATCTTTCTTTAGTTTTGTCATTTCCGAAAAAAATCTCTTTATAGTACAATCGGAGCCATCTTCTATAGGATCCATCATTATAGTTCTTTCAAAGCCCAATGATCCCCCTTTTTTATTTGATATACAGCTTCTTATTTGGAGGTATTTGAAAAAATACTTTGTATTTAAAGTATATCTGTTCTGTAATTCTGCAAATTGTAACATGCCATGACTTCCCAACATATCTCCAATCTTTCTTATCCCCCGCCTCTCCCAGTCTTGAAATAAAACTCCTGAAAAAACCATGCTAGATAAGGAAGGGTTATTTTTAAATCTAGTGTATGCATTATATTTCCCAATTCCAACCTTTTTGGAGATTCCTTTCCATATATTATAGGCAGCCATTATTGTCTTAAATCGTGTTCTTTTGTAATAACTTTCCTCCGTGAATCTCAAAAAAACATTTTCCGCATTTCTACCCAAAACCAAACCATAAATAGCAAGCGAACCGATATTATCCCAGCCATCCACCTCAGCCCCCCCAACCAGTTCCAACATGTTTTGTAATGCAGCAGCCCAATAATACAACTTTAGATCTGGTAGCGACCAACCCCCTCTCTCCCACGGTAACGACATATACCTCAATGCCCTGCGTGTCTTACCTTTGGCCCAAATAAAACGATTAATCATTTGTTCACAAATTTTAAACCATTTGCTGTCGACTAAGAGTGGTACTGCCCTAAAGATATACAGAAATGTTGGCAACACCATCATTTTAATGATGTTAACTCGACCTACTAACGACAGGTGTAGGTTCTCATAACGATCCAGGTCTTTCTTTGTTTTATCTATTATTAGGACAATATTTTTTTCCACCAAAGTATTTATGTCTGCTGAAATATTAATTCCTAAATAAGTCCCTGCCCGAACCACTCGATTATCATCACAAATGGTCGCTGAGTTTTTAATAATCTGAGTCTTTGAAGCATTTAGGGCATAGCCCGAAACTTGTCCAAATCTACAAGCCTCTGCTTCTACTAGTTTAGTCGCCTCCGTGGGGTTTGGTGTTATCACCGCCACGTCATCAGCGTAGGCAAGTACCTTACAGGGTCCCAGTAATGTATGTAGCGGAGTGATCTCTGGACATGAATCTAACCTGCGAATTAATGGATCCATATACATGGCAAATAACAGCGGGGAACATGGGCAACCCTGCCGTGTACCTCTTTTAATCATAAATTGTCCCGTGATGCCCCCATTAACTCTTAAGGCTGCAACCGGTTCCTTGTACAGGGTCTGTAAAGCTTTAATGAAACCACCCTTAAATCCAGCTCTTACTAAAGTATGCCACAAATAGTCCCAGGAGACCCGATCGAATGCTTTTTCAGCATCCAGCAACATTACTGCCATCGGATCTCCTGTGACCTCAGCGGCATCAAACAAGGTTATAACTTTCCTAGTGCGATGAGTCGTTCCTCTTCCGGGAAAAAAGCCGTGTTGGTTACTGCTGACTAAGGCACTTATCACTCCAGCAAATCTCGTTGCCAAGGCTTTCGAATATATTTTAGTGTCGTTATTCATCAGCGTAATAGGGCGATATGACCCTGGCTCAGTTGCCTGCTTCCCTTTTTTTAATATTAAAACTATGTCCGCACCCCCCCAAGACTTTGGAATAGACTCACCCAGCTGAGCAGCTTGAATTGTTTTGCTTAAGTCTTGGCCCAGACTTCCCCAGAAAGTTTTATAAAACTCTAAGGGTATCTGGTCCGGACCAGCTGCCTTTCCTGAAGGGAGATTGCACATAGCTTCTTTAATCTCAATGTTATCTAACAGGTTTTCTAATCCTTCTGCGTCTTCATTAGAGACCCTCTCAGTCGGAATATTCTGGAGGTATTCCCTTATCTCTTCATCACTACAAGGATATTGGGCATCATATAATGACTGGTAGAATTTCCTAAACACTTCCCTAATTTCTTCAGAGTCTGAGTGCAGTCTACCATTTTCATCCCTGATTTCCCTAAAAGTCCCATCTGCCGCTATCTGTCTAGTGCGCATGGCAAGAACATGCCCAACTTTTTCATTATATTCGTAACACTTCTCCCTTCTAATAGTATAATATTGTGCTGCCTTTTTCGCCAGATCCTCTTCAGCTTCACTTTTTACTTTCATTAAGTCTACAATTTATTGTTCAGTTGGTTCACCTCTAATAACACAGTTATTAAGCTGTTCTTCTGCCTCTGACACAGCTCTCTCTATCTCCCTTTGTCGGAGCCCTTCTACTTTTCGTTTATAAGCACTATAACTGCATGTCTCTCCACGAACACCTGCCTTGAAAGCATCCCATATAACTCCCACCGGAGCACTCCCTCTATTATTTTCAAAAAACTCACTGATCCATTTTGACATATGTGATATATAGTCGTCATCCAAAAGGAGCCTTCTTTCAAATATCCAAACCCGATTTAATCTTATTCCTCCTTCTAGCTTCATCGTCAGTACTAATGGATTATGATCACTGAAAATTCTTGGAAGCCTATCAATCTTAACTCTGGTCATTAGATCATTGGATATCATAAAATAATCTAATCTAACACAAATTTGGTGTGGTGCAGAGTAATATGTGTATCCTTTTTGTTCCGATCTAATTGTGCCACAAACATGTTGCAGATTATTATTTTCCAAAAGATCCATAAGAGCCTTATGTACTCTTTTCTTCCGACCTTTATAGCTTCTAATCTGTCCTGTTCCCAATCCCTCCGCCCCGTTGATATTCAGGTCTCCTCCTATAATAACCTGTGGGGGCCAGACAGCTAACTCGGAATCTAAGAACTGTATTATTTCCGGATCATCCTGGGTTGAGCCATACACCGCCACTAGGGTTGTCCATACTCCTTCTATCAGAATCTCCATCATAGCCCACCTACCCCATTTATCTTCTAATTTTTTCCCAGTTATCAGATTTTTACTCCTTGACAGGATAGCTACCCCTCTATTTTTTGTACCTTTTTTGGATCTTGCTATTAAGTGGAACCCCAGCTGGTTAAGACAATACTCCTGAGTACTCATTATATGTGTCTCTTGCAGGAATACAAAGTCTACATTCATCTGACGCAATCGGATACTTATCTTTTGTCTCTTTTGGACATCATTTAAACCACATACATTCCACGTTACAAGTCTAAGAGACATGTCTAACTTTTTGGGGACTATCGGCTACCTGCTCACTTTTATTTATCAAATTATCAAATTTGTTCGTTACTACATCTATTGCACATGTTACACAGTTTTTGGTTTTCGTATTCCCTTCCTTACAATCACCATGCTCAAATACCCGTTTCAAAGTGTGCTCTTCATAATCCCAATGTATTTCAGTACCATTGTGCCCTGCCCTTGTACCTTCCCTCCCCTGCCCCAGGAAACCCTCCCTCAGGAACCCTCCCCCCCTACGGGCAAATAGGTCCAAAGGACCTATGTCTGGCCGACGTTTGCCAACAGGATGTCACATCCTCTCCCCCCTGATTTTCCTAAATCATATATGCTACTCAAAGTGCTCTACCCAAAATAATCTTAATCCCTGTCTACCAGTTTATAACTACTAGTACCTGTCTAAACATCAATATATCAACATATCTAAACATACCTGTAAAACTCAAAGAATAACACATTGAGAATATACACTCTTAACTCAGGTATCAGGAATCTAACTCATAATAACATTCTACTTTTCCACAACATTGTTACACTATCCCCTTTTTATTTTTTGCGGGGTATATCTCTGATAGCAACAGTTTGTAAATCTTGGCTCTCAGGGACCTTATGGTGAGTCTTTTGTTGACCTCTGTTTTCGCGCAAGGAGCTGAGGTATTCTTGCGCCATAATTTCAGAGTAAAAAACTCTAAAATTTCCATTTAAACCAACCTTTAGCCGTGCGGGAAACATAAGATAAGCTCATACCCTATGTTTTGAAAAGGGGTAATAAGTTGCCTCATCCGCCACCGTCTTTCCATGGTGGTATGGCAGAAATCAGGACGAGCAAAAAATTCAATATCCTTATAAGTACGTTTAGACTGAGGTTTTGCCTTACTGATTATCTCTTCACGCAGAAGGAAATTCCCAACATAAAACAATATTGCGCGAGGCTTACCCTGTGTTTCTTTCCGCGCCAGCGGGAATCGATGTGCTCTTTGTACCTCATGTTCCAAGTCCCATGAAGACAGCTCTGGAAGAGCACCTTTCAACAATTCAACAACAAACCCCCGCACGTCTCCTCCCTCCTTTCCCTCCTGAATTCCAATTAGTCTGACGTTATTTCGCCTTTGTCTATTTTCAAAGTCCTCTAGTTTCCAAAGCATATCTGCCGTTGCCTTATCTTGATCTCTGCTAGCATCCTGCATTTTAATGAAGTCATCTTCCAGTTTTCCCGTTCTAGCCTCTACCTCAGATACTCTCCCTACCATTTCTTCATAGATTTTGTTGACTTTATGCAGAGATGATTGTATTTTTTTATTTGCGTGTCTGGCCATCCTGCTTGCTCTCTGGCTCTCAGCGCGAGCCTCACCTTGTATTTGTTTTAAAGTAGAGAATAAAACTTCAAAGTTTGAGGCACCCCCCTCGGATCCCTGAGAGATAGCCTCATGGGTGCCTATATCTGTGCTCACGAGCTCCCCCATAGATGGTACACCACTCTCCAAAGTATTGTCCCAATTAAGTTTCTTTACAACTGTTTTCACGTGTACTCTGCAGGGCGCTCTAACTTGATCCTTACGCCTGAAATTATTTTTAACTTTACCCTTATGTTTGGGTTTATTGTTCATCACAGTTTTATTCATCTCTTTGGCAACAGTTTTTGATTTTGTTTTTATAATTTTTTGAACTGTCTCTTGCGCTGACCCAATAGGTTCAGTGTCACTGCCTGAAGAAATTGAGACACTATCAGATTTAGACAAGTTGGTTTCTGAGCCTGAACCCGCTGCGGAATCCACTGAGGTGCCCGGTTCCGAATCTGAATCTGGAAGAGACTCTTGAGCAGAGCTACCATACTCACTTTCATCCTCTTCATCCTCTTCATCATCTTCATTATCCGCCTCATCGTTTCCAGTAAAGAATACCTCCTCACTAGGAGATGCCAAAATAGATTCCGAAATAATTTGTGCATTCTTGTCAATTCTGTGATCAATAAGTATATTGACATTTGTATTTTCAAGGATAGGACTGTTAACCTCTGGTTGTACTGGGTCAAGCACTATCTCCTTATCAAGTACCTTTTTAAATGGCCAACGCTATGGATTTTTCAATGGATTCATGAGGCATGCGTAATGCATATGGTTCACTTTAAATTTGCTATTAATGGAGTGTTACTCTGCAAATTGTAAATATGCAAATGTATTATACAAAATATGTTACATGTAATGCATTCATGCCGGTGCACATTTTATAAGCGGTCCTTGTTTTGTTTTACTCACCATTAGGTTGACAGACATTGCACTTTCATGTATACCAGGAGGGTTGTCACCTTTTTGTTCAGTTTATTCCAATTTTTTTTTATTATACACCACTTTAGCTGCCATTCTGACATGGAGGAACACGGTATCACATTCAATATTGCAGAAATGAGTCTTGAAATCTAATGATGTTTTATAGCGTAGTGAATTAGATTTTTTAGGGACCTTCCACAAATACTTGTTTCACTTGTATTATAGTCCTTAATTCCACTCAACATACATTTTTAAGTGCAGAGCCCCGCATTTAATCACCAATCCATTTTCAAACATAGCAAACAGATCGGGAAGACTTTTCTCCCAATTGACTATTGACGTGACGCGTATCACGTAAACCACTTGGTATAAGCATCGGTATCCTGAGAAGAGTTTTTACATGGTGGACAGACAGAACAGGATGAAGGCCCGTTTGCAGCATAAATGAGTAAGTAGGAAGCCTATTCGGACACGGGGACTGTGGGGGATAGAATCTGAGAGGAGCCTTGTGATATTCTAACAACGGGTTCACTAGATGCATTATGTTTTACGCAGTTACGATGTACCATTTGGAAAAGCTTTATTAATTAAGACTGCTGGAATCACCAAAATCGTAAGTGAACACATGGTGATAATCTGTGAGTTTAAAATCAGAAGGCTGAATACGAGTTTTTGATGGTTTTAAATCTTTGCTTTGACAGCTTTTTCACTGCACTGATGGTTCATTTACATTACGGACCGGGTATGTATATTTATACTGGCACTTGCAGATACTTTTTTATCACAAGTGGTTATTCTGGCACTCTGCTTGTTTGACACATTTTGACTGGGTTTATTAAGGTGTGGTGTAGATGTTTTACGTATTCACACATGCTACATGGACCAACTTGTAGGGAACATCTTGAATACAATTTCCTTTTTTTCTAATTCGGGTCTTTGTCTCTGAAAAGCTCCTAGACTTATTTCATATTATTTGATGAATCTAAATGATATTTTATTTGCATTTATAGTGTTACCCTGAAGAAGGGTTTCCTGAAATGCATTGGGAATTGCGACATGGAACACACTCTATGAAATAAATGATTGAATTACGTCTAGGCCTGGGCGAAGCACTACGCTACGCTCGCGGAGTTTGCGAAGTTTGCGCAACTTCGCACTACGCAAGCTGCACGTAGCACAGTGCGAACATGCGTAGTGCAGCGTAGCGTAGTGCAGCGCTCATTTTTTGCTTGACCGCAGTCCTGAACGTCATGTTCGCGACCGCGAGCAAGCAAAATTACATCCCGGCGAGATTCTCAACGCAGGGAGGTAATGTTTCTCATTGTGAGTGGTTGTGCATGCTTGCGACCGCTTGCAATGAGAAACTACCAGTTCGTGTTGCGAAAGCTGCAGCTCGAGTATTAATCTACTCGAGCAGCAGAAAACTGCAGCTCGCACTGTGCAAGATGCCATTTTTAATGATTGCACAGTGCCGGATGCTTGTCCGCACTGTGCAATCATTGAAAACGCATCTTGCACAGTGCGAACATGCTACTACGCAGCTCGCATAGTGCTACGTGAAGTTCGCGTAGTGCGAAGTGCACTTCACGTAGCTTCGCGTAGCGCTACTACGCGAACTACGCCCACCTTTAATTACGTCATGAATGCTACACATTTCTTATATGCGATGTATGTTTACCCATTTTTTGTCCTACCATTTGAATGACTTTGGTAGCAAAGTACTATTAATTTTGAAGTGAAATAAGAATAGAACCACATTTTACTGTGTTCATTATGAATAAAGCGTTTTTGTACTGAAGAGCACCGCATGGGCTTGAGTAGTGCACCTTGTTATGTGTGACCGACTCTGTACACAAACACATTTGATTTCATTGCCTGATAAGAGCTGGTCAGGATTACAAGGTAGCGCACACCGATCAGAATTTATCTAATTTGTTTATTCATAATTAAGCTGTTTATTGAACATAATAGGAGTGACGATTATAGCCATATCGCATTATTATAAACTTAGAATAAAGACATATTG
The DNA here is from genome assembly GCF_964263255.1 of Lissotriton vulgaris. NCBI lineage: Eukaryota > Metazoa > Chordata > Amphibia > Caudata > Salamandridae > Lissotriton > Lissotriton vulgaris. Next base: position 888,187,843 of record NC_141687.1, read on the forward strand.
TCAAGAAAGGCATTGAGTAAGTTGTGTGCTAATAAAGACGTAAGAGTTTAAAAATACGATAACACACTCTCCCTGCAAACAGCCACAGCAGTGACAGGCTAGCTCCCACCCCTTCCCCCTGTAACTCCCTGTTGTGACAGCATCTGCCTCACCTCTGCTGCCGCACAGAGGGGCATATGTGCAATAAACTGTGGGGTAGCTCCAAAATTACTAACGCCACGCTCTGTAAGTTAAAAAACACGGGGAGGCACTGTATTCCCAAAATATGACACACCCAGGCTTTTACCCTAGCACTGGCTGTAAATTAGGGTGCTTAGCACCAATGCAGGCACCCTTGCACTATAGTGCAAAGGTGCCTGCATTGAACAGAATGATTGTTTATGTGCATGCTGGAAGGTATCCCTCCCTGCACATAAACAATCCAGAATGGTGACTTGACACTCCTATGTATGCTGCATTGTGCAGCAGACATAGAAGTTGCAAATCGTCAGTTTTTTATGTGCAGGAAGGCACACCGCAGCACCCATTGCCCACCCTTTCACGCTTAGTGTAGCATTAAAGGGGGGCTTTTTTACAAGGTGGTGTTATGCCACTTTAAGTGGCCTAACGCAGACTTGTACATAAGGTGATGGACTTAACAACACCAGAATTTCTTGAAAAGTGATGTTCTGGTAGTGTTATGTCCTTGTACATATGCCCTAGAGGGTCTTGGAATCTCCCGTTATGGTAAGGGTATCATTCTAAATGACATCAGAAAGAACTAGCCTAGATTTGGACACTGGCTCTTGCCAGGGTGCATACACAAAGCTCCTGAAATCTTGGATAAAAAAAACAGATGATAACATCATGCTTGAAACATCTTGCACATAAACAATCCAGAATGGTGACTTGAAACTCCTATGTATGCTGCATTGTGCAGCAGACATAGAAGTTGCAAATCGTCAGTTTTTTACATGAAGGAAGGCACACCTTCTTGCACTTAAACAATCATTCATGGCGATTCGCTATTTCTATGTGTGCTGCACAATGCAGCACACATAGAAACAGAAAAAACGAGGAGAAATGTAACATTTCTTTTCATTTCACCATGTCCAGACCAGGTTTTTTTGTCTTCATTTTGGCACTGCCCCATGTTTATGCCACTGTAAATGGGGGAGGGCAGCATAAAAAGCAATGGGAGTTGTAGCGAAATGCCCAACCGCAGCACCCATTGCCCACCCTTTCATGCTTAGTGTAGCATTAAAGGGGGGCTTTTTTACAAGGCGGTGTTATGCCACTTTAAGTGGCCTAACGCAGACTTGTAGTAAGGTGATGGACTTAACAACACCAGAATTTCCTAAAAAGTGCTGTTCTGGTGGTGTTAAGTCCTTGTACATATGCCCCAGGGGGTCTTGGAGTCTCCCTTTATGCTAAGGGTATCATTCTAAATGACATCAGAAAGAACTAGCGTAGATTTGGACACTGGCTCTTGCCAGGGTGCATACACAAAACTCCTGAAATCTTGGAGAAAGAACAGATGATAACATCCTGCTTGAATCATCTTGCTGGTATAACAGTGGAAAAGCTGATGTTTTTGGCTTTCCAGGAACCCTTCTCCTTTTTCTGCCAAGCGCACAAAGAATGGGCAACAGGGCCAGCTTTAGCATTAGTGGTGCCCAGTGCGACACTCTTTGTTGGTGCCCCATGTAAAAGTAAATGTACAGGAATTTATATAGCGCAAATCACCGAGCGGTTTTTAAGCGCTTGCTTAGGGAACCCGCCCTGGTATTCCCTCTGTGAGATAGCCCCAGCAGGGTATCTGCAAGCTGAAAGCCAGGCATCCCACCGCGAGGGGCCGTTGTGGAGATTAAGCAAGCTATTGCCCAGAGTCGCAGAGCGTGAACCCGTGAATCGAGTAGGCACCGGAGCGAGAATTGTCGAGTCCATGGACATTTTAGGACTCAAAACCCCGCCAAGCCGAGAATTGAACCTTGGTCCCGGGCTGACCTCTGCTTCCAGGTCTGCCTCCTCTAACCAGTGAGCCACACTCCCCTTTGACATCCTGCTCTATAAATTCCCTATTACCCTCAGTGGTGTAACGAAATTTGAGGGGGCCCCCCTGCAGACTACGTGGAGGGGCCCTCTCCGGACTCAATCTGGATTTGCAGTTTACATGCAGTTTCTTGATGACAGTTCAGAGCTTACTGTGCTATGTAAGTACTGTAACTTGTGAACTGGATGTAAAAAAACAGCAACCCACTGAGTTATCCACATACAATTTAATAGTGTGATTTATATGGTACATGTGCTTTGCAGCAGGCATATTAACCCTCTGTGCTACTTTATGCTGAGTCAAAACTGACACTAGACAAAACTCTGATCTGTCTCCGGCAGGTACATTGGTCACTAAAGTTATCATGACATTTTTATTGTTGCCTGTAAACTGCTAGACTACAAGGAATTCTGCAGCATATGTTTTTAAATATATAAGATATTTCAAAATACAGTGCCACCCGAGCTTAGCTTCTGTGCTGTGGCACCAGCATCACTCTGCCCCTAACCTTACCCTGATGGTCAAACTTTAGACCACAAATGCAGCATCTATGGACCTGGGATATCTCTCCCAACCACCTCATAATTATTGTAAAGGATTGAGGAATGGAGTGGCAGCTTGGACCCAACTGACACTGAGGAGAGTCACCAAGGACACTCGCAGTCCATTGGTTATAACTGTTACCCCGAGTCTCCCTCCGAACAGAGCAAGGGAAAACTGAACCCACAGTCTGGCCACAGCATTACACCTCCCACATCAGCACAAGGCTATCACAGAATGTCAGGTCATGATTACCTACTGGTTACATCAATGAAAGTGGTACTGCCAATGCACCTGCAAGGAAAGGGAGAGCTGCCTTTCACAACTACATTCCTTTCTTTTATAGAGAGAATGCTAAAATCAACATATTAGTGTTTCACATAGACCTCTAAGGATGGTAGAGCCATCTGCTCCACATCTTCAATTGAGGTGCCAAGATCATGTCTCTTTAGCGCATCCATGGTGCTTTTTGTATCTCTCGAGTCTCAGCTTTCCACCAACACCACCACCACCACCACCAAAAGGCACCATTTATAGTGAGCACAGAAAATAGCAGGAGAAACCAGTGTTAAAGCTACTGATGCCATTACATCTATGAGTTGAGAGTGTCAGTTGCAGGACAGCTCAATTTAATCTGCTGAATTGGATTGAAAGACACTTCGACTCTGGTTGAGGGCCACTGGAGGTGAGGGTGTACCAGAGCTGCAATCAGCAGCAGCTCTCCTGGTGCTGTGTGCACAGATGTCACCTCCACGACCATAGTGCTCTACAGTTAGATCCCTGGATGTGCAGATCACGTGCATTGCGTCCGGTGGGTACATACAAACACTGGAAAGAAATGAAAATACAAAACAAACCTGTTATAAATGGTTTCCCTGAGAAAAGGGAGCTTCAGACAAGTAATGTCCCAACAACAGTCGTGTCCGGCATTAATCAGGGGCAGGGGTCGCGCAGGGAAGGTCACACGGGGAGGAGGAGGGTTAACTTAATCATAAAAGAAAAACTTACCTGTCCGCAGCCGGGTCCTGCGTTTTCTCTGCGCCCTCTTCTGCTCTCCTACTGGCAGGAACAGGACAGAGGCATCCTCCCTCCTTTCCCTAAGCCAATCTCAAAGCTGCAATGGCAGCGTTGTGATTGGTGGGGACGCCGCCCAACCAGGGGGTTACAGAGAGGACATTTTCTCCATGTGGGCAGTCCCGCCCACCCGTCTGCCCACAACTAAAAAAGAAAATGGTAATAACGCACTTCGAGAAAGCAGTGGGGCAACGCTCCTCCACCCTAGTGGAGAAGCCAACACACTTTCTTCTAGTAACAGATATAATTACATCACCCATAAAAGAAAGGCTCACCACCCCAGTCATCAAAAAACCTAACGCAATGAAAATATCTCTTTGCCACCTACTAAGCACATGATTTTGAACTGTCCGACAGTAGAGGTAGTTCACATGAGGCGGGTCCAAAAGGACGACAAATTAGAAGATGATGTGAGTGCATGGGATGGAATGATTGTAGAGGCTCCGCCTCGGGAGGAGGTCAACACCTCCCCTTCACGGAATACTGAGAGGACGCAGGGAGTTCAAGCTGAGCAAGACGACATGGTGAGCATGTTGCTCGTGGCCAGTTATCGCACTGGTTCCATACTGATTTTCAAGCTATATAGGCAATAGAAGGGGTGTATCTAGTTGACCCTGGGGGGTGGGGAGGATGGGAGTTCTTTGTTTATTTTCATAGGATTTAATTACTGTTCTTCTGGATCCCATTTTTTCGGGAGGTGTACAATACATGGCATCTGATAGCTGCTGTTCCTACAAAATTAAACTGTATTGCATTTTTCTCGATGTATGTAGTTTGAAAAGTTGTATTATGAGAGTGGGAATTAAGATGGTAACATACCGTGAGGATCTGTGGAAGAACAAGTTAGAAAATGAAAATAAAAACATTTAAAAAAAAATGATTACGAACTGTCTCTACTGGGTACAGTACCTTGAATGGTTCTCTCTTCAGGTTTTGCACTGATCTCCTCTGCTCCTGAACTAGGTTCATTTTTTGAAGTAGCGATGTTAATATCAACGTTACCGTATCAATAATGGTTGTGGGACAGTTCATTACCTCCACTGTATATTCTGGGAACATTTGCATTGCATTGCATTTCAACTTAGACATGCTTATTTTCATGTTGCTATTGCTTGCGGAATGGTATAACTGGTAGCCGGTTTATCATTGGCTTCAGTGCTTTCGTGACATGTGTCAGTTAATAAAGAAGTTCATGTGATAGCATCAAATATTGACTTTCATTTATATTTATGGGAATCCTTCCATATGCAAAATAACTCGGCCGCATTATCCCAATTTACACCCCTTCTCAGGCGGTATTAGAGGGGCATATTAACAAGGGCTTTATGTCCGCTTTTTTGGCTTTAAAAGCCAAAGGAGCGGAGATAAAAATATCACCCTATCAACAACAGGGTGCTAACATGCAGAATCGCATGTTAGCCCCCTTTTTCACTATGCTTCCCTTTGCATCTCTAATGAGATGCAAAGTGGGTGTTCCAGTGCAAAATAATAGGAGAAATGTCGCTAAGCAACATTTCTCCTAGTATCAAGCTTCACGCTAACCCTGTATGAGACAAAAAAAGCAGTGCTAACCATGGTTAACGCTGCTTTTTTATGTCTGCTAATTTTCAGACTTAACCATGCAATCCAATGGGAGGTGGATTAAATGGCTAAGTCCACCATGGGCTTTCAACAAGGATATCCCTATCCTTGTAGTTTTATCGCTGCATTACCAGCGATAACCTCCCAAAATAGATTTTTTATCGCCTAGGCGGTTGGCGTTGTTAATAACGCGATAACCAGGAAATATTATCCAGCGATAGCAGGCGTTAAAAAAATTAACGTTAAGCGCCCTTAGCGTTAATTTTCCCTGTTCCTTGTTAATATGCCCCAGAGTGTTTTACGATATATAGAAATGATTCCTAGGCACATTGTTAAATTGCCCTGTGGGTGGGTTTCTAGGGTAATGCCACCTAGCAGTAATATCTGTGACTGGGTGGCAGCTGTGGCGCACACTCTGCATGGTGCAGGGGGACCAGCGCTGCAGCTGGATTGTTGCTAGTTTTTATTAAAGCCTGCCTTATGTTCCAGAACCTTACACCTTTGCAGGTACTGAGACATCTGGAAAATAAAAAGAATCTTCATGTGTGTTGCGCGGTATTTCTACAAGTTATGAAACTGAGCAGGGCGTGTTTGTTTTGGATATTTTTACATTATCTGCTACAATATACAGGGTGTAGTTCTAACCTAAGTAGTAATTTGCTTGGTTTGGGTGCATGAATGTATTTGCATGTTTCATTTTAGCAATTAGAAATTCAATGTATTCATTCTAAGAAACTATTATATGGCACACATTAGATTGAGGATGTGAAGTCTGTTAATTGTCGTCATAAAAAACAGAAGGGTGTTCCACTTTCTGTTAATTGACCTGGACACTACTGATTTGAATCTCACTAAACAGCTTGCAAATATGCAAGAGGCAGTACATAATGTGAATACATAAAGGATGCATAAATACTCAAAGGCGCCCTGAGTTGTGCTATATAAACTCAACAACCTGATACCTAATGAAAGACTCCCAAAAAGGTTGGATGCCATGTTATTTGGAGGCGGTCTATGACAGGTTAGAATATGTAAAAAAAAGTACAAGTTGCCTTAAGGAATGGGTAGACAGCCTTTTACCTGCTAATGTACTGTTACCCAGATTTTGAATACGTGTGAGGGAATCACGCAAGATACCAATGTACACTTAGGAACAATAACCATGATGTTAGAGACATTGGTCCTCTTCTAAAGTTGGGTGCTAGGGAAAAATTCAGATTTTCCACAGCAGGGTGAGTAAAAAATTTTGATTTTATTAAATTTATAGACGCTAATATTATGCATACCTCTTATTCCCACCAACATAACAACAGCCAACTAGAACTTTGAAAGCAGAATAGGAATCGTCACAATATTCTATTTAAGTGTAAATAACCCCAACATGAGGCCATCTTTCTACTTTTTGCTGATAATAAACCAAGTCCTCCTTTTTGAATAAGAACCACCACATTAAGTTCCTGTGCTATCTTTCTCTAGTCAGATTCAAACATAGCGTGAACTTTGCTCCTGAACTCAAATATTTCCTGTAATCATAAAAATAAAGTTTGAGGGTGGGAAAACAATTGGGGGTGGGGCAATATTAGCCTCCATGTCTGTAATAATTCATGTTTTCTACCCACCGTTGCTAAGGAAAGTCAGAATGTTATGCAAGGCATGGAGGCCAATATTATGCACGTGCAAAGCCAAGCCTTGCTCACTGTGCCACTTGATTCAAGCTAGCCTGGCTGATGAAGGGTGACATACCATGAAACCAGTCCCAGGATGCTTGTTTCCAGTCCAGGGAGGACCTAGCTTGGCAGTTCGGTCTGGACTGCTCCCATGAGGCACAGCGTCAAGACTTATTTGCATATGGCTGGGTCTAAACTAGGGTGGCTTGGTGAGCAAAAGAACAATGGATTTAACCCAGATCTCTTGACTGGGGGTGAATGTATGATTCATTCAGCATTCCGTTCATCATTCGTTTGCATAGCATTTTTCGCCCTAAGTGGGATGGGTATGCACAGATGTGGGTCCTTTGCTCCCTGTGCTACTGGATTCAAGCTAGCCTGGCTGATGAAGGGTGACATACCCTGGAACCGGGTCCCAGGATGCTTGTTTCTGGTTCAGGGAGGACCTGGCTTGGCAGTTCGGTCTGGACTGTTCCCATGAGGCACAGGTTCAAGATTGATTTGCATATGATTGGGTCAAAACTGGGGTGGCATGGTGAGCGAAAGAACAATGGATTTAACCCGGATCTCTTGACTGGGGGTGAATGTATGATTCATTCGGCATTTCGTCAATCATTTGTTTGCGTAGCATGTAACATTCAACGCAGCACACTCTGCTGATTGAAAATAAAACCTTTTAAACACAGAGTCTGTTTCCCAATCTGCTGAAGCACAATACTTTTTGGACTTCCTCCTACTAAAAATAACTTTGAAGCCATAGCACCTCTTGCTGAATGTGCTCCAAATCTAAAAACATCAATCCTTCCTTTCCTCATAATCTCCTTTACCCACCTCGCCAGAGTGGGACATGAAATAGGCTTATGAGGATACCTGAAAGAAATCAATACCCAGGAAACTTCTCGTTCTCTTCTCATACTCCTTTAAGTACCTCACTACACAAAGCTTCTCATTTCCTCCCAAAGTGGGGTAAAAATTGTTCAAGACATGCTCTTAGTTCTGCTCCTAATGTAACAACACATACCTTCTGGAACATAACTCCTAGAAGTCACCTCCAAAGCCCTTCTGTTTGACACTCTTTTGAGAGAAATCATACAAAGTAGCATAGCTAATAGTAAAGTCAATTCCCTCAATGACAAGAATTCGTTCTCTCTCTAACTAGACATCCCCTTAAAAACTAAATCAACATCCGAAAAGAACAAATACTTTGGACCTGAATGCACCTTCAACAGCACACTCCTTATCAACCTCTTTACATATCATGTTGCCCTACTGACAATTCATCCACTAACGCATGGCCAGCTGGCTTAAAGTCACTTAACTGTGTGAACTTACTCCTAAAAAGACCACCATCAAACAGTTGATTAAGCTCAACACAAAAGCTGAACTGGGATCCAGAGCCCTCCTAGAACATCTCTTCCATGCTAATCTGTAAGCCTTTGTAGTACCCGGTGTCCAGGAACCCTTGATGAGCTTCGAAGCCTCTGACGATTATCCTGACACCAGCCATACTCTCCTGAAATCATCCAACCCATCAACTACAGTTGATCGTGTTGTACCAGCAAATGACATTACCCCACTGGATTCACCAACAATCCCACACACCCCAGTAGAAGCACCAGATCGTCGATCAACAAACCCAAAAACGTGCCACCAACACTAGTTCAGCCTGCTCCTGCCTCGCTTTCATTACTGCGCTCTGTATCATGGAAAACATAGGATACACATAATTGTATCAAGTCACTGAAATCCCTCGGATTATTCGAATTCCAATCTGTCACTGAATTGCTCAAACCTGAAACATGCTGGGCTTACACCATAATATTCTGACTTAGACAAAACTGCCAAAACGTCTTAGACAAATCTGGTAGCGCCTTTGACCGAGGACCTCCTACCCGAATCACATATTTTACGGCTGACACGTGGTCTATTTTTACTGAACACCACATTTTACATGGTTTTTGACTAAAATGTCAGACAGCAAAAGACCCTGCCAACAGCTCTAGGTAATTCTTATGCATCTCTTTTTTCTGGAAAGACCACTTGCAGACTGGCATCTGATTCTATTACCAAATCAGGGGCTTCCCTCAAAATGGCCCTTGCATTACAAGCCTCTAAATTTTCCCTCCACCAATGCAACTTTTTTTTGGGATCCAAAACCATCTGAACATTCAGAGAATACCTCATCCCCAATTAAAGTTACTGCATCTTCAGTCTTTGATATGCTCAATAATGTACTGATGCAGGAAATATTGCCAAAATTGAAGTCAAAAGAAAGCCCAAAGCCTTGCAAGCTGCCATTGTAAAATTAAACTGCTCTCTTTCACTCTCCTGATCTCCACCTCCACATCTTCTCCACTGGCAACTCCAATATACATTCGAACATCCATATGTGAAAACCTAAAAATTCTGTATCCTGACTCGGCTCCAAACATGAATTCTTCCTGTTCACAGGGAAACCCAGATCCTCTAAAAACACAAACTGCTAATTTAGTTTGCTCTTCTGCCAGTTCCCTGGATTCTGCCATAATTACAATGTCATCTAAATATGCTATCGAACCAATACCTCTTGTTCTCAACCATGCCTTCACTGTCTCTTTACCTTCGAGAGATGATGTCAACCTGAATGGGAGTAGAGTGGACTTCCACATTACCTCCTGCCATTGAAATCTCAGACATTCTAGGTGTTCCTGACATATTTATATTTTCAAGTATGCGTCCTTTAAATCTAAACGCATCAACATATCTACTTTTCTTAAAGGGTCTCAGAGAATGTGAATACCTTCCATCTTAAAATTGTTGTACTGCACCCAATCATTCAATTCCTTCTGATTTATCACAAACATCATACCTTTGTCACTTTTCCACCACAAATATATTGCTTATATACCCTCTTGATTCTCTCTCCAGCCTTTTTATTGCACCATTCTCCAAAAGTGCATTTGCCTTCTGACTGACCAAATACTCTAAATTCCGTGAGAACTTCAGAACCCCTGGTTTTCCTAACTGAATTGTTACACTTACAAAGTCTATTTGAAAACCCTGGACTGTTTCCAAAACTCACTTATCTGATGTAATCTCCATTCATCGAGGTAAAAGTAAGTGAGTCTGTCCTCCAGCTTTATTTCGGTACATAAAGGGTCTTTAACCAAACATACTTTGTGAACCTCTTGCCCTTCTGTCACAACTTGTAGATCTTCCTCTCTGTCATTGTGGGTAAAATCCTGGAGTTTGAAACCCTCCTGAGGGTCTAGAACCTTGCAAGAACAAAACTTGTGTGATTTCATATCAGTGGCAAGGAAAGCAACCTCCCATTTCCCTGGGCCCTCAAAAATCCTTCCTGATGTCTTTCTAAACCTTCTGAATTAACGTAACAGTTCCAACATACCTGGCCTAGTCTTTAATAAACTCCTCTCCAAAAAGCAACCTTTTGGCTTCCTGCCCTGCCAACTCTGCCAATTTTGGATCCATTTTCAAGAGGATGCTTTTCCTCTGTTCAATATAAAGGGCAGGGTTTGAATTGCCCAGTAAACAAACATCACTCTTCACCCATTGGCGCCCATTGGTGCAACTACTCAACAGTTAAATCTCATTTCTTCAAGTATGCATCCTCGCACATATCAGAAATCTTTATTAAAGACCAAAGACATTCAGCAACCTATCCTGATACCCTTTAAAGCCCTTGTTCAACACTTTTTGTGCATATACTCATAATTTATTTTAAAATGCCATCATTTTTGGATCTAATTCAGGTGTATAAGCATCTTTATTACTGAATGATGACCTTAGACACTCAGATCCCAGCCAGTTTCTCACTTCTTCAGGAATTTCTTGCCTAAGCCAATACTCCACATACTCAGCCACATGATCAGTCAGAGTCCACTGAGGGAACAATGGATGTTGAATAAGGTGAGGATCAATCAATCAATCAATCAATCAATCATAGCATTTGTATAGTGCGCTACTCACTCGGGCGGGTCTCAAGGCGCTGGGGGGAGGGGTCCGTTTACTGCTCGAAAAGCCAGGTCTTGAGTTGCTTCCTGAAGGCGAGATGGTCCTGGGTTCGCCAAAGGTGGGTGGGGAGGGAGTTCCATGACTTGACTGCCAGGTAGGAGAAGGATCTTCCTCCGTCAGTGGCTCTGCGGGTGCGTGGAACGGTGGCGAGGGCAAGGTTGGTCGATCGTAGCAGGCGGGTGGGCTTGTAGAAGGTCAGTTGGTTGTTGAGGTACTTGGGGCCCAGGTCGTGGACAGCTTTGTGTGCGTGGGTGAGGAGTCTGAACGTGATCCTCTTGCTGACACGGAGCCAGTGCAGGTCTCTCAGGTGGCCGGAGATGTGGCTGTGTTGGGGGATGTCCAGGATGAGACGTGCAGAGGCGTTCTGGATGCGTTGGAGTCTTTTCTGAAGTTTGGATGTGGTTCCGGCGTAGAGGGTGTTTCCGTAGTCAAGTCGGCTGGTGACGAGTGCCTGGGTGACCGTGTTCCTGGTATCGGTGGGGATCCATCAAAAGATCTTACGGAGCATGCGCAGGGTATTGAAGCATGATGATGTGACGGCGTTGACTTGTCTGGTCATCGAGAGGGAGGAGTCCAGGATGAAGCCCAGGTTGCGTGCGTGGTCCGTTGGCTTGGGAGTGGTGCCCAGGGCGGGGGGCCACCAGGAGTCGTCCCAGGCAGTGGGTGATGATCCCAGGATGAGGACTTTCGTCTTGTCTGAGTTCAGTTTCAGGCGGCTGTTCTTTATCCAGTCGGCGACATCTTTCATCCCTTCATGTAGGCTGGTTATGGCGGTGGCGGGGTCATTGGTGAGGGAGAGGATCAGCTGGGTGTCGTTGGCGTAGGAGATGATGTTGAGGTTGTGTTGGCGTGCGATGGTTGCGAGGGGGCTCATGTAGATGTTGAAGAGAGTGGGGCTGAGTGATGATCCTTGTGGTACGCCGCAGATGACTTCGGTGGCCTCTGATCTGAGCGGGGGGAGGCGGACTCTCTGGGTTCTTCCAGCGAGAAATGAGATGATCCATTCCAGTGCCTTCTCTTGGATTCCGGTGTTGCTGAGGTGCTGCACTAGGGTGTGGTGGCAGACGGTGTCGAATGCTGCAGAGAGGTCCAGGAGGATGAGGGCCGCCGTTTCCCCGTTGTCGAGCAGGGATCTGATGTCGTCTGTGGCTGCGATGAGGGCGGTCTCAGTGCTGTGGTTGGCTCGGAAGCTGGACTGTGACTGGTCGAGGGATCAATTTGTCTCGAGGAAGGCGGCGAGCTGTCTGTTGACGGTCTTCTCGATGACCTTGGCCGGAAACGAGAGGTGCGAGATGGGGCGGAAGTTCTTGAGGTCGGAGGTGTCAGCTGTTGGTTTTTTCAGGAGGGTGCTGATCTCGGCGTGCTTCCAGCTCTCCGGGAAGGTGGCGGTGTTGAAGGAGGTGTTGATGATGTCCTGGAGTTTGGGTGCACTGGTGGAGTCGGCCTTGTTGAAAACATGGTGGGGGCAGGGGTCGGTAGGGGATCCGGAGTGGATGGTGTTCATCGTGCTGATGGTGTCTTCGGTGCTGACCGGGGTCCAGGCGTGGAGGGTGCTGGTGGGGGGCGCTGGTTCGGTGGTGGGGTGCGTGGTTGGTGCGCCGAAGCTGTTGTGTATTTCGGCGATCTTGCGGTGGAAGAATGAGGTGAGCGAGTCGCAGAGGTCTTGCGAGGGAGCGATGTCGTTGTTTCCGGCGCTGGGGTTGGAGAGCTCTTTGAAGAGTTCCTTGCTGTTGTGGTTGTTGTTGTCCAGTCGTTCTTTGAGTGCTGACATCTTGGTGGTACGGATCAGCTGGTGGTGATTGCGGGTGGCGTTCTTGAGGGCAGTCATGTTGTCTGTGGTCTGGTCGATGCGCCAGGCCTTCTCAAGGGTGCGGCAGTTCTTCTTTGAGTTCTTGAATTAGTCGGTGAACCATGAGGCTTTCTTGCTGCTGGGTCTGCTGGGGGGGTCTTTAGTGGTGCGAGTTCATCTGCGCAGACGGTGATCCACTGTGTGAGGTTGTTGGCTGCTTCGTCGGGTCAGTTGTGATCAAACATTATCTCACCCTATACATCAAATAATCCTTCTCTATTTTTCATATTAGTATTTTCTGCATCACCTCATCCTGATCTGTTACTTCCAAATCTGAGAAGAAACTATTCTCTAATTCAACACCACTAGATGACTCAGCACACACCATCGGTTTGTGACCCCTCTTAGCCTTGTCTACCAAATCTAAAAGAGCTGACCATTTCCTTTTACCTTGAGAACCATCATGTACTTTCATAGGGGCTCATTAGGATGGCGGACAGATTGGAGTCCGTCCGCCATCCTGGTGTAAACCGGGACTATCCTCCATGCATGCGCCGGTCCCGCACACTGGATCAGGATGCGACCACCACCATGGAGGTCGTATCCTGCGTCTTAACATTACGGCGGTTGCTGATGATAGCAGCAGCTGCAGCGATGCTAAAATGCCATGTTGGGCATTTCACAGCACTACGTGGCAGGCACCACACAGTGCCTGCCACGTAGTGCTGTGAAATCTAGGGGGTACCCCTCAACACAAGGGGGGCTCACAACGGGACCCCAAACCCAATCCCAAACCCCACCAGCCTTTCTGCCATGGAAAGGCTGTCTCCAGTCATCATCGTAATTTGGCGGACTGTACCTGCTAGGCACTGCTGCCATTTTACTGGTGAAGACCTCTCCGCAGGGCAACCCTAAGGATTGCCTGTGTAGGTTCAGTGGCGAACAATCTTTGCCACCGACACAGATCGTGGTGAGATTCCTGGCCATCCTAATTTTGCAGGGGGAAACTCGAGGTCGGAGTACGGAAGGACTGCCACTGCATGGCTGGCAGTGGCAGTCCTTCCGCCATCGTAATCGACCCATTAGTTTGGATTCTATCCCTGTTTTCAAATAAATTATTTCTTTTTTGTGCCACTTTACATCCACCATTTGATATACCTGATTTCACACCAACCTCCTCTACAGACCAAAAATCCTCATCCTCTCTCCTAATAGATCTAGGCATAGATGCATCAAGCGAAATTGCGATCGCAATCGCTGCGAAACAGCGATTGCGATAGCAATTTCCACTTCAGCAATGCATCAAGTACAAAACAGCAAATAGTGAATTCACAAACCAAAGAATCGCTAAACCCGTTGAAACCCCCATTGTGATTCCTTGAAAGCGTTTTCCCACATATTTAGCGAAATCAATAGCAAATTCGCAACCAAATAGCGAATTCGCAAATAAATCGCTATCCACATGCATCAGCAATACCACATAGCGAAAATACCATAATTCGCTAATACGAGTCGCAATTTAAGGAGAAGCTAAGCCAGGTGGTAACCATGAAGTCAAATTGACAAAAAAAAGAAATTTTTGCAAACAACAAACAGGTGTTGGGTAAATCAGACATACTTCAGGAGACTTAGTAGGAGCATGAGGAAAGTCACAATGGCAGGTCTCTACATCATGGCAAGGCGGCTGAGGATCCAGGCTGCAGCCCAGAACCGATGCAGGATCCATGAACGCATCTTCCGGCTGCGGATTACACTACTGGGACAGACTGAAGAGGAGATCTACTCCAAATACAGGCGAAATGGGGCAATGATTAAGAAGCTCATCAGAGACCTTGACCCCCTGATGCAGCACCCAACATCGAGGACCAATGCCGTGCCCACCCATGTCCAGTTCCTGTGCTACCTGCACCTCGCATGTGCAGGGGGTATATCCCAAGTTACACTTTCACTTTCACACTGCCAACAGAGTTTCCTGGACGCCATGCTGAGCCGGATACATCACTACATCACCTTCCCAACAACCCAACAGGACTTAATGCAGACTAAACTGGACTTCTATCATACCGCACATTTTCCCCATATAATTGGCTGCATTGACTGCACCCACATACACATCTGTCCACCCGCAGAGACCGAATACATGTACCGGAACCACAAGTCATATCACCCCCTCAATATTCAGATGGTCTGCAATGCGAAGACCATCATTACAGACATTGTGGCACAATACCCAGGGAGCACGCATGATTCATTTATCTTCCGGCACAGCGGCATACACACCCAATTGGCCAGGGGTGAATATGGAGAGGGACATCTCCTAGGTAAGTACGCATGCCCCAATACAGTATGTTAAGAAAATGTTGCCGTCCATTACAGGCACTGACCCTCTGCTCCTCCCTTCAGGTGACAGTGCCTACGCCCTCTGTGAATACCTCCTCACCCCATACCTCAACCCAGCTCCACCACAGGAACGGAGGTATAATGGTGCGCATATACACACCAGAAATGTGATAGAGCTGACATTTGGCATGTTAAAGAGTAGATTCCGCATCCTCCACAAGACTGGCAGGGCCCTCAAATACCGGCCTGAGATCTGCTGCCGCATCGTGACCCTGTGTGCCATACTTCACAATATTGCCGCAAAGCAGAAGATACCTGTTGAGGTGTCTGGTAGTGAGTCGGAGGGGGACAACCTGCCACCTGCACATGTGCATCATGCACATGGGGAGAATCCTGCTGAAGGTCACAGGTGCCTCCCGCACATCACACAGAACTACTTCTAGTGCATCCTTACCCCTCACACAACACTGCACTCATGCAAGCCACATCAAAGATTGACATGAGGATTATTTGTTTTCAGAAAAAAGCTTGTGTTTATTTCACACAGTCTCAATGTGCTTCCATCAGCAACAAATATGGGTACGGTATTAAAAAATCTAAGGTCATGTAACCTGAGCTGGTGTGCATGGTTGCCTCGCCACCACACAGCCTGTAATGTAATGTAACTTGCGCCTCCTGGCGCGCGCACCCAGTCGCCTCTCACCCTCCACGTTAGGCTGCTCTTGTCGGGATGCAGTGTTGGGCCAGGCACTGCGCATCCTGTCTGTTTGCACCGGCACAGACAGGCTGCTGAGGCTAGATGCCGCATCGCTGGTATCATCCTCCCCCCCTTGCATTGCTATGGTCAGCCACCTGTTGGTGCTCAACAGCATTGGTGACCTGGTCCAGGGCCCTTGCTACATCTGCACAGCATTGGACCATCTAGATCTGCATGGCCAATGATCTTCTCGAGAGCTGGGATGTGGCATTCCCGATCAGGTGATTCGAACGGGTGTAGGCTGATAGCCGTGTGAGCAGCTGCATGTGGCGTCTGCGGGTGATGTCCTGCTGCGCTACCATCATCTGGTTGCTCTCCCTCACCGCTGTGGTCAGTTCCTGCACAGTCTCTGTGAGGCGACTGATATTGCGTGCTGTTTTGTACAGCTGTGGCTGCATTGCTGCCATGTGCTGCGCCTGTTTGCGGTGCACACGCAGCATCTGAGCCTCAATGCCCAGGCCCAAGTTGTGTGCGTGTTGCTCCATGGCTGCTGTGGTGGGCACGGAGCGCTGCTGCCTTGACCTGCTGCTGGCATGAGCCTGTACACTTGCTGTGGTTTGTGTCTACCTCCTGGGTGATGGTGGGGTCTGCTCCACTGCCTTATGTGTCCAGACGTGCTGTTGTGCTCCGGCTGTAGCTGCAGGGGTGGCCCTGGGTGTCGGTGCAGGTGCATGCTGCCTCTCCCCCTCTGTCTCTTCAGGTGTCTCCGCAATGTGGAGGATGTCGCTGTCGGACGTGTCAGTATCCGCTACACCTGTGATGTGAATGAGTGCATGATTACTGGTATGATTAAGGCACCTGCGATGTTGCAAAATGCATGCAGGCTTGGTTGATTCATGCTTTCCCTGGCTGGGATCTGTGCATCTTTACTAATCTGGCTGTGTTTGGCTATCAAGGAACCTTTACACACTACTGGTTCCACAATGCATTTGGGCGTTTGGGAGGAGCAGGGACTGGAATACTATGCTCACAAATATGGATTGCACTGGGGGCATGGGCATTGTTAGGGTACGGGGTTGCAGTAGCATGCCTCTTACCTTGAGATTGGTGTGTGGTACGGGAGGTGTCCAGTTGGGTGATGCCCACGCAGGCTTCTGGATGAAGGGTGTCCTCCACTAGATCCTCCATGGGGGTGTTTTCAGGGACTGTGGAGTGTCCCCCTCCTGTAGCCAGAGGGGCTGAAAATGGGACAACAACCTCATCCTCTGTTATTAATCAATTGTTACATTATCCAACTAAACATCAAACGCATCAGGCCATGGAATCCCTCACCAGCATTCTGGAAGACATATTCATTATATTTGAGCATCATAACGTGATAATTGCGGGAGACGTCAACACAGGAGGTCTGGGCCAGACCCCTGTCGCACCCCATGGGAAGAAGTCGGGACAATTGATTTCACTTCTCACAAACTTTAACTTACAATCCACTCATGGGACAAAAAACATCAGCCGTCCCTCATGGATCCCTAAACCGACCTTCAGGAATGTCTCCATCTTTGACTATATTTTCATCAATGAAGGGCAGGCCCACAAACTATGTGACTTAACTGTGGACGACAGAGACGAAAGCGAACACAGGCCTCTCTGCGCCTCCTTTAATCTGATGTGGGAACAGGTGGAAGCCCAGGAAATAATTGGAGCAACCACAGGCGATGAACATCATCTAGTCCTCAAAAGAATAAAATTGTCGGCAAACCTCAGTCACAGCCTGTCGGATTATGTAGCCAAAAGGGAGGCGGAACTAAAGACACAAGATATAAAGAACATCACACACTTTTGGGAAATACTGACAATGGATTTACAGAAGAACTTGAGTAACACCAACCAATCAAGAAGCAGCCAACACTTAAATCAATCATCGGACAGAAAAGAACTGGCTTAAAGTGTTCTCCCTAATTAAAGCAAAAGACAATAGCAAGCTATAGTGATACATCAACAGTCTGAGCTCTGAAATCCAGTGCAAGGAAAATAATGTTGCAGGCAACGTGTGGGAACAGTATGTGAAGGGTCTGTACACCTGTGGAGCAAATAAGATGGGCTCTCTCAGCTCAGAGTGGTCGCAGGTGGCAGCTGTAACCATTAAAACTCAGAGTGCACTGAAAGATATTACAGTGCCCAGTCAGCCCGTCACTTATACAGTGGAGGAGACTGTAAGGTACATTAGGGCAACAAGAACAGATGGGGCCCCTGGCCCAAATGGTATTTCCGACCAAGTTTTCAAAACTGCCCCTGCCTTTTTTTGCATCCATACTTACCCCGCTACACAATCATTCATTCTCCACAGCAATTTTACCCCCATCCTGGAAAGGCTCAGTCTTATTTCCAATACATGAGAAGGGACACCACTCAAACCTGGCTAATTACAGGTTCATAGCCCTTCTTGACATAGAAGCCAAGGTATATGCTCGCCTATTACTAAGGGACCTAGAGACCTGGGTGGACAAGAATGGCATTCTCCTGCCTTTTCAGACTGGCTTTAGGGCCAATAGTTCTACCATGGACAATATCATAGCGTTCTACCTCTCGAAGCAAGCCGTATTGAGGAACAAGCTGCCCCTGTTTTGCTGCTTCATAGACTACCCCACAGCCTTCGACTGAGTCAATTGAAGAGGGTTATGGGCAAAACTCGAATCTTGGGGGATCCCTCAAACCCTGCTAAAAGCTATAAAAGCCCTCTATGAGGGGACATGAGTCCAGGTCAAATTATGTCCAACAATCGTAACACCAAGAATTTAAACTAATACCGGACTAAAGCAGGGTTGTGTGTTGGCCCCCCTACTTTCCAACTTGTACACTGCAGATATGGGGCAAGCCCTGAAAGACGCCAACCTAGTACCTCCCAGATTACGGAAGTTGGCCCTGGGAACTCTCCAGTATGCAGATGATACAGTGGTCATGGACTACACCAGGGTGAGGCTCCAAAGAGCATCAAATAGTCTTGCAATATACAACAAGGAAAATAGCCTACGGATCAATGAGAGCAAGCCCAAGATAGTAATCTTTGGTAAATACCCCCACAAAAAAACAAGCAACATGGTCTTCGGGTGAGCACCGAATCAGGACAACCACATCCTACAATTATCTGGGGTTATGGGTGTCGGAGAGGGCCACTGCAGGCAAACATATAAAGGAGTTAACAACGAGAATTAACAAAATTATCCTGTCTTTCAGACGTCTAAGCCATCGTCCCTTAGTCCATCTATAGAACCCATGCTGACTGTACTTCGGGCAAAACTGATTCCCACAAGCATGTATGGTCACTTAGCCTTCCCAGGAGCACTTGAGAAAGTCATCAATGCGGCCCAGATGAAAGCTTACAAGACTGTGCTACAAGCTCCTAGACAAGCAAGGAACATCAGGCTAAGGCTGGAAATAGGTTTGAACCTCCCGGAGTTGGTACTACAGGGGGAACTAATAAAATATTACATCAGAGTACTGAAAGCCCCTGAAAACAATCTCAAATATTCTCTAAAATTTATTTTCAGAGTTGCAGGCTCCCCATGGCACTCCAAGTTGGAGCAAGCAATAGACCTATTGAAAATCGAGGTAAAGAGCATGCCCTTTCAGGAAATTCCTTATTCTGCCTGGGCCAAAGCTGTAAAGCGCCAAGTCCAGACCATCTCGTTTGAACTGGATCGCTCATCACTCCGGTACAACTCCCTCACATTGGCCCTGGACAAGTCATATACTTCTGGCAAAGTTCAACCATATTTGCAAGATTCACTTTCAGCTCAAACAAGAAAGAAAATTCTGTACTTGCGCCTCCTGGCCCTCAGATTTTGGATTTTAACACAAAATAGGCACCAACTGACAGCCCCATCTCCTGCCAGTTATACAACTGCCACAGTGAATCCCGGCTACACCTTTTATGCTGCTGCTCAAAGCTGGCCAGCGATCGTCATCGTTTGCTGCGCCCGGCCTAAGGGACTTGGGCTTCAGAACCTGCAGAGAGGCCTCGGACTGGTGCTTCTCAGAAACCACAACTTGTTTACTTGCCAGGGTTGGCAAGTTTATCCATCAAATTAGAATTGCACTTGATTTGCATCATAAGGCCACAGAACTCATGGGTCCTGTCATTCTGCAATGAAATTTATCTGGTGCCCTAACCCTATCAGTCGTCACCTAATTCAGAGGTTTCTTGCAAGGCCACTGGAATCAGAAATCAAACTCGGGGCCAGACAGGGGGCTCGTTAAGAATTTATCTGAATGACAATTAGTATTATGGAGAGAACGACCCTTTTGGACTCTTATATAACCATTGATCCTTAGAGGTGCAAAGATACAAAACGGTGATAACCCAATATTTTAACTTTAAAAAACAAACAAACAAAAAAATCTTTCAATTGAAGTTTTAAATGGACACGAAGTAGTAGTAAATAGAGCCTGCGTAGCCACGGTTCTATTTTAAAGCTGAACATTGGGTTTTTACTGGGGGAAGGGTACTTGAGAGGGGGGTGTTGTATATGTGTTTTATAATGTAAAGATTTTAAGTAATCGCACAGTTAAGAATAAAGTATCGATTCCCGCCTGTAGCCAGTCTCTCCCCCAGTCTCTCAGCAATGCGCTCCTTGCCACGGCCTCTGAGGTCGTACCCTCTCTTTTTTAAATCATCAATGGACCGGTGGGTGACTCCCACCGCGTTCACCTTTGCCTTGATGCGGACCCAGATGCACCTCTTGGCTGCCTCGGGCACCTTCCGGGACAGCTTCCCAAACAGTTGGTCATGGTCCCTGCTCACTCCTTCAATGAGGTACTCCAGTTCCTTCTCACTGACCTTTATTTTCTGCTTGCGTGCTTTCTCACTTGGTCCTGCAGCTTCCTGGGACATTGTAGATTGATTTGCACTCCTGAATGGGCACTGCAGGGTGTGGCTCCTGGAGCTCAGTTCTCTGCCTCCTCCTATATCCAGCTCTGTGCTCTGAATGATGCTTGGAGCAGGTTACTTCCTGGTAGTGATGTCCTCATTGTGCTCCAAATGCGACTTATCGTTTTTGCGATCTCGCTATTTGTGATATCGCTATTTGCGATTTCGCAATTTGGGGGTTGGAAACAGCCGGTTTTGCGAATTTTGGAGGAATTTTGCGAAGTCGCATGTGGCAATTGCAGCAGGGTGTGAATCGCTAATTATTTGCGAATTTCATGTTGCATCTCATTCTGCGAATTCTTAATAGCGATTCGTTATTTTTCGCTATTTGGATTTCGCAGAATGGATGCTTGATGCATCTATGGGCTAGTCCCTAACATAGGCAGGTTAACTGGGATGCCAAAGCTATAAAAGCTTTGCTACACATGCCTGCACGTTTTCATCCAAGCACTGTCCATCTACATCCTTTCCAACTTCTTCAATCTAATTAATCCCAAATTTACTCATCTAAAGAACACTTCCCAGAGTTCTCTTCTTCACTACCTTTTCTCCTCACAATCTTCTCAATATGTAAACGATTGCCGTAATAACATTCCAAGCCTTCCATAAATATGGGAGTTAAAACATTCTATTTAGTCTAATAGCCCTAACCAATACAAAATGGCTGCAGGTGTCAGTGGAACACACACTACAGCAAGCAATGTGTCTACATAAGCCTGTAGCAACAGGTAGCATGCCCCTCGCCAATCTCCTTCAAATTATAATTACGGTTAAATCTGTACCAGCGCCACCAAGTCAGCCCCAAGCAATGGCATGTGGATCGTTGCATTGGTTGAATTTCTGGTTCCCGAGCGATGGCTTGACTGAGCAGCACAGCTTCTACACAAGCAGAATCCCCAACATGCTTAAGGCCTTCATGTGTGTCTAACAGTTTCCCATAACTGTAATCCCAAAATCAAGCCACCGTGTACTTGCAATAAACCATACCTTGCTCATTTCATCCTTTTTTAAAGGGACAGTTGCAATTTGAATAAACATTTAAAGCTCAATCATTCACTGATTCAAAAACAGTCCTTCACATTAAAGCGACCTCCCCAGCTTCTCTATATCTTCTATTAATATTTCCCAGAAATATTTAAAAGGATTAATTAAATTCTTAAATACTCCAAATTAAATGTTGCTTCTCTACGCAAAGTACTTATCTGCTATTGAGCAGCAACAAAGAAGAAAGATGGCTGCATGTTTGGGTCATTTACACTTGAATAGAATGTTGTGAGGATTCTTAATCTACTGTTAAAGTTCTAGTTGGTTGCTGCCGTGTGTTGGTGGCAACGAAGAGGTATGCATAATATTGGCCTCTATGCCTTGCCATAAAATCATCAACTGCAATTCTAAATTTGGTGTTGAATCAAGCTGTAAAATTTCCTACACCATAGGATGGATGACACTAACTCACCTTAGCAGACAAACCTATTCTAAGCAGTGTCTTGTCCAATATAATTATTTATAACAATGTATGTTTGCTTTTCTGTCTTTGCACCAATTGGTAGAAGAGGGGTTTTCAAAAGTCAACATGGGCTTTATTTAGTGTTTGGCGGACAGGATACTCTGTCAAAACACAGAGAATATCCTGTTTAATAAATTGCAAGTGCCATATGCTATAATCCACTTATAATACACCGAACAAGACATCTGCCACGTTTGTGACGAAGTCTCCCATCTGCAAATTCGAAGCAAGACCTAAGTCCTTGACTGCTGTATAAATCGAGTAATACATAAATAAATAAATAACTGAATAAATACATAAATTGAGTATCCAGCAGAATTATCATTTTCTAACCATTCAGCCCAATGTTCTGGTGGTCAGCACTTCAAGCAGCTGCTGCTAGGTGATGATGTGTGCTAATTGTCTTGGAGTAAAACAAAACTCCTAGCCCTGTTTCTCTTACATTGAGCTCCCAGTTTTCACATAAATGATCTTCATGAACATACCCATCCGAAGGTCAGAATCCTGATTATTAGTGGAAGGTTCATTGCACAGTCAGGCTAAAACATAAATAACTAGCAGTGTAAGTGATTAGCACAATTATTGGGGGGGGGGGGGCATGGAGAGCTTCTCTTATTGGCTACTCTGAGAGGACACTAGTAAAAACTCCAGAGGTTATAAAGTAAGTTGCATTACACCAATGAAGCAAAGAAAACGGAGCCAAAAAATATCAGATAAAGGATAATATTATTGGACATTAATTGCAGATAGCCACAGAAGGGAGACACACTTTCCGACTGAGTAGTAACATCAGAAATATACCCTTGATCAGTGTAGAAATGCACTAGACTTGTTCAGCTCTGCAACTAATTAGACTAAGCAGAAATGGCTTCTCAGGGAGTTGGTGCCTGCGCCAAAACTTAGCAGTTAATCAAAAGATTCAATAATGCTTAGTTTTAGTTAAAAGGAGAGCATGTCAATCTCACAGCAGAATGAATCCCACACAGTTCAATAGAGATGCAGTTACAGTTACGCCCCCTCTGGTGCCTTCTCCACTTCTTATGTGTGTATGGTCTCTGGTATGTGGTATGGCCAAAGGCATTACTCGAGCACCGGTGCCGTTTGTTCTGAAGTACCCCATTGCTTACTGTCTAGATCACTTTAAAGGCTCTTGCAACAAAAAGTTCTTGTTCACAAAATTTCTGTTGGCTATGCTGCATACTTCTGTACGGGCCACGACTTTCAGTTTGTTCACAGTTATTCTCTGCTTTACCTTCTCTGTGGACTTGTGACTCTAATGGTGCAGGTGGGTGAACTCATTGAACCCCTTCCTGCAACAGAGTCTTAAGTGATGTGAAGTTGGGATGGCAGCCTAACTCAGGGCACAGACTGCTGGAAGAGAATCAGCATTCAGACCTGACTGGAGCATTCATCTTCTTCAGCTGAAGCCTTCCATACTGGTTGCCGAAGGGTGTTCGGTCACAGCAGTTGCTGACTCCGGTCTGGGCCTTCAGTGAGTGGCTGTCTTTGGCAGTTATGGCTTCTGGTGCATAGAATTGCTTCTACATCAACAAAGATTGTGGATCTTCTTGGAGCAGTTCTGATGCCAGCAGTAGCAATAGTATGTTGGGCACACAGTAGGGTGCCAGATGACCCTATATTGCTCCTTATTTGAAAGTCTTGGAATGCTTCACAACAGAAACTGCAAAGGGAGACGGGGAAACCGCACACAACATGAGTTGGTCCTAGCTTCGCTTCTATTGACAATTAGCTTCTTCTAGCTGTCCATCATGCCTGGAACACATTTCGCTTTTTCTCCTTCCTTTTATCAATAAGTAGGCATGCTTTAAGTTACCATGATGACCCTCAGCTCTCCAGCAAAAACGTCAGATTTTAGGTGATGTCCCCCCACCTCTGCAACTGAGTGGAATCCAGAAACAAGCTCTGGCCATACAGAAGTCCTTCAAGTACTCTCTGGAGCAATCATTCTTTCATTGATCAAGAAGTATGTTGAACTGGATACTCATTTTTGAGACAGGGGATGTGTATCCACAGTCTGGAGTTTTGGAATCAGTTTGGGTATGTGGTTTTTCAGATGCCATTCTTGGCAGTATAAAAGGCAAAGCTCCAAACAGAAGTGCCCACCAAAGGGCACAATGAATTGAGAGATATTTAATGTGTGTGCCATCAGCATATTTAATGCAGTAATCAAAGACAGACAAAATAGCTGACCATGCCTAGAAAAAAAGAGACTGGTGTTCCACCTCTCACCCCTACAATCTATCATGTGGCAGTGCTCAGGACGAACTAACCAGCAGCCTTCTGCAAACAAGTTCCCCATTGAATTTGCAATGGTAGACCTGTTTCCATACTCTCTCATTTCAGTGCCTTGATCTCCACCCCCTATGCATCGGAATGTAGGCAATACGCTTGCATTGTCTGGCGAAGCTTTACCCACACTCCACCTTGTGCTTTGCTAGACCAGTGTCTATCCACTGGTTTGAGTAGTAAGACTCTCACCATACACTAAGTCCTACAATCAAATATGTGCTCGAACTCCATGGTGCGTACATACCCTCTTTATACACACGGAATGTCATAGCAATGGTTTGGGGGGGGGGGGGGGTTTGGACAAAATACTGAATAAAAAATGTGATACAACAATACCGTGTCAAGAGTATCAAGAGGTCAAAGATATCCTCGACAAGCATATGAAAGGCAAAATATCATTTTAAGTGTTGTTTTTAATATCAATGTAAAGATTTCGATAAAAACAATAGCGTTTAATGTAATATCATTTGAAAGTGTTATTTTGTATGTAATTTATGGTAATGTGTTTGATTCTATATGCTTAATATTGTTTTTAATGGGATTGTGAATTAATTATGAAATATTTAACATTTGTATTTTAAGTTGTATTAATGTATGAAAGTAATTGATTTATATTTTTTGGGCAGCAGGATATTTATTTTTTAAGGGATGAGGGTGGAGATATTTTTAAAAACTGGATATTGTAATGTAAATATAATGTTAATTATTTTAATGATATGAAATTTAATATTTTACAATTTATAAATCAATTTTGTTTCAACATACTTTTTTATGAATATGAATGTATCATTAAGTCAAATATACCTTAATTATATGACATTAAAACACTTATTTCATTGTATATATTAAAATATATACTTCATTATGAAAAATAAACATATGTAAACATTACATTTAATAAAGTAAATTAATTTAGCAATTTTCAAAATAAACAATTCCTATTTTTCATTTTTGTGAAAAGAATTATAATTAAAATATTGTAACATTTTATGGTGAAAATTATGTAATAATAAATATGTTTTTTACATTTATATTTAAACAATTGGTGTTATTTTTTTTTTCACTTATATCATTTTTTATGCGGGATTATATGTTTATGTTTTACTTTACGGTTCATAGTTCTGGGTAGTAGTAAATATTTAATATATTAATTACTAATGTTTAAATATAAATATATTGGCTTGTAATTTTGGTTAGTGTGTTTTAAGTACATTTAATTTAATTTTCTAGATCAAAATCTTTGTTTGAGTATGGATTAATGATTTTGTATATAAACATTTACATTTATGACATAAAAATGCTTTAGATTGTACTGGATATAGTGCATTTCCCCCTTTCAGTATCCATCTCCTTCCCCAAATTGGTTTTGATCCAGTGGGAATAGTAAATGTCACCCTTTTAGTGTCCTAATTCTTCCCCACTCTGGGTTAGATGGAAGTCAGAATAGTAAATGTAATCCCTTTAGTGTCCAACATCTTCCCCAAATTGTTTTAGAATATAGTGCGAATAGTAAATGTCACCCCTCTAATGTCAAAACACCTTCTCCAAATTAGTAAGATTGGAGTGGGATTAGTAAATGCCTCCCCTTTAGTGTCAAACACTTTCTTAAAAATGGTTTATGTTGGAGTGTGATTATTTAATTTGATAAGTTTAGTGTGAACTCATTTGTTTAACCCCTTCGCTGCTGGCCCGTTTCCGCCGCTGTGCGGTAAACAAATTAACAGGGGCGGGCCATGACGAACCCCAGCCGTCATCAGCACACGAGCACCGTAGTGCATGACGGCTGGGGTTCGTCATCAGCATACAAGGGGTTAAACTGTTTTTGCATGTAGTAGTATTATTTGTGCATAAAAATATAATAAAAACAATTGTATGTTTGTAATAAAAAATATCATTAATTATATATTTTTATAGAGCAAAGACATGTAACACATTTTTAAAATGTATTTATGTTTTCAAATGTTATTTAATGTGTAAATTTAAACATTTTAAACATATATCTGAAATGAAATAGGCATTTATAAATAGGTAATTAAATTAAATAAGTTTAATATGTTATTACATACAAAATGTAAATCACATTTAAAGTGTTGCATGTTGTAATTGTTTTTATTTTTTCCAATATTTAATGTTTTTTTGACATTTTCTAAACTGTATGATATACATTTTCAAAATCATTATAACATACTTTTTTAGTATGTATTAAATAATTGTATATATTTTGTACTGTTATTGAAATGAAAAAAATTATATACAATTTTTACTACATTTTCTGACTTTTTAAAATGTTTATTATTTTTTTTATATATTTTTTTCTGATTCATTTCTATAGGGAGATTGTCTTTTATGATTTAATTCAGCAACCAATATTTTACAACTATATTCTGTGTTGTAGTCTATTTGTGTCATTTTCAGTCTATTTTCCAGGATCCAGACAACAGTAAGATGCTGCTATTCATTGGAACAGATAAGCCCTTTTTAAAGGATTTCTAAGGGTGAGAGGGTGGGGGTTGTAGGATGGAGGTTTAGAGATTAATTATAGTGTTGTTTTGTGGGGTTTCTTGGACATTTAGAACCTAAATACAAGTTAGAAGTCAGAGGACTGCCAGACTAGCAGGGGCCCAGCAGTTGCGGTTCAACCACCATTGCACCAGTTCCAACCCCCTTTTACAACACAGGTATCCAGACCCCCATGGACCCCTGCAACAGCCATGGAACCACATTCTCTGGCGGTCCTGCAGCAGTGAGGGCTCACAATATGTTGGCAGTGCCGTTGCAGCACTGCCATGCTTCTTACAAGTTTCAGTACTGCCAGCAGTGTCATGGCGGACCTACAGTGGCACCTTTCTAACGCATACATAGGTGCCCTTGAAAGGCACCACTGTAGGAACGCCACACCAATTGCCCACCAGCCCACGAAAAACTCATCATCTGGCGGGTGGGAGGAGGTGCTGTTTGGTGGTCCTGGACTCCAGGACCACCAAGCTCATAATTAGGCCCTGAGTTTTATCAACAGAAGTGTTTTTCACTAGAGTATAGGTTGAGCTTTTGGTACAATGTTTTAGTGAAGTATCAGTATGTTATGTTACATTGTGTTATGTTACATAACATAACATGTGTATTTGTAAAGCGCACGTTCACCAGTGGGCAACTTTCTGCTGAATAACACGTTTATTGTTACCCAACAGTGCTCATTTTATCACCCTCGAAAGGATGAAAGGGAGAGATGACCCACTGGGATTTTAACCTTTGATGAGTTCTAACACAGGTCTCTACAGATGACGCATTAGTTCACTAAGCTACCAGACCTGGTTACTTATTTTATGGTGAATAAAGGGCTGATTACGTGTACAGCGGTCTTGGTACCACCATAGCCGTGGTGGTGGTCTGACCACCACCAAAAACTAGTGGCCCGTCCACCTGATTACAAGTTTGGCTGTCAGACCACCACCAGCCCGACACAACACCACCAACACTGCCAGGATCTATGATCTTAATGGTGCAGCACAGGCGAAGGTAGTGCTGAATGGTGGCGGTGCCTCAGTAGGCGCTGTGGTCAATATTATGACTCCTTTTTAGGGAGCCATTTCATTGCGGAAACCATGCCATGAAACGGATAACTGAAAGGAAAGAAAGGGACCCCAAAAAAGGCCCCCGAGTGATTTCACTAATGGGGTAGTGAATGGGGTCACATATTGTGCCCCCTCTTCATGCTCTGTGACGCCATCTGCTGCGGCCCTTCTATTTGGTTGACTATAGAGAACCAGTCCAGTGGTCCACTCAGAATACAGTGGTCTAAACACAGCAGGCTTTGCAGTGCTCTCCCAACTGCAGCATTGGTACTCCGGCTGAGGGACCGCTGACATCATATTCAGTCCCGAAGTGTAATGCATATGTATTTTTGGGAATATAATGTGTTTTGTTGGTGTGTTTTATTGTTTACTCGATATGTTTTTTTAACAAATGTTTACTAGAGGCATTGGGAATTCCAGGATCATTTATGTTTTTATACACTTTTTCAGTATTTTTATGTTTTCTGGGTTCATTATAGTTTTGCATTTTGGGGCTTTTTGGAAAATATTTCTTCTGCATTTGGTTGATTATTATTTTTGACTACATGGATGTAGAAAAAGAATTTGCAGTCACAAAACAGTAAGTTATATTTATTAGATTTTTTGGGATGTAAAATATCTTATTGTTTGTGTAAATAGTTTTATGATTGTTTGGAAATGTGTGGTTTATGGATTGTATTTATTTTACACAATGGTTTAAATCTGTTCTTAGAGCTTTTTGGTTGGTGAGGTTTACATTTTTCATGTAATAATTTATATCTCCCATTATTATCTCAGCTTTATTTAATATTGGAGATTTATTTGTACAAAAAATTATTTGTCTTACTTATTCAGATTTTGAGACAATTATTTGAGACTTTGGTAGGCTACTATTTATTTTATAATATGATTTTGGCTATTATTTCTAAGTGATCTACTTCTTTGTTGTTTATAATGACTTTGACTTTGCATTTTAGCATGTAGATCATTATTTTGGTTTGTTTGCTAAGTTTATGTTAAATTTGGATAACAGATTGCTCCATTCATAGGTGTTGGTTCCTTTGTTCATTTTGTAATGCTTCTATAAATTTATAGAGATATCAGTTTGGTACTGCCGAGTGTGGATTGGAAGGCATTGTACCATCCATCGTTAATTTTGGCTTCCTATGCCAAGTTGCTTTCATAGACATTCCACCGTGGTATTTGGAATTTGGGTTGGTGTCTGTGTCCGGAGCAATCCAGTCTGCCAACCCAAGTGTCTTTGAAATAATACATTAGGAGGCTTACTTGGTTAGCCACCTCTGGGGCAGGGACACAGGCTAGTGCTATTGATTCTTTCACCACAAATTGGCTGTTTGTAGCATATTCTACACTTCAGGTCAATTACAAGTGAGGTGGTCTAACTGCCAGACAGTCAAGCTGGTGGTTTCCTGACTACCGTATTCTGAGAATTCCACTGTGCTGGGGGTGTTGTCTAGGCGGTGCCACAGCAGCGGCCTGCTTCAGCTGATAGAAAGAGCTTGAAGCCTATGCCGCAGTTGTGGCAGTGCTGCTTGCACATCGGTGCACTGTGTACCATGCACCATGTTGTGCACAGCAAACACTGTGCACGCACGATAGTGGAGGGCACAACTTGTGCCCCCGGAAACATCCCCCCATGGTTAACTTCACATTGTTCCTTTTATTTGAGGCCCCTTCACTGCCTTCCCGCTGACCTTTTCATGACAGGGCCCCCACCATGAAAAGGTTTTGGAAAGGTTGATCAGAATAGTCCCAGTGGTGCCGGCATCAGGACCGCTTCCATTCCCTGATACTTTCCCTACCACAGCCCCATCAGGATCCAGGATCCTGGCAGCAGTCTAGCTTCTGCTTGTGGTGATCTGAACGCTTACCTCTTAATCGGGAGATTGGACCGACAAGGAAGCAGCTTTCAGACCCCACCGCAGGTGCTCTGGTCTTGGGGCCACCGTACTCATAATCGGCTCCTTAGTGCAGATTGTTGGGGTGTCTGTATATTCTTTGATTGAACTGATAGTTACATCCATGTGTGAATGTGGGAGTAAAGGGGCATAAGGAGTATATCTGGTGGCTTTTTTAGTTGATGAGATTTATTATTTTAAAGTGGGTACAGGTGGTAATTGGCCTGTGATGTGCTCGGACTTTAAACAGTATATCTTTTAGGAGTTTAGATGTGGATCCTCTTAGCTAGTGTGTGCCTCTCATGTCC
This sequence comes from Lissotriton vulgaris, assembly GCF_964263255.1. Lineage (NCBI taxonomy): Eukaryota > Metazoa > Chordata > Amphibia > Caudata > Salamandridae > Lissotriton > Lissotriton vulgaris. The sequence goes on from NC_141687.1 coordinate 888,218,096, forward strand.
TGCAATGCCTTCCTCACTTCTATTTCTGTCACATTTGAGGTTGTTGTGTTCTCTTACATAAAATTCCAACATTCATTTTTGCAGTGGCCCCTCACTTCCCCTCCATAGCATGCATTAGAATAATATTTGGTACGTTTCCAATCCTCATTTCCTGTCAATGCACTTTCTTGGTTGTAGGTGTAACCCTTGTGACTTGGTAACTGCTTTCCTTTCTGGGACGTTATGTTTACATATAACTTATGCAACTACTTCTATTTTGTATGCTCTGTTTAGATGTTTCACACTGTTTTGAAGCTTTTCTTTTGTAATGACAAATGCTTTCATTTGCCAAAATAGTGTAGGTGTCTCAAAATGCAACAGTTTAGGCGTAGCATTATGCGTTTCTTTGGTATGTGCAGAAAGGCATCTATCTCATTGATTCACCTGGATACATGTGAATGTTGACTACATGGCAGTGACTTTGGACACATCCAAATACACAAAGTGATGTTACAATACTTGTATGTGACTTGATAGAGGTACTTTCCTTTCTGTTGAAAGAAAAAAACATCAGTTTCATTATAAATGTTTATTTGTAGTAGTTTGTAGAGGCTGAGGTCATTAGGTTTAGTTTTACTTGCTATTGGGATGAGTTTATATTTTTCAATATTTTTTGTATGTTTATTTTGTTATTTGTTTGCTGGTTCATGAAAGGTGTTTTTTCTGGCGGCTTATTTATTTTTGATCTTATTGTGATTTATTTTAGGAAGTACATGTAAAGAGAGAAGTAGAAAATTGTTTGGTTAATTATTGGCAATTAAAAAATATTACGTTTATTTACAAGTAAGTTTTAGTTTAAATGTAAGTTTTACTTACTAGGTTACGTAGTTGTTGAGATGTATATGCAGCTGCAGCCCATATAGGTAATAGCTGTGGGGCTGAGTGGGGACACGTTTGTCGAAATACCCCCCACCAGCACCCACTGCTCTTCTCTGCACATGCCGCAGCTGTGTATATTTTTCTTCTGCTAGGGTCTGGTCAGAGAATCAGCAGTTTCCCTGCCTTTCCGAGGTTGCAATTTTTATAAAGGGTTAGTCCGCCCGCCACCCTAGCGGTGCTAGGACCGGCCGCAAGGCGTGCGGCGGACCCAACCCCACCAATTAGGATGCGACCGCCACCCTGGTAGTCGCATTCCGCATTTTTGACATTGGGGCGGGTGCTGCTGTAAACAGCGCACGCCGCAATGCCAAAGTGCCTTGTTGTGCATTGCCATGCACAAAGTGGCGGCACCGTGCGGTGCCTGTCACCGAGTGGTGCCTGTCACCTTGTGCATGGCAATGTTGGGGGGCACCATAGGTACCCCCAAGTGCAGACCCCCACCACCCACAGGGGGCCCGCAACGGGTCCCCGAAGCAATTCCCCACCAGCCTTTCCATGGCAGGGAAGCCGCCATAGAAAGGCCGGGGAAACCCTGCAATATGGATGGTGGTGCCACCATATTGATGCCCAAGTCCATCTGGCCGGCAATTCGAACAATTGCCGAATGGCGGAAAAGCGGCGGACGCACTTTGCGTCCGCTGCAATACCCCTGCCATTGTAATATGGGGTGGGGTGAATCAAGTTGGGATGGAGGGCGGATTGCGACCGCCGGGCCGGCATTGGCGATCCACCCACCATCCTAATAACCCCCTTATTTTATAAAATTAGCTTGCTTTTTAGAGTGTTGGTTTGATTAGTTTGTCTGATTTTATTGAAAAAGATTATTTATAGTTTGATTTTATTAGTTAGTATAGTTTTAGCCTGAATTATTTTGATCAGTCATGCTCTTTTATGGTAAATGCTTATTTCAGTTTTATTAACATTTAAGATGTTTAGTTTGAGAGTTTTGAACACAAACATATATATATATATATAACACCTCCAATAGCAGTCTCTCGACTCCTCCTCCCAAAGGCAGGTGTGTTAAATGCGCTGATACCCCCAGGTCCACTGCATGATGGTAGTTGCAGTCCACAAGGTTCCTCATACAGTGATGTGGAACACTGAACAACAATAATGTCCCCAATTTCATGGCGCTGAGCTGCACTCCACCGCTGGAGCCCTGGACAAGATGGTCCCGCCAATACCTTTATTTGTGCCCTTATCAGGCAGCGCAATGCCGCCTCCTCTCTCCCCTTGCGCAGATACACTCCAAGTGGAAAATACCTCTGCTTGGGGGGGAGGGTGGGGGGGCACCACGATGTACTCCTCGTACTAGACCAAACAGTTGCTGATTTCGCGGAGCTCCTAAATGAGAGGGCGTGCCCCTGCCGGTATCAGCCAAAACCGGCTACACAACACCTCCAATTGCTGACCTCAATACACAGTCAGCGGGACATATGCTCTGGCACAAAAAAGGATTTATTTAGCAAAAATCAAACACTCTCCTGCAGTCTTTATATATATTTCTTAATATTTATGTTCATGTATAAATGTCTGTAGTTGATGCAAATATATTTGCGATTATATTGGCATGAATTTAGTTAGATATTTTATTGGGGTGAGTTGTAAATATTTTTTTGATGTAATATATTTATTTTTCATCTAAATATGTATATAACATGTTTCATGTTTATTTTAAATAATTGCTTTGCATAAAAGGTGATTTTTTTCAGTATTTAATAATGATATTGCAATTATTTTAGCAATATTATTGTAGTCAATATTGTGTGAATTTATATTTTTGACATATTTTATGTTTATTAATAGTGGTGGTATTTTTGTTTCCAATGTTAGGGTTTTTAATTTACTAAAAATCTATATTTATTTTCTCGACATTTGTGGTTTTATTAGTTAAGTACGAGAGGTGATATTTTTGTTAACAATATTTCTTTTCCAATATTTTTCTGTTTCGATATTGTATGCATTGATGTTGTGTCAGCAATCTAGTCAAGGGCTCTCACTCACGCAGGACATTACATGAGTGGGATCACTAGAATGCACTCTACTTTTGTGTAGTGAGGGCTACTTCTGATCAGCGAAAATCACTGTGAGCTACTGAAGGGTAAACAACTTGTGCTTTGTTTTCAGACACCCCCAAGCCCAGCTTCATTGACTTTAAGCCTAATGTCCATAGAGCCAAGCAGTATAGTTTGAATAAAATACTTTCATTAAGGGCATTATGACAGGGCTGCCATGTGTGTCAGTGAGAGCGTGGTCTTTGGGAATGTATTAACAGGTGTGGGTATGAATAGGATATATTTGTACGGGTTACTGAGAGCCTGTGTTGTATGTAATTGCCGCACAAGACATTTCTTTCACCGTATGTGGCACAGTTACAAATATAACACAATAATTTTTCTGAATGAGAGAAATTTAAAGTACCGAGAAATGCTCTGGAAACATTTTCAAAATATGGACTTTAAATTTCATTCATTTTAGAAAATGGCCATATTTTTCACTTACAATTATGACACTGTATCAACGAGGCACTGGGAGTAAGGGGCCTGCTGTTTGCAAATGCTACATTTTGAAATGATAGAAAATTAAAATGAAGAGTCAACTTAATCCTAAAGGTAACTTTTCATTTTCATTTTCTCCCATTTAAAAGCATTTAGAAACATAATTTTGTTCATACATCCAATATTGAGTTGACACCTGGGTGAATAAATCCACATTAGACAGGCCAACTATAGACAAAATACAGCTGGCGCAGGGAATAATTGCCTCAAGGGGTCACCCAATCGATCTTCACATAATGTTAGATGAGGTACATGTAGCGATTAAATCTAGTAATGGAGGAAAAGCACCTGGCCCTGACGGCCTACCCATAGACCCTTTTAAAGCCAACTTGCTGCTATGGGACTCACTGCTGACACAAGTGACAGCAGCCTGCTGCTCTTCAGGCATTATTACAACATGGTTTGAATCACTTTTGGTACTGATCTTCAAGAAAGGGGACCGACCAAACCCAGCCTGCTACTGGCCAATATCACTCCCTGATTCCTTGGTTAAAGTGGTGGGGTGCATTGTACTCAATAAACTCAATAAAATCTGGCTGAAGACAATAACCTGGTATCTGAGTTACAGTTTGGATTTCGGGTGAGCTTGGGTACAGTCGAGCAGGGACTTACATTTAAATATTTTAATCAGGAAGTTCACAGTGGCCAAAAAGGGCAGATTATATCCGGCCTTTGTAGACTTAACCGCAGCATTTGACTATGTAGAACATGAGAAACTATGGACCATAATGGCCAATATGGGTGTGGATGCTTCACTCTTACACTTTTTAAGGCATCTATACACCAGGACAAAAACACAGGTACATTATGGGAGAAAGAGCATGTGTACTGCTCCATTCGCCATAGTGAGGAGGGCAAGACAGGGCTGCATCTTGGCACCTTTCTTGTTTACGCCTTACACCAATGGAATGAAACAAGCATTGGTGGATCAGTGCCAGGACATGTCACAAATTGATAACCACACTAAACCAGTCCTTCTCTAAGCTGACAATTCTATCTTGTTGGCACATACACAACTGGGCCTCCAACGGGTGTTAACTAGCTATACCATGTATATGCAGAATCTGGGTCTCTGAGTTAACATCTCAAAGACATTCATTATGAAGTGTGGGAGAGGGAGCACAAAATGTAGGGACATACACATAGATAATTATAAGATAGAACATGCAAAGACATTCCCCTATCTAGGTATCCTTTCTGACCACAAGGGTTCATGGCCCCAGACAGTTAGAGTTAGGAAGCATTTATATGTGAAATCCACTAGCGAACTTTGCAAGAAAATAGGGAAAAGACATCCTGAAGAGTTGTTAAGCATATATAGGGCAAAATGTGTCACTACCGCCAAGTATGGTGTTAAATTATTAGGTTACGCTGATACTCAGGCCCTACAACAGGTGGAGAACGCCTTTTTAAGATTTCTTTTGAACGTCCCTGGCTGTTCTTCCACTTATATATGTCATGCAGAGTTGGGGTTACCCTACATAATGGAGCTCATAAAAATACATTCAGCTCTTTTGTGGCATAGAATCTGGACCACCACGAAAACTAATTTTAACAGGGATATTATAAGAGACTGCACTAAGCTCAATTAGTCTCTTGACATCTCATGTCTGAAATATATAAAAAATGTCATGAATGATTTGGGTCACCCAGAATATTTTGAGCACCCAAGCTCTACACTCACTATAATTAGGAAAGATTTTAAAAGAGAGATCATGACTTTTTCAGAGATAAACATATCGCAGAAATAGTGAACCAAACAGTACAGTCTAATCAATTGACACTGACCACTTATTACATTCGGTTGTCTCTCAAAAATATCAAATGTTTACAGGATAGATTTGTCCTTACCTGTTTTAGGTCTGGTATCTTTCACCGACTAATAACCTTCCCATTAATGATGATTGGTCAAAAATGTTAAGTAAATGTCCATGTGACGAAGTGTGAGCACAGTCCACAGTACACGTTCTTTTTTTGTACATTTTATGTTCTATACAGAAAGAGGTGGATCCTGACGATCTTAAAGAACCTTTTTTTTATATTTTTTGTCCTCATTCTCCACCCAACTAACTCCACTCTACCCTAGAGACATCCACACACTGTCTCAGCATGCTGGATATGTAGGCGTCCGGAAGTGTGGGCCCTTGCCTACCAGTGTACGAGGATACTTGAGGGCCTATATGGAGCATTATGGGAGGCCTCTTTACCCGGCTTACCAGGCCTAGTCGTACTCAACAATGCACTGGCACAAGGATGCATCCTAAAGGCACCAGGAGTGTCTACAGAGTACCATGGCAGCGTAATCATGGGACAGGCGGGAAAAAAAACCCTTGCCGCTAGCTCTGGGACAACCCCCATTTCGAAATGTTCCAGAAGGCACGCTTATTTTGATTTCCTGTTCTCCTGAGATCTAGTTTGGAGACTTTTAGCACCGATGAATGTGAATCCAGAAAGGAGGGTGGTGAGGATTCTATCCATTTTTTACAGATTTCTCTTCTGGCCAGCAGTATGGTATAGAAAAGAAGTTGTTTAGCGGGGCCTGTTACGCTCTCCTCCAGACCAAAAGTAACCGACGGTAGATTGACAGTAACAGTACACCCAAGGGATATTGTCAATATTTTACCAATGGAGTTCCAGTAGGAAGAAAGGGCAGGACATTAAAAAAACATGTGGATATCAGAAGCAGCAATAGTCCCACACCTATTACAGCACACAGAGGGGTCCTTTGAGATTTGTGATAGTCTCTGGGGTGAATAATAGGCCCTGTGTATTGTAAACAGGTGGTTCCTACGAAGCCATGCTGGTTTGACTACCTCCCACAGTGTCTTACAGGAATTCATCCACAAATGTTCAATTTCGTGATCCAGGAGGGAGCTGTCCCAGAGATTGCTGGCCAGTTGAAATTCGCCATCCACCTCTTCCAATATGGTTTGATACCAGAAAGAGACTTCCTTCCTTCCTGGAACCTTATTACCAAGCTAATTATCTAAATAATTCCCCCCACCAATTTGGTATTTACTCTGTGTAGACCTCTGTGACTCGGCCAAACTGACCATCTGAAGGTATTTAAACCTAGAAAGGCCAGTGCCCACTCTGCCTCTAAGAGACTCCCATGGGACTAAGGTCCCTTCCACAAACAGGTCGCCCAAACCTCAATCCCAGCTTCTCTCAGGGGTAAGGCCAGTCTATCTTTAAGCCATCCCGGACCACCCAGCATATCCCACAGAGGGGGCATGCTAGAAAAATATCCTAGCGCTACTAAACATCGCAACTTAGCCCATGTTTTAGCTAAGCCCTGTAAAACCTTTAACTTAATTTTTTTTTTTTGGGATCACTGAATTTAAACAAGAAACCCTCCTCTGGTAACCTGGAGCCTCTAAGCATAGCTAAGAACATGCCTCCCGCCCCGTTGTTAGTTGGCGTTTTCAAGAAAATACGAGAATGAGAGAATTGGAAAGCCCAAGCGTACAACTGGAGGTCCAGAGCCGCTAGGCCTCCCTTTTCCCTCCTCCGCCTTTGTTTTTTCCAGGTGATCCTAGGCGAATGATAAGCCCAAATAAATGAATTTATGTCGCTCTGCAGCTTAACTAACAAAGCGTTCTCAAAATAAAGGGGAATGGTATTGAAAAGAAACGTAATTGAAGGAAGGATGGACATTTTCACTAGATTTGCTCTTCCCAAGAAAGACAGGGGTAATAAACCCCATGCTCGCATTAATTTCCGGCACTCACTCGCCACATCTGAGAAGTTGGTTTCAACAATCTTAGAAACATCTTGAAGGATGCTAATCCCAAGATATCTCATTCTAAGGCTAAGCTGCAGCCCTTGCTGAATCTCACCCATATTCCAAGCCATTATATCTGTTTTAGAGGCATTAATTTCATACCCAGAGACCGCTCCGAATTCCCGGGCTAATTTGACAACCAAGGGAAGAGCTGTATGCAGATCGGACGAAAAAATCAAAATATCATCTGCATACAGGGCTACCTTCCTCTCCCACTCCCCATACATAAAGGGCTTGATGTTGCAATCATTCCTCAACCGTTGGGCAAAGGACTCAATATACAAATCGAATAGGAGAGGGGAGAGAGGGCAGCCCTGATGAGTGCCCCTTGTAATCTTGAAGGGGTCAGACAAAGTGCCATTCACCAAAAGGCTCGCAGAAGGATTCTGGTAGATCAACCCAACAGCACAACACAATTTTTCCCCGATTTTAAACTTACCCAAGAGCCCTGACAGGTATACCCAATTTACCCTGTCAAAGGCCTTGGTGGCATCAAGCGTCAATACTGCCAGAGGGAGAGATTGATTGGATGCAATGTCTATTGCCCCAATAAGATCATAAGTCAGGTCTGAAAGCTGTCGATCCCTGACAAAGCCCCTCTGATCCTGATGCAAAATGTCTCCAACTACTCGCCCAGTCTTGCAGCCATAACAGAGGCGAAGATTTTATAATCAGAATTCAGAATAGAAATTGGCCTGTAAGACCCACAACTAGACGTAGTTTTAACATGTTTTAAAATCAGAGTTATGGATGCATTATCCCAGAAGGATGGGGAGGCTACCTCTTCCTGAAGTATCTGATTAAAATGAATGGTCACACTAGGAACAATATCCTTACCCAGACCTCTATAAATTTCCGAAGGGAGGACGTCAGGACCAGCCGCCTTCCCCTTTTTACATCCCACAAAAGCTTCACTAACCTCTTCCTGTGTATTAGGTTGATCAAGAAAACCTTGTTGGTCTATGGTTAAAGAAGGCAGTGTGACCTCATTCAGCCAGGTCTCAATGATGGAATAGTCAATACATTTAATTTCATTGTATATGTCTTGTGAAAAAGACTGAAAAGCCCTGCGAATATCTTCATCTGATGTAAGCGTTAGGTTGCCTTGCGTGATTGACCCAATGCTATTTCTGACTTGATCGAACTTTGCTTTCCAGGCGAGGAGCTTGTCTGCTCCTTCCCCATACTCAAAGTGAGCGATTTTGCTTCCCTCCCACCTACGAAGTAACCGTGTATTAAACACTGTTTCAAGCTGTCCTTTCTGACTCATCAATTTGTTTTGTAGCTCTTGAGATGTTACTGGGGAGGTACTGTTGGATCGATCGAATTCCAATTGCAACCTTTTAATTCCAGACTCAATAGTAGAAACCTCCTCCCTATATCTTTTTTTCCTATAGCTAGCCCTGCTGGTAATTTGGCCACGTAGAAAGGCTTTATAGGCGTCCCATATGCACACTATTGAGGCGGAAGCTGTGTTCATTTTCATAAACCATTCTGTTTCCAAAATCAAAGAAGAAGTCACTTCCTCCTCCAACAAGAGTGAGCGATCAAAGGACCAAGACCTAAACGGACTAGGAACTGTGCCCTCTACTTCCAGCCAGACTGCAGAATGATTGGATAAATGAGAGGGGAGATATGAAATGTTCTTAACTAAGTCTTTCAATGAGTGACTAACCAATATAAAATCGATCCTAAACTGATGCCGATATTTATAGTTAGAAAATGAAAATCCCATTTGTTGAGCTGATCTTAGCCTCCAAATATCAGAATAGGTATATTGCCTCATGGTTTCTAGCAAAAAAGCCCCGGTTTTAGAGGGGACCAACGCACAGCTGTTGGGTGATTTATCTAAAAGTGGATCTAAAACAATATTGGAATCCCATGCCAGAATAGTTGGTTCAGGAAACTCTAATAGGTGAGAGAAAATGATTTTAAGAGAAGAAGGGTCATCTTGGTTAGGACCATAATATCCAACAATGGTAGTCTGTCCCCCCAAGATGTTAACATTCACAATGACCCATCTGCCACCTGGGTCCACCACCCGTGATAGGAGCCGAGCCTTTGCTGTTCTCCTAAAAAGGTTTGCAACCCCCTAATATTTACAGTCTGAGTTGTACTGACAGCAAAATCGATCCATTTATTCTTCCCAGCAAGAGAGATCATCTCTGATTCCAGTAAATGAGTCTCCTGGAGAATGATGACCAGCACATTGAACCCCTCAAATATTGTAAAATATTGTTCCTTCTAGATCTAGTTTGTAGGCCATTTACATTCCAGGAGAGAATCTGCAGACTAGTCATTACCAGAATAATCTCCACTCCATCGTATCAAATTCTGGCTATGAATCCACATCAGCCTATCCAGTCCCGACATGTTAACACCATAATTTATTTTGAAAAAGAGAGGATAACTGAGAAGAGAATGAGGATTTTTAAAAATTATTTTCCTTGCGACACCCACCCCTGTTCCCCGTGCCCTAACTTACCCATCCTACCCCCCCCCAGGGAACCCTTGCCCAAATTATCTGGATGAAGTCCAGAGAATTGCACCTGAGGACTCCCCCCGCCCTTGCTCCCTCCAGTGTAAAAGAAAGAGAAAAAAAGGAAGAAAAGGAATATACAAAATGTAAGAGAGAATGCCAACTTTTCATTCAGTTTAAAAGTCAACATAAACTAGATACAAATTCCATGCACATTATTAGACCTCCAGCTCTTAAAAAGCAGTAAGTGAAGGAGGGAAAGGATCTGCTAAAGAGAAAGACCCCTTACTTTCTGCAGATCCCAAAACTTGCCTACCCAAAAGAGCTGCGTTCATTCAAGGTATCGGGGTATTAACCAACTTCGCTCGGGGCAACAACAAAAGGAGAAAAGAGCATCTAAAAAAGAACTAGAATTTACCCTGCCAGACCTCCATCTTTGCCCAAGTCTATCAGCAGCTCATCAGCCGCCTGTATAGTTCTGACATTAAACATTTTATTTTTTAACATGATTTTTAAGGCGGCCGGGAACTTAAGTTGTGCAACAGCTCCCAGTTTCCTAAAATCCTCTAGCCTCCTGCCCAACTCCCACTGCCTGTCCAATGGTGCACTGGACAAGTCTGATCTTATCTGAAATGAGACACCTTTAGCGCTCAGGGTCTTTTTTTCAGGGATTGATTGAGGATCTGATCTTTTAGGGAGTAAGTATGGAAATTAACCAAGATCTTCCTGGGCTTGGATTTCTGTGGATTCCTCCTAAAGGGGTCCCTGTGTATGGACATGGCGGCAGCTAGCTGACTGACTGCTGCACTCGGGCTCCTGCTTTTAGCCCTTTGCTCCCTGCTCAGCAATGAGGATTCGAGGGGTTTTCGTTTTACTTTGAATGTGAATGCTGTTGCCATTGTTTGGTCCACCGGTTGCAGCTTTGGAGCGTGTCCGAGGGTGTTTTCTCGATAGTGCCCGCTCTTGGAGTTTTTTTTCAGTCACCTGAGGTTTTTTTCTTTGCCTGGATGTGCCGGCAGGATATCACGCTTTCCCTTCTGCCTGGCGTGTCATGGTGGAGCGTGGCAGCACTGGAGCTCCGGAGAGGTCGCAGGGTTCGGAGCCTCCTCCTCCGGGGCACTCGAGGCAGCAGCATAACTGGTTTCCTTGTGGCTGGGTCGGAGTGTGCTCTCGGCGGAGTGCAGCAGTTGGGAGACTGTCCAGACAAGGGATTGTGTGTTGAAAGCAATCACATAAGCCTGACTGATTCGACACAGACACAGGAAAGGAGGGAATCCTGCGGAGATGCTCAGGCTGCTCAGGTGAGATCAGTTCCTCCGGTTATTAGAGGGGAAGAAGGGCAGGAAGCATGATGGGAGACCTCAGTCCCCCTGAGGGGCAATAAGTGAGGTCGTCAACTCTTACCTCTTACCTGAGGCCAATAATGTGTTGACGACTCAGGGGGTCCCTTCCAACCTTACTAGGGAGGGTAATACCTTGACTTTTTTGTATGGAGAGGTAAAGGCGAAGTGTACAAGAGCACACAAATCCACAAAGGCCCCCCTTATTTCCAGTACTAAAGTTACAGCTTCATTAAGGTCATACTTTAAAGTGTTGCCGCAGGTTTTAGGCTTGGTGAAAGAGGGGGCTGCCTATAAAGCACTGTCTGGGAGTATAAAGACCTCCGCCTCCTCCCTGAAGCTCTGGATATGGAGGAGTCGACAGGGTCCCAAATAGTTGCTGATACCGTGCTCCCCAATAGGGAGGTTTTAGCCACCACCACAGGGGAAGTGAGCCATATGGTTGAAGGGGCGCGGGGGTTCTGGGGTTGGAGAAGTAACCTGGGTCGACAGCTTTGTCACAGGGTGACGCAAAGGGCCCAGGCACAACTTTAGGAAATGTGGACTCTCAGGGTGGGGCAGGCCCCTCAGTGGCTTCCTTGGAGGTCATGCTTACAGCTCTTTCTTTGGACATTAAAAAGGGGTTTGAAGTTTTAACTGCTAATCAAACCGAGATTAGAAGCTTTTGTGAGTTGTTGGAGAGCAAAATTGATGTACTGAATACTAGAACTGTGGCCTTGGAAGATACGGTGGCTGGTCTCTCAGTCCATCTTGGGAAAGCTGAATCAGACATTGTCTCTCTCAAAGAAGAAGAGTTAGCCCTCTCGGAAAGGTTGGACGTACTGGAAAATAACGCACGACGGAACAATCTTCGTATTCTTAATATTCCTGAGGGGAGCGAAGGGGCTGATGTCAAACAGTTTGTAATTGGTGTCTTAAAGGAGTCCCTGGACTTGGAGCAATCAGTGGACAATTTGGGAATGGACATCTTAAAGAACCTTACTTTTAGACAATGCCGTCCTGCATTTTTTATTTCTGCAATTCTTAAACAATGAAGATTTTACTATGTCTATAACATGTTTCTTATGAAATGTAATCAGATGCAGAAAACCATAAAATTATATATTTTTTAACAATGATAGCTTTTAAGTGCTATAAAAGATCGGTGTCCTGTTTAGATAGTTTGTATAATAATAATGTAAATATATGTTTTTTATTGATTGTGAAAAATTAACGATGAATACAAATGATTTTTTATTGTATGTGCTTTTATGATTTTCTATAAAAATCGACTAAAGCTTAATTAATTGAATTGAGTTGAAAAGTACTCTTATTTAAGATTTAAATTCCTCAGTACTTCAGCTGTTCACCTCTTTGCTCCAGCCCTAGCCTCAGTCATAATTGTGATTGACTGATGAAAGATATCTGTATTAGAGCAGACTTGGTGCACCCCTCCAAGTCACAGAAGAGGTCTAGACCTCTCATTACCATGGACAGTCATAGTCCTCTGTGAAGATCGGCATTGTTACAGAGACAGACAAAAACCTAGGATCAAAGTTTCACTTTCTGTCAGGCACACAGGTGAGGGATACACTTCTGTTTGCCATGCAGGGGGCATTCTTGTCCCTGTATTCCAGGTCCCAGAGTCTAGCACATTTCCACAATTCTAAATAATGTGCACTTTAAATTCAATTACATTTATTACAATTTTTTGTGACACTGGGGTAAGTTTTTATATCTATTCAGACACTACCACTTCCCACTTCCTGTTGATTTTAAGCAGCACTCAGCTACTCTGTAAAATGTAGTCTGCTATTCTGTCAAGTCTAGGGCAACTATGGGAATGTTGGTTGGCTTCTAATTTCAATAATATTGATCTAAGGTAGGAAACCTTAAAGATATGGAAACAAATCTCAACCACAAAATCCCAACTCTTTGTTTAACACTTGATAGTTACTTGACAATGGAGGACAATTTTAAATGCTGCTCTACTCATCAATCCAACATCTGCCTCCAGTCTCTGGAGCAATGGTGCAAGGATATACTCATTGTGAGAGTCTTCATCTTTAGATATCCATAATCCTAAATAATTCAAATGTCTCTTTTCAATATTGAGCGGCAGTCCTGCTGCATTCCTCTCCCAATCTGGAAATCCGGAGAGAGGACCCTATTCAAATTAAGTCACACACTTGGCTTTATGTAGAGCAAATAGACCCCAGTTCAGAGGTTTTGCCCCTAACCCCTAATCACCACCCCTGCTCTATTCACCTAGGCGTTTTTCATCAACATTCAAGAGGGCGAAGGGTCTGTAGGAATTCCATCTGTCTGGAAGGTTCCCTTGTTTGAGGAAAGTAACCACTGTTGCCATCCTCAAGTCTCATGTGTTTCTACGTGCATCGTGTGTTACTATTTTAGCAGACAATCATCTCATAAACTGGGAATCCATTCTGCCCGGGGCTTTCCTGGCCTGCAACAGCAAGAGCACTAATCAAATCTTGATTTCCGTCAAGTCCTCCTCTGCCTCCAATGCTTTCCCTTACTTCCGTTTTTTAAAGGGGCAATTCCTGATAAATTCTCCATCTCCAATTCCTGGCTTGTTGTATTCCCTGAGTTAAATTCCCAAAGTTAGCTAGCCATGACCCCCACAATGTTATCACTACCAGCACCCTGTTCCCCTTTGTGCCCACTTATTTGCTACCATCAGAAATCTCTCCATTTCTCTCATTGCTCAATGCCAAAGCTTTCCCACCTTGTCACCTACTTCATACAGCCATTTCTGATGAGCTAAGCACATCTACCTCGCCTCACTGGTCACCATGTCTCGGTATTCCTCCTATTTCCGTACCTTAGGCTAAGCTCTCCCTTTGGGGTTTCGGTATGCCTATCCTCTAAGAGTCAAATGTCTCTCTCCAGTACCAAACAATCTAGCTCCCTTTTCAATTAGTTCCCTACTACTCTTGAAGTTATTTACCCACTTACTGTAACCTTATAGGCCTCCCACAGGGTGGCTGCTCTGCATGCTGCCTCTGCATTTTCTGTACAGTAAACATTTGTGGCTCTGGTAAGTCGCAACCTCCACCCCGGGGGGTGTCAGCTGCCAGGCCACCATCTTCCAGGTTCCCGTCCCTCCCCATCACAGGGTGCTCAACTTAATATCCAGTGGGGAATGATCCGACCTTGTGCCTTAAAGGCTGCCTCTGTCAGTCTAGGGAGTGTCAGGGTAGGGTGAAGAAATGATCAATTTGGAAATGTGAATTATGCGCCCGAGTAATAGGAGTACTCCCAAGCATGACCATTTTGGGATCTTCAAGCATCCTCTAGGCCCAATGCTCTAACACATATTTTCAATTTACCCCATGGGCTTGGTGTATCAGTCTAATGTTTGCCAGGGACTTTCTCTCCAGGTTACCCATCATAGGTGAAGAATCCAACACACTTCAAGATAATGAGAATGTGGATACTTTTGTGGAGGATTGCCTGTGGAATGGAAGGGTGATCACACAAACAGTGGTTAGAAGGTTCCAAACATGATGCCACTTTACAGTCTGTTTTGAAATTATTGAAAGAAAATTGGCCCAAGGAAAGAAATGTTGAGGCCTCTTTAAGACCTTTTGTACAGATTTCTGAGTACCTATCAGTTGTTGATGGGTATGTAATGATATGTGTGTGCCCCAAGTTACCATCAGAGATGCTATTAAGGAGGCACACAAGGGCCTATGCTACTATATAAAACAATTTCACTGGGGGCCTGTATTGGAAGCTCACTTTTTAAAGTTTATGAATGATTGCACCACCTGCTTGGAATCTGATAAACACCAAAAGGTTCATGAGTCATCTTTTTCAATGGCTCCTCTACCGGAGGATGCTTGGTAAAAAAATGGCCCTTGATTTTGTGGGTCCATTTAAGTTATTGCCTATTAACAAAAGATACATGATGTTTTTGATTGATTATTTTTCAAAATGGATGGATTTTGGTATTACCTCCGTTCCCAACAATGGTGCTTATTAAAAAAAAGAAAAAAAAATGTTTTATGTAGAAGGAGCACCCACTTCAAATCAGCGTGCATGAAGAACTTCATTGAGGGTTTTCACATTACTCCTCTCAGAGTTGAGCTAAGCTCACCTTCTGCTAATGGTTTGGTTGAACGCATTAATACGTTCCTAAGAAAGGGTGTGCAAACAGCCTTCACCATTGGTCTTGAAGTTGTAAGTTTTCTCAGGGAAAACGTTTGGTCAAATCTAGAAATTCCACACAGTACAAAAGGTATGTCCCCATTCATGATGTTACGCAAAGGATTTTCAAGGGCTTCAGTTTGTCCTGACTGGGTGAGAGAGATAAGCAAAATATAACACACCTGACTTCTAGACAATTACATCAAGAGTTGAATCAATGCAAAGTCAGATTAAATAATGTTTTGACAAAACACAACATAACAAAGAATTAATTTTGAAAGCAGGGGATGGCGTTTTGATCAGGAATCACACTGAGGTCCAGAAGCGGTTTTTGAAATGTTCAAAACTAGTTAGTTGTTAAACAGTGACTAAATACTTATAAAGGACAAAGGCTAGTAGAGTAAGAGAGATCTGGTCAAAATTACCAAGGCACAGGCAGCCAAAATTCAAGCTGTGCGAGGATATGATTGCAAGAATTCTTCTCTTGAAAGAACTTGGTGGCAAACAACTCAAAATCATTCAACCGACAGTCAAGGGTCATCTTAGATTGATAATGCAAATGATTTGTTACTTACACAAAGAAAACCTGGTACAGATCTTGTTCCTGAAAAATCTAAGAATTGCATTATGTCCAATAACACCAGAGCTGTACGCAATACTAACATGCCTTCTAAATTCAAGGATTACTACATGTTTTACAGAAAACAAGGTAATGGCTAATATGGTACTGTTATGCTTATTCTAGATATTTTTATTTTATATTTTTTTCATACAAATTATTTAGCTTTATTTTTTTCAAAAAGGGGAAGTTGTTGTACCACAAGACATTGCAGTAATATATGGAGTGTACAGTTTCTTTAAGAACTTGTTATGAGCAAGCAAGCTCCTGCTATGCAAAGTGAGCTCACTTGTCAAAAGTAAATGCATTCTGGTCGCTATGTTTCCTTGTAAGTTTCTGCTTTTATCATCCAAGCTGCAGTCCCGCATTGGTTGCTCAGTCTTCGTTTGGTGTCTGATGCATGAGGACAGGCAGCATACAGGCTCCTTATTTAGTATCTCCCCTTGGCTCCCTAATTCAATTTGTAGCAGGAACTGTTAAGTTTTAATTCTTGTCAACAAGTTCATTCAAAATATAAAGTATGATAAGCACAGAGAGCTTCAGTCAACACGAGACGAGTCGAGTGCTGAGAGTGCTGATATTCAACTGAGCTCCGAGCGGCGTGCAATGAGCAAGGAGTTCACCGCAAGACACGCTACGAGACTCCCCGGGATTCACAGCGAAGACATCGCATCGCATCACATTGCAGAGAGTCGTGGGATTGAGGACAGAGGATTTGCGTGCAGGGGCTTGTGGGCTACGGACTACGGACTACAGCATCTGCAGTGGCTGGAGGCAGAGGGTACGCGGGAGCACGGTGCCAGCGGCACGGTCGGTCTGTAGGTCTCCAGCACACCGGCTTTCTGTTCTCCACTCGGTTCTCTCCCCTCTGCGCCTTTGCCCTGGCGTGAGTCAGCGCGGCCCACCGCTGGGAGCAAAATACAACCCTGCCCTCTCAACGCTCTCTCCCAGCCTGTTTTTTAGCTTGTCTAGCCAAAGGCAAACCCCGAAATCCTGAAGAGGCTGGGAGGTAGAGGTAACCTTGGGCTGGGGCCCGGGCTCTGGGTTTTGGGCTCTGGAAAAACAAAGGACCTATAGAAAATTGTGACTGGCTGCCCAAAGGGAGGTCCAAAGGCTGTGCAACAACAGAGCCAGACCCCAAGTCCAAATGAGACTGACAACTGGTTCCAAATCATAACCTCATTAATCAACAAAAAAGAGGAAGTAGAAACGTGAAAAAAGGAATATTCCACGTGAAAACTGGAGGCACCAACAACGTGGACGCGTGCACTTTGTGGCATGGACTCAGGGCTAAGTGGTCAACTGGCATATAAATTCCGCAGTAAAACCTGTGCAAAACCTGTAAAAAAAACTGTAAACCCCCCTTGGAGAACTTAATAAAGGGAAGAGGAGAAGGCACAGGGGTATGCACAGGGTTTCGTGCCTGTGGTGAGGCTCACGGCAGCTGGCAGGCGTGAGCGCTGTATTAAGCGCTGTGATAACAACACCGGCTAGCAGGAGAGGACTGCCTTGGATTGTGTCATCACATTTGGGATTTTGTGTCACCACATCTGTTATTTGTTGTTAACTGCTAGACCTAAAGTGCGGTTGGTAGGCGTGAGCGCTGCGTTGTGCCTCGAACGCTGTGATAACAACGACGCCACCGACACTGTTTACGGGCCCCACACTCACTAAGTACAGTCTTGAACAGCCCGATTCATAGGGGGAATTGGCGCGTGTAAGGTCCACGCAATTTACATATAGCAAGAGACTACAGGAGAAACGATGAGGACCAGAAACTCTTCCTTATTACAGGCCCAGACACAGGCTAAGTCTCGTCCTCATAGATCGGCCCGAAGACAGAAGGCAAAACTCTTCTACCCCCAAGGAGTAGGGGAGCTTCATCCCGAGGCAGCGCTTTTGGAGGGGGCCCTCGTGGATTCCCCTGGAGCTACCCGAGTCACACCAACTCTCCCAGGCTCATTTGTGCTCCCCCCAGCGCTACTAGAGTCACCGAACATTGCATTTTCAAACAAACAGGGGAAGCGGGGAAGAGTCTCCCCATAGCTAACTCGAACCGCTGCCCTGGCGCCTTTACAGCTGTTGCTAGGTCCTCAGGGAACAGAGACATAAGATCCTTTTTGCTACCCTCGGTTACAGGCTCTGCAGCACCTCTCAGGCCTTTGAACTGCTCATCAACTATCATTGCTTCCGAGCAGAGCCCAAGCACGACCGCGGGGCAGGGTCCAGGGCCTCCATTAACACCTTCAATAATTACCCTTCAGGGGCAGATTTTCATAAGCTAGCTACGGCTAACAGGGAACATTCGAGGCCTGAGCATGATAGCCCAACATCTCTGCCCCAACAAGCATTAATGTGCTCTGAATTTAATTCGGCGCCATACGAGTCCCTGAATGATGGCATTGGAAACGGTCCCCGCCATAGTGCACCAGCATTAGCTAATAGAGAGCATACACCAGAAGAACCTGGGAGCAGTAAGGCCCTTGACGTAGGAGGAGTGATCACTGCATTACCGGCTGGGCATCTCCAATCCCCGATCCTGTTGACCTGGAGCCCGCCGAATCAAGACGACACGTCCCAGTGTTCACCCCCGACACGTGGAATGGGGGTCACCCCCCCCCCAGTGTTTGTAGACTATCTTACACTGATAAATGAGACTCTAATTTCTGTGACTGGAGCAGCTATATTGCATGCCGATAAGCTTGATGCCCAGATTAACATCCTACAAACAGTGGCAAATTTAATTTCAGGGGTCGATGCTAAATTGGATCACTTGAATTCCCTGATTCGCAGAGCCCAGGAGAGTACATATCTCATGTCCGAGCCTTGCAGCTGCGGTCCAGTTCTAAAAAACCTGGAAAAACTTCCACACATTATGACTTCTTTAATTGAAGATCTTAAAATAGAAGCTAGCAGGAAGAAAGATTCAAACATCAAGGTACTAGCGTCTGACCCTCCCATAAAAGATAGCTCAAAAAACTCTTTATTAAACGGTACAGTAACACATAACGAAAATCAATCTGCTAGGGTTTAACCCACACCAACGTACAATGCAAACATCAGTGACGCTGCTCCAACTACATCTCAAAATCTCGAATGGCAGCTGACTTCTACATCGTCCGGTTCTGATCCTCTCATGAAATTATCAAGGAAAAATAAGAAAAAATTAAAAAAGCTGAACAAGTCGATTAAAAACAAATCCATACAGGAATGGCTGCAGCCGGGTCGTCAGATGCAAGGTCATATAGAGCCACCGGAAATGACAGAGCTAGAAGCATTCCCCTTAATAACAGATTGCACGCTCCAGAAGGACGATGCCCTCCACTTATCTAATCCAATAACAAACCAAGGGCTGGCTGTATCTCTGGTGGCGCCTCGACCAGCCCCATTAGTATCAACTACAAACCCTGCAAACGACCCACAAAATATAATCGCTGTGGAAGTGACCCAACCTTGCAGCACCGAACACGAAGCGCGATCAAATCATTCCTTCATCAACGACTACGCAGGTTGCGCCACAAGTGTCACAGGCTGTCTTAGATACTAAGGGCATTATAAACACTTGGGTGAACAATGGGCTTACCAGCGTTCCATTCACGACGGCCCCTGACCGAGCTATTGGGGCAACAAGGCACACTGATGCCCCCTTAGCTGGCCTTTCACAGCCAACAGAAGTTGGCGCTCAGGCCTCGGACTCCGTTGTTGATTTAAATCATCTCCAATCGCAGGACCGGGAAATATGGCTATACCCAGAATATGTCTCGCAGGGGAGGTGGGACATTCTTAATCGTAGCAACCTTCTGTTCCTTTGTGCGAATATTGCAGGGCTGGAGGGAATAAAAACCACAGACATCGAAACAATCTCCTTCCTACCGCCAGACGAGGATGAGTTAAACGAAACCACAGAGGTAACCTTCACGAGGTCGGCCATGGCAGAGGCCTTAAAAAGCCAGCATAAGCTACTGGAAAGCTGGGGTATAAGGATAAAACCCAAGAAATCACAAAAATATCCTCTGATCTTAAAAACATATTCCGCATTCATCTCGATGGGAAATATGGCCCAATCAGCTGAAGAGTTCCCACGCCTGTATGCGCCCTACAAGGACGCCCCAGAATTGGTGCCTACATTCCAGGGGCACAAAGATGGCACAATCTCTGGTCACCCTATCAGAACACCAATCAAGATCACTAGGGACTCAATCCAGGGGACTCGTAAATGCACAACACCGGGTCCCGCGAATAAAGACTGGTCCTGGCTTTCGCTTGCTTTAAATTCCAGGACCTAATGGTTTGCGCCTTAACACCTGAGGCCACTTTCCGCGACGCATGACAAATACAGACTTAAAACCCACTGAGAAGGCATGGTCCCCGGTGAGACTGAAAGTCACGACTTGGAATGTTGCCGGCCTCAGGCGGTTGCTTCTCAACCAAAACGCGCTGTCATTTATGGAGGAAGCAGATATTATCTGTATACGAGAGTCTTGGCAAATCCATCCGATCTCCCTGAGAGGTTACGCTGAGTACGGAAAACCAGCAAAAAAGACTAACATCTTCGGTAGACCCTCAGGAGGGATGTGCGTCTACATTAAACATGCACTAAATTTGGTATTTGCAGAAATCTCTAACTTACCGTATTTCATCCACGCAGGCATTTTGAAAGGCTGTCGCCTGGCAAACAGTAATCTTTCAATATTGTTAATTAACCTTTACCACAATCCGCATGGGCCTTCACCAAACCCGGGCTTGTTGGTACATCACATAGAGTGTTTACTGTTCCAATTCGCGGCACTTGAATGTATAATTCTCGGCGATTTTAACACTCATAATATAGGGGTTCTGACCAAACGTAGCCATCAGGCAGGGGCCACTGACACCCTAAATGATTTATTAAAATCCAATAACCTCGCGACGGCCCACACAGTTCTCTTAAAGAACAAACCGGGGCAGACGGTTGGCCCCACATTTAACAACCAAACCACGGTCGATTATATAATATTAAGTGGCAAACTTCAATCTTTGATGTCAAGCTTTTTAGTCCAGCAGCGTAGTGATAGCGATCACGCCGCCTTAACTGTCATCTTGAATCTCACCGTGGACCAACACCATAAGCTCAAATACATCGGAGCGGCGGATGGTGAAGAACTGATTAAGCTGCCCAGAAGGATCAAATGGGAACAAACCACCATAGCGATGGGTAGGCACAACGGGCACTGACTGAGGCAGTGAGAACCTTAAACCCCTATGGTTCCCCCCTTGATGCCAAACCTACCGGGTACTGTTGACACCTATACACCTTGACCAATAGGCAAGAGCAGTCCCATACAGGTAGTACAACTGTAAATATTAACTGACACTTTACTAGGTCATGTTTTTTTAGAGATAGATGTAACTAACTAGGTCCTGAAGAATCGCAGCCAGTGTGCAAAGGCGAGAAACATGTTGACCTCACGATATGTAATGTAGTCCTGGATCGTGTCGCGGAATCCTAATTTCCTGCGATCACAGGCTACCCACTGTTTTTACTTGTGGCAGGGGACCACCATAATAAATTGATCTCCGGTACCTTGTGCCACATTTTAAATCCACTTATCTACACTATCCCTTCCTTCCTGGCTCCTCACTCTCACTTCACCCATAGGCAGTTGGATAAAAGATCTCCACCAAAGATCCCCTCTTTGAGGTGAGCCCGTTGGGCATTGCACCACCTGCCCAACGAGGAGCAAACGCCTATGATGAAGCATGACACTCGCAAGGGTGTGTGAGGCCCTTAAATCCAACAAATTGGATACCCATGGTAGCCCTCCACTGAGCACTACCCCTACCCTTTCTGTGACCGCACCTTTCCCTTTTTTTCTCCTTTAGGAACAGCCGAGTCGCTTTTGGTCAGTCAACAAACCACCATAACCAGATTTACTAGCTGGGCAAAACAGTGGACAGGCTGGCCATCGAGTGTTCAGAAAAATGGCGCAATAGAAAGCTGGAATGCCACATCAGAGACCTTGGCAGTGCTTCTTCGTGGGAATCAGAATAGTGTGTCGCACAGGTGTCCTCCCCCTAAATACGGACATAATATAGAAATCAAAAAAAGTGCTAAAGCACTAAACAAGGAACGTAAACGGTTCCACAAAAGTAGGACTGAACAAAATAAGAAGGAATTACAAGAAGCCAAAAAAAGTCACGCAAAAAAGGTGTGGCCCGCAAAGCGAGCCCATTGTGATTCACAATGGTTAATTATATTTGAGTTGCTGAGGCCGGGAAAATCACAGGAGTTTTGGAACTACATATGCAACATGGGACGAGGCCCAAATCATAGAGAAACTGCCCTCAAAGCCTCCTTCTGGGTCACCCATGTTAAGTCATTATATACCAATGATGGTTCAGCACACATGCAAAAGGTAACACCTATTCCGAAAGATTACCTTGCCTCTACTATCGAGACGACGGCCTCACCGGAAAAATCGTTGATTTCTAAGATCTTAAAAAATATTAGACAAAATGCCGCTCCAGGCCCCAATGGGCTTCCTGGGCATTTATTCAAGGCAAACATTGATTTTTGAACCAAAAACCTGACCCATCTGTACGCCGAATGTTGGCTCCGGGGGGAAGTTCCAGATTCCTGGAGAGGCTCGCTTTTACAGCCTATCCACAAAAAAGGCCCAAAATCGGACCCTGCCAACTACCGCATGATTGCCTTGCTGGACATTGAGGGTAAAGCTTACGCCAGCGCCATCCTGAGGGATCTCGTAGACTGGTCAAGTGCAGCTGGCATCCTTCCACTCTGCCAAACCGGATTCAGACCTAGGTCAGCCACAGTTGATAACATCATCGCTCTCTCCTATCTGTGGCATCGCGCACGGACAGGCAAAAGCCTTCCACTCTTCGCCTGCTTTATTGACTACTCGGCGGCATTTGATGGGGTCGACCACGCAATCCTGTGGCATAAGTTGGTCCAATGGTACATCAACCCGGGCTGCTAAGAGCGATACAGTCCCTGTATCAAAAAATTTGGGTGTGTATCAAACTCTCAAGGGACCACGCTTCTGCTAAGATCCACACAGACAGAGGCCTAAAGCAAGGGTGCGTGCTAGTCCCACTACTATTCAACTTATACATGGCGGACATGGAGAGGTCCTTGACCGGCGCCGCCCTGGCCACTCCAAAGATCGGCGGGCACAAAATACACTTCATGCAATATGCGGATGACCTGGTCCTTTTGGATCACACGAGAATGGGGCTGCAATAAGGTATTGACAGCACTTGTAGCTAATCGATCTAAATCAAAGGTAATTATATTCGGTCATCATCCAAGGAAAAAATCTTTGAAATGGAGGCTAGTCAAATTATTGCTGGAAAGTACACAGCGCTACATTTACCTGGGCATTTGTTTTCAGGAGTCGGGGCTCCCAAGTGTCCATCTTAAGTCTATCAAGACCAAAGGTAAATCTATTACTTATGCCATCTGTAAGCTGCAAGCCTCCCTACACAGCCCGTCTACTACGGCCATTAACAGAGTGCTAAAAGCAAAGCTCATGCCGGCACTCAACTACGCCCTCCAGGCATTCCCGGGCAAACTGAGCCATGAACTGGAAAAAATTAATTGCAGGGCATACAAGAAACTTTTCCACCTCCCAAGTTGCACCAGAAACACCCTTGTTCGCTTAGAGTTCTCACTCAACCAGCAATATATGGAAGAGCTGGCCGCCTTAAGCAAATATTATTTTTTAACGACGGCGGCACAAGAGAACACTCTGAAGACAGTCCTGAAATGTATCTTCAGTGAGCCAGGGAACCCCTGGTCGGCCTCCCTTGAAGCGGCTAAGGCCCAACTTAACCTTGCTACGGACTCCTGGAATCCTGAATATGCTGCATACTCCGCAATCAAAAATGTGATTAAAAAACAAGCGCGCGCACGGTCACGGGAACTAGATCTGGAGTCCCTGTGGCGAAGAAAAGACCTGCATGAGACCCTGTGTTTCCCGCACATTCTGAACTCCCCCAAACAGCATCTCACGCAGGCAGTGGGAAGTGCAGCCCTTTACAAGATCCTGGCCTACAGACTACATCCGTTGCCCCTTAAAGAACTTTACCCAAGTGGCAAGGCCTGCCCAGGTGCACAGGCATGCAGGCTCTGCAGCTATAAACGGGAGTCACTGGCACATCTTCTTTTCTGTTGCCCTGCTCTGCGGGTGCCCCGCAGGCTTTATCTTAGGCCATTACTTAGACACTCAGGGTCAAGCTCTGCAAAGGACGGGATTTTTCACCTCTACACCCTGTCCAGAGTCATGCATTTGGCGGCCTTTGGGAAGTTTATCTTTAAAGCACGGGCAATGCTGATGACTGCTACTGGCCATATCACAGAGCCTTCAGCCAATCCATGAACCTTTCTCTGGTTTCTTTGCATTTTGGGCTATCTATGCAACTTGACTATTGAAATTCCCCTGATTTTAATTTTTGCAACGTGATGACTGTTGTATTTCTGGTTTTATGTAATGGTTTTTAGTAACCAACAATAAATATTCATTCATTCATTCATTCATTCATTCATTCATTCATTCATTCGTTCATTCATTCACAGAGAGCTTCTTGTCCTGGCTGATATCGGGTTTTTATTTTCTGTTGTTTCTGCTTTTTCGTTAGACATGTGCATGGGTCTCCAATATGGCAACTTTAGTAGAAACACACAAAAAGCGTGGTGTTGTTTTGGCAATCTAAATAAAAGTAATATGTACTGTGACCTTCGATATGTATTGTACATATGTACTACATAGCAACAGTGGTGTTTGTATTGTTTTAAACCTTGATAAATTTGTAGGGATACTTCCCAGAGATGACATAACACGTGTTTGCTAAAGAAGGTCTAACGAAAAAAAAGAGAAATACCAGAAAATAAAACCACAACACGAGTCAGGACAAGAAGCAATGTGAGATTTTTTGGGGGAAAAGGAATATTTTTACCAGCTTCATCAACAATAAAGTTTTGCAAAAAAAATGACAAATCAAGCACTGACTAAGCTAAAAGGCTGGCAGCCAGCACCAGACAAACTGACTTTGACAATGCTGTCCTTTGTGGTGTGATTTATTGTTCATACATGTATGACTTTTAATAGGCAAATAAGAAAAAATGTGAATTCTGCTGCCCACTAAGGTTATTATCAATGACGTCAAAGACCATGATTGCTGAATAAACATAGGTCGCCATGTTTCTATTAGGCTCATTACCGCGAATGAATCATTGTCACTGTGTGGGAGGCATATATATAGACATTCTTAATATAATATGCTTATCACCTAATATTTATCGTGGTTCCATTTGATTTACATGCATCGTATGTTTGTTCACGGGTCTCTGTCATTTTGAATCTACCAACCACCTCCGGTCACATTTCCTTAAACTATCATGAGCAGGGAACCCTTGCATTTTAAAAAGGAACCCCTTAAACTTTTTTAAACAACGTGCATGCCCCAGTAATGTAACCAATACAAACAATAACGTTTCACTACTCAACCCGCGGGTCCAGCTAGGTTTGTGCTGCATAAATACCCATAATTAAAAACAAGCATTTGCAAAGCAATCAGTCTCTCCTTTGTGACGTTATATGTATTTAGCTATGCTGCACATTAGCCTAGGTGCTGAAACACCTACTGGTCTTTAACATGGAGAGAAAGTAAGCACCAAAGTGCGTGACACCCCAGGTTTGGGAACGTATGGAGCGAAATATTGCCTTTTAGCGGGAAATGGTATAGACCAAAGCTCCCAGGGCCTTCGGTGGTCATATCACTGAAAATACAAGATTTGAAAAAAATATTCTTTTCTACAGGTGAATGTGGAAGACAATTTCTAGTGACTGGAATCTAAAGAATGCGAAATTGATAATGGTATTTTACTGACCTCTGCTGGCAGTTTTCTATCAATAAAATTAAATGGAGGCAGCTGCCAGAAAATAAAAAAAAGAAAGTCCCGCAGCATAAAGCAATTCTGGTATTTTACTGACCTCTACTGGTCGTTTTATATCAAGACAGTTAAAGAGAAGCAGTTGAACAGAACAAAAGTCCCTAAGCGGAAGCAGACAAGTTCTAGGGCTGATCTCCAGAGCCTACAAAGTACATACACATATAAGTATCTACTATCTCGAATGCTCAACCTAAAAATGCTGAAGATATGATATATCTATATATTGTCATTGTTGGTTGCCTGAGGTTCACAATGGGTGCTCATGCGAAAGGCACCTGTGAACTCACAGTAGATCTTTACTTGTGATAGTGAACTACCAAAAACAAATACTTCTCACTCAGCGACACACTGAATAGCACGGTCTCTTTTTCCAAAACACAATACAAGCAGGAGGCTTGAATGCTCACTCAATTCTGTATGTTAAAGTACGATAGTCACAGAAACCTACGGAAATTGTTAGATTGAAAAGCACTATCTTTCACTGAGGGTTTTGTGTGTCTAGGAAAGAAATGAATATTTCAACAACGAAAAAAAGATAATACATTTTTTATTTTTACCGTGGGTATTTGCATCTCTCACTTTGTCAGCCTTCAACTCAGTGATAGGAAGGATTGCTCTGCTGGATTCAGAAATGTTCATTAAAGTCTCAAGTGACTTTTTATTCCACAACAGTCCTACAGCTTTCAAGACAGAAAGCTTGGAATGCCACACTGCAATCATCATGTGCAACTTAAGTGCTCTATACAGGATATACTGTTTTTTTTACAAATGTAAACCCTTTAGGAAACGTTTTTAAAAAAAACTTTAGTACAAAAGTGTGAACACTCGTAGTGTGGAGAAAAAGAAGCTTTGACTGACATACAAGCAGACTTTCAATAGTGATTAGTATGGCATGGCTAAGATAAGATAACTTAAGACAATATGACATAACACAACAAAACTTACGATAACATAATGTAAAACACCAGGACATAACAAGATGTAACATAACCTAACACAACACAACAATACATTTCTTACATCATTGTAAGTAAGACACTTTGGGTCATATCTACTAAAAAATTTTCCAATAGTCCCAAAATGGGTAAAACCCTGTGATCCAGCTGGCCCTTCCTCTCCACTTGGTTTCACAATACAGTATAGAGACGATTAATCTAACATACACAGTACGAAATAGAGGTAAAATGAGAATATAGCCAATGAGAATTAAATTTTTAAAAAATAATATCAATTTTTTTATCATAAATTGTATGATTCAAAATGGTATTACCCTGAACTTGTCTTTCGTGAAGTTGGTCCATTTAACAATACAATAAATGCAGTGGTGTAATAAGAGGAGGAGAGGTAGTAACATGTAAAGCCCGGGAAACATCATTAACAACGAAGGCAGTACTACGCGTAACGTTTACAACGAGGCACTTACCACGTAAACGTCTTTCCAACGCGTATGCCTTCAACGATCGTATTTACCACGAAGAAAAAAAAAAACGAAGGATTAAAATGGGGGGTTGGGGGGGTCTCCCCCCCCATAAAAAAACGATCCCGCCGTGCCGAAGAAAACAGTGTCATAAGAGAGGAAGCGGAATAAACTTCCGCTTCCTCTTTATGACGTAAGAACGACGTGGCAAAGAAGATGAGGGGAAAACGAATTCCGTGGTAACGCATGCGTGGAAAAGGCATGCGTTGCAACGGAATTCGTGGTAACAACATATAACCGTAAAGCCCATTAACTCCTGATGACATCAGAGGATGTGCCTTGACCCGGATAATCGGGTCCTGCATGTAGATATTTTTTCATTATGATGGGTTCTTTAAACTCAAGTGTGAAGCTAGCTTAAAGCTAAGCATGAGAATGAAATTGGTAAAACCACACATATTGCAAAATAGTAATTTAAGTTTCAAGGAGCAACAAAGAAATAGACATTGCTGCCAGTAGTTAACCCTGGGTGACGCCTCGAGACAATGCAGCATGCACGGTAATTTATTGTCTCACTACATAGTTTCGGGCTTAAATGAGTTTTTCTTGGAATGTGTACATATAAACTGATTGCCTAGCTAAAATAAAGTAGGTATTATGAGAACATTATTTTGAGCTCTTTGTTTGTCAGCGATTTCAGTTTTGATAATTTTAAAATGTGAAATGTTTTACCAAAAAGGACTGGAAGGCCTTAATTGGCTGAGTATGATGCACCTAGTGGAACAACTCTATGTACATTAATTAGGCTTTGCTAAAGACTGTGAACAAGAACTGTGCAGAAGTCCATGCGAAGGTCAACATTTGTTTACAAGGGGACTGGGAGGAGAAGCTGCAGCGCAGAGGGTGTTCTCCACAACGCATCTTTAGAAGCACATCTTCACCTTTGGAGAACTAAGGGCCTCATTTACAACAATTTGACCCCGGACAGCGCTGCACGTCCCTCTGCTGTGCTGCCCTGCAAGGGTGTCTGTGTTGAAATCAGGTTGTTTTCGTGCAGGAAGAGACAACTTCCTTAAACAAAAAAAACCATTATGCCACCCCTGGGGAGGTGCTGGGTTTTGACGCAGACCCATATTTACACTATGGGCCTCATTACGATGACCAGCAGAAAGCCTCCGCCTGGCAAGAATGTTCTAGATCGTGTTGGAACCCTTCCAATCGACTCAGTCGGTTTGTAATCCACCCGACCAATTACTATGTTTGTGGTCAGATTGTGAACGTCGCAGTCCTTTGAAATCAGTTCCAACTGGCTCCTGGACAAGTCGTGTCAGTCGGAACCGCATCGTGCAGCTCTACGGACAACGTTTCTGACCGACTTATTACAGTGTCTATTTCCAACAGCCTTTCGGAGTTGGCCTGTCCAACATGAAAACACTGTCAGAAAGTGACTTTGGGGGACCCCAGCAGTGCCCCCTTACTCCTGCATCCTCCAGTTGGGGGGAGAAGGGGTACCTAAGGGACCCCCCTGTAAAACCCTGCCCTGTTTGACTGGTGCCGTGGGGTGCCCGCCACAGGATAAAGGGTTGTACACACACACACACACACCATTTCCCCATAGGAGCCTGTGCTGTCGGTCAGAACACAGGTTCCTATATGGAACAATGGGACTCTGACCGAGCAGTGTTCGGTTGCATTGTAATTGGTCGGGGGGAACCGCCGATCGCGAGTCATCAGTTCCCTATTCTGAGATGGTGTCAGGTGGAAACTTTCCGTCTGACGTCGTAATGAGGCTCTATGATGTGAATCTGGTAATGTGTCAAAAGCCATGGGCGCTGAGGGGAACACCCACCGCAACACCTATGGCATGCTTACCCAAGGCAGTGTGAGGCAATGTAGCGACTCCCGCTGATTTGCCTTACAGCATATCCACAAGGCCATGAAAAGCCACACAGGATGGCTTTCCGAGGCCTCATAGATGTGGGTCTCCACTGTGTGCTGCCAGAACAGGAAAAAGTGAAATTCCAGGAGCACACTGGGCTTGTAAATAAGCCCCTAAGTGTGCAAGTTTGAGTGACCAGAGGGGTGCATGACATTTATTGCACCTGATAAAAATCAATACCCTATGGAATAAATCCGGTAAAATAAATATATCCTTTTGCAAAGTAGGCCCTCTCAAATATAGCATAATATGATTTTGGTGCTTTCTGCACCAACATCTGCATGTCCTATTATTCACTGGCCCTTTCCCCCGAAAAATGTTTGCTGGTTAGACATACTGAGATCTATCATCGGTGAAACATTTGGAGGTGTGTTTCTTTGCACTAGGAAATTACTGGGTGTGATAAACATGTCACAAAATGTAATTGCCATCAAAGCAATAAACTTGTCACCACTTATGACTGAAAATTGCGAGTAAACAGGTGTTTGTGCATGGATCGTAAAATCCAGAGGAACTGTAATCAAAGCCCAAGAAGGAGGAATGTGAAGACTGGCTGTGAAGCGGCCCTAGGCAATTCCACCATGCTCTCTGGGCTTTTTGTGGGACATCTTTCATCTTGGTACTTTCTGGGCCTCTCTCAAGCAATGGAGTTAAGAGCTGTCTTAATGAGAGCCAGGCTAAATTTCAAAGTTGTCCGAGAACAATTTCATATGTGTTTCATCTTTTGTGTCCTTGTGACGTTCTTTCAGTCCTATAGAATCATAGCTCCCTTCGCAAAAGTGCT
Organism: Lissotriton vulgaris; assembly: GCF_964263255.1. Classification (NCBI taxonomy): domain Eukaryota; kingdom Metazoa; phylum Chordata; class Amphibia; order Caudata; family Salamandridae; genus Lissotriton; species Lissotriton vulgaris. The sequence goes on from NC_141687.1 coordinate 888,248,041, forward strand.
TAATTTGTAATAGGATTAGGGCAGGAGCAAATGCAATTACAGACATGGTGGTCTGCTGACCCCAACTCGCCACCATCCTTGTGATGGCTATAATTCATAGTGGGCAGCTATTTGCGACATACCTCAGTAACATTCACGAGCTACATCCAATAGTGACTCACTGTGATTCAGTATTTTTCAAACTGACCAATTAGTACATAGGTCCGTTTGGAAAATACCACACAGGTAAAAAATATACTGGTCACAAATTGAGCCCAGTATTTTGCGTCCAGTGCTTCATGCATCTGGCCCATAGAGCACCGACACTTTTTTAAGGCAGCTTGGCTGCGAGTCCTGTTGCCATATAATAAATAATCTGTGATATGCAATAAAAGTTGCATTCCTTTCGTACCTCTTTCCCACAGTTTCTCTTGCAGTGACATTTTGTTCCATGGAACTTTATAATTAACACCTTGCTACACTTGTGAATGGTGTTATGTCTTCTGAAGGAATTCAAAGAAAATTCCTCAAGCCATGGTACCTAGAGGAATGTGTAAGTGCAAAAGGTCATCGCATAACCGTATCAAAGCATAGCTAACAATTCATAATTGCCACAACAAAGCATAAACCGGAAGGCAAGAAAAAGAAAAAACAAATAGTTCTGTGCCTTAGCGCGAGCACACTTTAATTTGAACATATGATTTTGGAAAAGCAGGCCAAAGTTACTGAGACCCATACTTGTGTTGCGAGGGTGTCATAAGCAATAATGTTAGGAAAGGAATGGCTGGTACAACCTTTGTTTTCATTGTAAATAAGAGATAGAGTAGGGGTGCGACGGACATCTTAAGTTTCTGGGTCCTGGTACACTGCACCTGTTACATCTTTGATAGCTACGCCACTGGCGCAGTTCTATTTTGTCATAGGTTCTATTGCCCAGTTCCTCCTTGTGGTGGAAATCATAGTATTTATCATTTCTGTATTTTTTGAGTGTTAGTAATATGCTCAAATGACACTTAAAAGGCTTAAGGAAATAATTTGTGGAGAAATCAGGAGGCGTAAAAGAGAGAAAGAAAGAGGCATAGAGAGAGAAATAGAGAGATGATTATACCTTTTGTAAAATGGTCAAAAAAGTTGTAGAAATGGTGAAAAATATACAGAAAACGTGTGATTCATGAAATCTGGACAAAGGGATCTACCGATTTATGATTTTGCACCTTGTATCTGGTTACAAAATTGAAAGTGCATGCATCTTTGATAGTTCATTTACTTAGTTTAGTTTTTTTAGCTTGCTCTAAAAGCCACTTAATGTTGTTTCAAAGAGGTAAGAGGGACAGCACTTGAGGGCTTCAAAAAACTCTCAAAAAAAGTTCATCTATCCCAGCTCCTTTGTGGAAAGTTTCGTGGTCATCAGTCAAGCATGGACTGAGAAAAAGGGGGGGACTCAAAATGCATTTTCCCCATGCAATTTTCCATTAGAGAATTGAACAGTGATACCACAAAAACTGCTAAACAGAATTACATCAAATTGAGCAGAAGCTATATCTTGATCAGGAAAGCATAATCTTTTTGATTTAGTTTAAATCTGTTTACTCGTTTTTTGAGAAATTCATTTTCAAAATGTATGCATTTGATAAATTCTTTATTTTGGCCAACGGCCATAAAAGATTTCATTCAAAAACTTCGTTCATACAATAATCTAAAATGTTTCAGCCAAATGTTACATGATTTCATTAAAATTGGCAATTACAGTAAAAAATGTAATTCAATAAAACCTTCTTAAAATATACACGGAGTAATGTCTAATTATTCATAAAGACCAAGGTAAGTTTCACGGTCGCAGATATCTTGGTCATTAGTATTTCACAACTTTAGCCCCATTCTCTTCCTTATTAGGCCCACTATAAACAAATATCTTGATAGTACAAATATGACGGGTGGTAGGGTACTTGTTGTCAGTACCCTCAGCGCCTTATGGTGTTTTCTGAATCCCAACAAATTACATAGTGGTCGGATCCATTTGCTCCTTGCCCTATCATACGCCGGGCAAAAAAACAAAATATGTGCAAGATTTTCGATGTTGTTTGTAGTTCCTAAAGTGCATCTAGTGTATAGAGAACAGGCTAGATACTCCCCCCCCCCCCATTTTACAGTATAGCTCTTGATTTGTAATGTGTTATATCTTAACTTTAGGTACAGAATTCTTGCAAGGAATGGTTGAATATGGTCAAGAAAATCCTTGCAATTAAGAATTGCCTTAATAAAAAGGAATTAACCTTCCTAATCTTGGGTCGAGGGAGGTGCATTCAGTGTATATTGCCAGTAAATACTCCTTTAGATTGCCTTTGCAACTTGGTGTTAAATTATGTGGTTTAGTCGAGTATGAATCAAGACCTTACTCAATCAGCCATTTCCCGACAATTCTTAACCATGGGAAGATAAGACATATATCAATATCCAGTCATTTGCGTGCACATTCTCTTCATGCTAATAATTATGGCGTAGTCCATAGCGTATCCAATAGAGCAGTGGACGTAGGGTTGCGAGACGACCTATTCGCTTCAAATTTAGATCGTGGAACATTGGGATACGTGGTGTTGATTGGGGTAATCCCAATAATCTCCTTGTAAACTTGTTTTCCCCAGCTGTTAGGTGTCGGATGTAACTTGTGCCTCATAACTTTGAGCCATACAATGCTGCAGCCTGGGCCTTACATTCATATATCTTGAGTGCTGGTTTCACAGCTTTGCTTGTAGTTGAGTTGTACTTCTTAAGGATTACCCCTGACCCTTGGGCTAACCTTAAGGCTGAGTGATTTATTTGCAGGTTCCAGGCTAGTTTTGTGTCAAGTAATATGCCCAGATAAGTAAAATTAGTGGCATATTCTATTTTCTCATTACTGATCATGAGATTCTTTTTAAGAGTCTTTTGTGGGTTTAAGGCCATGTACTTAGTTTTATTTGCGTTTATTTCTAAAGCCCTTTTCTGTACAGTATCTATTGAAACCGTTCAACATATTTTGCAGCCCCTTCATGGTTTGTGATATCAAAATTGTGTCATCTGCGAAGAGCAGCGCCGGCACCAAATTTCCAATTACCCTTCAAGGATCGTTTGCTTGGTCTTGTAGGCGGTCCACCACATCATTAATATAGAGTGAGAACAAGTAGGGAGCAAGTTAGTTCCTCATTTGTACCCCAGCGGACTCTAGCATAGTTCCCGTTATGTAACCTTTTTAGCTGCATAACCAAATTCTGGGGGGGGCGCTTTCTTTTTCAAGTGACTCCAATAGTAAGCATCTGGGTACGAGGTCAAACACTGCCCTCAGGTCAAAGAATGCCACATAAATGTGCCCCTTCCTGATTTTAACATATTTCCAGATAATACACAGGAGTCTGAAGACTTGATCTATTGTAATAGTACAGGATCTAAACCCTGCCTGATATGGGGACAGTATGCTATTTGTCTCTATCCTTTTCAATACCTGCCTGGCATACATTTTTTGGAGCATGTCTATCAGGCTAATTGGTCTGTAGTTCTCTGGTTTGTGTTTGCGGCCCTTTTTGTGGATGGACACCATTTCAGCCCTTTCCACGTTCCTGGTATTGAGGCACCGGACAATATTGCATTGCTCAGAGCATTAAGGTATGGGAGCCATACCTTTTTATCATGTTTGAATAAGTCACCGGGAAGTCTATCTAGTCCCGGTGCTTTTCTCCGTTTCTTGCAGTGAGAAGGCGATCACCTCTCTGTCTCCCTCTATATGAGTAGACCGTATTTCTCTGCTCGGTGCTGCAAATGGCCTAAAGCTTGAGTACAAATCAGTGAAGTGGTCGGTCCAAGTCACCAAGTCCAGATAATGACCTGTTCTTCCTACTTGGTCCTTACCACTCCATGCTATAATTTTCCAGAACTCTGCCTGGTTATTTGTTTTTGCTGCCTCCAGGAGATCCGACCAGCTATTTTCTTCCTAATTCCTCTTGGGAGTAGCCAGTGTTTTCCGGTGTTTCCTGGAGCTCCTCACTTAATCTGCACTTTCCTGCTTTATCAGCTCCAGTAAGGCTGACTTCGATTTCCTGCATTCTGTTGTGTACCATGGGTTTCCCTTTTGTCCTGTCTTAAAGTTGGATTTCAAGTTCTTCCCATTATTTTTGGTGAGCAGAGGCTCTAACTTTGAGACCAAAGCCGTATGCATGGATGTTATGGACCGATTGCTTGACTCTAAGTGTACACCTACTATTTCTGAAAAAGTTTTATAGATATTAGTCATAGTTTCTAGGCTACCTGTGATCTTCGGCCACCCTATAGATCTTTGGTTATTCCCCACTGCACATCATGGGAATCAATATTTGCTTGGTAAGCCTCCGATAGATGGTCTATTACTTCCAAGCATAATGGTCGGTGGTCACTGTCATCCCTCATTTCTATTTTGAAGCTCACTATTCTGCTCCAACTATGAATACTGTGCATTATATAGTCGATTCTCGACAGTGTACTGCCACACTTGAAAGTATTGAGAGAGGCAGTTTCATCCCCATTATTGAGTACCCTTCCAATGCATGCCCTTAGATGATGTTCTACAGTTAACTGTACTATCAGTAGGGCTACGTTAGTGCAGGGTGTAGAGGGCCTAGCTGCTAGTTGGGGAAGGCCAAGAGCGGTACCTTCTTCTGTGGCGCATTCTAGTCCAATTAGTGGCTCATAGGCACAGTTAAAGTCAGCACATACAATTACTGTATTGCTAAGATCTACAAGATCCAAGGAATTACTTAGTGTATTAATGGTCTCAGAATATAATGTTTGCCTTGATGGTCTATTGTAGATGTTAAACAGGTACAGGTTTTCATTGTAGTCTTTTAAATGTATTGCCAACAAATCTGGGGAGTCTATTCTAAGGTTGTGGATCGAGTCCCCAGTGTAGTTTTAATCCATATCACCAAGCCCCCCGATGGTCTACCTCTCTGCGTGGGAATTGCATTCTTGTAAAATGTTTTATACCCCAGCTTGTGTGGTGGTGTCAATAGCCATGTCTCTTGGAAAAGACAAATATCAAATTTGTCTATATAGCTATGCCAATCAGGATCTTCAAGCTTTGGTTTAGGCCTACTATTTTCCAGGATACTCTAGCTATACTTTCTTGAACTATTGCGATATCTTTAGTTGTTTGAATATTTGGATCCATAATTGGATACACACACTCGCATCTTGAGGTCCCCTCCACCTTTTTTGAGTTATTTTGATCATTAGCAACAACCACAACAACAAGAGAGAAAGGGTCAATAAGTTACTCTTGTACCCCTTAGGAATCATATATCAAATCAACGAAAGAGTACTAATAATAATTATAATACAAAAACATTTTTGAGTACAAAAAAGAGGCAATGAGGAGTAAATAACTACCACCATCCAGTGGGGGAAATATTACACCCAGACAAATAAGGTGAAAACGACTACACCTTAGTCGAAAAAAAGAGAACCCTCAGGCACCAACTACATGTATTGGTTGCCATTGTCTTCATTGGGTCCTTGTAAAGAAAACGTGAAAAACTACGTAGTCAGAAAGACGGAAGTGCTCAATTAAAAAGAGTAAGGACCACTCCCCAGACCAGAATTTTAATACAGGGGTGGCTCTGACTTAATTAAAAACAATCGTGCAAAGTCGGACATATATAGGTTGAGCTAATTAGAACCCAATGTCCTATGAGGTCGACATGTTTCTTGCTTTGAGCTTAACCTCAGCTCAGCATTCATCAGGACCAAGTGAACCCTGGCCCATATGTTACGTGCTCACTACGGCAACATAATCATATAAGGCGGGGTGTCAAACTTAATTGTAAAAACAATTTGATTTAAAAATGCAACACTTATCTGTTAGTGTCCACACACCGACTTTGGTGCAGAATCCCTGTCCTAATGGAGGGATGAACAATTTAATGTTGATAAGGAAATTACCCCTTAGGTCCGTGGCGGGGGAAACCTTCACGTTTAGATAATTTGCATCCAAACGACTCCCCGCGTAAACACCTATTCGCTCACAACCACGGCCTGTAAAATCATTAGCAACACTCATAGTCTCTATTGCCATTTGAGTACCACTAGCATGTGATTCAGGCGCTATGCGTTGAAGGTCTTTGTTCAGTCTAGTGTCCCTCTCAGGAGGGGAGGCTGGAGTCTAGTACACTGGTGGATTTCCTCCAAGAGTCAATCGTTTTTGTCTAGACTAGAACTACTGGGTCTTTTGTCTTGTGCTAAAAATAGCTGGACGGGCCTGTGGGGAATGGAACATCTAAATTGGATCGACAAAGAGTCTGGGGAGCAGGTGCAGAATTCTAGGGTGATCAAGTTATCTACAGTTCTGGTCCTATTAGTGTCAGCTCCATACAATCTACTGTTTGCCCTCGTAATATGCACCTAAGCACCCTGATAATGTCCTCTCGGAATATTGAGGGACAACCCCTGACAAGCAAATCCAATGGATTGCTTTGTTGATCAAGGAATCTTCCCCCTCCAGTCCCTGCCTTGTGATTAGTTCTGGAACATTAGCCATAATGATTTTCTTTGCTGGCAACAATTGGGTAGTGTGTGTATATGCTGGGTATTTCTTACTATACTGGGAGGGCAACGGATTTCAAGACAGATTTCGGATCCTCTGCTGGATGGATGTATCAGGTGCACCAACTAATGTATGGTAATGATTATCAGTATTCCCATTTCGGTCAGAGGGTTTTTGGTTAGGCTGAGTAGCTGATGCTGAACTTAGTTGAGGGTACCGCTGATGGATAGCTCTCCCCTGCTGATATTTATTTAGTTTGACTGCAAGTGGTTACTCGTGCCTTCTATGTATACATCACTCAGATTCAGATTAGTGGATCCAGCAGAGCAATATATTTTATCTCATTGGCTGTCACCACATGAAACAAAAATGTGGCGGCAGCCGTTTTAGAACTTGGGGACTCATTCCCATATCCTGTAAAAATGCTAAAAAAACACATTGGTGACAAAGTACTGATACCCTGCCCCCCTAGGCCTGGTGGGAGTACTCAGAGCAATACCTGGGCCCCAAATGTTTTTTCAGTGGAGTATAAATTTGGCTCAACTTTGGTAGATGGCGTGAACAGCAAGCCATTTCTGATTGAAAGTATGTGATGAGTAGAGTGGAGCAAAACAATTAACAAACTGACAATTAAATAAAGCACTTAAACTCTCAAACCTTAATTACTTAGGTTGAGAAAATTGCAATAGGAAAAATGTTCCAGTAATGGTTTGATCGCTTAGCAGTTTTCCCTGCCCCAGTGCTGAGTCCTTTGTTTGATGTTTGGAACACTTCTCTCCCAAAACTTCACAAGTTGTTTCCACAATCTGTATCCCGTCCAAATATGTGTCCTTTTTTCCCACAAGGCATGTATTGTAAAGTTACTCAGAGTTTGTGCATTCTGCTGGAGTGAACTGGGAAAATAGACCTAGTATAGCAAAAGTTTGTTTATTGGAAAAATTGGAAACGTTCTATGCAAGAAAACATGTTTTTTCTAAAGCAAATGGCATCAGCAAAAGATTTGCTGTGCTAAGATCACTTTTCTTCCCAGCCCTCAAGGACAATCAGTGTTGTGATAAAAAAAAAATTCTTACCAATGTTTTAGGATTTTTGGGCAGTGGCAGATAATTTTTATATTTTTGGGGATTTCAACCTACATGCTGGAAACAGGTATAAAATCCGTTGATGAATCTGAAAAGCTATACATTCCTGAAAACCAAACAAAGTTCTTTTTTCAGCAATAGACATTTGAGTTGACCGTTCATTGTTTCTTAAGGAAACTAATCATTGAAATAAAAAAAAAGACACAATATTATTGACAATGTTACATAGAAAAAGGAAAAAGCACAGATATACATACAACTGTTAAAATACAGTAAATATTTTGAAAAATGGACAATAAAACACTGTACTGTAAAATTCATTCTGTAACAAAATTGATTTAGAAAATCATCCACGATGTTAAAAAGGTTAAATGAGTTAATACAATTTCTGTATTTTAATAATTTAGCAAATACATTTCTCAGTCAGCTTGACCTAGCTACAATTCATACTTGTATTCTCTTTTCTACATGAAGCTCATACATGCTGCTAAATGTTGGAAGGCATGTTCTGGATAGATAACAAACAAAGGCCATTAGCACAAGTGTTATATACAGTAAGCGTGAACAGGGCTCTCTTTGGGTGCAATGTCATTCATTAGCTTCTTAGTTCTTAAAAATTTTGGCTAGTATACCCCAAATCCAGCTCAAAAAGTTAGCCAGGGCTATCACTATGGACTCCTGTGTATTGGTGTTTAGAATGCGAACAGCTATGGCACTGGATCTGGTACCGAGAGTAGAGCAAAATGATTTTAACCATTTCTCCCTAGGAAGATTATATGCAGGACACACAAACAGGATTTGAGGAATTGACTCAACTTGCTCTGAGCCGGAAACACATTTATTATCCAATGAGCATTCCATTTGTGTGTAAATGATTTAAATGGAAGTGAACCCACCCTTAATTGATGGAATAGATTTCTATCTCTTGGTTTAGTTATAAAATCCCAGTACTCCTCAAACAGGATATCTTGTTTGTGTTCCAGAAAGATACCTGACAGGGTGGTGTCAATGTTGGATACCAGACAATTAATTTTGACCATATTCCAGTATGCTTCCTTAAAGTCTTTTTTAGATGGAAACGAACTACCTACTGGATCTTCCCACAGATGGCTCATCCTCATATTTACCAGTACACACTTTATTTATTGTAACCATGGAATTATACACAATACATCTGCCCCTCTTACATCTGTTAGAGCATTAGCATAATGTACCAACTCCGGAGTAGTTCAGAGCCTTCTCCAGTACGCTAGGGGTCTGTACCGTGCTATATCTTCTAGGGGACAACAGCCCAGATCTAAATATAGGGGATCAAGGGGTGTATATTGCAGGAGGTTGGTAAGGTCTCTGAAAAATGTATTCTGGGCAGTAGCCAAAGGTGTCAGGTTGTCGAAGCCCCAAAGCTCTGCACCGTACAAGACCGAACCCCTAATTTTTGTATCATATATAGTGCTGGGCCTACCGGTTTTGTATGGGATAGCCTCTGCTCTTTCAATAATGCTCTTGCCAATTGAGCATGCTTAAGGGACATTATGTCAACCTGGGGTCTCCAGTTTAGTTTCCTACCCAATGTGATCCCCAGATATGTAAATACATCTGTCTGTTCCAGTTGGACCTTATTCATAAAGACCCTTCCTTTTATCGCTTTGTATTTGTGGAGAACCATGATTTTGATTTTCTCCACATTACTCATTTACTCATGATCTCCACAAAACTCCTCGAATCTTTCCAATGCACTATGCAACCCTTTCTGTGTTTTCAAATTTATAAGGGTATAATCGGCTAACATAAGTATGGGTATCTTCATGCCGGCAAGTGTGGGGCCTCAGTTGGGTAGGTAGTAAAATAATTAACAACCCTGTTGATGAATAAGGAAAATAGGATTGGCGCCAGGATGCACACTTGGTGTACCCCTTTGGTTACTGGAAATCTATCTGTAACATTGCCCTGCGCATCCCAGCGTATCTGGACAAAATTGGACCCATGCAGCTCAACTACCAAGGATAGCAGTTCTAGTGGCATCCCTGAATCTTTAAGTACCCCACCATAATTTATTACGGGGGACTAGGTTAAAGGCGGATTTGAGATCGATAAATGCTGCATAGATTGTTCCTCTCCCGATGACCACAACACGCCAATAGATCAATATGAACCTGAAGACTTGCTCTATAGTACTTACGTGTTCGAGAAAAACAGCCTGTAATGGGGACAAGATCTCGTTGACTGTGATCCAGGACTGGATTCTGCTCAACACTAGCCTGGCCATGATCTTTTGTATACAATCTATTAGGCTAATTGGCCTGTAATTTCCGGGGCAGGAGCGATCCCCCTTTTTATAGATCGGGAGAATTTAGGTACCTAGCCAAGAATCTGGGATAGGGACTCCACTAGCTATTGTGTTGGCAAGTAACTGTATATATGTCAGCCAGTTATCCCTATTGGGCAAAAAAAAATCTGCCAGGATGAAATCAGGGCCCGGATCCCTTCCTCTGGGAATTGCATTCAGGGCAGATTAGAACTCTCCTCTATTACAAATCATAATGGTATCTGGTTTAGGTAGTTGTATATAATCTGTGTTGTTACCAGAGGCAACAAAGTGAGCCTCAAAATGAGATACCCACTGGTCTGGAGATACATAATTAGTGGGAGTTTGTCAACATTCACCACTACCCCATTTTACTATCTGCCAAAATGTATGCATACTTTTTTCTTCGGTAGCATGGAGAAGGTCTTGCCATTGTTGTTCGTCCCACTCCTTCTTAGCAATAAGCTGGGTTCTTCTATAACTCTTCCATGCGTTTTAATTTTGTCTATATTTTTTAGCTTTACAGCATGGGAGAGCCTCTTATAGTCTTCTCTACAGGCCTTGTTGTCCCAATTTGCTGTTGTTGGGATAGTCTTGCTTTTTATTTTATGGGGTTTAATAAAAAAGGATTTGAGTTTCATGAATGTGTTATCCTGAATGTGCATGATATTTGCATGTATTTCCTCTTGGGAATCTAGGTTTTAGAGGGCTACTAATGTACTCTCCACCAATGCCTTCATCTGCTCTAACAAGATCTCATTTTTAACCATCATCCCCCATTTTACTCTTCTCATGTCGTTGCAAAATACGGCATCCGCGGTCTCACGCTATGTTACCAGCAGTCGTGCCTGTGCAAAACCCACTGCGTGCAATGTCATCAACAGTGGATTATGGTCACTTTCACTTCTCTAAAGGACCAGCATATCAGATAGGGAAGACCATATTTCCAAATTAATCAGAAAATAGTCAATGCAACTGCTTCTATGCCCATTGCTATATTTGTGAGAGCCCATTCTATCGGAGGTAGTCCTTCAATTTACTACCCTGATACCCCTTTCCAGGCAGAGGCCTTTTAACTGGAGTGTGGCCTCCATCCATTTGTATATTGGAGGTAGATTCAGGGTTGGGATGTTCCATTGGGTGTCCTCCTCTACACTAAGGCTTCCATCTTCCTGTTCAAGGCGCTCGAAAGAGCAATTAAAATCACCCGCAATTACCAGATTACTTCTGCCCCTATTATTGTCAATAAAGCTTTCAAGTAGGTTAACCATATTGGATAGTTTGCCACCCACCATCCCTCTTTCATATACATTTATTACCATTATATTGGGGGAATGATTCAGACGCAACAGTATAACCAGGATATCAGAGCTGTCTATTGGTCCTTCCTCTACCTTATAGCCCGAATGCTGCCTCACCCATAAAGTAAGCCCTCCAAAGGGTCTGCCTTTTCGTCCCCCTATAGCTGGCTTTGAAAAGTTTAGATACTTACGGCAGTAGATGTGATTCAGCGACCAAGTTTCTTGAAAGGCTGAATTTTAAGGCGCTGACTCGAGCCTACCATAAATTAATCTGGGCAGGAAAAAAATCTTATTTGGAATTTAGAATAAATGAGGCGGAGCATTCTTGCAAGGAAATTTTCAGGGTGGTAAAAGAGTTTACCTCTCCATCTGCTTATACTCCGATCCATGCTCATTCAGAAGCCTGGCTGAAGGAATTGGCTGTCTACTTTGTACAGACAATTACCACTATTCAAGAATCTCTCCAGTCCACTTTTCAGCAGCATACTGTGAGTCTGGGGTGTCCCTTCCCAGACCATGGTCCCTTTTTGTGTGACTTTCCCCTATTAGATCATGAGAGTTCTCTTGACATCTTGGCTAATCTTAAATCCGGATCTCCACAGGATCCTTGCCCTGCCAAGTGTTTAGCAAATATGGCACCTGTTCTAAATGACCTGGTTAATCCCATCCTTAATCTGTCGCTCTCTTCCGGGGTAGTTCCTAAGGCTTGGAAGAGCGCCATGATCCTGCCACTCATTAAAAAACCAGCACTCGACCCTTCAGTCCATGCCAATTACATTTCCCTACTCCCTGCTCTGGCGAAAGTGACTGAGAGGTTTGTTCACAGATCTATTTCTAATTTCATCGAGGAAAATGGTCTGTTGCATAGTACTCAATCTGGTTTCCGTGCAAATTTCAGCACGGAGACTGCGCTCCTTGAAGTCACAGACGCCATCAGGGAGGAGTTGGATGTTGGAAGAAAAGTTGTACTGATTATGCTTGACCTGTCGGCGGCTTTCGACACCGTTCCCCACGCACTTCTCCTTTCCAGACTCTGGGACTTTGGTCTGCGGGGAACGGTGTGGAATTGGCTTAAATCCTTCTTAGCCGACCGCCGACAGACAATCTGGGCGCCTCCCTACTCCGCCGAGATGTCACCGCTAGAAGTGGGGGTTCCCCAAGGTTCCATCTTGAGCCCCCTCCTTTTTAACATCTTTATGGCCCCTCTGGCGGTGATGGCAGAGTCTTTCGGCGCCCGGATTGTCACCTATGCTGACGACACCCAGCTCCTCTTTGTAAGCAACAAGGATGGTCTGTTTGACGATGCCCAGGTTAGGGGCTGTCTGAGTGCGGTTTTTGAGTGGTTTGGACGTCATGGACTGAAGTGCAACTCCGACAAGTCGGAGTTGCTCTTCTTTGGTTGCACTTCTGAGCCTGATTGGAAACCCTGGTGGCCGCAGGATATGTTCCCTCCCACTAGCTCATCCTTGAAGGCCAAAAATTTGGGAGTCATTATTGACAGTGATTTATCTTTCGGACAGCATATTTCATCTCTCACTGGGAAATGTTTCGGCATCCTTCGGATGCTTCGTAAATTTCTCCCTTTAGTGTCCATCCAGCACAGGAAAATCATTGTCCAGGCATTGGTCGGCTCTAGGCTGGATTATGCGAATGTTTTGTTTCTGGGACTTCCCAAATATCTGATTAGGCGTCTACAAATCGCCCAGAATTCTGCGGCCCGAGCCATCTTTGGTCTTCCAAGAAGAGCCAGAGCCACTGATCTTCTTTCAACCCTACACTGGCTACCTATTGCTAAAAGGATTCTTTTTAAAACTTTGACCACGACTTTTAAGGCCCTACATGGTATAGGCCCTAAATATATTTCCAAACGATTGTCCTGGTATCATCCCTCCAGATCTCTTAGATCTTCGTCCCTATCTAAAATGAATGTTCCCATTATTAAGCGCGCTAGAGCAGGAGGACGGTCCTTTCGCTACTTAGCTCCTCATGCTTGGAATGACCTCCCAATTTCTTTAACCCCTTCGAAGCTAATGACGAGCTGGGCTCGTCATGGCGCTTACCTGCCGTGCGTGGATGACAAGGCCAGCTCGTCATTGATAACTGGGATTTTCATTTTTTCAGCGCAGGACGGGAAAACGCCTAGCAGCCATGTGGTTAAGACAGGCCTCTAGCCTTCTGTCCTTCCGAAAGGCCCTTAAAACATGGCTTTTCCCTTAATCTGGTGTTGCTTCTTGTATCTGCGTGTCCTCTCAGTGTTATGTTCTCCTTTCTTCGGTGGGTTCCTTCGATAAAGCGCCAAGATACTCCGTGGAGTGGCCGTGCGCTATAGAAGTATATAAATAACATAACATAACATAACATAACAAAGGCCCATATAATGCGGTCCTCTATAAATGCTGACCAGTCTGCAGAGGCTATTTTTGTACACAGTCCTGCAATAATCCAGGAGGCAAAGGCCAATCTGGTTGTAGATGGTACAAGGGTAACGGGGAATAACAAACTGGCCATAGTTTCTTGAGTTATTAATGATTCTCTCAAAGTGTTACTATCAGGGGGGTTTTGGGACTGTCATTCAGATTTTCTATGGGCTTACCCACCCGATCCCTGACCATGAGCCCACAACACCAGTACAAGAATGGACCCTTATTTGGTTAGATAGTTCACCCCCATGCAGCATGATATCATTTCTGCGTGCTGTTGGGATAATGTTCCATAAACTTCAATCTACCTTCACTGGGGATGAGCACTCGATACCGCCTGGGCTAATTTACTGAGGTTATTATTAGGATTAACTGCTAGGAGATTATATTTAATCCTAATACTAGAGGAGGTCATGTGGGAAGTCCTTAGGTCAAATGCCACTAGTTTCTCAACCATGTCCGGTGTTTTGAGTGTGAGACACACACAATCTGAACCTTTTAATTCGACCCTTTTGACATAGATAATATCTTCTCTGATTACTGATCTACAGTTCCTAACGTGCCGCAACCATTGGATGCTCTTAGTAATCAATGACTGTTTGTCTTCTTTTATCAGGCAAGGTAAGGGTTTTGGAATGTTGATTTAAAATACTTTACATTTGCTAGGGCTAGGTAATGTTCTATGTTCGCCTCTATTTAACCCTTGTTGAACTGGGCCTGAATTCCTTTAGGAGATACAAGATAATCTTGCTTGATCTATATATCTGGTTGTCTGATACCGGCAGCCAAACTGCGGGTCTTGGGTAGTATGGACAGAAGAATTCATTCTAGCCTTGTTCTTATGGGTTATTTCAGTACTACCAGTATTGGTATCTGTTGGAACAGTTTTTGGGCCCTCAGTGTTTCTACAGATCACTGACATAATATTGAATACATAAATATAGAATTACCAAACTATCAAAGAAAAAATATAGAATGCAAAAATATCGAATTCCTATCTACAAACAGGTAAGTACAAAAATATTGAATCAAAAATATCGTTTTAAAAAATATAGTTGGTCAAAATATCGATTTTTTTTAAATGTCCTAAAATTAATTTAAAATTATTGAAATAGTAAATATAATTAACTAAAACATACTTAAAAATACTTAAATAACCTTAAAATTATTAAATAATTAATTTAAGTTATAAAAAACATACAATTTTATTTTTTAAAGGCTGCCGATTTAAACAACGTGACAGGCGGAACACTAACAGCACAAGGAGCAGCTGGAGAGGGGCGCTGAGGAAGGCAAAATGTGCCGAAATGCATTCGCCTGGGACTGCTGTTCATTAAAGTGCTCCTTCTAATCTCCTTTGCGGGTCACGTCTCTTTCTTTTGGAGGAGGTTTTATGTCATATATATATATATATATATATTAACATAATAATAATAAAACATATACAATATTTTTACCGTAGGATAACGGGAGGGTAACATTTATTATTACCACTCCAGTGAGTGTAACAGTAGGGAAAACGTTGGATAGCGTAGGTGTAAAAATTACTATTCCCCCTCCAGTGAGTGCAACAGTAAGGAAAGCGTTGGATAGCGTAGGGGTAAAAATTACTATTCCCACTCTAGTGAGTGCAACAGTAGGGAAAGCGTTGGATAGCGGGAGGGTAAAAATTATTATTCCCACTCCAGTGAGGGCAACAGTAGGGAAAGCGTTGGATAGCGGGAGGGTAAAAATTACTATTCCCACTCCAGAGTGTGCAACAGTAGGGAAAGTGTTGGATAGCGTACGGGTAAAAATTGCTATTCCCACTCCAGAGAGTGCAACAGTAGGGAACGCGTTGGATAGCGGGAGGGTAGAAATTACTATTCCCACTCCAGTGAGTGCAACAGTAGGGAAAGCGTTGGATAGCGGGAGGGTAAAAATTACTATTCCCACTCCAGAGATTGCAACAGTAGGGAATGCGTTGGATAGCGGGAAGGCAAAAATTACTATTCCCACTCCAGAGAGTGCAACAGTAGGGAAAGCATTGGATAGCGTAGGGGTACAAATTACTATTCCCACTCCAGAGAGTGAAACAGTAGGAAAAGCTTTGGATAGCGTAGGGGTAAAAACTACTATTCCCACTCCAGAGAGTGCAAGAGTAGGGAAAACGTTGGATAGCGTAGGGGTAAAAATGACTATTCCCACTTTAGTGAATTTAACAGTAGGGAAATTAATGATTTAATATATTAATAAACATAAATTATATATCAATACCAATAAAACATTAACTACAATTAATTGCCAATTTAATATTATGTAATAATTAATCAATTCTAAATACAAATAAATATTAATTATTCAAATTAATTACCTATTCATAATTATTTAACAACTAATTAGTTTTCAATAAAAAACTAATTAAAAATAAAACTTAATACCAATTATTAAAATTAATTACCTATTCATAATTAATTAACAACTAATAATGTTCAATAACAAAAACTAATTCATAATAACAATTAATGCCAATTAATAATTAAATTAACAGTAAATGAATTATCAATACACAACAAGTATTTTTAAAATATAATTAATTACAATTAAATTACTTCCCACCCTATTCCCCTATAAACCTACAATCCGCTACAGAAAATAAATTGATACAATTATCATAAATATCAATTAATACAAATTAATTACCAATGAATAAAAATTAATGAACAATTAACAATTAATTAACACTAAATACAAAATCAATACCAATAAATAAATAGAAATGATTTACTTAATTACAATTAATTACTTTCCACCCTATTCCCCTATAAACACACAACCCCGCTACAGAAAATAAATTAATACAATTAACATAATTATCAATTAATCAATTAATAAAAACGAATTACCATTTAAAAACTAATTAACAGTTAATTCAAATTGAATAACAATAAATAAATAAAAATATTTAATTAATTACAATTAAATTACTTCCCACCCTATTCCCCTATAAACCCACAACCCACTACAGAACTAAAACGCAAAATTAAATTAAAAATATTTCATAATTTCTAAAAATTAATATTTAATTTAATATAATTTAATTACTTACCACCCGATTCCACTATAAACCCAAAACCCGCTACAGAATTAAATTACGCAAAAATTAAATAACATAAAATTCATTACATAAAATAAATTACAAAAATAATATACACTTTTTACTTATATATTAACAGACAAAACACTTTAAAAAATTCAATATTATTAAAAATTCGATATATGTTAATATCTATATTATATACTTCGATACTTTGTCTTTCTATATTTTAAAAAATCGATATTATATTACTCACCTTCAATTCGATATTATTCGCCACTATATTCTGTCCATTCGATATTTTATCCATTCTATATTTAGACTTCAATATTTTGGTAATTCTATATTTTGAATTCAATATTTTGTCTTGTTACCATTTCTACCTTTAAGGGTAGGGCACACTATTTGGTAAAGAAATAGGCATGGGTGGTCTAGTTGGATCTACAGTATTGTTTTGTACAATGGGTATCACTGTTTCAGTAAGTTTGTCAAACAAGCCTTTTAGAGAACTTACTACTTCCATAAATATGCTTGTCTGTGCAATCAAATCTGCTCTCTGATTTGCGAGATGTTCTGAAAACATAAACTTACATGGCCCTGGAGGTGCAATATGGTGCTTATCCACAACTAATCTCGTACTGACTGATTTCTGAGCGGTCATATCGTCTTCAATTATGTTTCTCAGGGGGGCAAATCTGTTTAACCACTCTATTGCGCATACTACACAATTCATAATTGCGGTTTTAGCTTTACTCCCAATCTAGAAGCCAGGATCATTAATTTATCTCTCGACACAAAATCCACAAACTTTTTATAATAAATCCCTCACTTTTATTAGTATTAATTGTCGCTCGCTGCCGAAACAAAAGTCTGACATCTTCGATTTATTATTTAATGACCAACCTGATACAGTCTTTCTTACAGAGACCTAGCTCCATAGAGCTCAGGCCCAGACATCGCAGCAGCGCTACGCACAAATTATGCCATACGTCACCATCTAGACAACGGAGACACAGTGCACTCATTCTTTTGGATTTGAGCGCCGCTTTTGATAAGGTATCCCATACGGTGCTTATAAATACACTCAAATCACAGGGTATTGGAGGGGCTGCCCTAAATTAGCTCACTGCCTTCCTCTCCAACCGTACTTTCCAAGTCTTCTCTCAAACTGCCTGCTCTGAAGTCCAATCTTTTACCCATGGGATGCCACAGGGATCCATCCTCAGCATTTATTGTTTAATCTTTAAGACCACTGGCTTAGATGGCTGAGAAATCCGGCTTATCCATGTTTTCCTATGCCGATGATTTTCAAATTATTTTTTTCCTATCTGCACATAACACAACCACCCCCTCTACTCTAAAAACTGGCTTAAATAACATAGCATTATGGATGCAAAATAATTTTCTGAAATTAAATGGAGAGAAAACAGAGGTACTGGTGCTAGGAAAACAGAAATACCTCTGAAATCAGCAACATTTGGCGTGCAAAATGGGTGATCTTCCATCTCCCTCATCACAAGTGCGTAACTTAGGTATCATATTTGATGAGCCCCTTAGTATACATCCCCAATCAGTCAAAGTCGCAGCCACCTGCTTTACCATCATTAAATGGCTGCAGAAAATTTGTCGGATGCTACCAGAAGCGACCAGAAAAACCGTAGTCAATGCAATAATTACATCTAGGCTTGACTACGGAAATGTGCTTTATGTGGGATCAAACAAATCAGTAATTCACAGACTACAGATGGCTCAGAATGCCGCAGTTAGGCTCCTATGTGGAGTCCCTAAGACCACTCCCATCTCAACTTATCGATGCAAATTACATTGGCTGAAAATCGAGAGTCAAGTAAAATTCAAGGCGCTTACCTGTATGCACAAAATTAAATCTAGCAGTGCTCCCTGCTACCTGCTTCCCTTGGCTAAGCCATACATTCCTTCTCGCAATCTTCGATCAGCCACTCAAGGAAGGTTTGTCATCCCGAAAGTTAAATTAGCCCGGATGGGTGGCAAATCCTTCTCACACCTAGGGCCCTCACTTTGGAATTCTCTTTACATCGTTCTCCGCAATGAGACAAACTATATCAATTTCCGCAAGTCGCTAAAAACCTGGTTGTTTGATAAATAGAATGCCTTCTGTCTATCACGCCTTGACTTACTTCTGCGCCAGGAAACCCTTTTGGGTAGCTGTTGCGCATTATAAATTTAAAACTAAACTAAACTAAACTAAACTTCTTGGAGTTCTTTGCTTGAGTCGGCGTGGCTGGCTTGTGTTAACACTACTTGTAGTGCTTTTTCTGGATATTCAGGTATAGGTTCTTTCGGAGTAGGTGTAGATCTTTTAAATATGTCTGGTATGGATTTGACAATCCGGGGGGACAAGGGAAAATGTAGATAACAGTACCTTATTGATGTCTTAGTCCGGTTCAGTAAACAGTGTTAGGGGTGGCCCTGCCCTCTCTCTTCCTAGCAATGATGGATAAGGGGCCAGCCCTTGGCCCCGTCTGTGACCGGGCGCGGCCTGTGCGCGTCCCACACTGCGGGGGGGGGAGGCAGCACTTTATGCGCGTTGGACACTCAAGCGCCTCCCCCTCACTCGCGGCACATGTGGGATGGTTGTTGCACCCTGGGAGATGTAGTCTCCAATCAGGGTGATGGCGGTGGCGGCGCGGCCCTCTGGGGCCCTGGGACTCCTGTCCATCCAGGGCACAAACAACAGGACTACAGGCAACCAGGCAAGGACACAATGGCATAGCTAATATTGTTTTCATCTATAAATCTTTGTCCTGAAAAGTTGATCCTCAAAAGCAATATACTTTTATATCCGCCAGACTCATCTTGCTATGGGAATATATTTGGCTTATTGGTTGTTCAGAAAATACGCACTACCCTGAGCCAACATTTGAGCTGCAGCTAATAATGATTTTTTATTGAATACCAACAGTGCAGCAATTCATTTGGTAAAATGAATAAAAATGGGTCTGAAGCAAACCTATGCTTCTTTCCCAGATACAAAGTTTAAGAATAGGGGTATTTGTATATCTTGGAATTTAGGATCAGCCATACTATCATGTGATTCAAAGGGTATTTTGCAAAATACGTTTTTCCTTACACACTGAATTACATTTTGGAAGCTAAAAATGGAGAAAAATGTAATTGCTGACAACAAATATTCTGTTAATATGCAACGGTAATCCACTTGTGTGGCATGGCAGGGCCTAGGGCCCAAACAGGAAAGATCCCAAAACACAATCTGGAGGCATAAAATTTTCCCATTAAACAAAAAAAAACATTTTAGCAATGTGGTTTATGTGGAATTTGGCCATGGGCTAGGCCATCTTCCAGGGGAACCTACCAAAAACAGACATTTTACAAATGTAGACATCTAGAGAAGTCCAGGGTAGTGTGACATGCATGAATTCCATTACCTTTTCTTACCTAGAATGCCTTGAAAACCTCATTCTTTGGCTAAAAATATGCATTTTCAACAGATTTCTAAAGGGGAAACATCCAGAATATGTGTGGATCCACAAAATTTCAACCACCCAGTGTTCCAACGCTTCTACTGATAAGAACAATACCCCACTTTATGGCTGGGATCATTATCAGATGCAAGAAGGGACCAAACCAGTGAACATGGAAGGTCCATCGACAGTAGATTGTCTTCATATAGTCACATCTGTTACTGTTGCAGGTAATTGTCCCAGCCATGCAAGTGGGGTACTATTTTTATTGAGAGAGGTGTGGGAATGTTGGGTAGTAGGAATTTACTGGAACCTCATACTTACTTTCATAGAAAATAGTGCAATAATATCTTGATTTTAGCCAGAGTTTGAGTTTTATAAGGAATTTTGCATACAGAAATGTAGTGGGATCCATTAAATTCACACCACTCTGGACTCCATAGGATATTTAGTTTTCACAAATATCAGGGGACATTTTTGGTATTTTGGAACTGGCTCGAAGAGGGTCAAAATACAGTAGTCAGAGAGCAATTTGATAACAGAGTTTTTCAATCTTACAAGGAAATACGGAACTTCAATTACCCTGGAGTCATCTCCAGAACAGCTGTTTAGAAACTTCCTGCAACATAATGTTCGTAGGTGAGACTGAAATCAATGTGGGAAGCGCCTAAAATACCTTTCTCACTGTTGGTTTTCCTGTCATAGAAGATGACATGCACACTGGCGGTGAGGTTTAGAAAACAAGAGACATTAGGGGCATTTCATGTCCTATTTTCTACAATGGGATGGGCTCAGGGCCGGACTGGCCATTACGGGCACCGGGCATTTCCCCGGTGGGCTGCCAGGGTGGGGACGGTTTTGGGGACCTGGGGGCCATTTTTGTCCAGTGACGTTTTTGCAACACAGCTGCAATATCGGCCCTGTAACAAAATCGGCCGAATCCTGCCATGGAAAAAGCTTGGTCGTCCCCCCAACCTCCCAGGAGAGGGCCGGCCAAGCACATTGCCAGGGCTGGTTTTGGTACC
This sequence comes from Lissotriton vulgaris, assembly GCF_964263255.1. Taxonomy (NCBI): domain Eukaryota; kingdom Metazoa; phylum Chordata; class Amphibia; order Caudata; family Salamandridae; genus Lissotriton; species Lissotriton vulgaris. The sequence continues at coordinate 888,269,237 of NC_141687.1, forward strand.
CAGTCGAGCCCTGGATGAGCTGCTTTGTGTGCTGCATCCTGTAGCTCAGCTTTGTGTGAAACAGCTGAAACATATGGTAAGTAGCTTTAAAATCTCATGATTATGACATTTGGAATAATTAATATTGCACACTTATCCACAACTCAAGTACAGACTAATGCCGATTGATTTTAAGCAAACCCAGTGGTGCAAAGTTCGAAGAGCAAATGTTATTAATAAATGATCTCACATAAATAAAAAACTGGGGAACCACTGTTTATGAGATAAGTAAGACAATTTATTAGTTAGAATACTGAGCCAAGACTTACTGCTTGTGAGCAGTAAAGCCTCATCAAGGCATCATCCACTTTACTGTTTATTCACATGCCTTTCACACGCCACAAACAAAGCCTTTCATACCTCCATCCGTTGTCCCACCACAACACAACACAAACATCAACAAACTGCTGCCATTCAAGGTCCCTTCACATTTAAATCCCCACAAGACAAAACATTAATCACACCGCCATCAACCCCATCATCAGCCGACAGCATACACTCTCCTCCAGCAACACACTGAACACATTTCGCCAGCCACACGCACCACCAGCTAATAGCCACACATACCATCAGTGATGAGTCACTCAAATTCCTACCCACATACCATCAGCCAATGTGAGGTGTGATCTGTGTATGACCTCTACCTTGACCATGAGCCTTCTACGTACATGAGATCCATTGAAACACAAGCCTAGTTTAAGCTCTTACTACCTTTTCATGTGTCTGTATCACTCGGAGTCCTACGTAATACCACAGGTTACCCTTTACTAATGCCTCGTCATGGCAGACTGCTGAGGCTCAGTAAGACTTGTTGTTCACGCACCTTTGGCACACATACTGCACTAAATCGACGTGTGGTAGTAGGTTGGGGGTATTCAAGAATGCCCTCAGGCTTGGTCATTGGACAGTGTCAGCATATTTCAATTCTATGCAGATCGCTAATGAGCACTTCAACTTGGACTGAGAGTTTTAGGGTTTGGGGAACAGCACACTGAGTCAAAAATATGGCATATCTCCTGTCCAACATTTATGTGCAGAGCATTGGCTGTAATGCACTTGTAATACTGCACTTAGAACATCCACCATGTTTTGTAGTGGTGGGTACAGTGATTTGTGGTACGTTCCAGCCTCCCTTATAGAAGTTGTCCACCTAAAGTTTTAAAATTTACCAAGCAGTGACTGTGTGAGCTTCTTTTAGAAATGGGTCACTGGTTGATTGGGGTGTGAACACTGGTCAAGAAGCAACCACAATCCTAGTCAGGGCAAAGGGCAAGCAAATCCCAAATTAACCTATGCTCAACTCCCTTGTAGCTTGGCACAGAGTAGTCAGGCCTAACTTAGAGGCATTGTGTAAAGTATTTGAGCAACATCTCAAACAGTAAAACAGTGAAACCACCACATAAAAATATCCCACACCAGGTTTAGGAAAATAGAGAGATTTATATTAAATAAAACAAGACCAAGATGACAAAAATCCAATAAGTATAAACAGTGATATTCATTTCTTCATTTTTGTTCAAACTAGCACCAAAAAGCACAAAGTGCCAACTTGAGATATCTGGTCGCGCCAAACCGGGACAAAATCACAAGTTCAGGTTGACCGTGATAGGCCAGCTACAGGGATCCAGTTAGACCCACCGAACAAAGTACCTTAAATCCTTGATATGGAGCATTGCTTGGATCAGCGTCAAAGATGTGCTGCGCAGTTGAAGAAATGCACTGGTTCCAAGATGTGGCAAGGCTGCAGTGTGAGGTCCTGTTGTGTCATCATTGAGAATCCTATACGAACTACTGGCATCGAGGATGTGCAGCGCGAGTGGCGATGCATGGGTTCCGAGGAGCTGCAAGGCTGCGAGATGAAGTATGGTGTTATCAAGGCTGTTGTCGACAAGAGATGTGAGAACCCTGGCTGGTGATGCACCAGTGGTGATTAAATGGTGATACAGGTCTTTGTGATGGGACAATCTACACAGCACCGGCGCTTGATCAGTTCTGCTTGAGGATAACCCGCTCAGCCGACGAGATGTATTGGTTCTGCTCCTGGATGCAATGCTCATCAGGAGAGATACTTTGGTTTCACTGGTAAGTACCTTAATACCTTAGCCCTGCTTCCAAGGGTCCAGGGCTGGGGTGAAACAACTGACAGGGTAGACTCACAAATGACAGAGTCCAAGTGTAGGTGCAAGGTTATTGGAAGCCTGGTATGTCTTGGAGGCTTCAGATCAGAAGGCTAGCCAACTAGCCCTTGGAGTCACTCTGATGTCTGAGCTCAAGAGATGTATTTCTAGTCCTTTTCAACCAGGCAAGAGGGCAGCAAGTCAACACAGCAAAGCAGGAGTCCAGGGAGTGCAGTACTGCAGGGTGGCAGTCATTCAGCACTACAACAGTCCTTCTTCCTGGCAGAGTTTCCACTGGTCCAGAAGTGTGCAGAAGTGGTGCTGTCTGAGGTACTTCTTTCATTCACAGCTGTGCCTTTGAGGTGCACAGATGATCTGCCTTCCCTGTCCTTGCTCCATATAACTAAAGGAGCTATGTAGCCAGTTGTTTGGATGCAAGAAACAGCCTATTTTAATGTAGGTGAGACTGGGTACAGCTCCTCCCTACCATCCTGCCAGTTAGGGCCCATTCAGTCACACCTAAGCTCCCATTGTGTGTGGCTGTCTAGGAGGAATACACAAGGCCTAACAGCCAACTACACCCAGTCATGTGAACAGAGAAAGACTGCAGGCACCAACTGGCTAAGGCAAGATACTGCCAACTTTAATTTTCAAAAAGGTTTATTTCACCAGGTCGAAATGGCAGGTTAAACTGCACATACAGGCTTTGCAATTGGTTACTTAAGTGGGTAACACAATCAGTGATGCAGGCCCACTAGTAGGATTTAATATACAGGCACTGGGCACATGTAGTCCCACTTTACTAGGTGCTTATGGATACATTAAATAGGTCATTTGAGCATAAGCCAATATTACCATGCTTTAGGGAAAGGGTACATGTACTTTAGCAGTGGTAAAATGTGCAGAATCTCAAGACCAGCAAAAACAATGTCATCCAAAAACAGAAGAGATGAAGGCAAAACGTTAGATGAAAGCCAGGCCAAGGATGCCAGGTCTAGCAGCTCCTATACAATTTAGTTTTACTAATTCCTAATGTGGAAGGGCAACCTTCGGGAATTAGTCTGCAGTTCTTCTCAGTATACACCCTGAGGCTGTATACATAACTAGTGGATTTTTGCACGACATGAACAGCTAGATGCTGTAAAAAGCTCTTTTTCTTGCTATGCACTCCTTGAACAGTAGCCACACCTTTGAAAAGGATCAATGACTCGTTGCCTATTCATCCTAGGAGCATAACTCTCTAGAAACTTGTAGATATATGCTCCTTCACAGACCAAATTCAAGCAATCAGTACTTTAGATGCATAATTGAAATGTATACCATGTAGAATCAAAAACCTATCCCTGACCATGACCGATGCAAATCTGGGTGTTTCCCAAAATGCATGATTTGACCAGTAAGACTAGGTAGATGGTTTGTGCCTTATTCCCTTGAGAAGTGTAAAGGTCTGAATTTATTTCAACTCCCCAAGTGAAATATGAGTCCACAGATGTGGCCTAGATTGAGGCGCAAGAGTTCATCCATGATCCCCTAGAAATTATATGGCATGCAAATTCATTTGATGCACAATTTTCTCAAGGAATACTCTATCATCCATCTGCAAAGGAAGTGACACAATAGCCTTTCCCATCATCCATACGCACAGGAAGGCACATCAGTGGAGTTCCAATCATCCATCAGCACAGGAAGTAACATCACTGGTTTTTCACCACAACTGTGTTTAAAAAAGAAGCCAAATTAGAAGGCTTCAATTTCTGTGATCCGTGGTATGAGCACTTTGATTATTCCTGTGACTTGTTAATGGGACAATATTGCTTGTGACTTCTCAATTGCTTTTTGGGTTGCTAAAGGGCATAGCTCATGGAGGGAACAGGAGGTTGAGGAGTTTGGGGTGTTCGAGTACTGATTTTTTAGAACAACTGTGTAGCCTTGATTCACTGCAAAGCTAAACAAAAGGGGATGATGGACGGAGCGTTTGAGCAAATCAAACACTCACCCCCAGTCAACTGATCTGGGTTTAAATCATCACCATTCTTTAGCACACTCAGCCACTCCAGTTCAGACATGGCCATATGCAAATCAGTCTGACCCTGTGCCTCATGGGAACAGTCCAGCCCGAACTGACAAGCCATGTCTTCCCTGGACCGTAAACAAGCATCCTGGGACCGGTTTCGGATTCATAATCCTCATCAGCCAGGCTATCTTGAATCCAGTGGCTAAGTGAGCAAGGGACTCACGTCTGAGTATACCCTGCCAACTTAGGGCGAACAAAGCGTAACAAAAGGGGATGATGGATGGAGCGTTTGAGCAAATCAAAAACTCACCCCCAGTCAACTGATCTGGGTTTAATCCATCACCATTCTTTAGCTCACTCAGCCACCCCAGTTCAGACATGGCCATATGCAAATCAGTCTGACCCTGTGCCTCATGGGAACAGTCCAGCCCGAACTGCCAAGCCATGTCTTCCCTGGACCGGAAACAAGCATCCTGGCACCGGTTTCGGATTCATAATCCTCATCAGCCAGGCTATCTTGAACCCAGTGGCCAAGTGAGCAAGGGACTCACATCTGAGCATACCCTGCCAACTTAGGGCGAACAAAGCGAAACAAAAGGGGATGATGGACGGAGCGTTTGAGCAAACCAAATACTCACCCCCAGTCAACTGATCTGGGTTTAATCCATCACCATTCTTTAGCTCACTCAGCCACCCCAGTTCAGACATGGCCATATGCAAATCAGTCTGACCCTGTGCCTCATGGGAACAGTCCAGCCCGAACTGCCAAGCCATGTCTTCCCTGGACCGGAAACAAGCATCCTGGGACCGGTTTCGGATTCATAATCCTCATCAGCCAGGCTATCTTGAATCCAGTGGCCAAGTGAGCAAGGGACTCCCGTCTGAGTATACCCTGCCAACTTAGGGCGAACAAAGCGAAACAAAAGGGGATGATGGACGGAGTGTTTAAGCAAAACAAACACGCACCCCCAGTCAACTGATCTGGGTTTAATCCATCACCATTCTTTAGCTCACTCAGCCACCCCAGTTCAGACATGGCCATATGCAAATCAGTCTGACCCTGTGCCTCATGGGAACAGTCCAGCCCGAACTGCCAAGCCATGTCTTCCCTGGACCGGAAACAAGCATCCTGGGACCGGTTTCGGATTCATAATCCTCATCAGCCAGGCTATCTTGAATCCAGTGGCCAATCTCCACCTGTGTTTCAGAACCTTACAGAATCTGGGGGAGCTCAGGATCAGCAAACCGGTGGAGTTGCAGTGCCTCGGTTGCATGGGAGTGACTCCTTCATTCTAAGGTAGATTCATTCATGTGTCTTTGATGCTTCACAAGCCTTGTAAGGTTTTTGTATGATGCACATGCACAAACGATGCAGCAGACTGGAAGAAGTAGTGCCCAAACGAAGTCCAGTGAAGTCCAGAGTGCCCAGACGGTAGAAGTGGAAGTGGTGTCTGATCTAAATCTTATCCCACAACGAATCTAGGGACCTACACCCGGGTAAACCCTCAAGTACCCTAGGGAAAGGGTTGGGAAGATTGAGGAGAGGGTCTGTACAGGGTGGAGCTTACTCCCATGTCCATTTATCCAGTTTCACTCCAGAGTGGGAGCCAACAGCTCCCAGAACTGGTTCAAACTGGACTATGCACATGGACACCAAGTGTGCCCATCATGCAGACTTCTGGCGCTGACAAGCGCACCCACCCGGTCCCAATTCCCTAAATCCTGACAGGGAGGTGATGCCTATTGTTTCACCTTCCTCTGCTCGAGCTTGACTCAGCAGCAGGAGGGAAGAAATGGGTCTTTGGTCAGCAGCAACTATTTTGTGCTTTCAGAGTCTAGAAGGTTGGCACCGAAACAATTTAAGCCTAACGGAGGGCTCTTCCAGTGTCTGGAATCATACCTACACACTGTTTATGGTGTGGGGGTATGATTAGGGCCAGCAGCGGCAGGACAAGTTCACTTTTGGCACAATTGTAGATGTCAGCAGGCAGGCCAGCAGGTTCGGCGCCAGGTCAGTTCCTGGGTCTTCAGTTCTTGCTATATGTGACGCTTCCTGTCCTTCTTCATCTTTCATGTTGGCAGGATCTGTTTTCCTGGTGCCAGGGGCTACCCTAAATACTGAATTCAGGGGCGTTAGGGGAGTGTAGGGTCGAAGGCAGTGGGCTACTTACCGTTGGGGTCACTATGCCACCTATATGATCATTTCTTGTGGGAAGTAGGCATATCCCTGTTCCAGAGTTCCTTAGTGGGTGAACGCGAAGATGGCCACTTCTAAAAAGTTGTACCCCCATCAGGTTAGGCCACCTTAGGGGTGGTACTAGCAGGGGAAGGGCACATTTTCCTAACTAGCTAATTTCACACCAGTCCAGATACCAAAGGGCTTTGGACAAAAGAGCGTCCCTGTGAGGGGAGCCAGATTTGCATTACAAAGGCGGGAGCTTCTTTGAAGCTCGACGGACTAGTAGTGCTAATCAGTAGGTCATCCTGAGGGAGAGGGTGTACACATGATATTCCCATGGAAGCTTGGTTTCTGACATCCTAAGAGCAAAGGCCCTCTCCCTGGGAAGTCAGAAATCTGTCTCAGGTGGAAGCCTGGCAGAGACCAGTCAGCCAAAACACCAGAGGCTGATTTTTAGGGGGCACCTCTAAGGTGCCCTCTGGATGCATGTATTAATAAGTCCAACACTGAAATCAGTGTGTGCTTATTAATATGAGATGTTTGATACCAAACATCCCTATCTTCAGTGAAGCCATCATGTAGATGGGTAACTCGTTTTCACAATTATTCAGCACATATTCTAAAATGGCTTTCTTATTCACTTGCACTGGCAGTAATGGAACTGACCAGCAGAGGGACACACCTGCTTAGGTAGGTACACCCTCACATGTAGTATTAATCACCCTGCCTTAGGGCTGCAAGGCCTACGGTAGGGGTGAGTTGCAAATACTACATGCAGTGTTAGGGGACATGGCATACAGAGATGTGCGTCATGTTATGCTTTCACTTTTATCTGCACCATGCAGCCTGCAGTGGCAGTCTTGCATGTGTTTGGTGAGGGGAGCCTTAGCTTGCCACAATTTGTGCGGCAGCCCTTGGGGAACTCTCTTTAACACCCCAGGATATATATACCAGGGGTACCACTTGCTAGGGCCTTTCAGAGGGTGCTAAAGTAATTCCAATTAGGGGAAACAATTGTACAGTTTTGGGAAAGACACCTGGCATTGGGGATCTGGTTAGCAGGAACCCAGTACACTTCTAGTCAAAATCACATTATCTACCAGGCGAAAAGTGGATGTGACCATGCCAAAAAGGATTATATTCCTACTCCAAGTCACTTGTATTCTCCCTGGATACAATCACCCTCAAGGCGCACATTGTGAGAAAAAAAACATAGATGACCTGGCACCAGCTCTCTCTTCTAAAGAAATTCGAAAAGTTTCTTTCACAAAGCAACTTCAAACCTGTTGCTCAAGCCCTCGTACTCTCCAATCTGATGGTGGTTATGCCTGACTCCATTGCCTACCTTACTCCACACTGGCCCTCCATAGGGGCATCCTGCATGCTGCAGCACATCTCATCCAGCACCTATAGTAATATGACCACATCACCCCACCAGGATGGAACTGCATTGACTCTCCTTGCCAGCCCACACCATTTACAAAACCAACTGCACAATTTATAAAGTCACTATGACTCCCACTTATGAAGGTTATAGACAAACCTGAAGTCAGGGCATCACTCAGTCTCTAGAACAACATCTCCATATACTTCAGGACTGCCCCAATGCTGCTCCAATTTAGGAAAGATTTAAAGTCTTAACTCTGTAAAGAACTGTGAGATGTCCGGCCCCATAGATCCCCTCCTCACCTCAAGTCAGTTACGCCACCACCTCTACGAACGACGCCTTTGCCAGGAACCCTGTAAAAAAGGAAAGGAAACAGTTAAAACATCAGAGCCGGTGCTAGCATAGTAACTAACAAAGGACAGTTATTTTTCGCAGGGAGGCAGAGTTGTAAGACAAAAGGACCAATCAGAGAGGGTTGATGGGAACAAAAAGAAGACTAAGGACAGGAGGAGGTGAGTATCGACCTTGCAGGGGAAAAGACGTAGAGAGAACAGACCGAAGTTCGTGGCCCCATACTCCACTAGGATGTAGTGGAGATGTAAAGGAGGCCTGCAGAGCAGACCAAAGAATGAGGATGCTGTCCTTGAGGAGAAGATTTGGGTTGGGAGGACTTCGGCAGAGACAACCCAGATCCGGACAAGGAAAATCCTGAGCCCTGGTGTGAGGACTGGTGGTCGGCCCTGGAGGACGCTGTCCAGGGATTTTTTAAGGGTGGTGGGTGGAGTGTTGCACGGGGTCAAGAGGGTTTGGTGACACCCACAGCTGATGTGTGTGTTTTTTCCCACACTACAAGCTCCAGAAGCCCCAGGGTAATTTATAGTGATTATATGAGTTGACTCCACTAGACAGTTGTCCTTACAAGCTATGCAGTGCTTAATGTTCAATCCCTGGATTACGGTTCCAAACTACATGTACCTATTTACTTTAAAGACTTGAAAATCAAATACTACTTCAAAAGCGGGATCGTTGGTGTAAAATCACAGAAACTGACCAACCAAGCTCCCACCGGCAATACACTAGGAGGTTATTACTTTGGAGAAGAGTAAGTTGTTATTTATTCATCCTTCCTCTCATTTCTTTCTGTTATAAATCTTTCCCATTTATTTCCAATCTTGATCACAATTGGGTGTGATGACAGGCCATCATTATCCGTACCCTAACACATACTTACCGCTGTTTCTTTTTCTGAGATTCCGGGTCCCTCCCCTCACACGGAAGACCGGCAAAGGAGAAAGAAAATAAGTTGATTCAAACCTGCCAACCAAGATGAACAATCCATATCATCATTTTGTTCTGTGTAACAAAATGTCAATAAAAGACACCATTGACAAGAAAATCCAGCCTCCTCGTCTATACATTGCCCTAGCCTCTTACATGAAAGCTACATCACAATCCAGCTAGTTCTCCTATTATCCATTGACCTTTTGCTTGTCTTTAGCCATCTACAAATGTGCTGCTGCCTTTTCGCTGGGTTCACTCTATATCTAGTAAAAATAGTCAGGAGACAAATCATCTGCTGCATTGACTTTACATCTGGCATCTGCAGTAAATGCGGTAAATGTGGGAATTTATGGCTGAAATAATTAGGGTGTGGCCACGTGAGCACTTTTCGTGTGCTCACTGGTACCTACCTACATTTCGGCCAAGGTTACATTGCAACTGTTTCTTACATTTACGAATAACGCTTCAGAAGGGACAACCAGACTATCATAGCCATGTTGTTAAGAATCAGTGAAATAGGAGTCATTAGAAATATCTTTCCGATTCTAACCCTTGATTCTCTCCTTCAAATACAGTCTCAGTAACAGAATCTCCCTAATAGCCAGGACAACAGTAAACCACTTGGACACCTTTTCTATTAGCTAACTAAATTCATCTGCATAAACTATGTGTTATGTATCATGTAGAAATATTTATAGAATTGTTAATGAACTAGGAATGCTTTGTGCTTTATCATCACAAATGAGAATGCAATGCAATGCTGTGCAGGCGACAGTGTACTAAAGTGTAAGAGAACAATTGGCTCAATAAAAAGAAAAAAATGCTTTGCCTTCACCATGCGATGCAAAACAATTTCCAAAGAAGCTAAAAGAGAAAAGAAAATATTACTTCAATTTGAAATACATGCAATAAGGCACATTAAAATGTATTGTTTTAATGTTTTCTGAAGAAGTATATATTGCCATATTAGTCCCTGCCACTGAAATGAATCTTCTATCTGAGGATTTTCTCATTGTGAAAGGGCTGAATGCCCTCGTTACAGCGAATGTAGACAATGCGTGAAGTGGCTTACCTATAAGCCCCATAAGGAATGCTGTGGTGGACAGAAGCAAAATGAAGAGGACTCAATATGTGACTAAGCCTGGAGTGAACTGACCCATTGACCGCATGCTAAAGGCTTTGGTAAGTGGAAGCAAAATGTGAATGGAACAGTAGTTCATCAAAGATTGAAGTAGTCTGACCCCTGGAGGGTCAGCTGTTCTGCAAGAAGGGGCAGATCCTCCTCCCAAAAAAATCCCTGGTGACCTACAGGGATTCCTGCCTGGGGACTGTGGTCCCAGATGGGATCCACAAGCGGGAACAGACCGCAGAGGGGTACCCCTTATCAAGGGTTCTCCTTATGCCACTGTTCCTGCACAGGGCTGTCGACAACCTCTGGGCAGGATGAACCAAAAAAAAAAAAAATGGCTGCTGTATTTCTCATTCTCTGCGGGGGCTAATCAACCCTTCCTCAGAGCTGAATTGGTCCATCCCAAAAATCAGAAATTACCAAAAGTCAATATATGCCCCCTGTGGGCTGACCACCCTCAAAATAAAATATCCCTAGTGACTCAAGGGATTGATGATTGTGGACAGCAGTCCGTCCATGACTCACAAGCCAAAATTGTTTTGAGTCAGGCATTACTGGAAAGGGGAGACTGTTCTCTGTCCAGTGATTGCTGTCTAAAAAGAAAAGAGGTTTTTACTACCCTCTGGGAGTGCCCGCTGATCTGTGGATACTGGGAGGCAGCGGCTCCGATTATGTCGCAAGTTCTTTCAGTAGACATCCCACTTGAGGCAAAGGGATTGCTGCTATTGATACAGGGGAAGGAAGACTGGTCCAGACACACCAGAATGTGTAAAGCTCTAGCCACATGGGTAGTCAAGACGAATATAGCTCAAAACTGGGGGTCATGGCATTTGCCAGTAGTAGCTGACAGGGAGAAAGATTTAGACGGGTGCCAAAGGGCGGAAGAAACAATATATTGCAGCACGGGTGTATTAAAAAATGGGAAAAGATCTGAGGCCCATGGCAAGAATACCGTGCACTAAACCCAGAGTATGGACAACTGTGCGGAAGGGTCAAGTTCCATCAAGGACCCTCCATAATGCTAACGCCAAAGACTATATCCTTGGTTTATTGCAAGTGATAGCTGTACAAGATATACCCGTATGTGATGTAAAAATTGCATTGAATATATACAGTACAATATGAAGGTATCTGTAACCGTTGCGTTGTGTCAAATGTATTGATGAGTGATGAGCAAGTTAATGAAAAGAATGAAAAAACAAAAAGAGTAAAGAGAGCCTCTAGGGAAAAAATCCCACCAGACGTTCACGGAGCTCAGCTTACCTGCTCATCATTGCACCATCCGGTGGGACAGTGCACTGACATTAATGTCTGCTTCGAGGATTGATGAGGACTGATGTGCAGGTGGTTTCTCTTCTGCCACCATGATGATTTCCATCGGGATTGCCTCTAGTGCAAGGACTGGAGGTTTCTCCTGCACCTGTTGACATCGACCAAATTCAAGGGGATAAAAAGCATAAAAGGTTTAAAAATTATAAGGCAAAGCAAATACTTTCACTGGATTCAGGAGTAAACATATGCTTAATATTAGGCTCTGGGAAAGCAACAAATGTGAAAAACTAAAAAATAACAAACTTATTGAGAGTTCGATGTTGAGTTTGGATGTAACATGGTACTTGTGGTATACCCTATTACATTCATCCTTTTTGATGTAAAGAGGAATTGTAAGCCGTGCTGAATTCCCCACCACTATCCTCATCTTCGAACAGGAATTACAAATTGCCAAGTGGGATTTGTTTCCCCTTTGTGAGCTTTGTCTCCTAACTATAAACCTCTAAAGTAGGCACATGACACATTTCGCAAATATTATTAGGTGCACATTGGTATCTTTGCTACAGGCAGTAAGCACCCCTTCCTCAGGCAGTCAAGAAGATTACTCAGAAGACCTTCTCAGCCTCTGGTCTTTGACAGTATTTCAGAAAAAGTAGGCAAAGGTCATTTACATAAATGATAATGACATGGCTAGTTCCCACTCCTACTGGTTCGTCCACTAAGAATAAAACCCTTCCACCTCCAAGTTAGTAGTGTTTGGCCACTGATCCAAGAAGAGCATCAGGTATCATTGTAGAGTTGAGTTTAACCTCCAGAGCTTTGTCAATGAAGCTCAAGTCTATGGGTAGTTCTGGGATGCAAGGTTGAGTGACATTGGTAAAGGAGCTTTTTGAGATGACAACCAGTTGGTTCACATTTCAGGGCATTGAAGGTCAGCCATGGTTTGTTGCAATGGCAATATTCTAGAGCTTGTGATTTATCCTGTTTGATAGTGGTGCATGGCATCTAGAGATAGAGAAATCCATGGCTGCGATATGGAAGAGCGAGAAGTTAGACACTTCAAGCTAGGGTGTTTATGCTTGGGCACAATACGTGTGACCAGGTTGAGGTGTAAATATGCACGTTGTCTACATCAATTCCTGTGAAAATATGCAACAGACCCGTGAGATTAATGGTGCTGTTTAAAACGGCAAAGGAGGACATTTTCCAATCATGGCTCAGGAATCAAAGTTGCTGAATTCTTTGTGTACCCTGTTGGAATTCCTTGAACTTTTGCTTCTCCTGACTTAGAACAACCAGGAGAAAAAAGGCCTCTATGGGTATGGTACCAGAATGTCATGGACTAAGCATTGTCATCCAAATATCTTGTCCTAAATGTTGTATTCCCATTTGGGATGAGTTGTAGGACTCATCCCAAATGGGAATACAACATTTAGGATGAGTTGTAGGATAATGAGGATCACGCTCATACCAAAACTAATACTGTCCTCGCAAAACCAGGCGCAAACTCCAGACCGCTACTTAGACGCACAGAGGGCTACCAGCTTCCACCGAAGCTGTCTCTCTCCCCTGCTCAGGACTCTCATCATCTGGAGTCTCACGAGCTCTCTTCTACGGCAGCAGTGGAGACCATTTTGAAAGCGATTGCAGCCCACAGAGAAGAGACTACCCTTGAAAGCAAAAAATCTAGAGCAGCGCTACGTAAGGTCCAGGGGGTTGTCAGAAAGCTTACTAAGACCTGTACTGCATTCGGAGAGAGAGTAACTGAGATTGAATCAAGAGTGCTCTCTAATGAGAACGAGGTGATGGTTAACACTGAAAAAATCAAATTACAAGACGCTGAACTATCAGATATGAAATGGAAGCTCGAGGATTTCGAGAATCGACAACGCCGCAGCAATCTACGTATTTTGGGAGTTCCTGAAAAAATTGAGGGCGAGAACATTCGGTCATTTGTAGTGCAGTTGTTTAGAGACACAATGCCTGAACTTAAGGAATGGAACTTAGACTTGGAGATACAACGTGCACATCGAGTCCCTTTTAAAATTCCCTCTAAACCTGGTGCCTACCCGCGTGCCATCTTAGTTTATTTTGGGAATTTTTTGCTGCGGCAGATTATTGCAGAGAAAGCTAGACCGGATCGCAAATTGAAGTTCAAAGATTGCTCTTTTTTCACTAGGCCTGATTTCTGTCATGCTACTGTAGAGAGAAGATGGCGCTTACGTTCATTGATCAAGCCTTTTCAGGATAAAGGAGCCCAAGCCTATCTCAACAATCCTGCCAAATTAAAAATTATACATGCTGGACAGACGGTCTTTTTTACCTCGGAGATTAAGGCCAAAGTTTACCTAGATGGGTTACAGTAAATAGATTAGAGCAGTGCAACTTTAAGGCCTTCGTCTCGTAGAGTTGTTGTTAGTTTTCAATGTTATACTAGGCTTGCTCCAATTCTACGTGATCCTGGTTGGATTCTATATAGTCTGTTAACATTAAGTGGTAGCTCAGGTATCGCTCTGCTCCTCATCACCCAGACTCTGGTTGAGTCTGAATGCCTCTTGTTTTGGGGGGGGTTTGTGGGGGGAGGGTTGGGTAGGGAGGGTAGGGAAGGGCGGGGGGTTCAGAGGGGGGGTGTATTAAAAACAAAAAAAAATGAACCAGGCCAGAGAAAAGGATACATAGTTTCTATGAACTATTATAAAATAAAATCTAAACAGAAGATGCCTAAAGATAGTTTCTATAATCAAATATGCACAGGTATTACATGTCAGCAAACACACAGTTTTGATAATGGGTAAGCTTACGGTCCAAACACTGAATGTAGGGGGGCTACTGACTGCCAGTAAACGTTCTCTTTTGGCTGAGCTTGTTCGATTAAACCCTGTCGATGTCCTATGTCTTCAGGAGACGCACATACCCTGGGTTAAAAGATCTTTATTGAGATTAAGAGGCTACAATGTTTTAACAACTTCATCACAAACTTCAAATATAAGGGGTGTAGCGATTCTGGCAAAATCTCATCTTGGGATAGCAGTTCGGCATATGTCAGATTCGAACGGTAGGTGGGCGGTGGCTAAACTGACCTCGGGAATTTCAATCTGCACTATCTACGGTTCCAATCAAGACGACCCAGCTGTTCTTGATTTTCTTGAGACAGAGCTTCCAACTTGGCAAGGCCCACTTATTATCTGTGGGGATCTCAACATATCTCTTAAAGTACAACATGATGTAACTCCATTTCAGCAGAGTTACACAGGTCGAAAACCCAAGGTCTTTAAGGCACTTGCCAGGCTGACCAGTAGTTTAGGGTTAGTTGATTTTTGGAATTATTCTAATAAAGATGACCCTGGGTATACTTATTTCTCGCACCCCCATCAAAAACACGTCAGGATTGATTATTTCTTCGTATCACATGAATTTCTAACACACTCCTCAATTAGCAAATACCCAAAGATCATTTCGGATCATAATTCCCTCATTTTCTTAACAAATATACCCAACCCCACTAGTCAACGCAGATATTGGACATTTGACCGCAAACTGCTGGCCAATTCCCAATATATCTCTCATATAAAACTTTGGACTACGCAATTCTTTGAGGCTAATCGATTTAGCGCATCGAGGAATGTAGTATGGGATAGCTTTAAAGCCTCCCTTAGAGGTGAAACCATTAGCTTTCAGAATTATGCCAGAAAGCAGATACTTAAAGATTTTAACTTAAAGATGCAAGCTTTAGAGATCGCTGAGCAACAACATATAGTACAAATAGCAAGAGGTCTGGATGCTAAACAGGAGATGTATCAGGTTATCGCCTTAAAAACAGATCTTAACTACAATCTTAGTCAGAACGCAGCTCAAACGTATAGAGTACACAGAAAGGACGTTTATGAGAGTGGAGAAAAAGTCGGTAGACAATTAGCATTGCGCACTCGGCAGAAGATTACTTCCAAAAATATTATTTCTATTCAGGACAGCGGACAGGTTTATACCCAAACTGATGACATTGCTAAACAATTCCAATTATATTACCAGAAACTATATTCTGAAGATGCCATGTATACCGAAAGTGACTCCTCTACTTATCTACATAATTTACTTAATTTTCCAAATGCTGGAAAACGTCTTGATGATGTTTCTCGTAGAGACCTGGAAAAAGAAATTACAATAGAGGAGGTGTTCACTGCCCTATCACTTATGGCCTCCAGTAAGGCCGCAGGCCCCGATAAAATTCCTATGGACTTATATAAAATCCTGTCTCACCAGCTAGGGCCGCTTCTTCATGATTTATTTTTAGGCATTCAATTCAACGGGATACCTCCCAAATCTTGGAACGAAGCTAATATTGTCGTCTTTCCAAAGAAGGGAAAACCTCTGGAACTAGTTACCTCTTACCGTCCAATCTCATTAATTAATTCGGACTCTAAATTATACGCCAAGGTGATGGCTGTCAGGTTGAGCAGGGTCATTGAACATTTGGTCTCCCCGTGGCAACATGGTTTCATCCCAGGGAAAGGTACTACCAAAGGTACTACCAACCATATTAACAGAGTCATTACTTTGTTTGATTCCATGTCTGCTACGGGCGGCCGGATGTCAATGATTCTGTTAGATGCCGAAAAGGCCTTTGATCGCGTTTCTTGGTCTTTTCTATGGGCGGTTATGTCTCACCTTAATTTTGGCCCCAAAATTTATAAAATCAATTAAAAGCATGTATTATTCCCCTAAAGCTAAGATTCAACTACCCGGAGCAGTTTCTGATCAGATCAACATATCTAGGGGCACTAGACAGGGGTGTCCTTGCTCCCCTATATTATTTGCATTATATATCAATCCTTTAATTTTAAAATTCTTAGAGTCTCGTTTAATTAAACCCGTGGTCTGTGGACAATACCAAACAAAAGTATTGGCTTACGCAGACGACATAGCTATTGTCACTCCTGATCCTTCTGAGGCTATTATCGCCATTGAAAACCTTACCACCGAATATGGTAAATTCTCTGGGTATTCCCTTAATAAAGGGAAAACTTTAATTATTTGCACCAACAACATAATCTGCAATGACCCCAGGGTGACGAATAATGCCACATATCTGGGAGTTATGATTAGTCCAGACGTTAAAACTATTGTTAAAACTAATTTCGAACCTCTCCTAGATAGAATTAAAAAGGATCTTGATCGCGTTAACAGCCTATACCTTACTATTATAGGGAGAGCTAACTTCTTAAAAATGAATGTCTTACCTAGATTCCTTTATTTATTTAGGGCTATCCCCTTAGCCATTGACGATAAGATTTTGAAAACAATAAACTCACTTATGTCAAAGTTCATCTGGCAAAATGGCAAGATCAGGAGGTCTCATAAATTATTGTCCTTACCATTAGATAGAGGAGGTCTAGCTATCCCTAACACAATTATGTATCATTGGTCTGCCTTTATGCAGATCTTTACCCCTCTGATTAAAACTAACAATGAGTGTGGCCACAGCGTAATTGACTCCATTCCTTCCATCTATGAGCTACTTTTGGGAAGTAATGCTGACGGCCTGTTTCTTCGCTACACAGATACCTCTTATTATAGACAATTTCGACAATTTTCAACTATCACTAATGCCTTTAAAGTTTGGAAGAAAATCCTCAAACACATGCAAATTAGTAAGCTCACCAGATATACACCTTTGTGGCATTCCTTTATCACCTCTAACATTGGGTTAGATGCTACAGCTAGAAGATGGAAACTTATGGGTATCTTAACGGTTCACGATTTTTTGATTAATGGGACTGAAACCTCCTTTTCTGACTTAAAAGCGAAATATAATCTGCCCAACGGAGATTTTCTGAAGTATGCTCAATTATATACTAAACTTAAATCTAATTCTGTAACTCTAGATTTCTCCACTATTCAACTATTTGAGCTGCTGAATAGACCTAATACAAGAATCGGCACCCTTTATGATACCCTTATGTGCGAAATTCGAGATGATCTAGAGAAAACAGAATTGAACTGGGTGGTGAAACTTGAAAATCCTGATGTTGATCTGTATAAATGTATAGAACTATCTAATCGCCTGCTCATGTCCAGCAATCTTAAAGCCCAGCTATATAAAACTTTGTTTAGTTTGTATTATACCCCACATAAATTATTTACCTGGGGGAAAAGAGAAAATGACCTTTGTCCTAGATGTGCAACAGGTCCGGCTGATAATATTCACATGTTTAGTAGTTGTGGTAAGCTTGATTTAGTAAAAAGTATGATTGCAGATTATTGGTTGGTTATATTCGGGCATAGACTACCCGAATCTGACTGCTTATATTAAATGGGTTTTGATGCGTCCTTAACACTTACCAGAAACGAAAAAAGACTCGTTTTTATTGGTACGGCTATACTGAGAATAATTATCTCAGCTTGTTGGAAAGATTCTGCCCCCCCTACTTTCCAAATGTGGCTAGCTCGCTTCCTAGCGGTTTGTAACTACGAGACATCGATATATGCTACCAGAGGATTGAAAGCTAAGAAACTGGGCGAGGCTATTTGGGATCCTATATTGCGATGGCGGGAAGGCTTAAATCCTATCATGAGAGTTAGTTAAAAATGTTTCTCTCTGTTTTGCTGTAAACCTTTTATTCATGCCTCATTGTACCGATACTAGTTCCTCCTGCTTTTGTAACTTTCTATGTGGGTGGATATACACCTATAGTTTTGTTTTTCTTTTATTTATTTATGTATTTTCTTTTTTTTATTTTTTCTATTATTCTTCTTCTGGTTCCTTCTTTTCATTTGTTTCGTTGTTTCTTATTATGAAATGTTGTGTATCCAATGTACTGGCTTGGTTCAAATAAAAAAAAAAAAAAAAAAAAAAGGGATGAGTTGTAGGACATGAGGACATGAAATATATGTCAGATGATATCTTTGTGTTTATATTTATGACATAAAACCCTTCTATCAGTTCGTATACCTGGCATTTGACAGAAAAATCTAAATGCTATTGATTTAGAGGTCTACTTTACTCTTTATATCAGTGTCAGACACCTTCTACTTTTAAGGCATGTCCACAGTAACCAAGCATTGCAGCTCCATGCAGTTCAGGTTTAATGTACATTTGTGTGGTTTCTGATATCTATATTTGGTAAGGACCATTTTAGAAATGGTGGTTGGTGACATACGTAAACCTTAACAAATATATATTTTAAACTCCTTTGAATTGCCCTGATATTTGAGAGACGTACACTGTGGCACTCTGTCTCTTTGTTCTCTCATTCCCATTTGTCCTTCCCCCAGAGTTTGTTTCTACTATCTGTCCTTACTCACGTGTAGACAGTGCGACGTCTTGTGGGAGTTTGACTGATTGACATTATACTCCGCCATTCAAGTACTGCAAATCCTAACAATTTTCTTAAGACGACCAATGATGCATGCTCAACATCTCAGTATCAAGTCGCAGTTCATTGTCTCCTTCATAATTGAGAAGATGCATAATCTCTGTTGTCATTTTTCAGAGATCAGAAGTCCTTTGTAAGTGTCAGAAGGAATGGCATTTTTGGCATTTGATGAACAACAATCATTCGATCAGGTCCCACCCACATATTTGTCTGCAATGAGAACTGTCGTGATGCCTTGGAATGTTTTCTTACATTCCATGTATGTTGACTCAGTATAGAAATGTTCATTCCTGAAAATGGTGTAGCTGCAGTATGCAACTCGTATGTTTGTCATTTATTGAGCAATCAAATAAAGACTTCACAAGGAAGAATGCAGTCATTTTCTAGTCAAAGAAACTTAGTCTTATGTAAAAAGTAATAATCTGCTGCAACAATGGTTAGTTTTGACCGCTGCTAAGTCTCCCATGGAGGATAAATAAATATTTGTATTTCCATTTAGGAGTTGCGTGTCATGAAGAGATTTAGTACATCATTTTTCAATGACAGAGAGCAATGCAACCATTGAAGTATGAGAGTATGAAATTTAAAGATTTTATATTTACTGAAATTACTTGTGGAGAAGTGTGGCTCAGGGGTTAGAGGCGGCAGACCCGGAAGCTGAGATCGGCCCTGGACCAGGGTTCAATTCCCCCCCTCGGTGGGTCTTGGGCTAAAAATTCCACTGACTCGATAATTCTCGCTCCGGTGCCTTCTCGACTCATGGGTTCACACTCTGCGACTCTGGGCAATAGCTTGCTTAATCTCCACAACGGGCCCCTCACGGCGGGATGCCTGGCTTTCACCTTGTGGATACCCTGCCGGGGTTATCTCACAGGGGAATACCAGGACGGGTTCCCTAAGCAAGCCCCGGGAAACCCGCTGTGCGATATATAAGCTCAAATACATTTACATAAAGACTTGGCTACTGCACAAACGTATTTTTTTTTTTTTACCAACAAATGGGATGTAAATGAATGCACAGAGTGTCTGGCTTGCCAACACCCGTTAGAAAATGTAAGCCATGTATTTTTCTTTTGTCCGGCATATGTGTTGTCCCACTATAGGTGGATTAAACCCATCTGCAGGAATCTGGGATTTCGAATACACGAGCATGCGCTCAGAGTATTTAGATATGACACCCATCCACCGGTTGTCTTCGCTGTTTCCCGATTTCTGCATGGCATGTGGACTAAGCGTAGAACTTTTATAATGATTTGATTCCAGATTTTAGGCTTTTTAGAAAGCCATGATTCACCTTGATAGCTATCTAGTTGATTTAATTCGATTTTTAGCCAGGCGCGTCTCTGACGCCTTTTGAAGAAATTTTTGTGTGTATATATATGAAATGTCTTTGCAATTTTAATATGGATTTTAATGTTTTATCTCGTGATTTTATATGTACTTTTATAGCCCATTGTGGCGAAATAAAGTTATCAATGGAATGGAATGGAATGGTTTTATCCACATAGGACAAGGTGCAACATATAATGGGCAGAAGAACAGTATGTGACTTACTGATTCAAAATTTCTTCAACCCGCTGTAAGGCCCTCTGGAGGCAGCTCGGTGTCTTGGAGATAATCAAAGTATCATCCGCAAACATGAGGATAGGAATACAATTACCTGCCAGCACTGGCGCATCCGTGGGGGCCAGGGAAAGATGGTCTGCCACACCGTTGACAAAGAATGAGAACAGGGTGGGCACTAGAACGCACCCCTGTCGCACTTCCCTGTCAACGGGGAAGGTTTCCATTACTTCACCCCGAGACCCCCACCGGATCCGGGCAACATTATCCTCATGTAGGCGGACGATCAATGACAGCAGCTCCGGGGCCATCCCCATCTCCCCCAAGACTCGCCATAGTTTGCTTCGTGGTTTTAAGTCGAAGGCTGCCTTTAGATCGACATACACGGCGTACAATGCCCCTTTTCCCAAGACCACTATCTTCCAGTAAATGGTAATAAAACAAAAAGTTTGGTCTATTGTACTTGTTAGGGGATGAAAGCCAGCCTGCAAAGGGGTCAAGATTTTACATACCTCCATCCAGGCCTGCACTTTATACAGAACGAATCTACCCATGATCTTCTGCATCGAGTCAATGAGGCTGATTGGCCTATAATTGCCTGCAACAGATTTATCTCCTTTTTTGAACACCAGAATAATCTCCGCCCCCTTCCATGAGGGTGGGATAGCAGCGCCATCTGCAATTGCATTTGCCAGGTGGACAATTTATTGGCGCCAGGATGGTTTATCATTTAAGAAGACATCAGTTGGAACACAATCTATACCTGGCGCTCTTCCAGATGTAACAGTTTCTTTTTTTAAAACATTTTTTTTTATTATTTTTAAAGTTTTTCACCCTATTTTACAATATTTTCCAATATAGTACAAAAAGAATTCAAAACCTGGAATCATATTCATACAATAAATTTTCAAACATAAACAACAAATTTGCTATAAATCATAACTTTTGGCATTACGTGCTTTCTATCTACTCTTCTCTCTGTCTATTTTTCCACTGATCTAGTGATTGCCAAATTCTATCTCCCAATGCTCTCGCTCTCCTACCCTTCCTTTCATAGATAGCTTTCTCCAAATTAAACGTTGAGATCAATCTTGCTATCCACATTTGAAATGTTGGAGGAGCCCTATCGAGCCATGCCCTTGCAATTCCTATTCGCTAGACCGCCGCTACCATAAACATAAATTCTATATGGTGGTCCTCTGTCCCTCCCGATACTCCTAGGATTATTATATCATCCGTCAATTTACTCTTGACTCCCAAGGAAGTCTCCAGAAAGTTTTCAATTGCCCCTTTTAATGTATGTAATTGCGGGCATTGAGCAAACATATGGACAATGTCTGCCTCTCTTGAATCACAACGTGGACAAGTAATTCCTGTGTCTCCACCCCACTGTGCAATTCTGGCTGGCGTATAATATAAGGAATATAGTGACTTATAGTGTTGCGATTGTAGTGTCGCAGAGCAAAGAACTGTGTACCCTAAATCCAGCGATGTCTGTAAGTCCTGCGCGGTCGCTCCCACCATTACCGCCCATTTATTAGCAAATTTTTCTCTATCATCGGTTTTTAGTATATACAGTTCTGCATACAGCTGTCGAATTGTGCAGTGGTCCGCCCTCTCCAAATAATCCATAATTCTACTGTGTTCGAACCCTATTAATCCCTCTCTTTTATTTACAAAGTAGCTTCTTATCTGTAGATATTTTAAAAAGATTGTTTCCCGTTATCCCGTGTTTTAATTGTAAATCTTGGAATTGTCTAATCACCCCCTCTGTGTCCAATAGATCCCCTATCTTCTTAATCCCCTTATTCTCCCAAACCTTCATAGTTGCATCCTTGAATATATCTCCTGGCAATGAATGATTACCATATAGACGCGTATAGTAATTATATCGACCAATGCCAAGCTTTTTCGCCACCGCCTTCCACACATTATATGCTGCTCGTAGAGTCTTAAACTTAGTATGTTTAAAGTAATTAAAATCAACTGTTTTCAGCAGACCGTTCTCGGCTTCCTCCCCCACTAGTGCTCTATATACATTTGTGTAACTTAATCTGCCATCTTGGTTCTCTTTACCCCCGCCACCTAGTAATCCTTGTGTATACTGCAAAACTGCTGCCCAATAATATAATCTAAAATCTGGAGCCCCCCATTCTCCCTTCGCCCTCAGGAGTACCATGTACCGATAGGCTCTTCTAGTCTTCCCTTGAGCCCATATCAGTCTATTAAGTATTAATTCCAGTTTCCTAAACCAAGCCTGATCGAAAAATAATGGGATCGCTCTAAAAAGGTACAGAAATTTCAGAAAGGTGATCATTTTAATGACGTTTATCCTACCCATTAATGTCAGGTGTAAATTGTGGATCCTTTCGGTGTTTCTTTTTACTTTATCTAGTAATGGATTCATATTAAGTCCTACTAGGCTATCTAAGTCGGTAGTCACCTTTACCTCTAAATATGTGGCTGTGGTAACTATTCTGGTATCTTGGTGTATTGTATACTTATTCTGCACAATCTGGGTTTTGCCTTTATTAATCGAGTAGCCTGCAATGATCCCAAAGTTTAAGGCCTTCATCTCTATTTCAGTTATCGATCTCCCTGGGTTTGATGTTATAATAGCCACGTCATCCGCATATGTGAATAACTTATACTCCCTACCATGTAACATAATCAGGTGTATATTGGCATTGCTTTCTAGTTTCCTTAAAAAAGGATCTAGATATAAGGCGGACAGCAAGGGGGAAGCTGGGCATCCCTGTCTCGTCCCTCCTCTGATCTGTACTGCCTTTGTGTAATTTCTGTTTATTCTCACCCTTGCTGTTGGCTGTTCTTAAAGGGCCTGAATTGCCTTGATGTAGCCCTCGCCTATCCCGAACCACTTCATTACCCTCCACAGATAGTCCCACGAGACCCTGTTGAAAGCCTTCTCAGCATCGAGGAATATAGCCGCGACAGGGTCTCGTGTCACCTCTGCAGCATCCAGAACCGTAATCATTTGCCTGATGTGCTGTGTCGTGCCTTTCCCAGGAATGAAGCCATGCTGTGAAGTGATGACTAATCCCTCAATAACCTTGCTTAGTCTTTGAGCTAATGTTTTGGAAAAGATTTTTGTATCTGCGTTTAACCTCTTCCATGCTCATGACAAGGTCAGCTCGTCATGAGGCACAGTGGAGCTGTGCTTATGACGAGTTGACCTCGTCATGAACAATGGGGTTCACCAAAATGCAGCACAGGAGGGGAAAACCCCTTAGCAGCCAAGGTGTTAATAAAGTGATTGGCCTGTATGATCCAGGCTCTAAAGCTGGCTTATCCTTCTTTAAAATCACTATTATATCAGCTCCTGCCCATGACTTTGGTACCGATCGGCCTGCCTGTGCCTGTCTAAAGATCTCTAACATATCTCCCCCCAATAAGTCCCAAAATGTCTTATAAAATTCAACCCGTATTTGGTCTGGTAGCTTTCCCCACTGGAAGTTTGTTCACAGCCTCCCTTAATTCTTGTAGTGTTATTGGGAGATCTAATTCCTCTTTGGCCTCCAGATCTAATATATGATGATGTATCCCTGACAAATATTCTGCTATCTTCTCATCTGTGTTGCTTATATTTGAATCATACAGGTTGTCAAAAAAGCTCCTGAAAACCTCATGTATCTTTTCTGGTGTATTAACCTTATTACCTAAATTATCTCTAATTTCCTTTATATCCCCTATTGATAAGTTTTGTCGGGTACGTACTGCTAGGAGGTGTCCAACTCTATCATTGAATTCATAGCATTTTTCTTTCTTTCTTAAATAGTTCCCCGCAGCTTTCTGTGCTAAGCTTATCCCTGCCTCTGCGTTGTTCAATTCTATTTCTAGTAGTATTTCCTCTATTGGCTCTCGTTTAGATATAGCCCCGATTAATCTCTCTTCTAAAATCCCCAATTCGCTCATCCTATTATCCATCCTGATCTTCTCCTTCTTAGTTCTTTGTAATGTGTAGCTTAGTGTTTCCCCCCTAACTCCGGCCTTAAATGCATCCCACACCATATTAATCGTTGCTGTGTTCCTATTAACTTCCCAGAATAGGGGTATCCATTCCTGCATATGTCTAATATATCCCGGCTCCCTTAGTAGACCTCTCTCGAATGTCCATGTGCTGTTTTCCCCCGCTCTCTTAGTGGCATATGGCAGATTTAGCACTAATGGGTTGTGATCCGAAACTACCCTGGGCAACATTTCTAATTTAGATTAGTTCATTATTGATCTTGATATAAGAAAATAACCTAATCTCGCTACCTCCTTGTGGGGGGCTGAGTAAAACGTACTCCCTGTCCCTATTGGATTCTGTTCTGCCCAGACATCCACTAATGCATTATGTAGTGCCATATTGTGTATGGCCTTACTTGTTTTTTTCTTTCGCACGCCATATCCTCCTCTATTCGTCAAACTCCCTCCATCCAGGCCATTGATGTTAAAATCTCCACAGCATATTATCGGTTCAGGCCATAAAGCAAGTTCCACATCTAGAAACTCAAAGATCCCTGGTTCATCATCATTTGAGGCATGTAAATGTAAATGTGAATGTATTTGAGCTTATATAGCGCACAGCTACCCACAAAGGGTTTCCCGGCGCTTGCTTAGGGAACCCGTCCTGGTATTCCCCTGTGAGATAACCCCAGCAGGGTATCCACAAGGTGAAAGCCAGGCATCCCGCCGCGAGGGGCCATTGTGGAGATTAAGCAAGCTATTGCCCAGAGTCGCAGAGTGTGAACCCGTGAGTTGAGAAGGCACCGGAGCGAGAATTATCGAGTCCGTGGAATTTGTGAGCCCAAGACCCGCCGAGGCGGGGAATTGAACCCTGTTCCAGGGCTGATCTCAGCTTCCGGGTCTGCCGCCTCCAACCCCTGAGCCACACTTCTCCACAGGCATAAACTGATACCAGTGTATAGTTACCAGCATGGGTTTCTACCTCTACAATCACCCATCTTCCATCTTGGTCCTCTTTTTTCCTTTTGAGTTTAACGATCCCTTTTTTTGCTAATACAGTGACCCCTCTTGTTCTAGTATCTTGTTTTGTATGGGCAAGAATATCAAACCCCATTTGTTCCATCAAACCTTTTTCCTTTCCTGCAATGTGTGTCTCTTGCAGGCACATTATCTCCAGTCTGAGCATTCTTAACATGGCAGCAACTTTCTGTCTTTTATCTCTATTGTTCAAGCCACACACAATTATAGAAATAATCCTTAACGCCATTTACATCTTCCTAGATTTCTCCATCTCGAGCATCGCCATGATTTCATTCTACCTCTACAAGCTCTTAATAACACTCTTAGAAGTACATCCTTCTCCCTCTTATTTATGTTTCCTTTTTTGATTTTTTGTGCCATTTTTCTCCAGATTCCATCCTCCCCCCTTCCCCCCTCCCTCCCTGCAGTGCCCCCCCTCATGTCTCCCACCCCCACTTTCACAGGCAAATAGGTCACACATGACCTATATGTGACTGCTGTGTGATGTATAGTCGCCGCCTCTCCTTCCTCCTGTTCCATCTTCTTTCCCCTCAACCTATTCTGCTGCTCTGATTCTAATTCCCTGCACTACATCTCTGTCTTATCATTAATGCACATCTAGCCATCTAGACCTTTATCTATTTCTCTCTTCCCTTGTTCATCTCAGTAAGTTCTGTTAAATACTCTCCCGCCTTTACTTCAGAAAAAAACATCCTAGTGCGACCACCAGTAATAATCTTCAGCTTTGCAGGAAACATCAAATAAGCCTCTGCTCCTTGTTGCTGGAAAGGTGTTATCATCTGTCTCAGCCGCCACCGTCTCTCTACAGTCACATGACAGAAGTTGGGTCGAGCAAAAAAAGTCACTCCCTGGGCTGTTTTTTTGGAGTCAGGTCTAGCTTTTTCAATTATTTCCTGTCTTGCCAAAAAGTTCCCGCAGAAAACTAACATGGCTCTAGGCAGATTATCCTGTTTACCATCTTTCTTCTTTCGATTTGACAGTGGGAACCTGTGTGCCCGCTGTATTTCTAGCCCCCATTGCCATTGGGCCTCTGGAAAAGCCTCTTTCAGTAACTTAATAACATATCCTATTGGGCCCTGCCCCTCCACTCCTTCCTCAAGCCCAAGGAGTCGTACGTTGTTCCTTCTTTGGCGATTTTCAAAATCTTCCATTTTCCATTGTAGATCCTCTGTTACTTTTGACTGTTCCGCTTTGAATGACTTCCAATCCGTAATCTCGTCCTCGATTCTGCTCGTCCGCTCTTCTACATGTGTGACTCTCTCTTCCACCACCTCGTATTTTTTGTTCATTTTTCTTATTGATGCTTGAATTTTCTTTGTATCATGTCTAGCTCTCCGGCTCTCTGTTCTCGCTTACATCTGACAGGGGCAAGATGGCCGCTTGGGTGGTGTAGTGGAGAGTTGCACATACTCCCTCTCCTGACTCACAGGACGTGGATGCTGCTCTGAAGAGACGCCGGTGCTGGATATGTGGATGCTCGTCTGGTTAGTTAGAATACATCGTGGAGGGTTAAAATCTGCAGAATCGAGACTCAAAAAAAGAACTTTGACAGCGATTTTTACAGTGAGTAAAACTGCACGGAATCACTGGGAAGCGCTTCGTAATAGCCTGAGCAAAATGTCTCAGCGAGGTAAGAATGATAAACTGGATAAAGAAAAGGAGAAAATACTGACTGCAGCGGTCACTGCGAGCAAGTTACCAGGATCTGGTACAATCCCCAAAGTCCCCCTCCAAGGCAAGAGCGGGACCCCAGCACCCACCATGGCTCAGAAAACTCAACAAAGGAGAGCGGAAAGGGAGAGGAAAACAAAAGCGAAATCCTCTAACACACAGAACGAGGCTCCGCTCGCAGCATCGGATCCAAACAAAGACACCGCCATATCTGCACGAAGCAACAAGGTAGCGGCTGCAAAAGAAATTAAAGAATCAACCCTCAGACAGCCTACCTTATCGGAGTCATTTAGCGCGAGGTCCCCAGCAAATGCAGTGATTAAATCCATGGTAAAACGCCCCTCCGCAGAGAGTGACAAAGACGCGAATAGAGGAGCGAGCGAGAGCTCAATGGGAGACGTCCTCGAGGACGTAAGCGTCTCGGTCACTAGGCAACAACTAAACCCAGCTACGGGCAGTGCGCCTGCGGCGGGAACAGCGGAGATAATAGCGGAGATAGGAGAGCTGCAAGAGGTGAGCGGTAATCTGAGTAAGCAGGGGAGCCAGGGGACTGAAACAGTTGAAATCAGAGCGGCAGAAGGAAAAACTGAAAACGCTAACAATGCTCAGATGCTGGATGCTATAATCTGAGCCAGCTCAAGTGTGAAAAGTGGGGGAGCCTAGCGAGTATTGATTCGTAGAGAGAACGTGAAGGTGACAAATTCTTCTCAGTTAATGAAGGCTCAGACACTACCTCCAGTGAAGAGGAAGGCAAAAGCTCAACAGAAATCAGCTCAGATACAGAAGGGAGTGATAACAGAAATACAAAGAAAAGGAGGAAACCGACCGCAAGGCGAGGGGACTCCCCGGACAAAACAAATAAAAAACTTCTATGGGACTACTCAGCAACTTCAGGGGTTTATCAGGAGGTTCTACAAGGGGAAGGTGGTGCAACAGGAGGAGGAGAATATGGAGCCTCTCAACATGCTACGATGGACATGTTATTTAATACACTAAAGCAAATGCAAGCACAAACTTATTTTTAAGAATATCTTTTTTAGTGATTTTCTGTTTCTAAATAAAATTATGTCCTTATAATTCCTTTTCAGCAGTGCATCACATTCACTTTGGGTCAGATGTAAGTAGCCTAATACCGGTCGGTAATGGCCGAAATTACCGAATTTCAAACGTTATCGACCGGTATTAGGCATTTGAGATGTAGGGGCCTAATTTAAGGATTCGGTAATTTACAGAATCGATAATTTAAGGAATCGGTAAATTACTGAATTCTTAAATACCGATCCGGTAAATTACCGAATCCGTAATGGAGGGAGCACTCAAGTGAGTGCATTTGTCATTTAAAGATTTGTTATTTTCCACCAACTACAAGTTGGTTGAAAACCTGTGAAAAAGAAAATTTGTGCTTTTCCAAAAGTGCCATGTGGCAGACATACATGCCCTTAGGGCATGTATGTGTGCCACATGGGCACCCATGCACTATTCAGGGGTGCAACAGGGTGTCAATGTGACAACCTGCCACCCTTGTAAGTCTTCCCCCTATAACCGATTCGGTATTTACTGAATCGGTAATTCCCATTCATTCCTATGGGCCTCCAGGCCCATAGGAATGAATGGGGAATACCGAATCTGTAAATACCGATTCAGTATCTACCGAATTTTACCGATTTGGTAAAAATTACCGAATTAATATCTACATACCCTTTACCGATTCTAAAATACTGCATCGGTAAAATTCGGTATTTTAGAATCGGTAAATAGTATTTACCTACATATGGCCCTTAATGATCTACTTCTTGTTTTCAGTTTTCATTAAATAAAGTAATTTTTGACAGTGCCAGCATGTGCAATGGCTGTTACTTCCTACTTTCTACGCCTCCAGAGGTGTAATGAAACTTGAGGGGGCTCCCCTGCTTCATCCTTGACGAGAAAACAGAAACACAGACTGAGGAGGAGCAGGGAGACCGACAATTTTAAACAAGATCGCATGTAAACCTGAGGTCAACCCTGTGTTTAATAGTGCCGAGGATCAATCCAACAATTGTCCGGCTACAGCGATTCCAGTGGTATCAAAATATAGGCGATTTCCAATACCGGAATTAAGATCGGTGGCCCCTCCTGAACAGCATATAGGATTCAAGCAAATAAATACAGAAATTGAACATTCAATACCAGGCAGAAATACTGAAGCCAGCTTTGGAGCAGTACGCGAATGCCATATGAGGACGCGACACTGTGCAATGTATCTGAAGAAACAGTCCTGAAGAAGGTGTTCATTAACTTCACCGAAACGCTGCGTCGACACTTGTTCTCTTGAACAATTTTAAAACATGGATGTAAAAAATGTTTTTTAAATCTTGTAATACTGCGTATTTACAAATTGATATATGTATGTATTTTTAACTGTGTTTGAATATATTTGTGTGAAGCCGAATAAATATAAATGTTTTTTACTATAATTTCTTAATTCTTCCTTAAAAATTCTTTGTGGTGAAAACTTGCTGCCTACCTGTATACCTTGTGTTTTGTGCATCGTGTGAAAATTTGAAAATTAAGATAGTAATAAGCAAGATACTGTATTTTCATTTTTCCTGTACTCTAGTGCGCTCACAATATTAGTGGTTGGTTGGTTACCCTTAGGAATTGAGTTATACACTACTTCAAAATTGGAAGCATAGATTCTTCTGGACTACAGTAGCTGTCCATTAGATACATGTGATAGGGACATACCAGATTTTTACAGCATCACTTCCCCTGGTCCCTTAATTGTTACCTAATGGGGCCTCCTGCATTTTTCTTCTTTCTGCTCCCTGCAAAGTACTTCCCTCCTGACCTACTCAGGAGCACTCATGCCAGGGTACTGTGCTGAGGAGGCCCCCTTTGAGTACGGCCCCCCTGTACTGAAAGGGCTGCCGAGACTTTTGTTATGCCACTGTACTCCTCCCCAGCTCTCTCCAATATCTTCATGGGTTCTATACTTTATCAAACTTTCTTGGGCTATTTCTACCTTAGTAAGTTCTTGCTCAGCGCCTGTTAGACTTGATGTCTTTTGGCGTGGTTCCCCTGTCTTTTTTTCTTTCTGACATCCCAGTTTTGACTCTGTTTTTGATTATTGTCTCAGCACACCCCCTCACTGATGTTCAGTGTTAAAGTGCAAGTGCTCCTGTTATAAATTGTTGCTATGGATTGGTGATCCCATGATTGGTTATTTGATTTACTAGTCAATCCCTAGTACAGTGCACTGTGGGTGCCCAGGGCCTGTAAATCAAATGCGCTTAGTGGGCTTGCAGCTTTGGTTGTGCCAACCACACAAACATCCCTTCAAAGGTAACTCAGACCTGCCGCTGCAGAGTTTGCACGCAGTTTGTAACTACCATGTCAACCTGGCAAGTGCACCCACTTGCCAGGCCCTAATCTTCGCTTTTCTTACATATTAATCACCCCCAAGGTAGGCCCAAGATACCCCTAGGGGCAGGGTGCTGTGTATGTTAAAGGTAGGACATGTACTGGTGTGTGTGGCATGTCCTAGTAGTGAATTACAGTGCATTTCATTTTTGACTATGGAAACGTTATCTGTCCCATAGGGCAGAATGGGAGTTTTAGTTATACCATGCTATAAGCATAACATTCCATTAGGGCAGATAGGGCCAGATAGGAAGATAAAGTTTTGTATGCCTGAACTCAGAATGTTGAAATTGATCTTTTAGTGGTAAGGGTGATTTTTACATTCTGTGTTTAAAAATACCACTTTAGCAAGTAGTTTTTTTCTTGCTTAGCCATTCAGTGTGCCTCTGCTAGGATGTGTATTGACTGTCTGGCTTTGAAGTGACAGGGGCTGGGGATGTGCAGTGGCTCCAGAGAGTCTGGATGAGTCAGGACTGGGCTGAATAGACCTGGGCTGCATTCAGAGTGGTGAGAGTTTTCACGAGCACCTGAATAGGCCCGGTCCTAGTCTGCTGTCTCCACCTCCGGGGATACTGGGCCAGAGAGGACCAAACTGGTTTGGACTAAGCACTGACACTCTCTGCCTGAGAGGACAAAGACATTTTGAGTATAAATATTGGAGTCCAGGCCCCAGAACTTTAGAACTCTTTTGAAAACAAGAAGACTGTCAAGAAGAAGAGCTGGAGAAGTTGTGAGGAGGGACTACCACTTTGCTGTGTGCTTTGCTGTGTTGGCCTGCAGTGGCTGCTTCTGTCTTGGGCAGTGAATAGGCATGAGCGGATTTTGCGGATTGGCAATCCGCGAATTTGCGGATTTGCAAACTCGCAATCCGCAAAATCCGCGAATTCCCGCGAATTTGCGGATTTTTTTTTTTTTTTGTGTTCGCCCGTGTTTCTGCCATTTCGCGAGGGTTTTTACAATTTCGCAATTTGCGAACTTACCTGTCGGGTCGCAAGTTTTGCGAACTTGTTGTTTCTACGTGTCCAACCTGTTTGGGACACTCTTCTTCATCACTGCCACTCTCTGTCACCACTGCCACTCTCTGACTACTCATGCCACCCTCTGGCCCACCCATGCCACCCTCTGTTTCATCACCACACCCTCTGGTTGTCCAGTGTACATTATTTTCGGCAAAGCAAAGCACACCTTCCCTGCCTCAAGTGACCTGAATTAATTTGGGGCTGATTAATGTGTCACAGAATATTTTTTTAGCTGGCACCTGCTTCCTTAGTGCGCCCTGATTAGTGATCTTTTGCACTTGCTAAGTGCTTTCATTGTTGCAAAATTAGTTACAACACCTGCCCTGCCCCAACTGACAATAATGAATTAGGGGCTGATTAATGGATTTTAACTTCCAGCCTGGCTCCTGCTTGTCTCCCTTAGCTGTAATTCAGGACCTTTGTGGCATATGTGTAACTATTCTGAGGTTCAGAGCAGGGTCACATAATAGTTGCAACTGGCAACTGAACTCTGGAGGGGCCCCTCAGGAAGCACTACAGGAAATGGCTACTAATGATGTGCCTGAACTTTTGAACCTGGTAAGTAGTTACTTTCAGTTTTGCTTAGATCGTATTTCTGCAATTTCGCACTTATTCGCGGGGCGCGAACTCACGCGAACAGTGCGAGCAGTGCGAGCAAAATCCGCTGCTCGCGGATTTGCGGATTTTGCAGGAAATTCGCAAATCTCGCGGATTGCGGATTTCCCGAAAATCCGCAAAATCCGCGAGCGGAACGGATTTTCCGCCCATGCCTAGCAGTGAAAGGACTGGGCTGAACTTTCTGTAACTTCCTTTTTGTGAGTTTCTCCAAGGCCTTGAAGTAGAGTTGCCCCCTGTTCAAGAAGTCTCGGGAACAGCAAAGACTTCAAGTTCTTCTGCCATCAGCACTGTGGACAGTGTGTTTTGTGCTGCAACAGAAGAAAAAGCAACCTGACGGCGACTATGATGCCGCTCTTGGGTCCGTGTCCAAAAGGCACCGCAGAGGGCACTGCTGCGTGCTGCACTGCAGGCCTGGTCTCACCGACAATACCACCAAGCCGCAGCTTGAACCGCAACCTGTGGTTACTGCACTCCGCACCACCTCGCTTCACAATGCTGCCTTAGTATCCCCGACAATGTTGTTCCATGCTGACATTGACGTAGCTGCTTGCACTGTGGTTTGAGGGCACCACTCGTACGTTACACTGCAGCCTTGGCCTACCGACGTCGGCGCCATTGTTTCCAGTTTGTCAGCTGAAGACAGTGCTTCAGCAATGACGACGCCGCTGCATGCACCATGACTTTCCAGCCCAGGGACAAGCACTGCATAACTTCACATTGCAGCCCTGGTCTCACTGACGCTGCTGGATGACCATCACTGAGCCGCTGCCTGAACTGCTACCTGAGGGCACCGTACACTGCACCGCTGTACTTTGCACCTCAGCCCCGATGCTAGCTAGAGGTCCCGACTTTAACCGCGCCGAGTTCGATCTGCAACGCTTGTAACTTCAAGGGCCTGACGACTCCTGCACCAATCCCCTACACCAAAGCCTGTGGACGCCGGCTCTTCGGATCTCATCGAGAGGTCGCCAATGCCCTGCATTTCTAAAGGTACTGTTTTGCCTGTCTTCTTGACACCATAGCTGTCCCGAGACGTCACAGTCAGCCCGAACTGTTTGGATTTGTTGTTCATGACACCATGATAGCCCCAGAATGCACTATTGACTTCAGGGAACTGTATTTCAAGTCTATTTTGATTATTCCAGATTTCTGAGAACTGTAAAGTAGATTTTTTTTATCAGTTTTTGGTCTTGTTTTGAATATATAAAAATATTGGAGGTTTTTCTAAACTGGTATAGTGTCCTTTTGTAGTGCATTTACTGTATTACTGTTGGTTATGTACAAATGCCTTACACACTTCCTCTAAGATAAGCCTGACTGCTAGTGCTAAATGCCAAGGGAGTAAGCAGGAGTTATTTTAGGAGTGTAAGAATTGAAGGCTATTTGTAAAAACCTAAAGGTCCAAGTCAGAGGCTTCACCAGGAAGGAGGAGCTACAAAAGTCTCTGAGGGCCTGGGTTGCAGCCAGACATGCCAGTGGGCAGACTGGAGAACTTAGTGGGCAGAGGAGCCTACTCCTAGGGTAGATGTACTGTTGGGAGGGAGTGACGCTCTAGGCCAGGTAGCAGTGGTTTGTCCCCAGAGGAGTTGGAGGACAGAAGGGAAGCTAGGAGACATGAGAGCATGAGAGGCTCAAGATGGAGTCACAAAGGATGGTATTAGACCATGAGCATGGGCTCAAGGAGCTGGAATTGAAGAGCAGAACCAGCAAGAATGGTGAGAGCAACTCTTCAGTGCAGACAAATAGGATTGTGCACATCCCCCAGAATGTAGATAAAGAATTCAGGAAGGAGGATGACATACAAAGGTGGTTTTATAGGTATGAGTTGTCTATTCACCTGAATGGGGTCCCTGAATGGAATTGGGGGGCAGGGTTGTGGCCTGTCTTTCCAGAGGAAGCAAGGTATACTCTGATAGCTTTGGATAAGGGGCAGAACCTAACCTACACGGATATGAAGGACGCTGTTCTCACTAGGTATGCACTCACTCCTGACAAGTATGGGGATCAGTTTATGTCCAGTAGGAATGCTGATGCTAGCACTTGGCTGGAATGTGCAGATTCTTTTTGCAGGTCCCTGGATGGCTGGGTGAATGGCAGTAATCTGACATATGTTCAGGGGCTCTACAATTTGATTGCAAGGGAGCACTTTTCCAGTCTATGTTTTGCAGAGCTGCACCATCACTTGGTTGATAGTAAGCTAAATGACCCCAGGAAGCTTGCTATGGAGGCGGACTGTGTGGTGTGTACCAAGGTCACCAAGAAAGCATTTGGGAGAGACTTAGCCAAAGGTGGGTAGAGTCCCCAGCAAAAAAGTTGGGGGGACAAGGTAAAGCACAGGAGTGCTCTAAAGGACCCCAAATTAATACCCAGGGTAAAGGTTCCCTTCCCCCAGGAGATAAGAAACAAGGGATCTCTTCAGGAAAGCCTGCTGAGACCGCCCCCTGAACCTGCTCTGCCTGTAAGCAGGTGGGTCACATAAGGGGGGATCCCAAGAGCCCCAAGAGGGAGCAGCTACCCACGGGTGGGCAGACCAAGGTGTTGGCTAGTATAGGGCTTGGGGAGGAGAGGTGCCCATAGGAGGGTGGGGATCCAACAGAAGTGACACTTGTCTGTAGCCAGTTTGGCCTCAGTCTGGTGTCACCTGGTTGCTGAGGAGCAGTTAGTCCCCAGGGCATTCCACCAAGTAGTTGCCATGGACAACTCAGAGTGCCAGTGTATGGTGGCGCACGTTCACTTTGAATGAGGGGGTCTCAGGTCTCTTAAGGGTGGTTGTGAACCCTACTATGCCTGTAGATTGTCTGCTAGGGAACAACCTGGAGCAGTCCTTGTGGATGGATGTTGAGCTCCGGTCTCACTTGTAGATGCTTGGGTTGCCAGAGTGACCATGCGTGACCACTCAGACAATGTCGGTCGGAAAGGGTGATCAGAAGGACCTGGAGCCTAAAACAGTGGCCCAAGTTCCTGCCAAGAGAAAGGGCATGGGGCAAGGGAGACCCACCCCTGAGGTTCGCACGGTCCAGGAGGAGGCTGACCTTGAGGGAGATGCCCTGGTATCTACAGGGGAGCCAGTAGCTGAACCGGGTGACATCTCTTAGCTGATCCATTGGCAGCAAGAAGGTAGTCCCACCAGGGAAGAATACTGCAGGGAGCAGATAGAGTGACCTTCTCTTGAGGGTTTGTGGCAACAGGCTGCAAACTAGGCAGCTGGTTATCAGTCTGCATCACACTGGATCTACTGGGAGAATGGTCTAATATACAGCGCATAAGGTCACAGAGCCTGGGTCAGCACGGGTGCTGATGGCACCCCAGTGCTTCTTGACATTCCTTCTGGATCTGGGTCTGGCTCACCACGTGCCTTTGGCAGGACAATTGAGGCAGGAAGAAACCTTTGACAGGCTTGTCACCCACTTATTTTTGCCCTAAATGTGAAGACAGTCAGAAGGACAATGAAGGTCTTGCCAAACTTGCCAGGCAAGTTGTAAGAGTAGGAGGAAGGGTAAAGCTCCTCTCCCACCTTTTCCAGTTTTTGGAACCGCTTTTGAAAGAGTTGGGATGGACATTTGGAGGCAGCTGGATCCCAAGACAGCCAGGTACATCCTGGTCTTGGTGGACCATGCCACCTGGTACCCGGAGGCAATTCCTCTCACAACAATGGTGCCAGTGGTGGGCCAGACGTTAATGGGGATCTTTTCCCATGTAGGGTTCCCCAGAGAGGTGGTTTCTGACTGTGAAACCAATTTCAAATCCAAGTATATGACATCCCTGTGGAAGGAGTGTGGTGTAACCTACAAGTTCACAACTCCTTACCACCCACAAGGTAACAGTTTGGTAGAGAGATTCAACCAAACCTTGAAGGGCATGGTCAAGGGTGTTATAGAACCCATGAAGCATAAGTGTGACGTCCTCTTGCCATGCCTTCTCTTTGCATGCAGGGAGGTACCACAGAAGTCTCTAGGGTTTAGTCCCTTTGAGCTTCTGTATGGGCACCCTGTGAGAGGACCTCTTAGTTTGGTTAAGGAAGGCTGGGAGGCAACTCCCAGGAAAACTCTCCCGGATGAATTTAGCTACATGCTTGCCTTCGGGAACCAAACCGCCTGCTTCAGGAAACTTGATCAGGTGAACCTGGAAGCAAGCCATAAGGATATGAAACGCTGGTACAACCAGAATGCCACTCTGGTAGAGTTTCAGACTGGCCAGAAAGTGGGAGTCATGACCCCAGTGGAACCTTGTGCCTTGCAGGACAAGCAGACTGGGCCTTTTGAGGTGGTGGAGCGTAAAAGTAATGTCATCTAAATAGTGAATTTACAGACTCTGGGGAACCCTTCGAGGGTCCTCCACATGAACCGCCTCAAGCCGCACTTTGAGAGGTCTGAAGTGAGCATGCGCTTGGCGACAGATGATGGGGTGGAAGAGGAGAGTAAACCACTACCTGACCTCTTGTCCACAAAGGAGCACGATGGGTCAGTTGAAGGTGTGATCCCCTCCCCTACACAGAACCCAGTGCAGCAGGGTAACTGTTGTTGGGACAGTTTGCCACACTTTTCTCTCTGACCCAGTTGTGTAGCTAGGGGGGGGCAGTGCGGGCGGTCCGCCACTTGCGGCACTATCTTGGGGGCAGCCGCGAGGCACTGGTGGCCCATTGTGGCGGCCTTTATAATTTTTGGGGGGACACTCACTGACACTACTGTCAGTTACAGTAGTGTGTTAGTGTCCCCAAATAAATTGTAGAGGCCTCCGCAACGGGCCACCAGTGCTGTGCGGCCCCGTTTGAAAAGTGCAACAAGCTCGGCTTGCTTTCGTGGACGGGCAGAGAAGGAATAGGAAACAAACAATGTCCTCTTCTTTTTTATGCTGGCAGCTGCCCCCCCCCCTCTTCCTATTATTCCCTCTCTTTCTGTATTGCTCCTCACTTACTGAAAACCGTGACTTGAAGAAACGGTTCACAACCTCTCTTTCCTTCTTTCATTTACTTGCTTCCCTGTGAAATGGATCCAAAAAAGAAAAATGCCCTTTTTCTAACATTTTTCTATTCCAAAGTTCAGCCGGATGGGGAGAAATAGAAGGTTTTAAATATGAAAAATAAATACATAACTAAATAAAGCAAGACAGACTGGTTGCAAAGTGGCCAGATTGGTTGTATTCACATCCAAATACATCAGCCTCACTTTACGGAGTTTGCTAGTGAAGCGCTACTTTTGTTTTCCCATCTTTCTTTGATTAGCATTGTTGTCCCCTGGTGGGGAAGTGTACCAATCCTGGAGGTACTGCAATACCTGGTTGATGGGTGGATTGGAAAAAAAATGTGTACCATGGCTCTGTGTTTATGGATGTGGTCTTTTTAAACCATACTGCTTATGTTTTGTAAGGATATAAGCAATGGACATTGAAACGGTTCCCTTCAGGGCCCTGTAGTCATGTCCTTAACTTTTCAGGTAAAACCACTCGCTGATTTCTGAATAGTGAGTGAGAGATCGGTAAGGTAACCATTGTTTCTGCTTACATTTCACATGCTCTACTTAATCTTGCATTCTCTGTGAGTGTTTGCTTTACTTTTTTTTTTAGGCAGAATATTACTCTTATCACGTGCTTAATTTGAATTGAGCCACATCCATGTTTTTATAGCGGTGACAATTAGGTTGTAGCTGAAGGCAGAGCGAGTTTCTCTCAGTGGGGCAGTATGGTGTTCAGTGGGGGAGAGGATGTGGCACTATGGCCAGAGCTGCCGAATTTGGAATTGGGGAACCGCGTTCAGCCTTCATGACCAATCCAACAAACCACTCTACTGAGGGACATATTCCCATGCTAGACCTTGGAAGGCCCCACTAGACCTTAGAAGGCTTGATGTCTTAGCACAAGCAGGTGGACCCTAGTGGTATCAATTGTGGGTTAACCTTGAAGACCTGTCCACCACAATCCATACTGAAGTTCATCTCCAGTCTTGCGGGCAAGCCTATGAAGAGCACACCCGAGAGCAACAATGATCCAGTCACTGTGACTCTGTCACTGAGGTCACCTGAACCTTGAGCAGGTTGGTGGGGTGCAAACGGTGTGACCACACTGGTTACCTATTTTGGGTGGGTGCGTAGTCTTTGCTAGTATAATATGGTTTATAAAAAACTTGATGCCTCCTTCCTTGCCTTCAGCAATTTTCAGAAACAATAGAAATGCCATGATAACTTCAGTGAATAATGTTCTTCCTAGAGAGAGATCAGAGTTTTGTAAAGTGGAAGGGGTGACTCCTGGAAAATTAGCACAGAGGGTTAATGTGCCTGCTGCAAAGAACATGTACCATGCAGATCACAAAGTGCTCTGCTTTAATGGGGGGACCATGATGAATGGTCATTCATTGTCAGCTGTAGATGATGGATCCCTGAACAGTGTCATGTATGTGCATTCTTGCATTGTGCTGAGGGGATTACCAGGCAATAGTTCACGCAGCTCTCTGATGGATGTCACATGCAGTTTTTCTGAGTTCCCAGGTAGATCATGCAGTCTGTGTGTTCTCTTTTGTACTGCCAGTCACTGCCAGTCACCGGTGTATTCAACTATGTAGCCTTGGACCGTGTCATGTGTGTGCATGTAACTTGCATGATCAAAGTAACTATTAGCGGCAGTACTACATGTCTCTTGGACCTCTTTCAAGTGCTCGCCATCCTTCTCCTTGGGTGGCGGAAATGTGAGGGATAGCCCTAGGCGCCACAAGCTCCAGCTACACCTCTGCTCTGACCCCAGGTGTTACTCACTGGTATACCTATGACGTGGACACTGGTAAAAACCCTCCTGTGAAACACAAGATTTACAGGTTGACTGACCGGGTAAGGGCCAGCATCAAAGAGGAGGTCTTGGCGTTAGGGGTGATTGAGCCCTCCAATAGTCCTTGGGCCAGTTGTCTTGGTCCCAAAGGCTGTTGCATCTGGTGCCACTCCAGAACTTCCGTTCTTTGTGGACTACTGTGGGCTCAATGCTATCAACAAGACTGACGCGTAACCCATCCCCAGAGCTGATGAGCTCATTTATCAGTTGGGAGCTACCAATTACCTCAGCACGTTTGAGTTAACATCTGGGTACTGGCAGATTGCCTTAACGGATGGGGCTAGGGAGAGGTCAGCTTCCTCAAACTCTGAGGGGCATTACCAATTCCGGGTGATGCCCTTTGAATTGAAGAATGTCCCTGCCACTTTTCAGAGGTTGGTCAACCAGGTTTTGACTGGGGGATTTCAGGGCTGCCTACCTGGACAACATTGCAGTGTTTAGTTCCAGCTGGCAAGAACACTTGCAGCACCTCTGGGAAGTGTTGAAGGCCTCACGGTCAAGGCCAGTAAATGCCAGATCAGGAGGAATCTATGGTGTACTTGGGACACCAGGTAGGAAGCGGCCAGGTGGAGCCCCTGCAGCCCAAGATTGACACCATTCTTGCTTGGGAACCCCCCCAAGACCCAGAATGTGGTCAGAGCCTTTTTAGGTCTCACTGGTTACTACAGGAGATTTGCCAAGGGCTATGGCCCCCTTAACGGAGCTAACTTCAAGGAAGCATCCCAGGAAGGTGATCTGGACATATGCCTGACAGAAAGCTTTTGATGCCCTGAAGTCCGCCATGTGCACGACGCCCCTGTTCAAGGCACCCGAACTCTCCAAGGAATTCATAGTGCAGACTGACACTTCAGAGCATGGTGTGGGAGTGGTGCTCTCACAACTGAATGATGAGGGCCTAGACCAGCCTGTAGTCCCTCTTAGCAGGAGACTACTCCCCAGGGAACAGAGGTAGAGTACCATAGAAAAGGAAGCTTTTGCTGTGGTCTGGGCACTGAAGTAGCTAAGACCCTACCTGTTTTGGGCTCACTTCCGAGTTCAGACAGGCCACAGGTCCCTGTGATGGTTGAGGGGTGAAAAGTGAGGGGTGAAAACCCAAAACTGTTGAGGTGGTCCATCTCCCTACAGGGAATAAACTCTACGGTGGAACACCGCCCTGGTACTAACACGCAAATGCTAAGGTTCTTCCACCTTAGTGAAGAGAACTCCCAGGAGGTTGGGTAGTTTTCCCTACTTTCTGCTGGAGGGGACATGTGTTAGACTTGGCATCTTTTCGCGTGATTCCCCTAACCTTTTTGCTTTCTGACCTCTCGGTTTGACTCTGTTTTTGCTGGTTTAGTGTCGCACTTTCTCACTGCTGTTCGGTGTTAAATGGTAAGTGCTCCTGTTGTAAATTGTTTTTATGGATTGGTGATTCCATGATTGGTTATTTGATTGACTACTCAGTCGCTAGTACAGTGCACTGTGGATGCCAGGGCCTGTAAATCAAATGCTGCTAGTGGGCTTACAGCACTGATTGCGCCACCCACACAACCCGCCCTTCAAAGGTAACTCAGACCTTCCACTGCAGAATCTGCACGCTGTTTGTAACTGCCATGTCAATCTGGCCAGTGCACCCACTTGCTAGACACTAATATTCCCTTTTCTTACATATTATTCCTCCCTAAGGTAGGCCCAAGGTACCCCTGTCGGCAGAGTGCTGTCTATGTTGAAGGTAGGACAGGGACTGGTGTGTGTGACATGTCCTGGTAGTGAATTACAGTGCATTTTGTTCATCACTATCAAAAGGCTATCTGTTCCATAGGGAAAAAAGGGAGTTTTACTTATAACATGTTATAAGCATAACTTCCCATTGGGACCAGATAGGAAGATAAAGTTTAGTATGCCTGAACTTAGAATGATAACATGCATCTTCTAGTAAGGGTGATTTTTACATTCTGTGTTTGAAGATACCACTTTTAGAAAGTAGATATTTTCTTGCTTAGCCATCCAGTGTGCCTCTGCCAGGATGAGTATTAAATATCTGGCTTTGGAGTGACAGGGGCTGGGGATGTGCAGTGCCTCCATATAGTCTGGATTAATCAAGGATGGGCTAAATTGACCTGGGCTGCATTCAGAGTAGTGGGGGGAATTTTAGCCTGAATAGGCCCAGTCTGCATCTAGTGTAGTGAGAAGAGATTTTCCTTGCACCTGAATGAGCCTGGTCTGCTGTAGACAATGCTGCCTCTGCCTCCTGCCGGGAAGCTAGGCCAGAAAGGACCAAATTGATTTGGAATAAGCATAGACACTCTCTGCCTGAGCGGACAAAGGAATTTGGAGTATACATTTTGGGGCCCAGACCCCAGAACTTCTGAGCTCTTTTGGGAGACATTGTGAGGAGAGACTACTACTTTGATGTGTGCTTTGCTGTGCTGGCCTGTAGTGGTTGCTTCTGTCTTGGGCAGTGAACGGACTGGACTGAATTGTCTGCAACTTCCCTTTTGTGAGTTTCTCCAAGGGCTTGAGGTAGAGCTTGCACGACGCACCATCCTCATCCCACACTGGAGCCATGGCCTACCAATGCCGGCACCATCGACTTCAGTTTGTCAGCTAACGACAACACTTCAGCAACAAGGATGCAGCAGCTTGCACCGTAACCTTCCAGTACCGTGACAAGCACTGCATCACATTGCACCGTAGCCCTGGAGTCACTGCCGCTGCTGGATGATCATTACCGAGCTGCAACCTGCACCGTGATGTAAGGGCACCGCACTGCTCATTGCTGCACTTTGTACCGCCGGCGCTACCGACTTCCACTGCGAGGAGTTCGATCTGCAACGCGTGTGACTTCAAGGGTGATGTGCAGGACATCTAACCTGGGCTTCTATTGGATTTCAATAATGCATATTAGCAAGCCCATTATCACTGTTTTAGCGCTAAAACGGCGATCATTTTAAGGAGGCTCTTGCTAATATGCCCCAAAGTTTTCCTTTTAGTTGGAATTTCGAGTGCCAATCTGCATTTGAACGTATCAAACTAGCCACTGGAAAAGCACCACACATAGGGAACCTCAAAACAGTTCTTACCACTGATTCCAGCAATGTAATTTTTGAATGTTACATTATCTCAGTTTCAAGACAGGGAAGAAAGAGTAGTGGCTTTTGCTTCTAGGTCTTTAGTTGGATCCGAACAAAATTACTCCACTTTTTTGGGCCAGAAACCATTTACGTATTTTCCTGTGTGGGGTTATAATTCATTCCACAGACCACAAGCCTTTGATTGCATTTTTTTCCACAAGAGTTATGGAAAGACCGACAGGCTGGGTTGCAAAATGGTTTCTGGGTCTATTAGGCTTTAATGATCAAATAGAGTATGTACCTGGTAAGAAAAATTTAGCAGCGTCTATCCCATTTACCAATTGATAATGTAGGACACGGATCATGAGTGGGGGATAAAGTTGTTTTGAATATAAATATTCACACCAATTCGAAGAAGAATGGGACAGGGGTATCGACCTAGACATGACAGTTTCACAGGTAAAAATCGAAATTGTGGAGGGATGGCCAGAGAGATGCATGTACTTAACAGATAATCTTCAACCTTCCTGGAATGTGAGAAAAATACTTTCTATAAATGGTGATCTTGTAATGCAAGAGACCAAGTTATTCCTCCTGAAGAAATTAGAGATTGTTTCACTGATATTGCCTATGAAGGTCATCTTGGTAGGAGTCTCACAAAAAGCAAAGTCTGTTCAGCATATCAGTTCCCGAAGATGGAGTCTGTGCTCGAAAACAAAGAGGAGGATTGTATTGCTTGCTTTGTGAGGGATACGTATAAGATTATATGCAAAGTCCCTTTATCTCCAATAGAAGTACCTTCTAATCCATGGAGTAAACAGGTACTTGACATCATTGGCCCAATAAATCTACAAAGAATAACTAAAAAAAATATGTTTGTTCTAGTGGATTATCATTCATGTTCAGTAGCTACCTGCTGGGCAACCAATGTTTGCACCAAATCACTAATATATTTTCTTACTGAAATGTGCATTAAAAAAGGAATTCCAGGTTAATTAATTACAGACAACGGAGTTAAATTAGCATTTGGAGAAATGAAAGAATTCTTAAAAGATCTATCCATCCAACACATCAGAACACCTTTTAATTGTCCCGTAATGAATGGGTCAGTGGAACATTCTAATCGCATGATAAAAGAATCCATTCAAGTGGCTCATGTGGCAGGAAAAAACATAGAAGATAATCTAAAAGAACTGCTCCGGTCGTACCACAAGTCACCAAACATGCTATCAGGTATATCTCTTTTCCTTGCTTTAAAAGAGAGAAAACCACAATCAAAACTTTTTTGGGATTGGCTTAATAGAGGAGGGCCGTTGTGGGTTCACCAGAAGAACATGTCAAAAGAGAGAGAGAGACAGCAAAAAGAATATAAACAGAGGTACAACAACAAATGTGGTATGTTGGATCCCAAATGGGAAGAGGTTCGCTGTGTTTTGATTAACAAACCTGTAAATACTAAGGACAAGTTAAACAAATACTCCAAGCCATTGAGACTTAAACAGGTAAAAACTAACATGGTTAGTTTAGAAGATAGTCATGGCTGAAGTAGTGATAGACTAGAGATATTTCTAATAAAGTTCTACCATTAATACCTCTTGATTGATTCCTGTCTGTGATTTTAACATTGATTACAAAACATAAATTACTAATGCATTTTCCATAGACGTTTTTAAGAAAGACCGCCGCCGATACTGCGGAACAGTACTATGCCGAAATTGGCAGGAAGCTAAATCTTGGACCAGAAAGCTTATTTTTCAGATTTTATCATAAATACGTTCAGTGGTTTTAGAGACATAATTCATTTTTATATCTGGACTGTTGGATTTGAGGGTCTCTCGAGAGAGAGTGACTCGAACCCAA
This sequence comes from Lissotriton vulgaris, assembly GCF_964263255.1. NCBI lineage: Eukaryota > Metazoa > Chordata > Amphibia > Caudata > Salamandridae > Lissotriton > Lissotriton vulgaris. The sequence goes on from NC_141687.1 coordinate 888,313,037, forward strand.
TTATAAAAAATAGAGTGTCCTGATTGGACCATGGGGATTTTTTCCATAGGACTTATTGTCTCCCACAAGATCAAATTCCTGAGGGAGATAGCTCTCTGATTGGCTGCCTGCAACACGAGGAAAAATGTAGTAGGCAACCATTACAGGACTCAGTAACATAGTCCCCTGTATTGTTTGTAAGAAAGAAAATAAATAAAGGGGCAGGGTAGGGATACCCTGACTCCTTTGTCCTCGGGGACATCCATGGGGCCAAAATAAAAATATATATATATTAAAAAGTCACAATCCTGCACCACTCATGCAGGATTGCGATTTAAAAAAAATTGCCTACCAGTATTTTCTGTTGTCTAGATATGACCCCCAGGGTGGGTCCCGGGGTCTACAATGCAATATTTATGGGGAGGGGTGGATGAGAGGGGTTCTCCTCCCTGAGCCATTCACGACCCAGGGAATGCCATCACCTCTGCCCACATGTTCAATAAAGTGGTGCCTCCCTCCCCGAGGCACTGGTAAGCCAAGAGGACACATCCCCAAGGGACAATTCCCAAAAACTGGGAGGTGGGTAGTGGACCTCATCCTCTGGAAAACGAATTAGAGGAGCGAGTGCACAGCCTTCCTCCCTAACCCTTAACAGGTCCCCGGGACCCCACTCCCCAAAGGACGATCTAAAATGGGAAGAGGGGACACGGTCTCAAACTGTGAGCATGTAAAGGCCCTGTGAGCCTTATCCACCTGTACACAGTAGTTTCCCTGCCTGAAACATTCGGGAATGCGTGCATGGATGGCATGCATGCTCCGCTCGATAGGAGCCTTAAACATTCTCCCACCAGTTGGAAGCACACTTTTGTTTCCCTTGCCTGTGCACAGTAACAGTTACTCCCAGCATGTAGGAGAAATGAAGGGACCTGCAGCACTCAGGATGGGTACATAGGGAGAGTAAGCTGATGCTGCAGGGACCCTGGGATTCCGAGATTCACCTAACATATTTCCCCAGGAGATGGGATCCTCTCAGCATTTAAAGGCCCAGGCTATGGGCCTGTTGGAACTGGCCCTTCTTGCAGGGTCATCCCCAAAAGTTTTGCTTCTTCCTCCCTTATTTTTCCTGACCTGTGGCTGTTGGCAATAGGACTCTGCGCACTTTACCACTGCTGATCAGTGCTAAAGTGCATATGCTCTCTGTGTAAATTGTTTTTGTGATTGGATATACATGATTGGCATTTTTGTATCACCAAGAAGTCCCTAGTAAAGTGCACTGGGTGTGCCAGGGCTGGCGATGACAAATGCTACTAGTGGGCCTGCAGCAATGATTGTGCCACCCACATGAGTAGCCCTAAAATGGTGTCTCAGGCCTGCCACTGTGTGCAGTCTTTGAACTGCCATGTCCTCCTGGTCAGTGTCCCCACTGACCAGGCCTAACCCGTCCCTTTTTGTGCACATTGGTCATCCCTATGGAAGGCCCAAGGTACCCACCTGGGCAGGGAGCAGTATATGTGAATGGTAGAGCATGTACTGGTGCAGGTGACATGCTCTGGTAGTGAATTACAGCCATTTTCGTTTTTCACTGCTGCAAGGCTATCTTGCTCCATAGGCTATCATGGGAGATGCTGGCTACCAGCATATCTTCCCATAGGAACAAGATAGGACATAAGAGTCTAGTATCCCTGAACTCAGAATTTAACCCTTTCGATGCTGATGACGAGCTCAGCTCGTCATGATGCACGGTTGAGCTGTGCTGACGATGAGCTGAGCTCGTCATAACACCAGCAAAATGGCAATTTCCAGCACAGGACGGGAAAACTGCTAGCAGCCAAGGTGTTAAGAACACATCTTTTAGGGAAGATTGTTTTTAAATCCTGTGTTTGAGATCAGCACTTTTAGAAAGTTGCTGTTCTCTTGTCTGACCTGTGTGCCTTGGCCTTTTTGTGTATTGACTGTCTGGTTTGAGAGTGACAGGGGCTGGGGATTCCCCAGGAGGCTGGCTGAGTCAGCCCTAGGCTGAATGACTGCATTTGGAACTTGAGTGGTGGGAGGAGATAGCAACTGGGCCTGAATAGGGCTGTGCCAGCCTTCCACAATACTGGCTCCACCTCCTGCTGAGCAGCTGACGACACTGCCCCTCACTATGAAAGGAAAGGAGAAGCCAGGAAAACAAAGTGATCAAGAAACACCCAGAACTGGTTCAGACCGGGCTCAGGGCCCACATGCACAAAGAGAACAAAGACTTTTAGGGGTATAAGTACAGGACCCCTGACAACAGAAAATTAGATCATCCTGGAATCAATAAGGAACCTCTGCAAAGGAGAAAGCTGAAACTGAAGAAGGAAGATTGTCCAGCTGTTGCTCTGCTGGATTGCCCTGCTGTTGCTTTGCTGCCAAGGAGAGGGGAAGGACTCTACTTTGTGCTGTGTCCCCTTGCTAGAAGGAATCTCCAAGGGCTTGTTAAGAGCTGGCTCCCTGTTCTGAAGTCCCATGAACAAATGTACTTCACCCCCAGCTTCCCCTGAGCTCTACTGAGAGTTCTGTCCTTCCTGGAGTGTGTGGCCCATGTGTGGTGCCTCTGGAAGTTGTACCTGTGCTGGGAAGCTGGTAACCAAGACTTGAGAGACTTTGCTACAGAAAAGTTATTGCATCGCTCGCTGTAGAGTGCATTCCCGACATTGCGAGGAAATTCCTGCTGCTACGAAGGCCGAGCGGTACAAAAGGGGGTGGTGATGTACGGAGCATCTGAATCAATCAAACACTCACACCCAGTCAAAAGATCTGGGTTTAATCCATCACTGTTCTTTAGCCCACTCTGCCTCCCCAGTTCAGACATGGCTATATGCAAATCAGTCTGACCCTGTGCCTCATGGGAACAGTCCAGCCTGAACTGCCAAGCCATGTCTTCCCTGGACCGGAAACAAGCTTCCGAGTACCGGTTTCTGGCAATCCAGCCGTCCCCAGCCCGGCTTGCTTGAATCCAGTGGCAAAGTGAGCAAGGGACTCACATCTGAGCATACCCTGCCACACTTATGGCGGCCAAAAGCGGTACAAAAGGGGGTGGTGATGGACGGAGCATCTGAATCAATCACACACTCACACCCAATCAAAAGATCTGGGTTTAATCCATCACCGTTCTTTAGCCCACTCTGCCACCCCAGTTCTGACATGGCTATATGCAAATCAGTCTGACCCTGTGCCTCATGGGAACAGCCCAGCCCGAACTGCAAAGCCATGTCTTCCCTGGACCGGAAACAAGCTTCCGAGGACCAGTTTCAGGCATTCCAGCCGTCCCCAGCCCGGCTTGCTTGAATCCAGTGGCAAAGTGAGCAAGGGACTCACTTCTGAGCATACCCTGCCACACTTATGGCGGCCAAAAGCGGTACAAAAGGGGGTGGTGATAGACGGAGCATCTGAATCAATCAAACACTCACACCCAGTCAAAAGATCTGGGTTTATTCCATCACCGTTCTTTAGCCCACTCTGCCACCCCAGTTCAGACATGGCTGTATGCAAATCAGTCTGACCCTGTGCCTCATGGGAACAGTCCAGCCCAAACTGCCAAGCCATGTCTTCCCTGGACCGGAAACAAGCTTCTGAGGACCAGTTTCTGGCATTCCAGCCGTCCCCAGCCCAGCTTGCTTGAATCCAGTGGCAAAGTGAGCAAGGGACTCACGTCTGAGCATACCCTGCCACACTTATGGCGGCCAAAAGCGGTACAAAAGGGGGTGGTGATGGACGGAGCATCTGAATCAATCAAACACTCACACCCAGTCAAAAGATCTGGTTTTAATCCATCACCGTTCTTTAGCCCACTCTGCCACCCCAGTTTAGACATGGCTATATGCAAATCAGTCTGACCCAGTGCCTCATGGGAACAGTCCAGCCCGAACTGCCAAGCCATGTCTTCCCTGGACCGGAAACAAGCTTCTGAGGACCGGTTTCTGGCATTCCAGCCGTCCCCAGCCCGGTTTGCTTGAATCCAGTGGCAAAGTGAGCAAGGGACTCACGTCTGAGCATACCCTGCCACACTTATGGCGGCCAAAAGCAGTACAAAAGGGGTTGGTGATGGACGGAGCATCTGAATCAATCAAACACTCACACCCAGTCAAAAGATCTGGGTTTAATCCATCACCGTTCTTTAGCCCACTCTGCCACCCTAGTTCAGACATGGCTGTATGCAAATCAGTCTGACCCTGTGCCTCATGGGAACAGTCCAGCCCGAACTCCCAAGCCATGTCTTCCCTGGACGGGAAACAAGCTTCTGAGGACCGGTTTCTGGCATTCCAGCCGCCCCCAGCCCAGCTTGCTTGAATCCAGTGGCAAAGTAAGCAAGGGACTCACGTCTGAGCATACCCTGCCACACTTATGGCGGCCAAAAGCGGTACAAAAGGGGGTGGTGATGGACGGAGCATCTGAATCAATCAAACACTCACACCCAGTCAAAAGATCTGGGTTTAATCCATCACCGTTCTTTAGCCCACTCTGCCACCCTAGTTCAGACATGGCTATATGCAAATCAGTCTGACCCAGTGCCTCATGGGAACAGTCCAGCCCGAACTGCCAAGCCATGTCTTCCCTGGACCGGAAACAAGCTTCTGAGGACCGATTTCTGGCATTCCAGCCGTCCCCAGCCCGGTTTGCTTGAATCCAGTGGCAAAGTGAGCAAGGGACTCACGTCTGAGCATACCCTGCCACACTTATGGCGGCCAAACGCGGTACAAAAGGGGGTGGTGATGGACAGAGCATCTGAATCAATCAAACACTCACACCCAGTCAAAAGATCTGGGTTTAATCCATCACCGTTCTTTAGCCCTATCTGCCACCCCAGTTCAGACATGGCTATATGCAAATCAGTATGACCCTGTGCCTCATGGGAACAGTCCAGCCCGAACTGCCAAGCCATGTCTTCCCTGGACCGGAAACAAGCTTCCGAGGACCGGTGATGGATTAAACCCAGATCTCTTGACTGGGTGTGAGTGTCTGATTGATTCAGAGGCTCCGTCCATCACCAACCCCTTTTGTACCGCTTTTGGTCACCATAAGTGTGGCAGGGTATACTCAGACTTGAGTCCCTTGCTCACTTTGCCACTGGATTCAAGCAAGCCGGGCTGAAGAAGGCTGGAATGCCAGAAACCGGTCCTCGGTCGCTTGTTTCTGGTCCAGGGAAGACATGGCTTGGCAGTTCGGGCTGCACTGTTCCCATGAGGCACAGGGTCAGACTGATTTGCATATAGCCATGTCTGAACTGGGGTGGGAGAGTGGGCTAAAGAACGGTGATGGATTAAACCCAGATCTCTGGACTGGGTGTGAGTGTCAGATTGATTCAGAGGCTCCGTCCATCACCAACCCCTTTTGTACCGCTTTTGGCCACCATAAGTGTGGCAGGGTATACTCAGACGTGAGTCCCTTGCTCACTTTGCCACTGGATTCAAGCAAGCCGGGCTGAAGAAGGCTGGAATGCCAGAAACTGGTCCTCGGTAGCTTGTTTCCGGTCCAGGGACGACATGGCTTGGCAGTTCGGGCTGCACTGTTCCCATGAGGCACAGGGTCAGACTGATTTGCATATAGCCATGTCTGACCTGGGATGGCAGAGTGGGCTAAAGAACGGTGATGGATAAAACCCAGATCTCTTGACTGGGTGTGAGTGTCTGATTGACTCAGAGGCTCCGTCCATCACCAACCCCTTTTGTACCGCTTTTGGCCGCCATAAGTGTGGCAGGGTATACTCAGACGTGAGTCCCTTGCTCACTTTGCCACTGGATTCAAGCAAGCCGGGCTGAAGAAGACTGGAATGCCAGAAACCGGTCCTCGGTAGCTTGCTTCCGGTCCAGGGAAGACATGGCTTGGCAGTTCGGGCTGCACTGTTCCCATGAGGCACAGGATCAGACTGATTTGCATATAGCCATGTCTGAACTGGGGTGGCAGAGTGGGCTAAAGAACGGTGATGGATTAAACCCAGATTTCTTGACTGGGTGTGAGTGTCTGATTGATTCAGAGGCTCCGTCCATCACCAACCCCTTTTGTACCGCTTTTGGCCACCATAAGTGTGGCAGGGTATACTCAGACGTGAGTCCCTTGCTCACTTTGCCACTGGATTCAAGAAAGCCGGGCTGAAGAAGGCTTGAATGCCAGAAACCGGTCCTCGGTAGCTTGTTTCCAGTCCAGGGAAGACATGGCTTGGCAGTTCGGGCTACACTGTTCCCATAAGGCACAGGGTCAGACTGATTTGCATATAGCCATGTCTGAACTGGGGTGGCAGAGTGAGCTAAAGAACGGTGATGGATTAAACCCAGATCTCTTGACTGGGAATGAGTGTCTGATTGATTCAGAGGCTCCGTCCATCACCAACCCCTTTTGTACCGCTACGAAGGCCGAGATCGTTGCAGCGCCTGTTTCCACTGCCAGTGCCATCGCATTCTTGTTTGCGGGACGTACCAGACCGGTGCGGGAAGACTAACATTGCTGCGAGTGTCGTCGCAGAGCCTGTCGTCGTTGGGTGAGAACGCCGCACCGCTTGCTTGCGGACTACATCACGTCGCTGCGAACATCGTCGCAGATCATCGCATTGAGGAGCTGCGAGAGAGAGATCGCCGCTGGATCACGCATCGCCACCCCGGAGATCGTTGCAGCCCCTACGAGATCGTCGCATCGTGCACATTGCCTTCTGATTAGCCTTGACTGCTCGTGCCAAGCTACCTAGAGGGTGAGCTAGGGGTTATCTCAGAGGGTTTCCTCCTTACCCTGACTAAAAGCAAGGGTCCCTATTTGGACAGTGGTACCTACCTCTGCCAACTAGAGACCACAATTTCTAACAGGGCCCCTGTCCCTTAATAAACAAAAAGGTTCTTGGAATGGGGTATCTGGGGATCTTACTGGCTTAGGGAGGGAAGGGCACATTTTTTATAAAAACCAAAAGGTGATCTTGTTGGCTGCATTGCAGACTATGTGATGTCATGATTTAGACAGAAAATCCATAGGTTGAACGTATTATCAAGATGTTGCAATGTTTTACCTGATAAATTAATTGATGAATTGCAATTTTGTAACCATGATATGAAGCTGACAAGTATATTGGATGTGCCAGATATTCATTGAGGAATATGCTGAATCAGTTGCATAAAGTGATTTACCCACAGTGATTATTAGAAGACAATTTTGGGATACATTTGCAAATTATTTGTGAAGATCTTTGAACTATGGGTTCATCTATAATGATTCAGAAAGTGGATGATTCAAGGAACAGAGCTCATAGTGGGATGCAGGTGTACTGCAAATGCATAGAACCTGATTCAACTTAATTTGTGAGTTTAAAAATTGGCTAATTATATAATAGAGATTAATATGTAGCCTCAGTTTATGTCACCCGATATTCAGCATCAAGGCTGGCACACTTCAAGGACCAATTGTTGTTCCACTCCTACTCAAAGTCTACCTAAACCCTCTCTAAGACCTGATGAAATATTTTAACTTGACATGCAACAACTATACCGATGACACACATATCATCCTCAAGCTGGGAAATCGACAAGACCTTGATACTCAAGACGAGATCATTGTCTCTAAGTCACTGATTAATGGTTGATAACTAATCATTTGACACTCAAGACAGCCAAAACAGAGAATTTCACATGTGGAGAGTGGAGGAACTACTGGCTGCTGGGAGCTTCTAAAAGTAGCGAATGGAGAGAATGTCACCTCAATACAACCTGATTAGCTCAAAAATTACCACCTGGAATTCAAGAAGACTTGAAGATGAGGCTGTGCCCAAAAGGATGCCTCAAGGCTAGGGTAGGCCTAACCAACTCTCAAGGCATGGGTGAAGAACAACAGGTCACTATGGAGGACCAGCAAGAATTATTATTTTGAAGCCCACAGTGATCAAACGTTGAGGTGCAGCTTCCACATAGTGAAGGAACTATACAGTTCAGTACAATATAAGGTTTGTTATTAATTGATGCTTCAAAGCGTTGCTGAACTGTACGAGGCCATATTGAGGTTCCGTGATTCTAAACCCGTTCAATAAAGGTCGTCGGATAAAGACGATTTTGGTATCAGCAGACCGCACATGACGAGTGCGGCATGTACGAGTGTTTTCGCCATAATCGATCTATGGAAACACTACGTATTCAGGGATTTCGTTTGAACCTTCGGGTTCCATTTTGTGTACGGCAGCCATTTTGTGGTTGCCCTCACATAGGCCGATGACTACGGCAGAACGAGTCCTTGGGACACGTACACCTTTAGCTGACTTTTGTGTGACCTGAACGAGCTGACTCCCTTGCCCGAGGCTGACCTCATTGAGCCAGTTCCTTGTTAGGCAGCTGGCCAGATAGAGATCAAAGAGCAGGACATTGCTGAGTTTATGGTACATGCACACACCCTTCTATCTTGCTTCTCATCTGCTTCTGTTCCTTCCTTTATGGCTTATTTACTGATTTGGGTTGAGGTCTTTTATTATGGGTCCGTCCGGCCTGTCCGAGCAGGAATGTTGGATTTTGCCTTGTCATTTCTGGTGGGCTGGACAACGGAAAGTGGGTTTCGATTTGGGTCATCCACTACTGTGAGCTCTCTGGTGGCGGATCTTGAAGCTCTCCAACTTACTCAGCTCGTCACCCTTCCAACCCATTCAGGGGGCCATATTCTTGACCCCTTTTTTTCCACACTTGACGGGTTAAGGTTGTCAGATCCGAGGTTGATGGGGTGGACTGATCATCTGCTAGTAGAAGCCTTTTGTCCGGTCCATGATAAGCCTTTTATATCTATGGACAGGCCTATCCTAAAAAGGCTTTGGCACAAGCTTACGCTTGAAGAGTTCTACAGTATACTGGAGCAGAAACCTCTTAGCACTTTTATTAATGTGGAACAAGGTTACCAACAGTTCTGCGCTTGGATTACCGATGCCTTGGATTCTCTTATACCTCTGCGGTGGTCGAAAGGCCGGACAAAAACACCCAGTCCCTGGTATAATGAGTCTCTCGCAGATTTGAAAAAATCTTGCCGAAAAACAGAGAGGGAATGGAGAAGATCTTATGACCCTGCTCTGAAAACTCGGTATTTTACTGAGCTGAAGCTCTACCACAGAGCTATTTGCAGAACACAGGCCGCATTTTATGCTCACGAATTTGCTACCAGCCCCAATCAATCAAAACTGATCTTCAAGGTAATGAAGGACCTTATGAAAAATAGATCCACCTCAGAGGTGATTTGCACAGACTCCCACTGTGATAAATTGGCCTCCTTTTTTGTGGAGAAAGTGGAAAAAATCTACCAAGGGTTTGACACACTCCACCAGGATCGAGAGGTTACTGTTCCTGACACGATGGGTCATGAGTCCCTGGCTATGTTACCTGAACTGTCGATTGAGGCCTTTGACAGGTTCAGCCTCAAGGTCAAGTCAGGTTCTCCTGCGGACCCGTTAAAGCCAGCTTTCATCAACACACTTACCCCGCTGTGCCGTGACCCCATATTGAATCTCATCAATATGTCATTGTCCTGTGGAACGGTACCCAAGGCATGGAAACAGGCAGTGGTCACTCCTATACTAAAAAAAGCTAACTCTGACCCCCGGTTGCCAGAAAATTATCGACCTATTTCCCTGTTGCCTTGGATTGCTAAAGTAACAGAAGCCCACGTCAACTCTGTTCTGACTGAGCATCTGGCTCGCAACCAGATTTTGGATCCCAGTCAGAACGGCTTCCGGTCGGGACACAGTACCGAGACGGCATTACTCTACATCACGGAACATCTTCGCCAGATATTGGACTCAGGTCATACTGCAGCGCTTTTACTATTAGATCTAAGCGCTGCCTTCGATACTGTGTCCCACCATATACTGATCCAACGCTTACAGGAGGCGGGAGTGACGGATGTCGCTCTCCAGTGGTTTCGGTCTTTTCTGGCGGATCGTTCCTTTAAAGTGGCTATACCACCTGGCCAATCCGCCACCTATCCCCTGGAGCTGGGGGTACCACAGGGATCCTCGTTGAGCCCTACAATGTTCAACCTCTATGTGAAACCGTTGGCTGGTGTCGTCAAACAGTGGGGTCTTACGATGGCCTCATATGCGGTCGACACACAGCTAGCGGTGACACTTAGTGGAGACCCTGAGGTGGAGGCCCCCAGATTCCGTGCGGGTCTCGTGGCAGTAGCAAGCTGGCTCCGTACCAACTGCCTTCAGTTGAATGCCACCAAAACGGAGGTGTTGGTACTAGGGAAGCACGCTGAGCTATGGGGTAACCAGTGGTGGCCATCAGAGTTAGGTGTCACTCCTATTCCAGCTGCTGGAGTGAGAAATTTAGGAATCTGGTTGGACTCGGCGCTCACCTTCAGGGACCACACCAAGAAGGTGGCTGCCACGTGCTATGGCATTCTGCGGGGTACGAGGCCGCTTTTAAAGTACTTTGATCCCCCTACCAGACAGCGTGTGGTCCAGGCCTCAATACTATCTCGGCTGGACTACGGCAGCTCACTGTTGTTAGGGCTGAATCAAGCGGAGGCCTCTAGGCTCCAAAGGGTACAAAACGCCGCGGCACGGGCCATTGTGGGCCTCCCCAGACATTGCTCAGTGTCTGGTACCATCACGGCCTTACATTGGCTCCCGGTCAGACAGCGAATCAAGTTCAAAGCGCTGTGTCTGGCCTTTAAAATTTTGAAATCTTCTTCGCCGCCGGCACTTGCCAACCTACTCACGCCCTATATTCCCTCGAGATCCTTGACATCGGAGGGGCTTCACCTGGCTGTTTGTCCACGCTTTAAACTGAGCAGAATGGGTGGCCGCTCCTTTAGGGTGCTAGCGGCAGGTCTATGGAATTCGCTCCCGGTACACATCCGAGCTCTTGAAGACTTGCTCGCCTTCAGGCAGGCGATTAAAACTTTCCTGTTTCCTGTGTCTGGTTAATTTCCTTTTCTTTTATTGTGTGTTATGTTATAGTGTCTGTCAAAGCGCCAGGACGCCCCTTTGCTGGGGCAGCTGTGCGCTATAAAAATATAAATAACATAACATAACGTTTGTCGTCATGCGATATGTTTGAAATGTTATCATCTGATTGGTCCGTTTGTATGTAACTGATGCTAACCAGGAATGTGAATTTTAGCATAAAAGACGATGCTCCGCTCTATGAATTTGTGCAGTCTCTAGCGAACCACCCGTGTTGTGCTTCGTAGACCTCTGTTCCTGGTTGCAGCCAATAAACTTGGTCTTTGACGTAACCAAGAAGTATCCCGTGTCTCTGTATTCTAAGACAGGTGAACCCGAAGACATCGGGCCTTTCCCCTGGCGCCGCTGGGTTCTAAAACCCGGTTCTTCAGTTGGCGCCCAATGTGGGGCGACTTCAGCGGTACCGGTCCAAGCCTGAAGATCGTGAGGAACTTCGTGTGAAAATTCTGGAGGAAGGCCATCCGCTTCATCGACCCCTGTATGTCGTCGTGGTCCGAAAGTCTTTGCTGTGAGGTTCCCTGCTTTCCGACGGCTACGAAGGACTGCTGCCCTGACTGTCGCCCTGTCTTGGAGCCATTAGACGATTTGTAAAGCGAGATAATAGACGGGTCTTCTAGCGACGCCATAGACATTTCAGTTAAGTATGAGTGGAGCGTCTCCCAGTCCTTAGTTTTGTTTTGGTGTCCCCTTTGGATTCTTTGATTTGAGACCTGCAGGCCTCAAAGCCAAGGGACTCGTGTATTCGCTAGACTATCGTCTTTGATATTCCCTTGAAGTTTGAAGCTAGACTAGTGAGCGAAGATGCCTGGTCTTAGCAGACTTGGAAAGATATTTTGTTGTGGTTGTAATAGGGATTCCCGATTGAAGGACTCGTTTCCGGTTCCTCCGATTCGAACTCCGACCTATGAGCTCTATATAAAACATGGCGTGGGCCCCATCACGTATAATGAAGTATGGATTAGGTATACCAGGAAAGACGGTGTCCTACAGTGGACCCGTTATGGTAGCTTTGAAACTGAGATTTTAGACAATTTCGAAGTTAAACTATTCAAGAAGAAAGCCCGGCCCGGCCGGCAATGTTTGACTCTTTCCGCTTATGGCGAAAGGAAGCCAAACAGAAAGAAATTAAGTTAGCGAAGCGAAATAAGAGAGAAAAAGGTATGTCAATGGTGCAAGCTGCTGTACAGTTTAGGGATAATGAGGAAGAACAAGCAAGCGAACAGTTGCTTAGGCAACGAAAACTGGCGATAGACAAGTGCTATCCAGCTTTGCCGCCTCAACAGCAAGAAGAAAAGAAAGATCTTGTGAAAGATCCTTTAATGTCGCACCTATTGAGTTCGCCACCCCCTTATGTGCAGAGTGGTGCAGCACCTCCGCCTCCTGTAGTTGCACAACCTCCGGTTGCTTTGCCACCTGTGGTTCCTCAACAGCCAGCTCCTCTTCCGTTGGCTCCTGTTCCTTTGGCGCAGCCTCCTCAAGGACCGCCGCCTTTTCTACCTCCTTCGTCTGCTACTCTTACGCCTGTACTGCCTGCTCCTCCTGTTACCGTTCCGACTTTGGTTTCCTCTCATTCTGCTTTGTCTCCTGTTCTTTTGTCAACTTCTCCTTCTGTTCGACAGAGAATGACCGATACTGTTGCTGGTCTCTTTTCTCCTCTTTTTGGGTCATTGGGTATGTCTCCTGTTCCAGAGCGTAAGCAATTGCGTAGCCAATTTCCTGGTCCCGATGAGCGGACAGTGTTGGATCATTTAGCGCGTAAATGGGTTACGTACCCTTTGCACTATAGTCTCGAGTGTGTTATGGATGATTTCCGTCAATGGGGAGCACCGACACAGAGATATGTTTTTGAGATGATGTGTTCTTTCCTTCGTGAAGAATGGGAAGATGGTGAGTTAGGACAAGCTCCGCCTGAGTTGTTCCGTATACGGTCTGAGTTTGCGAAGGGAACTTTAGTGAGTCTTGAGGTTGAGAAAGCAGTTGCAACGTTGTTGTCGTTTAGGAGTGAATCTCCTTCTCAGCGGCTGTTTGAGCCTGATTCTTTAGTTAGGAGGAAGGCAAGACAATATCCGATGCAAGAGGTTTCCACAGTTTGGAGGCCAGGAGATGCAGCTGCTAATCCACCTGTTCAGCCACATTTTCAGTGTGTTTGGGTACATGTTCCATGGAAACGTGCTGAAGTTTTAGCCCTTAAGCAGACTTTGCCTGATCCACGTTCCAAAGCCTTTATGGGGATTGATCATGCACAGGAATTGGGTGATACATGGAATAATATTAGGGCTGCAGATGCTAGACAAGTTGGTGGTGCTAAACCAGAGGATATAGTTGCTGATCTTCCTGGTAGGATTATTGATTGTATGAAGACTTTGATGCCTGCTATGCGTGTCAATTGGGACAAATTGTCTGCGTGCAAGCAGAAGAAAGACGAAAGCGTGTCTGACTTTTCCACTAGGTTCGAAGAGACGTTTATCGACCATAGTGGTCAGGACATGAGTACGGAAGGTGGTCAAAGGTTGTTCGTTGACAAGTTTGTGCATAATTTGCTTCCCGAATTGTGCAATAAGTTGAAGGATTCTGAGAGTGCTTGGGCTGTTTCTTCGTCAGCGCAGATTTTGGCTACTGCCCAGGACTACGAGAATAGAGATAAGGATGAGAAAGAGAAAGCGGATAGGAAGACTAAGGAATTGAAGACTAAAGTTCTTCTACAGCAAGCTTATCCGCCTCGTAATATTCAGCGCGATCATCAGCAACCTCAGCAATATCAGAGAAACTCGCAAAGGTTCGAGTCTTCTCAACAGCGTTTTCCTGTATGCCCTAATCAGTGTGCGTATTGCAAAGAAGAGGGTCCTTTCAAGAGTAGTTGTCCGGTTCTGTTACAGCGCACGAATGGTGCTTCTGGTGTGAGAGGTCGAGGTGTTCAGCAAGCTCCTAGAGGTAGAGGTCGTGGTCAGAATGCGCGTCCTTTGCCTCCACAGAATTCTATGAATAGCTTTGATCAGCAGAATAGTGCGTCTGGTAGGATGGCTCAGTACTATATGGACGATTACTATGTCGAAGGTGAGGATATGGATGGTAATGATTGCTAGGACAGCCATAGACAAAGAGAGGGAGTTGTTTCAGTTCCAGTAGATCAGAGTGGACCTTATGTTGAAGTGATTGCATCAGGTGTGTCAGAGCCTTTTCTGTTGGATACTGGTGCTGCGAAGAGTTCAATTATGCACTCTAAACTCCCTGGCGCACCTTTGTCTGGCTTAACAAATGTTTCAGTAGGTTTTTCTGGCGCCCCGGTTACTAATCCGATTTCTAGTCCGTTGTCTATTTCTGTTGGACCTTGTGAATTTGAAGCACCCCTTATTCTGACGACAGGTTGTGGTGAGAACATGTTGGGATTCGACTTGTTGAAGAGATTGTATGCAACGCTATATTGTTCTCCTTCAGGAGTACAGCTTACATTGGGTAAGAGAGTGATCTCTCCGATATATATATCTAAAGATAAACTTCCACCTGAATTGTCTTCTCTCCCTGATTCTCTTTGGGCTACTGGTCCTAATGATGTGGGTCTCTTGGAGATTCCGCCATATGTTGTGACGTTGAAAGCGAATGCTAGATTGCCACGTATTCCACAATATTGGATTTCCAGTGATGGCTTAAGAGCACTTATGGCGATCATCTATGATTTGATTGAGAAAGGTGTGATTGAGGAAACGAGAGGTAATGTGTGCAATAGTCCGGTTTTGCCTTTTCTGAAAAGAACTAATTCTTTACAACCTCCTGTATATAGGTTTGCCATCGATCTCCGCGAGGTGAATAAGATTGTAGTTCCGGAATTTCCTGTCGTGCCTGTTATCACCGCTTTACTGACTTTGATTCCAGCTTCAGCCACGTGGTTTTCGGTGATTGACTTGAAGAATGCTTTCTTCAGCATCCCGATTGCCGTGGAGAGTAGGGATATTTTTGGCTTCTCTTTAGGAGGCCAAAGTTTCCGGTTTAAGCGCGCTCCTCAAGGCTATTGTGAGAGTCCATCGATCTATAGTCAGGCTTTGAAAATACAACTTGATTTGCTTGTTTTACCTGATGGTGCTGCTCTTATCCAGTATGTCGACGATCCGTTAGTTGCTGCTGACAATGAAAAGATTAGTAGAGCGGCCACTTTGTCGTTGTTACGTCATTTGTCTGATTTCCATCATAAGGTGTCTCTTTCGAAGTTGCAATATTGTCGAGAAGAAGTTACCTACTTAGGTCACCTCTTATCGAAGGAGGGAAGGAAACTGACCCCAGAAAGAATTCAAGCTATTGCGAAAATGAGTGTGCCTACGACACAGAGAGAAGTACGTGCTTTTCTGGGTATTACATCGTACTGTAGACAGTGGATCCCTAATTTTTCATTGCTTGCGAAACCTTTGATAGCTCTTACTGTTAAGGATACTCCAAATCCTATTCCTTGGACTGACGAATGTCAGAAGAGCTTTTCAGAATTTCGTGATGCATTGTGTTCGGCTCCTGTGTTGGGTACTTCCGACTACAGCAAGCCTTTTACATTGTATGTCCACGAGAGAGAGGGATGTGCATTGTCAGTTTTGACTCAGCAGTTTGGTGATAAGCAGTGTCCATGTGCTTATTTTTCGTCGACTTTGGATCCGGTAGCTAGAGCATTGCCAAGTTTTCTGAGAGCTACGGCAGCAACGGCTGTTTCGTTTTGACAGTCTGCTGGTTTGGTAATGGACAATACATTGATTGTGATGGTTCCACGGGCAGTGGATATCTTGTTGAATCGCACCAAGACACAGCACTTAACTAGTGCTCGGTTGTCGCGTTACCAATTGACACTGTTAGCGAGTCATGTGCATATAAAGAGATGCAACACGTTGAATCCAGCTATGTTGTTGCTGATTTCAGTTGAGACAGATGTTGTTGAACAGCATGATTGCTTCCTTAGGACAGAGGAAGAAACGAAAGGGAGGATAGACCTTAGGGATACTCCTCTTCCAGAGTCTGATGGTACCTTATGGGTTGATGGTTCGTGCTTCAAGCTTCCGAATGGTGATACAACTGCGGCATATGCTGTTACGACTTTGCATACGATTGTTGAAGCTGCACGTATCCCACATAATTCAGCGCAGGCAGCAGAGTTGATTGCATTGACAAGAGCGTGTGTGTTGTTGAAAGGAAAACGAGTGACTGTGTATACCGATAGCCAGTACGCGTTCGGTGTGGCTCATAGTTTTGGACATTTGTGGAAAGAACGTGGGTTCCTGACTTCGCATGGAACTAAGATTCAGCATGGTCAGTTGGTGAATGAACTTCTTGAATCTCTTACTTGCAAGTTGCAAGTTGCGATTGTGAAATGCAGTGCGCATAAGAAAGTTACTGATGATGTTGGTCGTGGTAATGCGTTTGCAGATGAAGTTGCCAAAGAAACTGCAAGAGATGTGATGAGTCTAATGTATGTTGCGGGTCCGGCGAGATGGGTTCCGGATAGAAGTATGTGTGAAGATATGATTGAGAGTGTGAAATCCATCCAAGCTGAAGCTGCAGAGAAAGAGTTGAATGAATGGAGAGAAAGCAAGGGTAAATTTGATTCGAATGGTTGTTGGATTGAATTGTAAGAGCATCAGAGATGGTTGTTACCCGATGCATATGTACTTCCAGTGGTTACGATGGCTCATGGAATGGCTCATATCAGTGTGAAAGGGATTTGCAAGTTGTTAGCTCCAGTATGGCAGAATGCTGGTATTCCTAAGTGTGCAGAGAATTTGGTTAAGAACTGTATGGTGTGTTTGATGTACAATCCTGATAAGGGAACTCCAACTCCAGCTGGTCATTTTGCTCCTCCAACGTATCCGTTGGAGGCTTTGCAGCTAGATTTCACCCACACGGAGAGGTGCAACAACCTGAAATATGTGTTAGTGGTTGTTTGCTCTTTTTCTAGATGGGTGGAAGCCTACCCTTTGAAATATAACACTGCCTTGTCCACAGCGAAAGCCCTTATTAAGGAATTTTCCCTAGGTTTGGTTTGCCGAGAATGATCTGGAGTGACAATGGGAGTGAATTTGTGGGTCAAGTGATGAAGAGAGTGTGTGATGGTTTAGGAATAAGGCAGAAGTTGCAAATCATCCCCAATCAGCTGGACTAGTTGAATGCTACAATGGCACCCTTAAGCTAAAACTAGCCAAGATTCAGGCGAGCTCTAGTTTACAATGGCCAGATGCCTTGCCATTAGCCCTTTTGTCCACAAGAATGACTTTGCATTCACGAATGGGACTTAGTCCTTATGAGATCGTGTTTGGTTGCCCGGCAAATATTTGGGGAGTGCCGGGGCTGACAACATTTAGCGAGATAGAACATCCTGTATTGCTTGATTACCTGTACGAATTGACGGCTAAATTGCATGTTTTGCACCAACAGGTTCATGATACACTGCCACAAGCTTCTGAAGATCCAGGACACGCCATCGAACCTGGCTCATGGGTGTTAATTAAAAATTTCCAGCGGAGCAAGAACGCGCAGCCCCGCTGGATTGGCCCCTACTTAGTTCTTTTGGCTATCCGGTCCGCAGTACGAGTACCCAGTAAAAAGAACTGGATCCACGGCGTACATTGTAAGAGGGCCCCTTTGCCTCTGCCGTATGACCGGTGGGTCCAGAAAGGACTTCCTGACTCTGAGACTGAGACCGTGCCTCGTTTTCTGCCTTTTAGCGATGCCCGTTTGATTGGAACGAACACTGAGCGAGAAAGCGACGATCTTCTGCAAGAAGCTGTGCCTCTGTCGAATCGTTTGGACACTTCTGAACCTGAGCTCTTGTTCCGAGAACAGACATTGCCTGGCAAAGAGCGTTATAATTTGCGACCGAGAGTCGCTGGACAAATAAAATAATAAATTCTTTCTTTTCTGATTTTGAAGGTTTAGCTCTCCTCCGAGGAACTATTTTGATTTTTGTTTTTCGAACCACCATCCGGGTTCAGCTGTAGGGTCGCGGTGTCAAGTCTTTGGAGTGCAAGCCGAAGACATTAGGTTGACGGTTCTGGTTGGTCTGAGGGCGTTTCCCTGGACTGACAGACGCATTCCTTAGCACGGAACACCCTACCGCCGCGAGCAGCACAATTAGAGGATGGAGTTTTTCGAGATGGAGAGACCTGTTGAAAGAATAAGCTTCAAGAGCAAAATATGTACAGTTATGAGCAGAAAACTTTTTTTAATATTGTGTTTGTTCATGTTGTTTAGCTTAATGATGTTTTTAATTGGATATGTGACATTCTCTTTTCAAGTGACGTTCCTGCCCACTGTGCAACCTATGCCTCCTCCTACTGTTTCTTCACATTCTTTTCACCCTCTGCCCGAACATGAAACTGTTAGACGATAGGAATTGGCTAACAATTCCTTTGTTCAGCTTCTGCACCAACACCAGCTAGTAATGAACAGGACAAATTGTTGGGTGTGTGGCCTTATGCCTCATACTACGGATAAAGGTATTCCTTACCTGGTTTTGCCTTTCAGCTATAATGGTTCTGTCTGGGCATACAGAACGATGTTCATTTATGCTCATGGAGTCTATCCCCAACGTTCGGTGAAAGATAGTCCAAAGACTAGTGCTCTGGTCAAGGGTATAGTTGACATGATCAGGGGAATTAGTTCCTATGAGACTATCCCGAGAGATGAGACACAGGCATACATTGGATGGAACGTGACTGGATATGGAGTTAGTCTGAGTGTTAACCAGCGAGCGAAGAAATCCCCTCCGATTTGGATAGTGCCCCATCTGGGTCAGTATTGTCTGCAAGGTAATGGCAAGAATCCAAGAGCTCAGTTAGGGAAGAGTGTCTGCCCTGAGACGCATGTTTTTGCGTCCCAAACTTCCCCAGCGTTTCTAGCAGCTAAGGGTACCTATTTCATCTGTTACGATAAAGCGTACACATGGTTTCCCCCTGACTTCTCGGGCACATGTTTTGTTTCATTCCTGTTGCCTCCCACATTTACAGCTGCGGCAGATTACCACAAGACAAGAGTTGCTAGAGGTGTCTTCAGTAAGGAAAATACCACAGGACAAGAATTGGGAGATTTTTTGAAGGGTTTTCTGCCGTTCTGGGGACCTATGGCTAATAGCAGGAATATTCGACAGTTGACGAGAGTGGTTGAGTCCACCATAGTCGAAACTGCCGGTGCCCTTAGTAACTTGACTGCTGCGCTCCAGTCGGATCGCCTTATGACTCTTCAGAACAGAGTTGCGTTAGATGTCATACTTGCAGATAGAGGAGGGGTATGCAAATTGATTCAATCAAGCTGCTGCGTTTTCATTCCAGACAACGCTCCGACAGTTTTCCAAGCCATTTCCAGGTTACATAAGATCTCCGAGTCTGTACATATAGACGAAGCAGATTGGTCGTTGATGGGATGGTTTTGGGGATTGTTATCCACGTGGGGATGGAAGATTCTGATGGTCATTGGGATGATCTTAGCTATCCTTTTCCTGTTCTGTCTTTGCGTGCAGTGTGTTCCTGCTATATGGAGACCTGTCCAGAGAGAGTTACTAAGTACTAGGATGATGCTACAGCAACATCTTCTGATCATGATCATGATCTGATGAATATAGACCTGGATTCAGACTGACATGGGTTTAGGTTTATTGCCTATGTAAGGGCAAAAAGGAGGGTCTGAGGTTCCGTGATTCTGAACCCGTTCAATAAAGGTCGTTGGATAAAGACGATTTTGGTATCAGCAGACCGCAAATGATGAGTGCGGCATGTACCAGTGTTTTCGCCATAATCAATCTATGGAAACACTACGTCTTCAGGGATTTCGTTCGAACCTTCGGGTTCCATTTTGTGTACGGCAGCCATTTTGTGGTTGCCCTCACATAGGCCAATGACTACGGCCGAACGAGTCCTTGGGACACGTACACCTTTAGCTGACTTTTGTGTGACCTGAACGAGCTGACTCCCTTGCCCGAGGCAGACCTCGTTGAGCCAGTTCCTTGTTAGGCAGCTGGTCAGATAGAGATCAAAGAGCAGGACATTGCAGAGTTTATGGTACATGCACACACCCTTCTATCTTGCTTCTCATCTGCTTCTGTTCCTTCCTTTATGGCTTAATTACTGATTTGGGTTGAGGTCTTTTATTATGGGTCTGTCCGGCCTGTCTGAGCAGGAATGTTGGATTTTGCCTTGTCATTTCTGGTGAGCTAGACAACGGAAAGTGGGTTTGTCATCATGCGATATGTTTGAAATGTCATCATCTGATTGGTCCGTTTGTATGTAACTGATGCTAGCCAGGAATGTGAATTTTAGCATAAAAGACGATGCTCCGCTCTATGAATTTGTGCAGTCTCTAGCGAACCACCCGTGTTGTGCTTCGTAGACCTCTGTTCCTGGTTGCAGCCAATAAACTTGGTCTTTGACGTCACCAAGAAGTATCCTGTGTCTCTGTATTCTAAGACAGGTGAACCCGAAGACATCGGACGTTTCCCCTGGTGCCGCTGGGTTCTAAAACCAGGTTCTTCAATATCATGTTTACATTTATTTGTGCAAATATTAATTGCGTGTTTTTGTATCGATTGGCGTTGTATACATTTGAACATGAAAGCAATGTTTTCCACATTAGTTAAAGATCCAAAATTCTCCGGATATGGCAGATATCTTAATGGAGGCTCTAAAGAAATGTGGTGTTTCCTGAACTCATCTCCTACAAAATGTTCTACTTTAATAGGATCCAAATTCTCCAAATATGGCACTGTCTCACTGGAGACTATAAGTACGTGTAAGGTTTTGTTGGCCTATCTTATACAAAGTCTTTGAACATTCAGATATGATTAGCAGTGTAACATAGCAATGCCATTGTAATGTCAGCTGGGGTAACTCGCTGGTGTAAAGCGCACAACACAATGTATATGCATTGCCACCTGTAAGAAGGGATGGTACATCACAGGCCTCACCTCACATCTCCTCCTTTCTAAGGGATTTCTTTGGCACTACAAATCAGGCAAAACGTAGCAAAGATGAAGATGCGTTGTACATGCCACTTATTGAAGTAACGGTTTTCCATACAGACTTCCCCCATCAGCCATCTAGGCCAACACCCACCTTGGGGAACCCCACCGTCATCAGCCTCCTCTACCCTCCTCGAGACTAATAAGCCTCAGAAGTTAAGGTGGCCATTTTGGAAGGCCGAGACTCCACCATGCCCTATCTCGTTTTCAACGATTGAGAACCCGAGGGAGTACAGCCCTCTGCTTGGACCTCCTCCGCCCACAAAGAAATCTAGATTCACACCCATTTATTTGAGTTTGCTGTGTACCAAACCTTATGTGTTTTAGCACGTTTCACTATACAATTAGGTGTATGTTTGATGCAAGGCGTGTGACTGTGAGAAGCTCATTGGTTTCAGATCTTGCCAGAGATATCAAAACCGTTGAGTATATATGAGCGTGTGTAATTGTTTAGTGTGTGACCATCTGTCCATAAGAAACGTGTATACTCTAGAACTTTCTTGTGCAGTACTCAGATCAAGTGTGATGTTATAACACCCTCTATAAGATTCCACATTTAGTGATAACCTCAATTGATCAGAAGTCTAGTTCCTAACTGAATCTGAGTATCAAAGGTTCAACTATCCTTATGGGTTTTTTCGGGTCCTGACAGAAAACAGGTATCCCGCTCTGAGAGTCGACAGGGGAGCATAGTGCATAGTACTGGCTACCTTCTCCAGTACAAAAAAAAGAATGTGGGCTGATGGTTTATGTTTAGCTTTGGAAACCCTCGTTTGATCTGCATTTCCCCACTACAGGGAACAAAAAGTTAAACAGGAACTCAGGATCGTCAAAGAAGAACCAGGTATCCAACCACAGGTAGGATCCTCTGCTCACTGTCAGAAAACAACCCAGGTAGAACCCATCAATTACCAAGTCAGTGAAGCTAACCTCTCTTTTCCAGCAGGGAGACGTGTACACCTTTTTTTCCTCCCTTTATTCTTTTAGTTTGTTCTTTGGTCCCGATCACCCTTACCTTGGGCTGAATGTTTGCTACAGTGCATGTCCCCTGTCCTGGGCAAATGTGTGGCACAAAGGCCGATGCTATCTCGCAATCCTGGCCAACCCGAATATCACAAGGAACAACTCTCTCCTGTTCTGACAACCTGCTGTTCATCAAGATAAGTAGATAGGCGAGGTTCACCATTTTTTTCAAAGATAGATTGCTTTTTCACCCGAATTACTATGTTATGCTGATTGCACCGCAAGAGGTTTTAATCAATCTTAGTTACAAAGCAGTAGTTCTGCCTTTGCAATGTGACACGTTACTTGCAAAGCTACCCGATGGATATGTGCTGTCTCAGCTTTGTCTTAGCTAAGGCCTAAACAGATAGCATATGTCAGTGTTTTTTCTGGGTCTCCCACTCTGACGTTGATTTGCTGCAGCAAGCCAACCTGCTGCACTTCGAATGACGCCGTTTATGCCACAAATCCCATCACCACCGGCTCGAGCAGTGAAAGAACCTCTCACCCTACATGCATTAAGTCAAACCACAGAATACTCTATAACTGCATGCTTGAGGATCTTAGACTTATTCCCAGCTTGCTCTGCTTCAGGAAGAACCTGATCTGAAGACCCATCTGGTCAGCCCTTTCTGACAGACTGCCTCTACCATGCTCAAACTTTGCCCTGATTAACGGTACTGCTGTTAATCTCTTTGTTCTTCTTCTTTGAATTTTAGAACATTTAATATTTTTCTTGTTGCATTTGAAGCAATTGACTGTCCACGCGCCAGGTTTACGCTTTATAGATATGCATACTAAATATATAAAATTAACTTCCTCCCTAGCAGTTCCAGAGAGGTTTGCTCTGCTGAAGCATCTGTACGTTTACAGCAATCTAGGCGCCCCACACTCTGAAAGTGTACCCTAGATATTGGAGTTCTATTCCTAGAATATTTTCTTTGTGCCTAGGATGCTCTAAAGATGCTAGGGGGCATATTATCAAGGGAGGTTATCTCCGCTTTTTTGGCTTTAAAAGCCAAGAAAGCGGAGATAAAATTATCTCCCTATTACCTAGCTGTCGCTAACACCAGTTGGCGACAGCTAGTAGGAGATAGCGACCATCTTGGGCCCCACTTTGCATGTCAGTGATATTTATCACTAATGACATGCAAAGTGGGCGTGCCAAGATGTTAGCGACTGGAAACAGTCGCTAACATCGCTATCTCCTATTACCAACTTTTGGAGATATTCGCGCTAAGCGCGAATATCTCCAAAAGCTAACACCTGCCCTGAGCAGTTCTTAGCCATGTTATCCAATGGGAGGTGGATTACATGGCTAAGAGCATTAGCTCGGTAATGCATGAATATCGCTGACTTTTCAGCGATATTCATGCATTGCGGCCGATTTTTATCGCATTTGCGATAAACCTTGGTAATACCAAGGTTTATTTGCGATAAAAATCGCCGCAGCTCTGCGGTAAATTTTTGTCTCTAACCAAGCAATAGCGATAATTATCGCTATTGCTTGGTAATATGCCCCTAGATTTCTTGATGGATGGATTTTTTAAATTAAATCTGGTTGTTTCGACCCTGCATAGTCAGTGGGCTGCAAATCGAGCATTAAGCGGTTTGGAAGTCTATGCTGTGCATAGTATATAAGTAGGCTGCTAAGAAGTTTCTTTTTTAAGAGACCAATTTTTCGTTGTGGGTCTCGGGATATTTCTCTGGTGTTAAGATCTCTGCAGTTGCCTTTTTTGACCTTTCGAAGTCATCCAGTTTATTTGTCTTTCAAAGTGTTATTTATAGTCACTATTTGTGCTGGCAAAAAGATAGGTGAATTGAGTGCAACAATAGGTGAGTTGAGTGCAATAGGTGAGTTGAGTGCATTGCTTTTTGGAGAACTTGTTTTTCACTTCCCTTCAAGTAAGGTGAATTTAAGCCCACGTCCAATATTCTTACCCGAAGTTCCTTCCGTTTTCTACATCTCTCAAGAGCCGGCCTTCCAGTGGTTTTCCCTCTTCCTCGGTAGAAGATATTTTATCCACTTTGGACATTCATAGGGCATTGACAATTTATTTAGAGAGGATAGTCTCCATCAGGAAAGTTGTAGCATCATTTGTGACTTTTAGTTTAACAGGACAACGTTTATGTCCTTCCTTGTGAGAAAACACACTATTCTATTTCTGTATGAGAAGGGCAAATCTCTGTCAGGAAATGTGCACAATATAGCTGCTTCTTTCACATCTTTGGGCCACCCTTGGGGATTATGAGCTGGTTCCAACTGGCCAGCAGGAATGACTGGCTGGTTTAGTTTCTGATCCGCCAGCATTGTAATGCAGGTTGGAAAGCAAACTGAGGGGCCCATTACGATACGCCCGAAAGTCTCCGACTGATGGTTGGAGCCTTTCCGATCTGCATCGTAATCGGCCCCATGACATTTGTTATGAGATAGTAGATGACAAATCACTAAGAAAGACAATTTTAGGATAGGATATGTTACTTGAATGAGATCTGACCCACAACATATATATGTCTGTTTCTGAGTGTATGTTTGCATGTGTACATTGGAATTTGTGTATGTGCATGAGTGTTATACATTCATGTTATTATGCACACTTTTCTACGATTCTGTAGCCTTTTTAGCCAAGTGCTCACATGTCATGTATGACTCCGTTAAGCATCACTTGCATTATGAACAGAAGAATGTTGCATTCTGCGTCTTGCAGTTAAAGTTTTAACATGAGGAGTATGAGCCAAAAATCATAATTTGCAAACGGTGGCAGTATAAAACGTCAGCAATAGAAGACACCCTCCTGTTTTTTTAACCCATTTGTGTTGGCTTTTGGGACTCTGCATACTTTACCACTGCTAAACAATGCTAAAGTGCTTGTACTATCCCATTTAAACGTGGGAAAATTGGGTTACACCAAATTGGTACATTTAATTTAGTTATCATTCCATAGTAAAGTGATACATCATGTATCAAGGGCCTGTAAATTAAATGCTAATAGTTGCCCTGCAGCACTTATTGTGTCACCTTCCTTAAGAACCCTGTTAGACGGAGACCGGGAGGGTCGGCCGAGGACAGGGGAGAGGCCTCCAGTGAGGACCGTCTCCAGCGTTCGTACAGACAAGTAACTTCCCCCCCACAGATGGACACCACACAAGGATGAGGTCAACACTCTTTATATACGATTCTTGAAGGAAGGTTATCAGCGATACAGTGAGATCAGGACACGAGGGTCCTCTTAATTCTAGTCTCTTTAAAGGGGAAAGGGTAGCGGGACAGTCTTGGTACCGGTCTGGTACGGGTTGGCAAGATGGGTAGCTCACAATCCTCGAGCTCGGAGTTTTGGAAGGTCGGGCCGCGGCAGCGCCAGCTGGCTAGGATGATCAGTCTCACGTGAGGAGGGCCGCGGCAGCGCCGGCAGGCAAAGGCGATGGTTCACACAAGGATGGGCCGCGGCAGCGCCAGCAGGTCCCGACGAAGGTGTAGGTTGCAGAGGGCTGCGGCAGCGGGCAGGAACGATGCTTCACAAGGATGGGCCGCGGCAGCGCCAGCAGGTCCCGACAACGGTGTAGGTTGCAGAGGGCCGCGGCAGCGCCAGCAGGCAGGAGCGATGGTTCACAAGGATGGGCCGCGGCAGCGCCAGCAGGTTCCGATGACGGTGTAGGTTGCAGAGGGCCGCGGCAGCGCCAGCAGGCAGGACGAAGGTTCACAAGGCAAGGCTGCGGCAGCGCCAGCAGTCCGTCACGGATGAGTTCTTCAAGGTGTCTCTCGACTCCAGGATACAACTGCTTTCCTGCTCTGGAGCTGCCCCAGTTATAGGTCTGGACTCCTTTGATGTCCGGACCCTCGCACTTGGAGGTCGGGAGGTCCGGGATGAGGGAGTCCAGACACCCAGCAGGGGGGTGGAGCCAGCGCTCTGGGAGGCTGGGGGCGATCGGCACCTGGCGGGGGAGAGCCATCGACACTCCTTTCTCCCATTGACCTGCCAAGTGGTCTCTTCACCTCCCGGGTGGATGGTGGTGCCTCGATGTCGGGGCCTGGCCAGGCCCAGGGTTGGGGTCGAGCTGAGGCCACGCGGCCTCGTGGTGCAGTGCCCAAGATGGCGGCTGGGCCGGGGCAATGCTGCTGAAGGGGGCCCGGGCCGGCCGATGTCGTGGTGTTTCGGGAGCAGGCGTCCCGTTGGGGACGGGTTGCGGGTTGCTTCTGTGGGTTGCCGGGGTGGTTCTTCGGGTGACACCGGGAGAGCCGGAGTTCGGGTTCTTATTATGCGGGGAGGGAGCGGCCCCTTCACGAGGCCTGTCCAACATGCATCCCCCCCAGCTGTAGGCAGGGAGAGTCACCCATCTCCTTGGGTACTCTCCTCGCCGAGGCGGAAAAAGCGTGACAGGCCGTCCGCGTTGGCGAGGTCTTGGCCAGGGCGATGCTCCACAGTGAAGTCCATCCCCTGCAAGGAGATGGACCATCGCAACAGTTTTGGGTTCTCCCCCCGCATCTGCATCAGCCGTTGCAGGGGTCGGTGGTCTGTCTGTACCCTGAAATGGGTACCGAAGAGGTAGGGCCGGAGTTTCTTGAGGGCCCATACTACTGCGAAGGCCTCCCGCTCGATGGTGCTCCAGCGCTGCTCTCGGGCCAGTAGGCGTCGGCTGATGAAGGCCACTGGCTGATCGACTCCCTCGGTGTTGAGTTGAGAGAGGACTGCCCCAACGCCATGATCTGAGGCATCCGTCTGGACGATGAATTTCCGGCTGTAGTCGGGAGCCTGGAGCACGGGGGCGGTGCACATGGCGGCCTTCAGCTTCTCGAAGGCCGCTTGACAGTCCGGAGTCCAGTTGACGGTTTTGGGGTTTTTCTTGGAGGTGAGTTCTGTGAGGGGCCCCACAATGCTGCCATAGTCCTTTACAAACCGCCGGTAGTATCCGGTGAGCCCTAGGAAGGCTCGGACCTCGGTTTGGGTGACAGGAGGTTTCCAGGACTGGATGGCAGCGATCTTGAGCTGAAGGGGGGCCACCAGACCGCTCCCCACTTGGTGTCCTAGATAGGTCACGGACCCCTGGCCAATCTGACATTTGCTGGCTTTGATGGTGAGGCCGGCCTGCTGGAGGGCGTACAGGACTTCTCGGAGGTGGTGAAGGTGGTCTGCCCAGTGACGACTGTACACAGCGATGTCGTCCAGGTAGGCGGCGCTGAAGTCTTCGAGGCCCGCCAATACCTGGTTCACTAGTCGTTGAAACGTAGCTGGAGCGTTTTTCATGCCGAATGGCATCACATTGAAGTGGTAGTGGCCATCCGGGGTGGAGAAGGCGGATCGTTCTTGGGCCCTGGGGGTGAGGCCGATCTGCCAGTAGCCTGCTGTTAGATCGAAGATGCTCAGATAGCGGGCAGCCCCTAGGCGGTCAACCAGCTCATCTGCCCGGGGGATGGGGTGATCGTCGGTGCGGGTAACAGCGTTCAAGCCCCGATAGTCTACACAGAACCGGAGCTCGGGGGCGACGCCTGGGGCGGTAGCCTTGGGGACCAGTACGACTGGGCTGGCCCAGGGGCTGTCGGATGGCTCGATCACTCCTAGAGCCAGCATCTTGGAGACTTCGTCCTGGATGCAGGTGCGCACCCGATCTGGCACTCGGTACGCCCTGTGTCGAATAGGTGGACTATCCCCAGTGTCCACGTCGTGAAGGCACCAGGGGGTGACCCCTGGGATGAGGGAGAACAGATTAGCAAATTGCAGCAGGAGAGCCCGGCAGTCTTGGCGTTGTTCCGGGGACAAGGCCTCGAAGAGTCTGACCCCTTCCACGGAGCCATCTTTTTCACGGGTCCTCAGTAGGTCAGGGAGGGGCTCGGAGTCTTCTTCCATCCCACTATCTGTTGCCATTAGCAGGCTGAGCTCCGAGCGTACGAAGTGTGGTTTGAGTCTGTTGGCGTGGAGGACTCGGAGTGGGTTCCGGGGGGACTCCATGTCTATGAGGTAGGTGACAGGGCCCTTGCGCTCTATCACCTTGAAGGGTCCTGTCCATTTGTCCTGCAGGGCACAAGGTTCGACTGGAGACATCACCCATACTTGCTGGCCTGGTTCGAACTCGATGGAGGAGGCATGTTGATCGTACCATTTCTTCATGTCCTCCTGACTGGCCTCCAGGTTGGCTTTGGCGAGTTCCCTGAATCTCCGGGTCTGGTTGCGGAGGGTCAGGAGATACTTATACACGTCCGGAGGGGTCTTCTGGGGGGCCATCTCCCAGCCTTCCTTGACCAGGCTGAGGGGGCCCCGGACGGGGTGTCCGTACAGGAGCTCGAAGGGGCTGAAGCCGAGGGATTTCTGGGGAACTTCTCGATAGGCGAAGAGGAGGCACGGGAGCAGCACGTCCCATTGGCGACGTAGGGGTTCTTCCAGGCCCATGATCATTCCCTTGAGAGTACGGTTAAACCGCTCGACCAGTCCGTTTCCTTGGGGGTGATAAGGGGTCGTGAACCGGTAGGTGACCCCGCACTGCTGCCAGAGAGACCTCATGTATTTTGAGATAAAGTTCGTGCCCCTGTCGCTGACGACCTCCCAGGGGAAGCCTACTCGAGAGAAGATCCCCATCAGGGCTCGGCCCACCACTGGTGCTGTCACTGTCCGAAGAGGAATGGCCTCGGGGTACCGGGTGGCGTGGTCCACCAGGACTAGGATGAACCGGTGCCCCTGGGCCATTCGGGGGTCTAGGGGTCCCACGATGTCTATTCCCACCCGTTCGAACGGGGTGGTGACGACGGGAAAAGGTTGCAAGGGTGCTTTGATCTTTCGGCCGCTCTTCCCGCTGGCCTGGCAGGTGGGGCAGGCCCGGCAGTGGTTGTAGACATCATTTCGCATTTTGGGCCAGTAAAAGTGTGTCACCAGGCGGTTGTATGTTTTGTCTTGTCCCAAGTGTCCAGCAAGGGGGACATCGTGCGCTAAGTTCAAAAGGAAGTCTCTGAAGCGGAGGGGCACTACCAGCACCCGACTGGCCCCTAGCTCAGCAATTCTTTGCTCGCTGTAGAGTAGGTCATTGTCCCAATAAATCCAGTGGGCCCCTGCGGTGTCTCCTGCGCTCTGGGCGAGGGCTTGCTGCCTGAGTCCCTCGAGGGAGGGACAGGTCTTCTGTTCTTGTCGGAATTGTTCCTGGGTGGGACCACCCTCTTGACGCCACTGGGCCAATTCGGGGAGGTCCTGGAGTTGCACGGGCCCTTCTCCGTCTTGTTCTGGGGGATTGGTACTTAGGGCGTCTCCCTCCGGGACGATCGGGGGAGGAGGTTCTGGCCATTCGGGTTCTTCGGGACTGGAGATGGCGCGGGCGGCCATGGACCGGGTCGTTATGCAGGCCCATTCAGGGAGGCCCAACATCCCCAGGTGCTCTCTTCTTTCAACGGCTGCCCAGGGGGAACTTTCAAGGTCGTTTCCCAGGAGGCAGTCCACTGGGGCATCATCACGGACAGTCACCTTCAGCATTCCGGACACTCCTCCCCACTCGAAGGGAACGCAGGCCATCGGACACAGGCTTTCGGAATTGTCGGCTGACCGGACGGGGCAAAGGACGTTCAGCAAGATCTGCTCCGGGGTCACCAGATGACAGCGGACTGCTGTCACACTAGCCCCGGTGTCGCGTAGGGCTTCGGCCTTGCGCCCATTTATGTTCACCCACTGGCTGTATTTTCTCGTATTGGCGGGTAGGGGAGCCCGCGGAATCATGTCTCCTACCCCTAGGCAGGCCAGGGTCATGGCGGCTGGTTCCCACTCGGGCTGTTCCTGTTCGTATTCTTCATAATCCTCTGGGGCTTGCTCTTCTCCCAGGGCGGCGGCGGCGACCTGGCGAGGTATAGGATTCTGGTTCTTCGGGCAATTAGGGTCGTTGGCATAGTGGCCGGTCCGCTGGCACCGGTGGCAAGAACGTTTGCTCGGAACCCCGGACGCATCGGGGGTGTCCCCTGCCGGCCGAGGGCGGTGTGTTGCTGGAGGGAGCCGCCGGGACGGCGTCTCTGCCCCGACCCTGGCCTCCTCCTCCTCGGGGGCAATGGGGACCTTGGCTGGTTCGGTTCGGCTCGCTGGGCCCGCTCCGGACAACTCGAGTGCTTTCCCATCGGTCAGCTTCGGCGGCGAGCTGCCGAGGTTCAGTCAGTTTGCTGTCGAGAAGGTGCTGCCTGAGCTCGACAAAGCAATTGTTGGAGAGGTGCTCCCACACAATGAGGTTAGAGTTGTTCGTAGGTGGTTACCTTGCTGCCCTTGATCCACCCCTCGAATGCTCTGCTGAAAAAGTTCACGTACTCCACCCAAGTTGTACCCGGGATCCGTTTGCAGTCACAGAACCGCTGGCGGTACATCTCGGGCGTGAGCCAGTATCGAGTGAGGAGGGCGGCCTTCATGTGGTCATAGGACGTCATCTGATGGTCCGGGAGTTGCAGCAGGGCGTCGCGCCCTTCGTTGACAAACCTCCCCCATAACCCGGCTCCCCAGTCACTTTGGGAAATCCGGTGGGAGGTCATGGCTATCTCGTAGGCTTTGAACCACTGTTGGATATCGTCGTTCTGATAATATTCTCTGACGACATCCTTGGGGATGTGGACTTTAGGGTCTGTAGTGCCAGGAGTGTTTGGGCGCTCGGGCACCCGAGGTCTTTATTCTGTTTCCGAAGCTCTATTTCGGCTAGATTGCGCTCATGTTCGTAGGCCAGTTTTTTCTCTTCTAACTCTCTCTGTTTTTGCTTCTCTTCCCGCTCCTCTCAGAGCCGCAAGTGTTCCAATGTTATCTTTTGTTCCGCCAATTTCAGTTCTCCGTCCAACCGAAGTCGTGCCAGCTCTAATTCATGGAGTCTGCTTTTTTCTCGTTCTCGGATCTCCTCCGGGGAGAGACCCGATCTCCTCCCTTCTGTCGGAGTGGTATTTGTTTCTGGCGCCTCGAGGTTTTGGTCTGGGGGTACGGCCGTACCCGTCTCCGCCCAAGATTCTAGGGCTTTTTTGAAGTCGTCCTTCGTGCTCAGTCCGGTGGTAGCAATGCCTAGTTCTATGCAGAACTGCTTTAGTTCTCGGTGGTTATACTCTTCTAATTTCTTCATCTGGAATTTTTCTGTGGATCCGCTCTCTTTGGTTGTCATTGTGGTTGAGTTGTGGGGTGAGTTACTCTCTGTACGATTACGCGTTGGTTCGGATCGCGCCGCTGGCCACCAATGTTAGACGGAGACCGGGAGGGTCGGCCGAGGACAGAGGAGAGGCCTCCAGTGAGGACCGTCTCCAGCGATCGTACAGACAAGTAACTTCCCCCCCACAGATGGACACCACACAAGGATGAGGTCAACACTCTTTATATACGATTCTTGAAGGAAGGTTATCAGCGATATAGTGAGATCAGGACACGAGGGTCCTCTTAATTCTAGTCTCTTTAAAGGGGAAAGGGTAGCGGGACAGTCTAGGTACCGGTCTGGTACGGGTTGGCAAGATGGGTAGCTCACAATCCTCAAGCTCGGAGTTCTGGAAGGTCGGGCCGCGGCAGCGCCAGCTGGCTAGGATGATCAGTCTCACTTGAGGAGGGCCGCGGCAGCGCCAGCAGGCAAAGGCGATGGTTCACACAAGGATCGGCCGCGTCAGCAGGTCCCGACGAAGGTATAGGTTGCAGAGGGCCGCGGCAGCGCCAGCAGGCAGGAACGATGCTTCATAAGGATGGGCCGCGGCAGCGCCAGCAGGTCCCAACGACGGTGTAGGTTACAGAGGGCCACGGCAGCGCCAGCAGGCAGGAGCGATGGTTCACAAGGATGGGCCGCGGCAGCGCCAGCAGGTCCCGACGACGGTGTAGGTTGCAGAGGGCCGCGGCAGCGCCAGCAGGCAGGACGAAGGTTCACAAGGCAAGGCTGCGGCAGCACCAGCAGTCCGTCACGGATGAGTTCTTCAAGGTGTCTCTCGACTCCAGGATACAACTGCCTTCCTGCTCTGGAGCTGCCCCAGTTATAGGTCTGGACTCCTTTGATGTCCGGACCCTCGCACTTGGAGGTCGGGAGGTCCGGGATGAGGGAGTCCAGACACCCAGCAGGGGGTGGAGCCAGCGCTCGGGGAGGCTGGGGCGATCGGCACCTGGCGGGGGAGAGCCATCGACACTCCTTTCTCCCATTGACCTGCCAAGTGGTCTCTTCACCTCCCAGGTGGATGGTGGTGCCTCGATGTCGGGGCCTGGCCAGGCCCAGGGTTGGGGTCGAGCTGAGGCCTCGTGGTGCAGTGCCCAAGATGGCGGCTGGGCCGGGGCAATGCTGCTGAAGGGGGCCCGGGCCGGCCGATGTCGTGGTGTTTCGGGAGCAGGCGTCCCGTTGGGGATGGGTTGCGGGTTGCTTCTGTGGGTTGCCGGGGTGGTTCTTCGGGTGACACCGGGAGAGCCGGTGTTCGGGTTCTTATTATGCGGGGAGGGAGCGGCCCCTTCATGAGGCCTGTCCAACAAACCCCTTTAAACATATCTCAGACCTACAATTTCATACTTTGTGGGCAGTTTAAGCTGCCATTTTGACTTAGCAAAATAAACCTTTTACCAGGCCTATACCCTCCTTTTTGCAAATCTATATAAGTCACCTCTAGGATAGGCCCTAAACAGCCATATGGCTTGGCGCAATGTATTTAAAATGTTTGGAGATGTCCTCTGAAGTTTTATATGTCTTGATAGAGAAAATACCTTTTATATAAATGTGTTACTACTGCGCGGCACACCTCTCCAATAGGATAACACTGGTATAACTTCTTACATTAAATAAGTGATCACTTTGAATTGACAGCAGGTAGGAATGTTGAGTTTGGTGTCTAAGGAATTGTAATTGAAAACCCTTTTTTAATGGTAAAGTGGGATTGTAAGTCACAATTATGAAAATGCCACTTAAGTTGGCATTTTATTGCTCTACCGATTTGGTGTTTAGAGCCTGTCCCTGGGTCACATGACTAGGTGTAGCTTGCAGTTGGTTCTGCGTATTGCGCCCAGACAGTGAGCCAAAGGGAAGATTGGTGCTTGCAGGATGGGCTACTCTGACTTAACAAGCGGGGAGAAGCAGCCACTTAACATACTTGCAAATTACAAAATCCCTGCCTGAGCACACTGACACAAAGTTTGACATTTGCCATTTGTGACACCAGACAAGCTGGGGCCTAGGCAGGGGGGCTGGAAATTCCAGACACCTCAGTGGGTGGAAACCACAGGAACCTTCTCCTACTTCGAAGTGGGCACCAGGTATAAATATTTGTACCCTAGACTTAACTCTTCAGATCACTTCTGGACCTGGGAACCCCGCAAGAAGAACTGCTCAGCTGTGTGAACACTGCTCTCTGCCAAAGACTGCTTTGCTGACGAAGGACTGCTTTCTGACAAAGTCCTGCTTTACAGCACAAGTACTCTTCTGCTGCTGCTTCTGATCTGTTGACTCCAGCCTGCCTGTATGTCCAAGGACCCCAAGAAAAATCTCCAAGGTTCAGTCAGCTTACATCATGCTCTGAAGCCACAGGGATACCATAGGCTTCACCGAGCAACGCATTTCCATGCAAGGTCATCAGAACTGCCATGGTGTGACCTATCCCCGTCATAGAGCCTTGCACCGCAGCTGCTGCTCATACATCTGCGATACATCCTCTATGCCAGACGTCACACTGCAGCTGTAGCATGTTGGAACCACCACTGTGTGGTGTATTATTGATACAGAGCCTTACACTGTAGCCACCATTAATCAGATCCATGGGCGCGCAACGCATCTTAAAACGTAGAACCTTGCATCACAAACTCAGCCCGTCGGAACTTCCACTGCATGACGTATCCCTAACACAGGCCTTGCATCAGACTCGCTGCTGCTCAATGCATCCTAGTCACAGGGCTCCAGTTCACCGCTGCAGCTCTTCAGATCCGCCACTGCGTGAAGCATCCTTGACAGGGGATCTTGCAAAGCTCCTTAACCAGATCAAAAAATATTCATGGTCAGTGGGCCTAACTTGGTCCTTGTAGCTGCTCTGCAATCAATCATGGTCGGCCTGAACTTGTGGCTGTGTCCCGGTCCGGGGCGAAACGATAAGATTAGATGATATTTTCACTTAAATCTTTAAAACTGCATACCTCTATTTCTAATCATTTGATTTTTTTTCATTTTGGCCTCCAATAACTGACTAAATGTTAATCTGTTATTCTAAATTGGTGTGGGATTTTTCTTGTGTTGTGTTTGCATTTTGTTACTGCCGGCAGTGCTGCATTAATACTTTTCACACAGCCTCTATTTTAAGTCTGACTACTTTTGTACAAAGCTGCCAGAGGGTTAAGCATAGGTTAATTTGGGTTTTGCTTTTGCCTCACCCTAACAGAAATTGTGGTTCCTACATGAGTAAGATTCCCCCTCAACCAGCAACCAAGTTTCCAGCAAGCATAATATGAAGGTCCATTAGTCCCAGCTTCTGAGATAACACAAATGACTCAGCTTCAGTTAGTCCCCAGTGACAGCTCACCAGTATGTCAGATCAGCGGAAGCCATGGTTTTGCTCTTATGGTTGTAGACAGTCCATCAAATTCATAGAGCTCTATCAGGCAGGTGTTAGATCTCAGTGTCTTCATTGGAGCCACTGGTTTTATTACATGCACACACATTGGTTCAAAGCAAGCCCGACACTTTAAATGAAGGTATGCAGGTATTGTTCTTGTTCCCCTAAGGAAAACTTCCTTCTTCCTTCTCTTTTCTCCTTTATAAATTATTTTCTTCTTTCCCTTTTTCATTTGCTCCTCCCAACTTTCTTTGTCTCCAGCTTTCTCTTTTTCTACAAACTTTCTTTCCTTGCTTGCATTCTTTCTTTCCTTCCTTCTTTTGTGCTCTCACTCCATTTGTCTCTCTTTTACATTTTGTTTCTCAGTGTAACCACGCAGGGGTGTAGCTTCAGGTGGTGTTTTGGGTGTGAGACCCCCCCCCCCCAAAAAAATGTATTCTTGGCTAGATAGTTAGGCCTGGATTGCCTTGGGTCGGGTCACTTATGTCTGTGTTGGATTGTTCTGGTCGTTCTAAAAACTCAGAGGTTTGAACTTGTTTATTTCTTGGGTCTGGAACCTAAATATATACTCAATTTTGTACCACCAAAGTAGTACATCTTTACTCATAGAAATATTCCTTGGATGAAAGATCATTACTACTTTTGGGGTTCACAAACATTGGTATTAGTACGCTTGGAAAGCTGTGCCATTTTCAGGTTTCCAGGCCTACTACTAGCAATCAAACAGCCAAACATTGATCGGATAAGTGTTTGAAAATGGTTTACCCACTGGAAGTCTCTCAAGGTAATATTTCAAGTCATTGTTTTTCGCCCACTGTTGGACTCCAGACAGGAGCCCATGTCATGTAAATTAGTAGTGAGCATGTTACTTATGGGAACAATCAACCTAAAACCATGGTCACCTCATCCACTGCCCTATGGGCCACATCTTTTTTTTCAGTATGCCATGGAGAAATGTATGTTGTCTCTGCAAAATCTGCATAATTTTAGGAAGGTTGCATTACCCTTGTTATGTTAAACTTCCAAAATAACAGCATACCCCACATTAGACAATTACACACATTCGTAGAAATAATGTACTACAAATTACCCCATGAGCAATAAACATTTACAGTGAACGCATCAGTCACAGTAAAAAAATGTATTGTGAATGAACTAGAGCAAAAGACCAAGAGAAGCTGTTCTTCACAGTGCTTCTGTTTTTTCCTGTGTCAAAAATTGGCGTGACAACGCATTTTGCGTTCAAATATAGGGCTTCATGAGGGATTTGCATGTCATGTAATTGCACGTCATTTTTTCTGCAAATTATGTCAATTTCACACACTACTAATTATGAGTTGGCAAATTTGAGATTCACATCCCCCCTTTCCCTAATATCACTGACTGACTAAGCTATACGTCTGTAACCATGTTTAGTTGCTGTGCCCTTACTCCCCCAGACAAGTGTGTCATTGTATCTCTGATCATGCAGTGTGATATATTAGCTTCTGCTTCTGACTTGTGACCTACAAGTCACAATTCAAAGTAAAGAGGAGCCAATGAAGAAACAATGTAATCTGTCCAGTGACCCCACCCCCCATCCCTCCTAGTAAACTGGTATAACCGGTGCTTCAATGCAAAGATGCCATTTATCGCAAAATAAATTGTTTACAACACAGTTTTTGCTTAGGACGGTGGTGTGAATGTGTTTTTTTTGTTTAGGCTGGTCCTACTTGTTCGCTTTAGGCAACATTGCAAAACTGCCCTACGCTGGTGTTTGTTGTCAACCTAACTAACAAAATATATATTCCAGTGTCCAAAGTGTGGCTTTTTGCTTTCCTCTCATATTATTGTAATCACTTTGCATCAATTGAAAAAAATACAAGCTGCTCAAAACTGTGTTATTTCATGCCTTTCATTTGTTCATGGTATTGATTACAGTAACAATATTTTACCAAATTATAGCCTACCTTATCAATTTTACTAATTGTTATGACAAAAATAATTTCAGTTTCTTTGTAGTCCGGTGTCAAAGGAAAATAACTGGTGTTAGTCTGAGTATGGGTGGAATGTGAGTGTGTCTGGCTTGATTTGTATCGTTTGTTTTATAGAATTATTTTCACGCCGAATTATTCAACCAATCGTCCTCTAGCAATAAATAGCTACTTATTAAATATTCTTTTAATTTCTGACTTCAAGGATTATTAAATTAAAAATAACACAATTCTCAGGCCACATTTCTGAAACCACATAGTCATCAGTGACACCTTTTCAAAACATGCTCTTTCCCACAGTTGTGTTGCATTCCTGTCTGGCAATTTACATTTTTAGTTTCTCTTGTTGTTGTGAATCGAAATAGTTCTCAGTTCTCTGGGTCCTTTCACTTTGAAATAAATCCGACTCTGAACTCAAATGTCTCAAAAGAAAAGTGTTATTATCGCACATCTATCTCTGCTACCTGACGAGTGAAACTGTGAGAGGTGGCGTCTGTCATTCATGAAAGGTTTAAGCACTTGAGAAATGGAGTAGCGAGTATGGAGGTGTGGATCAGCAACAATGCTTCATTTGCTACTGTACCTTGTGTGTAATCTGCGGATCACAGATTGTGATCCTGGTAAAACTGATCGGGGCTATCGGTTCTCATTCATTAATAAAATGAATGCTTCCGAGTTGCATAACAGAAAGATTTATTTTTCAGAACGCTGTAAACAACAAAATGGCTTCCTTTTTTATTATCAACATTTGTAATGTGGCAATTACTGTTGAAAATGAAATATTAGCAAACAATACATCTGAGGCCAGATGTATCAATACCTTTTACGAATGCAAACGGGCCGATTCTGTGAAAGCAGAACGTGAATGTCATTACAAAACAGTGACATCATGTACAAATAGAAAAGGAAGAAAGACTATACTTAACAGAGGGGTGGAGAAAGAGAGGAGATGTTATGGGTGGGGAGGGGTGGAGAAAGAGAGGGGGTGTTATAGATGGGGAGGGGTGGAGAAAGAGAGGGGATGTTATGGGTGAGGAGGGGTGGAGAAAGAGAGGGGATGTTATAGAATAGTATTTAGGGAATCGCAAATTGCGATTCCCTAACTGCATTCGCAATATGGGTAGTCGCAATTATTTGCGATTACCTAAATTGCGAATGCAGTTAGGGAATCGCAATTTGCGATTCCCTAAATACTATTCTTGTAGCATTCGCAAATTGTGATATCACTTTAAGGTTTTGTTAGCCTGGCTTCTAATTAGACAGATTACTAATAATATAGATAGAGTGTGCTTTGGGTCCGCCTCTCTTTCAACTATTGGTTTTCTTCCACCAGTCTCTTTTAACCATTGGCCTGTGACTATATCAGTTGTGACGTGGTCCTACCCGTAGACTATCCGCCTCTCACCTATTACTATTAACTGTTTGGGTTTATACTTTTGCCTCCACATTAGTGCTTGCATTGAGATGCATAAGGGGCTACAATGGAAGTATAGCCCTTATCTGCTCACTCCGGTTTTCTCTCTCCCGTGTGTCTCACACTAATGGTTTGATGCTGCTAACTTTACCGTTTTAACCCCAGATCTACTGGCCTTGCCAATGCTTGTTTCTATAGCGTAAAGAGGCAGTGCAGTTACCCCGAGTGTGATATTTGTTTGTTGAGGACTGAGGTAGCGTGCTTATGGTATGCTCAACAATGACATTGTAAACAGTGCACAACAAGTGGGCGGACTAGCCAGGTTACTCAATATGCAAGTGGCTTCATGCTGCTGGCACCACAGTGCATCGCATCACAGCTCATGTCATTGCAAGTGGCATCACAAGCAAGTGGAATAACAAGCAATTACCTCTCAAGAAGCAACATCACAAGAAGTGACATCAGATCTTAAGAACTTACACATATGTTTAGCAGGTCTATCATGCATACATTTGAGCGTATTACAACATTTAACAAATTAGATTTTGTGTCGGGATTGTGCACAAATAGTTACGCAACCCCGACTCAAAATCTGGGCCACAAATAAATTGGCAGCAAAGAGAAACATGGCAGTAAATCTGTTTTGCTTAATTGGTTGCAAAGTCTGCGCTTTAAAATATCTTATGGGGTAAAGGCACCTGCTGCAGAGATCTTTGTAGGCCAACTAAATCTCAGGGAAATAACAATAATGATATGCTGACTGTGGAAGTTAGCACAGTTGCTGGAGAGAGCTGTGCTTTGTCTAGACCCAGTTTAAAATCAAGGTAGCATAGAATGTTACTATGTCTCCTACAAAGCACATTATGTAACACGAGAATGACAGATTTTTATTTTATGAAAATAGGTAAGTGGGTTGCTGCTTTTCACACAGAGACCCCTTTTGCTACTTGCAGTTCATAAATTGTATTTCATCTAATATAAGTAAAGGTATGAAGGACATGTGGCTCCTAACCTCACTGTCTTATGTAACACATTCTGTACATTGATTACACACATATGCTTTATTGGAATGTCTGACATAATATCGACAGACAGAATATCGAAATACAAAAATATCGGAACAAAAATATCGACATCAAAAATATCGGAATCCTATCTTCATAAAGGTAAGTACAAAAATATCGAAAAAATAATATCGTAGTACAAAAATATCGGAATTAAAAATATCGTTTTTTTAAATGTATTAATAATAATGTAAAAATAATTGTAAAAAACATATAATTTTACAAATATTAAATAAAAATATTAAAACAAAATTAAAACTAATACATATACATTTAAAATAAATAAAACACTTAATAATTTAATGTAATTTTATTTTTTTCAGTGTTATTTAATTTATTTAATGTAATATTTTTTTGTTTTTACCCTGTACGCCTGTACCCCAAAAACCCAAAACTGACCCTGAACCCTAAAAATATCCCTGTACCCCAAAAACCCAAAACTGACCCTGAACCCTAAAAATACCCCTTTACCCAAAAACTGAAAACTGACCCTGAACCCTAAAAATACCCCTTTACCCAA
This sequence comes from Lissotriton vulgaris, assembly GCF_964263255.1. NCBI lineage: Eukaryota > Metazoa > Chordata > Amphibia > Caudata > Salamandridae > Lissotriton > Lissotriton vulgaris. The sequence goes on from NC_141687.1 coordinate 888,352,382, forward strand.
AAACTGAAAACTGACCCTGAACCCTAAAAATACCCCTTTACCCATGAACTGAAAACTGACCCTTATCCCTAAAATTACCCCTTTACCCAAAAACTGAAAACTGACCCTGAACCCTAAAAATACCCCTTTACCCAAAAACTGAAAACTGACCCTGAACCCTAAAAATACCCCTTTACCCAAGAACTGAAAACTGACCCTGAACCCTAAACATACCCCTTTACCCAAAAACTGAAAACTGACCCTGAACCCTAAAAATACCCCTTTACCCAAAAACTGAAAACTGACCCAGAACCCTAAAAATACCCATTTACCCAAGAACTGAAAACTGACCCTGAACCCTAAAAATACCCCTTTACCCAAAAACTGAAAACTGACCCTGAACCCTAAAAATACTCCTTTACCCAAAATTAATTAATATTATTTAATTACCAATTAATTATTAATTAACAATAAAAATAAAGTAAATATATTAGCACATTAGCTGTAATTAATTACATTTAATAATTAATATTATTTTTCCCTATTAATTAATTAAGAATAACAAAATATTATATATAAAAAAAATTACTATAATTAATGTAATTAACTAATTAATATTAATTAATTACCAACTAATTAATAATTAAAAATATGTACAAAATTATATTAATTAATTAACTAATAATATAAATTAATTACCAATTAATTATTAATTAAAATATGGACAAACATATATTACTTAATTAATTATTATTAAATTACTTCCCACCCTATTCCCCTATAAACCCATAACCCGCTACAGAACATATTTATCAATTAATCAATTAATGAAAATTAATTACAAATTATTTCTCAATTAATTAATTAATAATTCCTACTAATTATTAATTAATTTGACATAATTAAATTACTTCCCACCCTATTCCCCTATAAACCCACAACCTGCTACAGTAGTAAAAGACAATATTCAATTAAATTACATTAAAAATAAATAATAAAACATAATAAATACAATATAATATACACTAAATTTATTTAAAAATTGATATTAGTAACATCGAAGTTATTTATTTCGATATTATTGACATCGATATTTAAAACTTCGATATTACTGATATCATACTAAAATCGATATTAAGACTGTCGATATTACTTACCTTCGATATTTTGTCCCATCGATATTTAAACTTCGATATTATTGTATATCGATATTTAAAACTCGATATTTTGTCTGTGTACCGCTTTATTGTCAATGTATAATGTGAGCATGTGATGTAAAGCACTCTGATACCCTGCAATGGGGACAAGTAGCAAAATAGTGCTATAAATAAATAAAACAAAATAGTGATATTTAAACAGGATTTGTGTTACTATTGGGTTACTTACACTGCATACATATCTCTTATACACAAGGACTGAACAGAGTCAAAAGCAGGCCTCTCTTAAGTACTTGTGAAGCGATATGCTGTGTGTCTTTGTTCTCCTCCACTCCATTTAGATGCAAGGCTCCTGAAAACTCCCGGCATCCACCCCATGAAAAGAGTAGGTCATCGCCGTCTACCCATATGCACCCTTGACTTGTGCCCTAATTGTAAACCCATGTACTTTAACCCAATTTCAAATTTCGCTATCAGCTGGCTAATGTCCACTTCTGTCACCAGGTCTAGGTCACCAAATACTTCCTAAGTACCAGAGTGTGAGAGACAGCAGTGGGTGTGTGGCTATTGAATACATGTCCTGTTGCCCATTACTACTTTTCAAGTATTCAGTGACCTGGGAACTGAGAAGTTACATCACAGGATGGGGTGGGAAAGATTGGAAACTGTGGGAGGGAAGCCGCATCTATCATGTTTAGGACAAGTGCCCAGATTCTCTGACAATTACACCAGTTATTACAAGGCTTTTCCGAAGGTAAGGGTAAATGGCACACAGTGACGTAACTACATTTGAGGGTACTCTCCTGCAAAGTACATGGAGGGTCCCCCATGCTCTAGACCAGGTCAGGAGCACTCAGCCCAGGAGCGCGCTGCCTGGTGCACAGTGTTGGAAGGGACCCCCGAAAGTTCAGCCCCCATCCCCCCTCGCACCATCTGCAGTCAGGCCACAGAGGCTATGTTATGCCACTGGGCACACATCATGAGGGCCCTACTGAAGCTGTGCAATAGAAATCGCTTTGCCCTTTTTAGGAGAACATGTACACAAGAACCAAGTAGAAAATCTCACAAACTGATGGTCCTATGAGAAATGATGTAATAGTGTTTGCCACCAGGTGAGCACATTTTCTACATCCTTTTCTCCACTGGATTTAGTTCTGGATTTCCAAATAGACAAAGTAGGCACCCGCCAATGGGCCCACTCCTTTTAGGGGCTCTTTTACAATGGAGCAAAATGCTATTGATTTGATCTTGAAAAAAAAATTAAATCAAGCTTTCCTAAATATTATTTCTAAAAGATAGAAAAAATGAATCAACTCAAACTTACATAAAAGACATTGGACTCCACCAGATCGTGACCGAACCCACGCACTCAGCAGGACACACCCTCGATCCCCTCTTCACAACAGGAAACTCTATCACTTTTAGCCACACCACCGAACCCTCGTGGACCAGACCACTGATGAGTCCACTTCACCTTCAGAACACCAACCGCCCACAGACACCAGCACCTGCTTAAACGAAGAAACTGGACCAAAATCACCAGCAACCAGCTCACCTCATCACTCAGCAACTCCACCCCAACCATCGCACCAAATGACAACCCAAGCACCGCAGCCCAAACTCAGCACAGGTCAAGCTCCAACAGCACCAACACCATAGCCCCCCTGAAGATAAACAACACACATGCCAAAAAAGCTAGATGGTTTGCCACCGAACTTCGAGAGTCCAGACGCACCTGCTGCTGCCTCAAGAAGTCCTGGATGAGCTCCAAATGCTCAGAAGCCCACAACAACTTCAAAGCCACCACCAACGCCCACCACCAACTCCTCAGATTGAAGACAGAATCTCCACACACGCGCACAATAGCAAAGAACTCAACAAGGACTTCGCCCAACCCACCAGCGAGACTACTGACATCCCTCCCTCACAAGACCTCTGCGACAGACTCAGCACCCTCTTCCACCACAAAATCAAGAGCATTTAAGACAAATTTGACAAAGATGACCAACACACTGAACTCTCACCAACCACCTTCGACACCCTGAAGCCAACGATTGACAACTGGACAGCTCTCACCACCGAAGACATACTGAATAAAATGAAGTCAATCCACTCCGGGCCCCCACAGACCCCTGCCCCCGCCACATCTTCAACAGAGCCGCCGAAACCATTGCACCCATGCTACGCCACACCATCAACCGCTCCCTGGAAAACCCCTCATTCCCCCACGACTGGAAACATGCCAAAATCAACCCCCTCCTGAAGAAGCCCTCAGCAGACCCCACCGACCTAAAAAACTACAGCCCCATCTCCCTGCTCACTTTCCCAGCGAAAGTCATTGAGGATACAGCCAACTCGCCACCTTCATCGAAGAGCACAACATCCTCGACTCCTACGAATCTGGCTTCAGAAAAAACCATAGCAGGGAAACCGCCTGCCTCGCTGCAGCAGATGACATCCGCACCCTACTGGACAGAGCAGAAACAGTAGCTCTCATCCACCTGGACCTGTCAGCAGCGTTCCACACAGTCTCCCACCACACCCTAATTCGCAGACTCCACGACGCAGGGATCTGGGACAAGGCCCACGACTGATTCCACTCTTTTCTCTCCGGCAGAACGCAGCGGGTCAGACTCCCTTCTTTTCTCTTGGACCCGACACCAACAACCTGTGGAGTACCCCAGGGTTCTTCCCTCAGCCCTATGCTCTTCAAAGTCTACATGGCTCTGCTCGCCCCCATCGTCAGAACCTACCGCCTCAACATTGTGTCCTAAACAGAAGACACCCAACGAATCCTCTCCCTATCCAACAAACCCAACACCACCAGACACAACTTTCAAGAAGGCATGGAAGCCGTCGCCAAATGGATGAAAAGCAGATGTCTACAACTCAACACTGACAAAACAGAAGTACTCATCATGGGCTCGAACCCCGACGCCTGGAACGACACCTGGTGGCCGAGCACGCATGCAACGTTGGAATCATCCTGGACCCCGAGCTCAAGCCGAACCGCCAGATCAACTTCGTTGCATCCTCCTGCTTTCTGCCTCCTACGCAAGACCTTCAAAGGGATCACCCTCGAGCACAGAAAGACCGTCACCCACTCCATCAACACCAGCAGATTCAACTATGACAATGCACTCTACGCCAAAATAAACAAAAACCTCACTCACAAGCTACAAAACATCCAGAACGCCGAGGCAAGACTGGTCCTTAAACTGCCAAGACACTGCCACATCTTCCAGCACCGGCGCGCACTTCAGTGGCTCCCTATCGAGGCTAGAATCACCTCCAAGGTTTTCACCCATGTACACAAGGCCCTCCACGACACAGGACCAGCATACCTGAACAACTGACTCAAATTCCACGCACCCAAAGGACCCTACAATAAGCCCAGCTCTCCTATGCAATGGACCCCCTCATCAGAAAGACCAGATCGGGAGGCCGCTCCTTCTCCTTCCTCGCGGCCAGAGCTTGGAACGCCATTTCGCTCCACCTCAGACAGACAACTTTTCTCCCCATCTTCGCAAAAAAACTCAAAACCTGGCTCTTCGACAGACCCCCTCCTTGATGGATTGGAACCTGTCCTCCCCCCCCCGCACACCCTCCACACCTCCACACCCCCCACCCCAGCACCTTGACACCATTACAGGTGAGTAGCCGAGCTAAACAAGCACCTGGTTGATTTATTAAAGAGAAAATACTGCATTATTGTAATGTACCCATTAAAAACTGAGGGCCAAATTACCAAGGTGAAGTATCGCCGCTTTTTCAGCGAATTGTGCCGAGAAAGAGGCGATACTTCTAGCGCCCTATTAACAAGGGCATGCTAACGCCTGCCTCAAGCCCACTTTGCATGTCAGCGAGAAACATCGCTAATGCCATGCAAAGTGGGCGTTCCCACTTCAACCACATGTAAAATGTGGTTGGAGGTGGTAACAACCAATTACCAAGGCAGGCGTTGGGAGAAGGAGACCTGTGATAAACTTGTTTATCGCAGGTCTCCCATTGCCTGCTATGATCAGGTGTTAGGCATTGATAACATGGGGGTGTGGATCATAAAGCTTAATCCACCCCCCATATTATCAAGGCACACATTAGTGCGTGACAACAACGCTTGTTTTCACGCGCTAATGTGCCCTATCGCCGGATTTATTATCGCCTACGTGTTGCGCGTTGATAATGACGCGCTAACACGGCGATCAAATCCGGCGATAGCCGGCGATAGGGAAATGTGCGATGTGCGTTTTTTAACGCACATCTTGTTAATATGGCCCTTAAAGCTCAATCTTCTGGCAGCTGTCAGCTTCTAAAGAAAATCTGGTGCATTGGGTATTATGAGATAATTTGAATTTGTGAGGGGGCCCCCCCGAAATTGAATAGGGGCTACACAGGGTTTAACCTGGGACTGACTGGATTAACTCTGGCTCCGACTAAAACATTTTAGCAGACATAAAAACAACATATTAGTATTTGTCTAACGGTAAAATGGGGTGAGAGCTTTGCAAACACGAACGCATGAAGTTAACATATCAGCCCATGTCGTAGTACTGCTGCTAGTCGGGTGGCTGACTGTCCCAGCAGTAGATTACGTTTTTTGTCTGTCGTCTGGATATACACTCATTCTATAGTGTCGGGGTTATGGTACACCGTCCCTAAAGCTGAGTAATTCTATCTGGGATCGTAATCTACAAAGAATGGCGCTCATTCCTCGGCAGGTGCATTCCTCCTCGCACTGAGGCCATTTAACCAATCAGACAGTGTGATGAATAGCCCTGCTGCTGGCGTTCGCCTCGCAGACAAAGGTGTAATTACAGTTATTAAGTGACATACCCCACCTCGAGCAGCTCTTTTCAGAAAATATGCGGCTTGTTTCAGAAGCATAGTTAAAAAAAAACACTTTTGCTGAACGTTTCTATTCAGGGGCGAGAAGTTTATAAAGAGTATCTTTTCTTTACATGATTGTTTTATCAGAAGTTCTTGGTAGTCGAGTTTTAAAACATGCACGTAGCAAAGTGAGAAAATATATATAATTATCCAATTCATTCTTCCTGCAATGGGCGATAGCTTACATTGATTTCAGAAAATAACACACGAGAATAGGGTGTTACAGACATATATTTACAAAAAAAATATAGCATGTTTTATCTTGAGTCGAGATAACCTGTTGCCACTACTTGGGAGCAGCACTGACAAATACTATCACTTCTGGAAGGGAGTCTGAATTCATTTTAAGAAGGAGAGGAATGTACATGAGGAATGGGAGGAAGAAAGCTATAAAGAAGAGAAGTAAGGAAGCAAGCAAGAAGGAAAAAAGAAAGAGTGGGAGAGAGAAGATAAAAGATAGAAAATTGCGCAGGAATGTGAATGAAGACAAGGGAGAGAAAAATAATTAGAAGAGGAGATAAAGAAGGTGCCAGGCAACTAGACTGTTGTTTGAGAGAGATAGAAAAAGAGGGCAGAGTGGGAGAGAAAACGAGTGAGGAAGAGAGTGAAGGAGGCGAAAAAGAGAAATCAAGAAAAAAGGTACGAATGAGCGAGAAAGAGACAGGGAGGAGAAGCACAAGGAAGGAGAGGGACATAGTAGAGAAACACCTAGCAATGATGAGGAGAGAAAGAGAGTAAGATATGAACGCAGGAGAGTAAAAGAGAGAGGGGAAGAAGAGGAGTTGGAAGAGGAAAATAGAGAGGCGAGAAAAGAGGAATCCCAGAGAGAAAGAGGGTGCATGGACGAGGTGAGAGAAAGAGAGAGATAGTGTAGCCCTGATGTCTATCTATGAAGCATTGGCTCCTTTTGTTATGCGAGATGCCTCAGTGTTGCAGCTGTCAGGCAAAGTGGCCTGAAAGGAGTGAGATGGCCAGAGTTTGGGCCTACACAGGTTGTTGTGGTCTGTGCCTTCAAGGGATTCTTACATGGGAAATCATCACTTAGAGAATATGGAATAGTGGGGTAGAAATAAAAGACAATAGTTGGGAATTGAGGTCCTGGGTGGCGTGCCCTAACAGAGGATGAGTGCATGGTCAGAGTTGTGGGTGTAACCCGCCGTAAAAGTCAAATAGTGGGTAGATTCAGACAGAGACACCCAAAGCCCCAGGCGAATTAAATTGAATGCATTATCCTTGCTTAATGAAGACAACATATATGTAAACCTGGAAACCAGAGTATTTGCACGGTGCAGAGTAGTAATATCGACGTAGAAATATCGTCTGACATTAATATCTCCGCAGAAATATTGCGTGGAACAAATATCGACAACAAAAATATAGTTTGACCAGAATATCGACTGACAGGTAAGTAATATTGATAACAATAATGTAGTTGTCATAAATATCGTTTACAAAAATATAGTTTACAAAAATATCGATTGATTAATAATGTTATGTATTTTAGTGTTTCAAATGAGAATTGTTTGTTATTTTATTATATGTTTTGGAATTGTAATAGTTATTAATGCTTTTTATGTTTAATTTTGTTTTATTCATTCCATAGCAGGTTGTGAGTTTATAGGGGAATAGGGTGGGAAGTAATTTAATTATATAAAATTAATAGATTCATTAATGTGGTAATTAAATAATAATAGTTTAATAATTAGTTATTAATTAATTTCAAGTAGTCCATTTTTATTTAATTATGTTATTTTGTTTAATTAATTTTAGGTGTGTGTTGGGGAGTTCATACGTGTAAATGGTGTGAAGGGTGGTAATTAATTAATTAATTATTGATTAATTAATAAATAATCTTTTAATTAATTACCATTAATTAATTATTAATTATTATTGTAAATCTGTTATTAAATGTAGGTGTATGTTGTGGTGTTTTTAAGTGTATATGGTGTGAAAGCTGGTAATTAATTAAATAATTAATTTTTTAAAATACATTAATTTTCATTAATTAATTAGTAAACATTAAATGTAATTGTGTAATTAATTTTAGGTGTGTGTGGTGGATGTTATAGTTTTAAATATTGTGTAATTAATTAATTATTATTATCTTTGTTAATGATAATATATTTAAATGTATATATTAATTATGTTGATATTGGAAATTAAATTAAAAAAATGTATAGTTTTTTTATTGTTTTGTGTTCCAGCGCTTTCCTTACTATTGTACTCACTGGAGTGGGAATAGTCATTTTTACCCCTACGCTATCCAACGCTTTCCCTACTGTTGCACTCTCTGGAGTGGGAATAGTAATTTTCACCCCTACGCTATCCAACGCTTTCCCTACTGTTACACTTTCTGGAGTAGGAATAGTACATTTTACCCCTACGCTATCCAACGTTTTCCCTACTGTTGCACTCTCTGGAGTGGGAATAGTAATTTTTACCCCTACGCTATCCAGCGCTTTTCCTACTGTTGCACTGTCTGGAGTGGGAATAGTAATTTTTACCCCTATGCTATCCAGCGCTTTTCCTACTGTTGCACCCTTTGGAGTGGGACTAGTAATTTTTACCCCTACGCTATCCAACGCTTTCCCTACTGTTGCACCCTCTGGAGTGGGAATAGTAATTTGTACCCATACGCTATCCAACGTTTTCCCTACTGTTGCACTCTCTGGATTCGGAATAGTAATTTTTACTCCTACGCTATCCAACGCTTTCCCTACTGTTGCACTCACTGGAGTGGGAATAGTAATTTTTACCCCTATGATATCCAATGCTTTACCTACTGCTGCACCCTTTGGCGTGGGAATAGTAATTTTTACCCCTACGCTATACAACGCTTTCCCTACTGTTGCACTCTCTGGAGCGGGAAGAGTAAATTTTACCCCTACGCTACCCAACGTTTTCCCTACTGTTGCACTCTTTGGAGTGGGAATAGTAATTTTTACCCCTTCGCTATCAAATATTTTCACTACTAATGTTTGTATTTTGTTATTAAATGTATGTATTATTATTTTTTAATACTTTAATGTGTTATTTAAATATAGAATATTATTTTTTATTCAAAATGTTTTGATTTTATTTTTATATAATTATTAAAGTTTATAAATTAAATAAAGATAATAAGAAAATGTAATTAAGAAAATATATGTATGTGTACACATTTATTGTGTTTATATTCATTAAATTTAGTTTATTTGTTATAATTAGTTAAAATATAAATATAATTAAATTTATTTTGTTAATAATATTAATATTATTTCATTATTTAATTTAAGTTATATTATTTTTTAAAGTCGATATTTTTTGCATCTAAATTTTTTACATCTATATTTTTGAGTCGATATTGTTGTACTTACCTGTTTAAGTATAGGGATTCGATATTTTTGTAGTCGATATTTTTACATCTATATTTTTGTTAACTATATTTTTGTTATCGATATTCAAACATGGAACCATTTGCACCACGCTAATTAGTGGCAATTAACATCGCTTAGAAAATAGTTAACATGTCCAGAAATGTTTTTACATTTATACCTAAAAAAAGCTCAAATCTGCTGCAGGGACAACCCGAGAAATGTGACAAATTTGTGGTGAAAATATATATTGTTTCTCAATTTAATGGCAAAAAATATAAACAAGGACAATCACATCTAACTCAGTAGATTTTCTTCATAGCTTAATGTTATGGGACAAGGTAAAATTAAAAATGTTGTCTCTTGGCAGCCACCTGGTGTCATGAAGTATCATGATGCTACGTTCTCCATTGTGAGGCTAAGCCTCTGTTAACAAGTATGTGACTCTCACACAATCACTTGAAATGAATATAAGTGAAACTCTCTTTTTTATTTTAAACTTGATAGATTTTCAAGAGAGAACAAGAGCCTATATACACAGGCAAATCGAACATCTGTCCATTAGTGGAAGCGGGAAGGGAGCAAGACATTTATAATTCCAACCAGCTGCGGTCCGAGCAGGTAAGAGAGGTGGGGCCGGGTGGGGAGGGTTTCGACAGACGACGAGGGAACATTAATTATTTATTTTATTTTCCCTCGTGGTCGTCTGTCGAATTTACCCCAACCCTGGCCCCACCGCCCCACCCGTTCTTACCTTCATGGCCCTCTCCTGATCCCGGCAGATACAATAAATAAAGCAAACCATTCGAGGGTGCAGTGGACACATTAAGCAAAACAATACCGTCAAGCTGGGCAGTCATAGATACGTAGTTTTGTATTGATGGAGTTCAATTGTACTTAGGTGAGAGTAGCAGTGTAAAACTGTGGTTAACAGATTATCCCCAAGGGGCTGCCCGATATTCTTCAGCCATGAGGTTGGGGGTTGCAGCAGGGCATGTATTTTACTGGTGGAGTCGCAATAACCCATAGTGGTAAGCCGCACCTTAGTAGTGGGACGAATCCCACATCCCCAGTGCAACACCATCTCCTTTCTGTGTAGTAGTAATGCAATGGCCACATATCTACAAGTCGATTTAGGGATGTTTGCTACGTTGCCTGGGACCGCCAGAAGGGAGTCTGGGTGAAGCAGTGAGATCCTCTTAACTGACTGCATAAATGTAGGTGGGTGGTCCCCCTGGGAAAACTAAAGAGGCGCTCACTAATCTGCCTAGCCAGAAGCTCAAGTGAGCTACCATTACAATAAACCAGTACCCACATCTTTGCCAGCAGTGCTGCATGCCTGTGTTTAAAGCAACTCCTGAAACCTCGGGTCTTGGCTCCTGTCTTTCCTTTTTTAGGGCTCACTCTTGCGTTGCAGTGCGCAGCACTTCTCGTGCAGGGAGAGCCCTTTTGTATGGGGTTCTGAAAGCTGCACAAACTCTTGTGCGTGTGAGCAGGCTTTCGCCAGCTGCCATTAGCGTGTTTTTAAAAAAAAAGTAATGCACGCAATTGGGAAAAGGCGGGCACATGTCCTGCCTTTGCACTGCCCATTCCCACCGGTGGCCAGCACTCGCAGCAGCGCTTGTTCACCTCGCTCCCTCCCCCCGCTCCTCTGTGGTGCGCGCGCACCACTGGTTGGAATTTGCAAGTGAGTTAAATGTATTCCCTTGAATGCATCCCCAAGTTCATAAGTCAGGTGTGGAGAGGGAGCAGACGTGGTGTAGGGAAGAGCCGCGTCATTCTCTGAGCATTCGCACGCTAGCATTAAGCCCTCGGGAGCTGCCACTGCGTTTCCCCTTGGCCTCGCAAAGCACACATCGATGCACCCCAGTGAAGCGTACGTACGGAATCAACGCAGCTCTGTGGGGTTTACTGGAGGTACATGGTGGGTTTGTTGGACCCAGGAACTCTCAGGATTAAAACGTGCCACAGGGTATGTTTTCACATGTCACCTCTGGCCCCGCCCCCTCCCGTTACCACTGGCGCAAAGGCACCCTGTGTCATGTTTTAAGTTGGGGGATTAAGTCCCCTTGAATCCTGAGAGTCCCTGAGTCCAACTAGCCCCCCATGTACCTCCCGTAAGCACCACAGAGCTGCATTGCATAGAGGTGGTCCAAGGCCATGCCACATTTTACACCTCTCTGCAGTGCAACCCTGTGGCACTTACTGAACATACCTGGTCGGTTAGTTGGCCACCAGGGACCCTCAGGATTCAAGGGGACTTAACTCCCCAACTTAAAATGCGCCACAGGGAGCGCTTACAAACTTGTGACAGCAGGCCATGCTCCCTCCTTACACCACTGCGCAAACACACCCCCTGGTGTATTGTAAATTGGGGATTACATCCCCTTGAGTCTTGAGGGTCCCTGGGGGCCAACTAGCCCACCACTTACCTCCAGTAAGCGCCACAGAGCTGCGTTGCAGAGTGGTGTAAAAAGGGGCATGGCCTGGGCCACCTTTCTGCAATGCCGTGCAGTGGCGCTTACTGGACGTAAGTGGTGGGCTATATGGCCCCCAGGGACCCTCAGGATTGAAGGGAAATTACTTTCCCAACTTTAAACGCTCCACAGGGTGTGTTTGCACATTTGTCACCTCAGGCCCTGCCTCCTCCCTTCACCACTGTGCAAACGCACCCCATGACACCTTTCGAGTTAGGGATAAAGTCCCCTTGAATCCTGAGGGTCCCTGGGATCCAACTAGCTCACCAGGTATCTCCAGTAAGCACCACAGAGCAGTGTTGCAAAGAGGTGTGAAAAGGGGCGTGGCCTCTGGACACCTCTGCAATGCAACTCCCTGGCACATACTGGGGGTACCTGGTAGGCTAGTTGGCCCCCAGGGACCCTCAGTATTCAAGGAGAATTAATTCCCCAACTCTCAATTCACCAGGGGTCGCATTTGCACAGTGGTGAAGGAAGGGGGCGGGGCCTGAGGTGACATCTGTGCAAACACACCCTGTGGCATGTTTTAAGTTGGGGAATTAATTCCTATTCAATCCTGAGGGTCCCTGGGTGCCAACAAGCCCACCAGGTACCTCCAGTATGGACCAGGGAGCTGTGTTGCAGAGAGGTGTTCAGATGCCACGCCCCTTTTACACCTCTCTGCACCAAAGAGTTCTTTCTGAATGAAGGGCTACCTTTTTGCCAAATTTGGTGTAAGTCAGTTCAGCAGTTCGGGCCGTAGCCGTGTCTAAAGTTTCCTAAGGGAATTAACATGGAGAAAACACATTTTGGGACCCCCCTTTTTTCTCGGCCCCCCCTTGCCCAATCACCCCAAAACTTTTAAGGTGGGAGTTGACCGGAGCACCCCACGAGTTTTGAAAATGTCACGAAGATTCGTCAACCGGCGCCAATGTTATTGGGAAAAGAATGTTACGATTTTCCGATGGATAATAGGTCCTAACTATAACTACCTACTGGCGACCGCCAGTAGGTAATATATATATGTATATATGTATACATATATACATACATACACATATACATATATACATTTACTAAAAAACATAGGTTTCAGGGACATTTTAGTTAGAAATTAGCATTTAAAAGACCTTAGAAATTCACTGAAAAAAAGACAGGTTTCAGGGACATTATAGTGAGTTCACTTGTACAAAAACAGAGAAATTCGGCCGTTATAGGACAATTTAACACACATATGGACATGTTGGAAATAATATATACATACAAATATTCTATAATGCAACGTTAAAGCTAAGAAAAAAGAATGTGAGATAAAAGCAGGTCAAATGGAAGACTTTGGAGGCTTCAGAAAAAAAATATGCTAAAAAAAAAAACATGAGGGGGAAAGAAAATGAAAGAGAAGAAAGGCGAGGGACCAAACAACGAGAGAAAATTCCCTAGAAAAATCGATGGATAGAGGCAGACCAACATCTCTCAGCCAGATCCTTTGCTCTCAGCCTATGACCTCTCTGTCCTCTCCTTCCACTGTACAATCCGGTTTCAGATACGTAAACCTAATGCTTTTCCCTTTTTTCCCCTTTCTCGCATATATCCCCTTTTCCAAATTATGGATGTACAAAAACCTTGCCATCCATTGCTGCATGGTGGGTGGGAGCCTATCACGCCATGCAGAGGCGATACATAAACGGAGCACAGCCACAGCTACAAATAGAAAATATTCAAATTGCAGTTGTACTATGCCCTGCCCCACCCCTAATATGATCACATCCGATGTTAATTTAAGTGTACAGTTTACAGAGATTTGCCCAAAAACGCTTCAATAGCTCCTATCAAGGGTTGTATGTTCGGGCACTCAGCAAATATGTGCGTTATATCTCTTTCTGTACTATCACATCGTGAGCAGGTAATCCCCTGTGTATCCCCCCATTGTGCAATTCTAGCTGGCGTATAGTATAGCTTGTAAAGGGTTTTATAGTGTTGCCAAATGAATGAATATATTGCCAACCTTTTTATATCTATTTAGAACGATTCCTCTGTTTTTTAATGGTAAATGGTTTAACACAATAGAGCACATGATAAATAGTTTTGTTTGGTCACAGGGTAAGACAAGAAGAGCAATAAGATATATGTCACTACCAAGGGATAGGGGGGGCTGGGCTCTACCAGACCTGAGATTATATCACTGGGCAGCAGCAATACAGCAAATGACTGGCCTCATGGGGGGAGCAGAGATGGAAGCAGTGACACAAACGGGATCAACATCTATATATGGATTAGTACTAGGGGAAGAGGTTGAGAATGTTTTTTTGAAATATACGGAGCCAAGTTATTTCAAGAGAACGAGATTTAAAACAGTAGAGGCAGCATATCGGGTGTGGAAGGTGTTTAGCAAAAGTTTTGGCCTGGGAAGATTTAACGCAAACACTAGATTACGTAATAATCCTAAAATTCCGCAAGAGATCTTTTCAGATGCAACATTTAAGGAATGGGGTCAACTTGGAGTAAAAAAATTGAGGATGTGCTATGTCTGATAGGAGTGCGTCAATTTTAGGACCTACAAAGGGAATTTGACATTAACTCAAGGAGTTTCTTCAAATACCTGCAGACGAGAAGCTTCCTAATTAGTAAGAAAGGAGGATCTCGAAGGTTTGAGGATAACGCAATATTACGAATTATTGAGGGGGGACACAGGTGCTCGATTAAAAGGCTCTATGCGGAACTCATAGTGAATAGAGAAGATGACTTAGAAAAGGTCGAATTAAATTGGATGAATAAATTAGGGGTTTCACAGTGGGTCTTTGGGAGATCATTACAGCTAGGCCAGGAGATTTTTTGTTCGGCAGCTCTATAAGCCCAACACTATAAAACCCTTTAAGAAACTTATGGTTTTGTGAATTTCTAAGGTTTTTTAAATGCTAGTTTCTAAATATGCCTGACTAGGTAGGACATGAGCAGAAAGATGAAGAAAGGTGCAGAAAGAAGGAACAGAAGTGCAGAAAGATTCCTACTTTACAACAGACTCATGCAAAGTAGCCTAATCACTACTCCTTCTCACAAGATGTCCTAAACCTCACTTTTCTCTTGAAGGTTTACTATTAGTTGACTACTCAGAATGCTAGGCCTGCCTACCAAATGTAAAACAGCAGTCCTAAACAGATCACTGTTTTAAGTCTGACCAAGTGTGTGAAGGTATGCATGCATGTCTCAGCTTTTACCAAGTAACATGTTACATAATGAGAAACATAGAAATACTTGAATACCTGTGTTTCAAACAGCACCCACTGTAAATATTTGTACAAAAAGGTGTATGTATTTCTTTCTGTTCATAATACAGGGCACATGGGGATTCAATGGTATATTTGAGGCCTCTATAACACCTACATACATAACACATGTCTGCCTGTGCAACCGAACGACAGAGCAGAACTGAGAACATTTACCACCTATAGAAGAAGCTACCCACTTTTTAAGCTACCATTTTCAGATGCATAACACATGTGAGAATACAAATACAAGTAGACGTATACCTGAGTCAAAAGAGCATACAGACCTTTAAACTTGACAGCATGCACTTCCCATTTGAGTACAGAAAGAGGCAAGAGAATTACAGAAAAAAAAGCAAGAGATGTGCAAAAACAAAAAAAAGAAGTGCAGAAAGAAGGAACAAAGGTGCAGAAAGAGGGAAGAGGGATGCAGAAAGAGGTAAAAGGGATGCAGAAAGATGCAAGAGAGGTACTGAAAGAAACAAAAGAAGTAGGGAAGAGGAGTGCAGAAAGAGGGAAGAGGGGTGCAGAAGGAATCAAGAGAGGTGAAGAAAGAAGCAAGAGAAGTGTACAAAGAAGCAACAGAGATGCAGAAAAGGAGAAGTGGGGTGGAGAAAGTGTCAAGAGTGATACAGAAAGAAGCAAGAGGGTTGCAGAAAGAAACAAAAGAAGTACAGAAAGAAGGATCAAAGGTGCTGAAGAGGCAAGAGGGGACCAGAAAGAGGGAAAAGAGGAGCAGAAAAAGGCACAAGGGGTGCAGTAAGAAGTAAGAGAGATGCAGAAAGAAGCAAGAGACAAACATAAAGAAGCAAAAGAGATGCATGAAGGGGCACGGGGTTGAAAAAGAGGCAAGAGGGATACAGAAAGAAAGGGACAGAGGAGCAGAAATAAGCAAGAAAAGAGAAGTGCAGAAGGAGATAAATGAAGTGCAGAAAGAAGGAAGAGAGGTGCATAAAGAGGCAATAGGGGTGCAGAAACAGGGAAGAGGGGTTTAAATAGGTACAATGGGTACAGAAAGAAGCATGAGGGGTACAGAAAGCAGCAAGATAGTTACACAAAGAAACAAATGAAGTACAGAAAGAAGGAACAGAGGTGAAGATAGAGGCGAGAGGGGTGCAGAAAGAGGGAAGAGGGATGCAGAAAGAGGCATAAGGGTTACAGAAAGAAAGGACAAAGGAGCAGAAAGAAGCAAGAGAAGTACAGAAAGAAGTAGCAGAGGTGCAAAAAGGGGGAACAGGGGTGGAGAAAGAGACAAGAGGGGTTCAGAGACAAGCAGGAGAGGTGCAGAAAGAAACAAAAGAAGTGCAGAAAGAAGGAACAGTGGTGCAGAAAGAGGCAAAAGGAAGGAGTAAAGAAAGAGGGAAGAAGGGTGCAGAAAGAGGCACTTGGGGTGCAGAAAGAAGCAATAAATGTGCAGAAAGAAACAAAAGAAGTACAGAAAGAAGAAAAAGAGGTGCAGAAAGAGGCAATAAGGGTGCAGAAAGAGAGAAGAGGGGTGCAGAAAAAGGCACGAGGGATGAAGAAAGAAGCAAGAGAGGTACAGAAATCAGCAAGAGACCTGCAGAAAGAAGCAACAGAGGTGCAGAAAGACCAATGAGGAGTGGAGAAAGAGGCAAGAGCAGTGCAGAAAGAAGCAAAAGAGATGCAAACAGGGGGAACAGTGGTGGAAAAAGTCACAAGAGTTGTGCAGAAAAAGCAGGAGAGGTGTAGAAAGCAAAAAAGTACAGAAAGAAGGAACAGTTGTGCAGAAAGAGGCAAGAGGGGTGAAGAAAGAAAAAAAGAAGTGGAGAAAGAAGGAACAGAGGTGCAGAAAGAGGCAACAGGGGAGCAGAAATAGGGAAAAGTGGTACAGAAAGAGGCACAAGGGTTGCAGAAAGAATGGAGAGAGGTGCAGAAAGAAGCAAGAGAGATACAAAATAAAGAAACATGTGCAGAAAGAGGGATGAGGGGTGGAGAAAAAGGTATGAGAAGTGCAGAAAGAAGAAACAGAGATGCAAAAACGGAACAGGGGTGGAAAAAGTGTAAAGAGGGGTGCAAAAAGAAGCAAGAGTAGCACAGTAAGAAACAAAAGAGGCACAGAAAGAGGCAAGAGGGGTGCAGAAAGAGGTAAGTGGGGTGTGAAAGAGGCACAAGGAGTACAGAAAAAAAGAGGAATGCAGAAAGAAGCAACAGAGGTACAGAAAGAGGCAAGAGGGGTACAGAAAGAGGGAAGAGGGGTGCAGAAACAGGCACAAGGGTTGCAGAAAGAAGGGACAGAGGGGCAGAAAGGATTTGAGAGGTGCAGAAAGAAACAAAGGAAGTGCAGAATGAAGGAACGGAGATGCAGAAAGAAGCAAGAGAGGTGCAGAAAGAAACAAAAGAAGTGCAGAAAGAAGGAACAGCGGTGTAGAAAGAGGCAAAAGGGGTGAAGAAAGAAGGAAGACAGGTGCAGAAAGAGGCACGAGGGGTGAAGAAAGAAGCAACAATCATGCAGAAAGAAACAAAATAAGTAAAGAATAAACGAGCAGAGGTGCAGAAAGAGGCAAGAGGGGTGCAGAAGGAGGGAAGATGGGTGCAAAAGAGGCATGAGGGGTGAGGAAACAAGCAACAGAGATGCAAAAGGGGGAACAGTGGTAGAAAAAATGGTATGAGTTGTTCAGAAACAAGCATGAGAGGTGTAGAAAGAAACCAAAAAAGTGCAGAAAGAAGGAGCAGCGGTGCAGAAAGAGGCAAGAGGGGTGCAGAAAGAAACAAAAGAAGTGGAGAAAGAAGGAACAGAGGTGCTAAAAGAGGCAAGAGAATTGCAGAAAGAGGCAAAAGAGGAACAGAAAGAAGCAAGCAGTGCAGAAAGAAAGAAAATGATTACAGAAAGAAGGAACAGATGTGCAGAAAGAGGCAAGAGGAGTGCAGAAAGAAGAGGGGCAGAAAGAGGCAAGCGTGGTGCAAAAAGAGGGAAGAGGGGTACAGAAAGAAACAGAAGAAGTGCAGAAAGAAAGAACAGAGGTTCAGAAAAAGGCAACAGTGGTACAAAAAGTGGATGGGTGGAGAAACAGGCAAGGGGATACAGAAAGAAGCAAGAGAGCTGCAGAAAGAAAAATAAGAAGTGCAGAAAGAAGGAACAGAGGTGCAGAAAGAGGCAAGACGGTTGCAGGAAGAACGAAGAAGGGTGCATAAAGAGGCAAAATGGGTGCAGAAAGAAACAAAGGAAGTGCATAAAGAAGGAACAGAGGTGCAAAAAGAGGGAGAGAGGTAGAGAAAGAATCAAGAAAGTACAAAAAGAAGCAACAGAGATGCAGAAAGGGCAAAGAGGGGCGGAGCAAGAGGCAAGAGGGGTGTAGAAAGAAGCAAGAGAGGTACAGAAAGAGGGAAGCGAGGTGGAGAAAGAATCAAGAGAAGTACAGAAAGAAACAACAGAGATGCAGAAAGGGTGAAGAGGGGTGGAGAAAGAGGCAAGACGGGTGCATAAAGAAACAAGAGAGGTGCAGAAAGAAACAAAAGAAGTCCAGAAAGAAGCAACAGAGGTGCAGCAATATGGATGAAGGTAGGAGAAAGAGGCAAGAGAGGTGCAGAAAAAAACAAAAGAAGTCCTAGAAAGAAGCAACAGTGGTGCAGCAAGAGGGATGAGGGTAGGAGAAAGAGGCAATAAAAATGCAGAAAGAAGCAACAGAGTTGCAAAAGGTGGGAACAGGTGTGGATAAAGTGGAAAGAGGGGTGCAGAAAGAAGGAAGAGAGGATTACAGAAAGAGGCACGAGGGGATGCAGAAATAAGCAAGAGACCTGCAGCAAGAAACAAAAGAAGTGCAGAAAGAGGCAACAGGGGTGAAGAAAGAGGGAAGAAGAGTGGATAAACAGGCAAGGAGGTACAGAAAGAAGCATGAGAGTTGCAGAAAGACAGAAAAGAAGTGCATAAAAAAGGAACAGAGGTGCAGAAAGAGGCAATAGGGGTACAGAAAGAGGCAAAAGGGGTGTAGAAAGAAGCGACAGACACAGAAAGAAAGAAAAGAAGTGCAGAAAGAAGGAACAGAGGTGCAGAGAGAGGCAATCAGGGTGCACAAAGAAGGAAGAGGGGTGTGAAAGAGGCACATGGAGTACAGAAAGGAGTAAGAGGAGTACAGAAAGAAGAAACAGAGGTACAGAAAGAGGGAAGAGGGGTGGAGAAAAAGACAGAAGAAGTGCAGAAAGAAGCAAAAGAGATTCAGAAAGGGGGAAGAGGGATGGAGAAATAGGCAAGAGGGGTGCAGAAAAAAGCAAGAGATGTGCAGAAAGAAACACAAGTGTAGAAAGAGAGGTACAGAAAGAGGGAAGAAGGGTGAAGAAAAAGACAAAAGAAGTGCAGAAAGAAGCAACAGAGGTGCAGAAAGAGGCAAGAGGGGTGGAAAAAGGAGGAAGAGGGGTGCATAAAGAGGGAGGCGAGATGGATTTTTCCGCTTGCTGGTGAAAAGCACAGGATTAAAGCGACATGAAAAATATGCAATACAAATAAGCTTTTAAAAATACGAACTGCATTTACAAACTGTCTTCATTCATGACGCAAGAGCAGTCAGTATGCAAATATGAACAAATAAAGTTTTGGCACGCTGCTGTCTGACTGAAGAAAAAAACGGACTCACCTGTTTGTATTTTGCACTCTGGAAGATGACTTAACCCGCAGTGCTAACTCATGCAGCCAGTCAAAGGCAGAGACTTTCACCCGTGACCAAGCCTCGCAGGAGGAGAAACGCGTTGGGTGTGCTGTACCTGTGCAATTTTAACATGGAATAAAGCCTTTTTCCTGAGTTTTCACCGGGTGTCAGTGTGCCTTTTCTTAAAATAAGAGAGGCGTCTGTGTGGATATATATATATATATATATATATATATATATATATATATATATATATATATATATATATATATTCACTGAAAAAAACATAGGTTTCACACCAGTTATTGTTAGGTGGAAATTTTACTCGCATAAAACCATTGAAATTCTCACGTTATAGTTAGTTGGACTCAATGCACTGCTGATGACGTCACATATTACATCACTCATGACATGGTCAGTGACATCAGTGATGTCACTGACCATGTCATGAATGATGTAATATGTGACATCATCAGCAGTGGATTGCGGGTGCGCGATATATAGTTATTAAAACTAACTATATATGCGAATTTCAATGGTTTTGTGTGAGTAAAATAAGGTTTTGTAAATGCTAATCCCTAACTATATATGGTCTATAACCTATGGTTTTTTCAGTGAATTTTCAAGGTTTTGTAAATGCTAATTCCTAACTATATATGGTCTATAACCTATGGTTTTTTCAGTGAATTTCAATGGTTTTTTAATAGCAAATATCAAAAGCTGTAAAATGTATTCTTCTTTTGAAGGAAAAATATATTTTATATGTTTTTAATATAATTTTTTTATGCATCTGCCAAACCCTGACCTCTTAATAGTGCACTGTGGTGGAAAATATTTGGCCACTATGACTGGGGTTGGTCTGGAAATGCTTTTATAGGACACCTTTCATCTTTTGTTGACACTTTTTCCCCAAACTGCCTTGGTATATTCCAATATATGCCAAAGACAGAAATGGAACTGGTCCAACCAATTTGTCCACAATTTGAGAAAGCACGGAAACATGTGAATAAATCTGTTTCTGCTTACATGAGAGACTTTAGAATCGGTTCAATATACAACAATAACTTACGTTACAACATGCAAGACATCTACAGAGGAGAAGGTGTGCACTTCTCAGATGAAGGGAATAGAATATTCCTCCTGAATTTAAGACTGTGCATTTGAACCTACTTGTAGGTACCTAAATGAGCCACAGAACCCAATAGCTCTTTTCAGAGCTACCCTACCTCTGATCATTCAAAACGTTTATCTTTTTCTAACTTTTTTCACTATTTTTCACCACAGTACGCTCCCCGGTACGCTTACCGGTGCGCGTATCAGGCGCTCCCCCAGCGAATGTTTTTTTTTTTTTGCCTATATGAGCGTCCTAAGCCCCCCTCAGAAAACCTAGAGGGTCAGGAAGTGTGTACCGTGCCCCCTTCTACCCATTCCGAACATTGTTTGCCCTCCATCTTGTGTCTCAATTCTACCGTAACTCAAAATGGAGGACTCCCGTAACGCTGCCGGAACGCGTACCGGGGCGCGCACCGGTAAGCGCTCGCTAAAAAAAGGTGGGAAAGTAATTTACAGAAAAACCACTGGAGACACTTTCATCAAATATAGAATAAGCCCTACTACATAGCAGTCCCTACTATTTACCCAAATGTGATAGAATTCCATGGAGACATTTATGCTGTATGCCTGACTAAATATCCTGAGGTAAATTACATGACAAAAACACATATGAAGTGTTAGAATTGACAACCAATTAAAATGTTACTTTCATTTTCTACTATTATTTCATGACATTTGATTGGTTATGTACCTGAATATATATAAAGAAAGAGAGAGAAACACAGCCATTTTGACTACTACTTCCTGAAGTACATTTCAAGAGCATTATCACTGACAACTTAAACTTCTTTTTGAAAGGTAAGATGTTATTTTAAAAATTTGAAAGGAGAACAATGTTATGCACTTTAAATAATTTAGGAAAACGTTTTGAGGTAGTTATATACTATCCCTCTATAAAAGTTAGTCATTGAGAAAGGCTTATTTATTTAAATTATTGATTGAGTTAGGCTTCTGTGGTATAATTATGAATTTACTTAGGCTTCATCACAGGCACTTTTTAATAGTTCTACTTCCTGCCATACAGTGCCCAAAGATAACTTCACTGTTAAAAACTCACAAGTACCTGTCTGAACTTAAACCCAACAGTGCCCTATCTCTACTGATATATATTTGTTAATGAAATTTACAGCAAGAAAATGGAAGCTCAACAAAAAGAAAATAATATTTCATTTGAAATTAAGATTGAAAACATTCCTAAGGAAGAAAATGAAGAAATAGACTTTTTGGATGACTCTGTAGACCAAGAATTAATTCAATGGGTTGAAGAATGTGAATCATGGAATGAAAAGGAGGACATACCAGATGAATTAATGTTACAAATTCTTTTAGATTTTGAAAAATCAGAACAATAAATTTAATTTTTTAAGAGTTAAAATTGTTTGAGACATTATTCTTTTTTTATATGAAAATGATGAAATACTACCCAAAAGATATAATATAAAGTGAGACTTAAAATATACTGTGCAACTTTTTTGTGTCACAAAAAGTGATGCTTTGGTGGCGTTAAAGTGACGCATGGCTTCATAAATGAAGCCTTCTACCTTCAACTCCAGCAATGCATTCTTTTCTTCAACACTCCTGTTCTTTTTCAACATTTTCATTGAATATCAACATTCCCCATATTCACTCTTCTTCTCATAACTTTCTTTTCTAACACTCACCTTCTTTCAGTCCTCCTACTTCACTTCTTTTTTCCTCTCATACCTTTCTGTTCTTTCTTACTCATTCTCCTTTCAATTATCAATGCACTATATTTCACTTACTCTTCATTTTTTTAAGAATATAGCTCTTTGATGAGAATTGGAGTAGTTCTGAAAAGAACTTTTGGTTTTCTTCTTTTTTCAAAACAGGAACAAAAACAGGGAATGGAAATTGCTCAACAGGAGCAAAAAGAACAAAAAAAATTAGGGGTGGAAAGGGCAGCGATGGTTTTCTAATGCTCGAACCATGAGCTGGACACTTTGTTCTCCAAAGGTAAGCAGTTGATTGCAGTATCTGCATCTGAGGACGCCATGGTTAAATGCAGGTTGAATGTTTGGCACCTGCTCCTGTGATTGCCCCCTCCCAGAAGAAGTTGCTCCTCCGGTTGATGTAGAGGCCCCATCACTGGGAACCTCTTGTGCCAGAGCGATGACACTTTCCCGGGCATAATTCTGGGGGTGCCTCCTCTCCACATGCCGGATCATCGTGAAGTTCCCAAATGAGTATTTTTTGGGGGGGTCACCCCGTGACAGGACCTGTTTGCAGATCCTGCACTCCACTTTTGGAGCATTCACCTTCTTCTGGTCAGCTGGAATCTTAAAAAATTTCCAAATAAAATGTTCCCTCACCTTTGGGGTAGGAGGCTCTTCATTGATGAAATCAAGTTCATCCTCACTGCTGGATTCTCTGGCAGCCATGGTAAATCAAGAAAGATCCAGGAGCAAAAAACAGGTCTTTCAGTCACAAAAGTGAAAGAAGAAGTGAAGGAAATGGGTGGGGATTTCATTCTTTGTAAAATAAACTGTTAGCAACCAATGAAAAGTGTTATTTTAGGGTCACATGACCTGACGCGTTTACGCTGCGCGCTCCGGAGCTCTTCCGGGTGCGTTTACGCGGCGCGATCGTAGGCGCTTCCGGGGCGCAAACGTGGCGCGAACGTAGGCGCTTCTGGGTGCGTTTACGCGGCGCGAACGTAGGCGCTTCTGAGGGCACTTACGTTGCGCGCCGAAGTGACGTCATCAAACTTTTACAGAAATGCATAATCATTTTCCTTATAAAAAAAAACTGATTTTATTTGTATGGTATGAAATGTTTTGCATTATTATTAACTTTTCATTCATATTTTTTTTCACGAACGACAGTAGCGCTCTGGGTGCGCTTTCAGGTGAGCTCACCGGTTAGCTTACCGGAAAGCTTACCGGAGAGCTTAGCTGAAAGCTTCCCGGAGCGCGCACCCAGAGCGCAAAAGAAAAAAATTATATAAAAAAAAAATGAATACTTACAAAAAAACAGCAAATTGTAAAAAAAAAAAAACTCGATATAGAAAGGAATTAGCATTTAAAAAACCTATGAAATTCACTGAAAAAACCATAGGTTTCACACCAGTTATAGTTAGGAATTAGCATTTAAAAAACCTATCAAATTCACTGAAAAAACCATAGGTTTCACACCAGTTATAGTTAGCTGGAAATTTTACTGACATAAAACCATTGAAATTCCCACGTTATAGTTAGTTGGACTCACTATAACTTGCGCGTGTAATGCACTGCTGATGACATCACATATTACATCACTCATGACATGGTCAGTGACATCACTCATGACATCACTGATGACACCATCCTTGTGACAGAGAGACTGACCTACTTTCACTGTAAATTAACTCTTAAAACACATTTTGAAAAATAAAAAATAACATTTAAAAAAAGTGGACATACCTATACCAGATACAACAACCCCCATTTATATACACATCCACTCGCTCACCAACACTTCTATATAGTCACTGATACATATACTCACTCATCATATGTAGTGAGACACCTATACATCCGTTAACACACTGACAGTCTTCAAAAAGTTGCTCACACACACACTCACACATGCAAATAAACTATTGAACATCCATTTATTTGCATATACAGCTATATATACACTACCACCTTACTTCTAAGGAAACTTACACATACTTACTATCTTAAACAATCACTTATAGAAACACATACTTATTAAAACAAGAACTCTTTCAACCTCTCACTCTCACATATACTCAATTATATACACCAATACTCACATATACTACATTAAAGCATATGTAGTTACTGATAAAGACACTTGTGAGACAGTCATTCACTTACTAACACATACATATACACACTCATTCACTCTTACAATCCTACACATATGCTGTCTTCAAAACACATACAAACAGTGAGTCAGTCATTAATGCATCTTTGTGCTAAGTAACACCCCCACCAAATCAAACAGACAATTATAAAGATACTAAAAAAACATCTAATAACCCATATACTCACACATGTAGCTACTCACCAACCCATGCAGCCACTTATGCACAAAGTGAAACACTGATACATATATTTAAATATTTACACATTACTCGCTAATATACGTATTCACTAAGATACACTTAATAAGGCAGTTATCCAATCATTTAATTTAAAAAAAACATCCATTAAGACAAAAATTTAAACAAATATTCTTCCATCGACCTTAACATACATATATAAAACATATTTATTTATCTGAAAGACACACATTCACTGGATGGTGTCATCAGTGATGTCATGAGTGATGTCACTGACCATGTCATGAGTGATGTAATATGTGATGTCATCAGCAGTGCATTACACGCGCAAGTTATAGTGAGTCCAACTAACTATAACGTGGGAATTTCAATGGTTTTATGTCAGTAAAATTTCCAGCTAACTATAACTGGTGTGAAACCTATGGTTTTTTCAGTGAATATATATATATATATATATATATATATATATATATATATATATATATATATATATATATATATATATATATATATATATATATATATATATATATATATATATCTCTATGGCAAAATGAAACCCCTCATTTTGTTCCTTTTCAAATGAAATGTATTAAGTGTTACCACTTTATTCCAATCAAGATGACTTCAGGTGTGCCATACTTTCGTCATAAGTAAGACTGTTAGCGTTCTAGTTGTTCTTTAGAACACTCTGGGACATTCTGTCATTGGGCTATAGTTGGGCTACATCTGGCTGATATTTGGGCTACATTTGGGCTCTTTTGTCTCTGGTGGCCATCTTGGGAGACTGCATATCAGAATTTTTTTAATGAAATATAAGAGGATTTGAGAAGTCACTCAAAATGTGCCCTAATTTTTCTTTCTTCAGCACTAATCATAATTTCTATGGCAAAATGAAACTCCTCATTTTGTTCCTTTTCAAATTAAATGTATTAAGTGTTACCACTTTATTCCAATCAAGATGACTTCAGGTGTGCCATACTTTCGTCATAAGTAAGACTGTTAGCGTTCTAGTTGTTCTTTAGAACACTCTGGGACATTCTGTCATTGGGCTATAGTTGGGCTACATCTGGCTGATATTTGGGCTACATTTGGGCTCTTTTGTCTCTGGTGGCCATCTTGAGAGACTGCATATCAGAATTTTTTTAATGAAATATAAGAGGATTTGAGAAGTCACTCAAAATGTGCCCTAATTTTTCTTTCTTCAGCACTAATCATAATTTCTATGGCAAAATGAACCCCCTCATTTTGTTCCTTTTCAAATTAAATGTTTTAAGTGTTAACACTTTATTCCAATCAAGATGACTTCAGGTGTGCCATACTTTTGTCATAAGTAAGACGGTTAGCGCTCTAGTTGTTCTTTAGAACACTCTGGGACATTCTGTCATTGGGCTATAGTTGGGCTACATGTGGCTGATATTTGGGCTACATTTGTTTTTTTTTGTCTCTGGTGGCCATCTTGGGGCTACATTGGGCTACATTTGGGCTCTAACATATATATAGCCCAATGTAGCCCAATACATATTTTTTCAAAGTATATTTTCGTAAAAACCACTGGAGCACATATCTTGAGACATAGCAAAAGCACATCAGCCCGTGATGAAGGAGTAGCCTTACTCCGAAACGTGTAGGACGTTGTGTCTGCAATAAACTGCACCACGAATAGAGGCCATGGCTCCTGTGTTGTTCTTTCCGAGACTGAAGGGAGGAATACGCCGGTGGAGTGTGTATAGTGGAAAGTGGGTGGCTACCCCTGCCGTGAGCCCGCCGATACAGAGGCAGGGGAAACAGCTAAATCTTGTGTTCATATATATATGTATATATATATATATATATATATTCCAAGGATGTCTGAATCCCTTGCGCAGAATTTCCCAAACTGCAGAAACAGATACGGGCCCAAAATCGGTGCAAAAGTTAAGTCTTTATTTTGTGCTGGGTTTCAAAAAATCGCCATGACGCGTTTCGCGCTTCACAGAGCTCTTGATCACATGACACAGTACACAAGCAGGATATGGCTTAAGTAATCACCTAGGCAGGGTCACATGTCTCCAGCCTAAACTAGCACAGACATAAAAGAGTTTTGTAGTCCAATAGAACTACCAATGTTTACCCTTTAAAAAAAAACACAACATCACTATTAGGATATAATCATTTGTGCTAACTGTTTAGATGACTAAAAATCAAATCCAAACATTGCCAAATTCCTATATAAATACTAAATTGCAAGTGCATAGAACAAAAGAGGTTTTCTCCTACAAACCCAAACAATCAATTTGTGTTTAAAAGCAGCGCACTGCATTAGTTATCTTCAGTTACTGATGACAAATGTTCTTTTTGTTTGATTGCCTTTTTCTTGTTGCAATTTTTATAGAAAGTATTTCTTTTTTTAAAATAAAGTGACCAATATATATATATATATATATATATATATATATATATATATATATATATATATATATATATATATATATATATATATATATATATATATATATATATTCACAGAAAAAACCATAGGTTATAGTGGATATATAGTTAGGAATTTGCATTTACAAAACCTTGAAAATTCAATGAAAAAACCATTGGTTTTAGGCCATATATAGTTAGGGATTTGCATTTACAAAACCTTATTTTACTCGCATAAAACCATTGAAATTCCATATATAGTTATAAGCGCTAACTATATATCGCGCACCCGCAATCCACTGCTGATGATGTCACATATTACATCATTCATGACATGGTTAGTGACATCACTGATGACATCACTGATGACATCTCAAATGACATCACTGATGACATCACTGATGACAACATGCAGTGACTGTATGTTTCTGTAAAGTTAAAATATCTCTTACATATTGAAGAATGAGTGGATATATAAGTGTCTGGATGAAGGATTTAGTAGGTGCATGACTGACTGTATGAGTGAGTGATTAAATGTGTCTCACTGAGTGCATGGGTTAGTGACTAAACTGTCTTAATTTGTGCATCATTATGTCTGTTGTTCTGTGAACTGTTGCATGTGTTGATAAGTAGCTATATGAGTAACTATATGGGTTATTGATTGGTTGCCCAAGTATTTGTATGGGATACTGAGTGTGTGTGTAGGTGGCTGGGAGGTGTATGACTCTGTGCATAGATGTGTGAGCAGTTGATTCACTAGATGTATGGTTTCAAAAGTGCATGTGGAAACAGCTGTATGGGCGGTTGACTGTGTGCATGAGTGCATTGGAGAGTGAATGGATATCTCAGTGCTACATGTCAAAGTAAGTACATATGTAAAACACAGTACATGTGAGAGTTGACATATATAAATAACTGTGCATAAGAGCCAGTGAATGTGTGAGTGGCTGTATGGATCATTGTGAACTTGTATCAGGGATTGTATAATAGAGTAAATATGTGTTAGTATATGTTTGAATAAGTAAATTTTGTATAACTGTATAGTTGAGGAAATGGAGGTGTGATTGATTCTTTGCATGACTGACTAGGTGTGTGAGTAACTCAATGGATGAGTGACAGTCTGTGAGTGTCTGTTTACACTGATTGTATCTAAGGTTATATTAGAGTCTGAAGAGGTTCATCGTATTATCACATGAATGATATCATCAGTGATGTTATCAGTCATGTCAAATGAGATGTTTTCAGTGATGTCATCAGTGATGTCATTTGAGATGTCATCAGTGATGTCATCAGTGATGTCACTAACCATGTCATGAATGATGTAATATGTGACATCATCAGCAGTGGATTGCGGGTGCGCGATATATAGTTAGCGCTTATAACTATATATGGAATTTCAATGGTTTTATGCGAGTAAAATAAGGTTTTGTAAATGCAAATCCCTAACTATATATGGCCTAAAACCAATGGTTTTTTCATTGAATTTTCAAGGTTTTGTAAATGCAAATTCCTAACTATATATCCACTATAACCTATGGTTTTTTCTGTGAATTTCATTGGTTTTTTAATAGCAAATATGAAAAGCTTTAAAATGTCAAGTACGTGATAGATAAAAACATTTTCGTATTTATGCACGCTGATGTGCTTTGAACGCTGCACCCCCCCCCTCCCCTCTTTTGTCTTAGTAGTACTCTCTCTTTGCAGATAGTGAACGGTAGTTAACGCAAGCCTTTGCCCCCGTTGTAATCCGTCGTGCCTGCTTGTCTCTCCATTTGATTGATTGTTGTCCAAGCATTTACTGTTTTAGAATTGGTTCTCTTTGGATCATTCTCTATTTACAAACAAGCACAAAGTCGCAATACTCTGTTTAGTCTTTGCAGATAGTGAAAAATCGTGTAAAAAAATAAAAGTAATCGAGCAAAATCAGTAGGCCACTAATTGGATCTCTTTTTGACCTCGCTAAAATAGAAATATTAGGAACAACCCTTCATGAGAAATACGAAAATAGTGAGATGAACTGAGCTCCACACCATGAGGGCTGCAAGACAGCTCGGCTCCATCACCCATCCCGCACAAAATAATGACAAACCCTATGCAAATATTAAAAATATAGACAACACACCAGCAAAGAAACAGGGTAAAACATTTTATTAAAAAACTATTTACATAACGTTGGTTTATAAGATGATGTCAGTAGTGGACCGATGTGTGAATAGATCGAAAGCAGCACAAGGCTCCAAGATCCGGATGGCAAGCTCCTGGATGTTGGGTGCCATAGTTCAGAGTTCTGAGTTTGAGCCTTTTTCAATACCTGTGCTTTGTTGAATCAAAATGGCGGCTTGACACAAAGCTGACTCAAGCGTTGCTACTGATGCTAAGCAGACCAAAACTGGTTTTCAGTTTGTACATTTTTCTAGATTTTTCAATCCAAGTTTGGTTGACTTTGTAGAACGATGGCTTCAAATTTTCAACATACGGTGTGGTGGCGCTGACTGGGAGGGGGCGCTTCGCTCCTGCCCCCTCCCCAAGTAAGATTTTCATACGTGAAAGTACGTTAATGGTTTTGGTCCCTGAGTTGCTTCGATGTCACTGCCATTCTCAAATAGCATAAGTTCTGGATGTTGGGTGCCATAGTTAAGAGTTCTGAGCAGTGCTTGTAACACTGTCTGAAGCTTATTTCCACCTACTGCAGCTTCACTATTCTCAAAGTAAGTGAGTGTCGTTTGTGGACCTGACTGCATTAGAAAACAATGTGATATGTTACCTTCCTAAACAGCTTGACGGAGGCCCCTGAGGGGCGGTGTGATGGCCATGGACTTGGATAAGACGCTTGGCTCCGACACCCTCCCCAAGTCTTATAGCACTGGTGTAGCCTGAGATCGCCCCCGACATAGGCGGCCGGCTCCCGGGGTCCGGCGGAACTTTTTGCCTTTTGATGACTCTTCAATTCTGGACCTTGTCCCACAATCCGTTTCACCTGAAGACAAGCTGTAGTGGGGCGCCCCTTTACCGTTTTAGTTGCCATTCCGCCCGCTTTTGCTACACTGTGCCTCTTCCGCCATTCAGCTGTTTACCGCCCGCTCTTGCGACTACAGCGTCTCGCTCACCATGTAGTTGAGTTGCTCCCGCTCTTGCGGTGCAGCGATAGGCGGCTGCCACATGGCTCTCAAAATGGCGGCCGGCTCTTCGGTTTTGGGCCTGGTCCACTAAAATGGCCCTGGGACACATTGGAACTTGGACGCTTCCCTGATAGGGCTTGGGTCCCATTCTCGAAAAGCGTCCCCTCAGCCGTGAAGATTCTACAAAAGTCTTGGGGGCCTCCGACTCCCGCAGGCTTCTGGTGGGGAGCGGCTGCCATGATTGCTCGTGGAATGGCCACGACGGAGCTACGAGATGGTAGTGGTCTCATGCTGACGCCAGCTTTAGTCTGAAACATCCAGAAACACTGTAGACTACCAATTCGATCAGTTCCGGTAGCGCCCCAACATGACCCGGAAGAGAAGAACTTGCCCTCCCCTCTTTGACTGATGGTTCTTGTTGCCTGTCCCCTCTGTTGTCATTTAACAGAACTTTTTGGACTGCTGAAAGGGGTTGTGTTCTGAACGCTGGTTGGTGGAGACATTTTGACTATATTCTTGACCTACGTTGTCGCGTAATGCGTTATATGACACGCCGCGTTAGCGCACCCGGAAGTGATCCGAGGCGCAGCGCGCAGCGCGTAACGTAAGCATAACAGGTCATGTGACTTGTTAATAAAACTTTTCATTGGTTCATTTTACTTTTGTTAATTTAATGATGAAAAGCTTGGTCATATGACCTAAAAATTACGCTTTTTATTGTTTTCCAATATTTTTTTTTCAAACATATGTTATAATATTCCAGGCTAATGTACTTTCCCGGAAAATTTACAACTGTCTTGCAAGTAAAATATATTCCTTTTTCGAGAAAAAGGGCGTTTCTTCCTTCCATGACGGAACCGTTGAGTAAAAGAGATTCGGCCTGCTGTCTTAGTCGCCGATACGCCTGATTATCAGATTCTTATCGATCACTTTATGTTGCAGACATGAAAAACACAACTGCCCTTGACCATTTATCTTTACTGCGTTCCTACATATTATACCTTTTATCCGTCATGTAATTGGACTGCTTTATTTCACTTGCCTTTTACTGATTCGAAAACAGTGACTAAAAGTAAAAACTTTACCAATGTAAATACTACTACCGTGTTTTGTTTTAAAAACCTTTATTGTGAAAATGTCAGTATACAAATACGGGCCTATAACCACGTGGGCCGGCCACGGAGCAAACTGAAATCGTATATGATGAGGAGACATTTACACTGTAGAGGAACGTAACGAGCGGGCCATTAGGTTGCAAGAACTAAGGTGTCTAACAGTTGCGGAATCGGTGGACATACATTTTGTAATTAAAATAGGACAGTGCCACTTACAATAACATTTTCTAGATATACATTTGCGGGCAAGGAGTTACGAGTCCCATTTATACCGGCGCCATTTTGGGCGAGGCCGGGCAGGTCCAAGATATAGTCAAAATGTCTCCACCAACCATCGGCCAGACCAGAACCCCTTTCGGCCCTTTATGCTACAAGATGGTGTCTTCCATTCAGAAAATATTGTTGGCAGCATTTTGAAAGGAAACAGAAACAGCCGTTCTCCTAGTGAGTTTCACATTGTTACATTTAGGAAGAATGTTGAAGAGTAGTATGTGGAAAATCTGAAGCCATTTTTCTACAAACTCTTAATCAGACTTGGATGGAAAAAAAAAACATGAAGAATGTACAAACTGAAAACCAATTTTTGTCTGTATAGCATCAACAGTAACGCTTGAGTCAGCTTTGTGTCAAGCCGCCATTTTCATTCAATCAATAGCGTCCCCCTGCACACATTCAGGGACCTGGTCGTGTCTTCAGATGAAACGGATTGTAGGAAAAGAAGCAGAAAGGAAAAGGCAAAAAGTTCCGCCGGACCTCGGGAGCCGGCCGCCTATGTCATGTGCGACCTTTGGCCACACAAGGGCAATAGTGAAGCTGCAGCAGATGCAAATAAGCTTCAGACAATCTTACAAGCACTGCTCAGAAATCTCAACTGAGGCACTCAACATCCAGGACTTGCCATTCGAATCTTGGCGCCTTGTGCTGGTTCCGACCTATTCACACATCGGTCCTGGATCTCGGCGCGTTCGACTCACTGTACCGCAACAGTGACCGCAATTCAGCTGGACAAGCCGCCATTTTCATTCACTCAATAGCGTCCCCCTACACACATTCAGGGACCTGGTCGTGTCTTCAGATGAAACGGATTGTAGGAAAAGAAGCAGAAAGGAAAAGGAAAAAAGTTCCGCTGAACACCACCTTGGGCAATAGTGAAGCTGCAAAAGGTGCAAATAAGCTTCAGACAGTCTTCAACTTACTCTGATTCTTATAATAAACTTCAGATAGTCTTACAAGCACTGCTCAGAACTCTCAACTGAGGCACTCAACATCCAGGACTTGCCGTTCGGATCTTGGCGCCTTGTGCTGGTTCCGACCTATTCACACATCGGTCCACTACTGACATCACCTCATAAGCCAACGGGGCACCCCACGCCGACTTTCGGCGCAGCATTGTAGGATGGCCACACCAGTGCGGCAACTTGCTGGACACAACATCGGGGCCATCCAGATCTCGGCGCGTTCGACTCACTGTACCGCAACAGTGACCGCAACTCAGCTGGACACGCCGTCTTTCGGCGCAGCATTGTAGGATGGCCACACCAGTGCGGCAATTTGCTGGACACCACCTCGGTGCCATCCGGATCTCGGCGCGTTCGAGTCACTGTACCGCAACAGTGACCGCAATTCAGCTGGACACGCCGTCTTTCGGCGCAGCATTGTAGGATGGCCACACCAGTGCGGCAATTTGCTGGACACCACCTCGGTGCCATTCGGATCTCGGCGCGTTCGAGTCACTGTACCGCAACAGTGACCGCAACTCAGCTGGACACGCCGTCTTTCGGCGCAGCATTGTAGGATGGCCACACCAGTGCGGCAATTTGCTGGACACCACCTCGGTGCCATCCGGATCTCGGCGCGTTGTGCTGCCTTCGGCCTATTCGCACATCGGTCCGCTACTGACGCCGCCTCACGTGCCAACGGATTTTCTACGCTTTTTGTAGCCCTATGCCGCATAACAGGTCATGTGACTTGTTTATAAAACTTTTCATTGGTTCATTTTACTTTTGGTTTCCTAAAGATGGAAGGCTTGGTCATATGACCTAAAAATAACACTTTTCATTGGTTTAGAACATTTTTTTTTCCCAAACGATGAAAGCCCCACCTTGTTTCTGGATCATTCAGACTGAAGCTGGCGTCAGCATGAGAGCACCACCATCTCGTGGCTCCGTCGTGGTCATTCCGCGAGCAATCATGGCAGCCGCTCCCCACCGGAAGCCTGCGGGAGTCGGGGGCCCCCAAAACTTTTGTAGAATCTTCACGGCTGAGGGGACGCTTTTCGAGAATGGAGCCCAAGCCCTAGCAGGCAAGCGTCCGAGTTCCAAGGTGTCCCAGGGCCATTTCAGTGGACCAGGCCCAAAACCGAGGAGCCGTCCGCCATTTTAAGAGCCATGTGGCAGCCGCCTATCGCTGCACTGCAAGAGTGGAAGCAACTCAACAACATGGTGAGCGAGACGCTGTAGCCGCAAAAGCGAGCGCAACTCAGCTAGATGGCCGCCACCTGGGGAGGCCCGTTCACGCCGCCTCCCCCCACCCCCGGGCCGCCGCACGCCAATTTTCGGAGCAGCATTGTAGGATACCAAAACCAGTGCGGCAGTTTACTGGACATCACCTGGGTGCCTGTCGTACATGTTGTGTCAGCCATGTGACACTGGACACAGTCCCATCAACATCTCAACGCGTTCTGCTGCCTTGGGACTATTCGCACAACAGACCGCTACTGACGAGGCCTCCCCCCGCACCACCCGGGACGCCCCACGCTGTTTTTCTGTGCTGCATTGTAGGATCCCAAAACCAGTGCGGCACCCAGGCGACATCACCTGGGTGCCGTCCAGAACTCTGCACGTTGTGCTGCCTTGGGACTATTCGCACAAAAGACAGCTTCTAACCATTGTTGCTTTTTGTGTTGAAAAATGTTTAAATGTTTTTAGTTTTTGTTCCGTTCGTTATAGTTAATAGTTAATAAAGTTTTATAATCTTACTTTGTTGGAGTGTTATCTATTTTTTTAAAAACGGGTGAATGGGGCCTTGAATCGGGTTATTGTCATGTGTGGGCTTTGGAAGTGTGCTGCTGCAGGATCGGACATTTCAAACTCAAATGCACGTTCTTTTTCTTACCTTTCCGAAGCATGGAGCGCAATAGCAGGCAGAGAAAGGGTGATGCACGTGTTGAACACTACCTGACCTGGCAAGTTGCTGGCAGTGCCCCCCCGCCCGCTCCTGAAAGAGGGCACACACACACCGCCGCCCCGAGTACTTCACAAATCTTTAAAAGACCATGCGCTTGTTCATGAGGCTTAAATGGTTTATCACCTCTTCTAGAACCCCTGCATCGACGCTCTGACGTTTCCTGGAAAAATTACCATGTAACACAATACCAAGCCCTGTCAGCTGAAACCCCCAAGGAATCGTGGGGCATATTATCAAGGGGGTTTATCTCCGCTTTTTTGGCTTTAAAAGCCAAGAAAGCGGAGATAAAAATATCTCCCTATTACCAAGCTGTCGCTAACACCAGTTAGTGACAGCTAAAAGGAGATAGCGACCATCTTGGGCCCCGCTTTGCATGTCAGTGATACTTATCACTAATGACATGCAAAGCGGGCGTGCCAAGATGTTAGCGACTGGAAACAGTCCCTAACATCGCTATCTCCTATTACCAACTTTTGGAGATATTCGCGCTAAGCGCGAATATCTCCAAAATCTAACACCTGCCCTGAGCAGTTCTTAGCCATGTTATCCAATGGGAGGTGGATAACATGGCTAAGAGCATTTGCTCGATAATACATGAATATCGCTGACTTTTCTGCAATAATAGCAAGGTTTATCTGCGATAAAAATCGCCGATGTGCGGCGATAATTTTTGTCTCTAAACAAATAAGAGACAAAAATTATCGCTAGTTGTTCGTAATATGCCCCGAGTTTTTGCTTGCAGAAATCGGGAGGCGGGAGACTAGCACTGAAATCAGTAGTCACACGCCTGAATCGGGAGGGTTGGCATGTCTGAATTCTCTACAGCTGGGGCCATAAACTACATCCGCAGGGGTAGGTGATAGCCTAGGTCCGGCCTGGACAATCGGACACAGAGGAAGAGGAGTGTCAGAGGGTGCGGTAGTGAATAGGGTGAAAGAGAGGTGTCGGGAGGGCACAGGGTGTGATTCTCAGAGAAGAGCAGCGCAGATGGGGGGAAGTATATGGCCCATGCATGAGAGACAGAGCGGGGATGACCAGTGCGTGGGGGAGATGCTTGCGAGGGTGGGAAGCCATGCTGAGGATCGGCGGCGTGCAGAGAGTGGGCCTGGTCAAGGCATCTAAAATGGCTGCTGTGCACGACAAAATTGTGGCATTGGACAAAAAGGCAAGATGGCGCAGACAATGTTTTTCAATAAGGATTCATTTATAACAAAATATTTACTCGCAGTGACAAAATGGTGGTCAACACTTCCTGATTTCCATCGAATCGAACGTTAACAAACGTCACGCAGCAAAAAAAAAAAAAAAAAAAAAAAAAAGCTCACGCACAGAGCAGTTTTTAACCATGTTATCCAATGGAAGGTGGATAACACGGCTAAGAGCATTTGCTGGATAATGCATGAATATCGCTGACTTTTCAACGATACTCATGCATTGTGGCCGATGTGCGGCGATAATTTTTATCTCTAAACAATTAAAACGAAGCACAAAATGGCGAATTCCCGTTTCGCTACCAGTTTGCGGCCCAGTTCGCGGCCCGTGAAGCGCTTCTACCGTGAAAAATCATTTTTTTTTTCTTTTCCCCACGGGACCCTTTAATAACCCCAACAACATTCCTAGGGGGTCAAGAGGGGGATACCTTGCCCCCTTTCATTAAATTCCCCTTTCGTTTTTCACCTCTTCTTCTCTCTCGATCCTACCGAGAGACAAGATGGCGGCCGCTCCGGACTGTTTAGAATGTTGACAGACACCGGAGAGCCAATCAGCTTTCTGCACGCAAAGTTCCGAAACGCGAAAAGTAAGCGGACCGGATCGCTGCCCGGAGCGCTGTTACAGATATATATCTTGATTTAAACGTTAATTTCTCAAAATCCACTGAAGCACATATATTGAGACCTAGCAAAGGCACATCGGGCTAACAGTCCCTACAATTTTGCCAAGTTTCGTGCAAATCCATTCAGCCGTTCGAGCTAAAAGTGAGTCCAACCGCCCTATGGAAAACTCAATGCAAAAAACGCGTTTTGGGACCCCCCTTTTTTCTCAGCCCCCCCTTGACGAAACCCCACCAAATTTTCAGGGGCTGCTCAGAAACAAACCGTGCCATTTTCCTGAAAATTTCAGCCGATTCCGTCCACAAACGCCAAAGTTATTAGACATAGAATTTTCAGAAATCCCATAGGGAAAAAATCCTAACTATATATACCTACTGGCGATAGCCAGTAGGTAATATATATATATATATATATATATATATATATATATATATATATATATATATATATATATATATATATATATATATATATATATATATATATATATATATATATATATATATATATATATATATATATGCACATGAAACTCCTTCCCGAAAAAAGAAGAGACAGATTCCCAGGAGGAACAGGTAGGAGACGTCTGTTTATTGGTGAACTTGCGAATGCATTTCGGCAGCTAAACTACCTTCCTCAGCACCCAAAGCGTCCCGTAGATAATGTAACACGCTGTCTGTAGATCCCTCGAAGATATGCTTGTTAGTGCACGTCAGCTCCGCCCTTCTACTGAAGTCCTCGCACCTGTGAGCAGTCCCAAGTGTGGCGCAGAACTGCCAGTCCCAGAATGCAGCAGGATAGATGTTTGGAACCACGGTGCAGGGGAATGACTGGAATGAACAAAGTCATCCCGGGCTGGTCGGGGAACAGCGTGAAATCTTTAGGAAACTGAAATGTCCGTCCTGCTTTGGAGTTTCCAACAAGCCAGTGCCTCCTCCGGTCCCCCTTTGACCATCGCAACCACATCGACCTGAGAGCCCGTAAAGCAGGGGACGAGCCTCAGTGAGCCCCACCCGGCATGGGATTGATAATCCCAAAACTGCTAACAATCCTCCTAGGTTTCAATGGCGGTTCCCAGCCTTTCCAGCAAACGCTGGCAAAATACAAGAACTGCAGGAGT